>NC_089492.1:114036021-114743521 GCF_036850765.1 Saccopteryx bilineata
AAAATCAGAATAATAATAGCCCTCCCATAGAGTATTGGTGAAGATTAAATGAGATAACTTTTGTGTAGTTCACAAAGCTCAGCTCTTAATAAATATAAGAAACATTGCCATTGTGTCCAATAACATAGTAGTAGCATATACTATATATAATTATTAAACAGTGTAGTGTTATTTCTCAGAACTGCTTACCTAGTGTCCCAGTATATACAATAATATGTCTAATCAGGGAATTGTGAGCATTTTTTTTTTGTATTTTTCCTAAGCCAGAAACAGGGAGGCAGTCAGACAGACTCCCACATGCGCCCGACCAAGATCCACCTGGCACACCCACCAGGGGGCGACGCTCTGCCCACCAGGGGGCGATGCTCTGCCCATCCGGGGCGTCGCTATGTTGCGACCAGAGCCACTCTAGCGCCTGAGGCAGAGGCCACAGAGCCATCCTCAGCACCCGGGCCATCTTTGCTCCAATGGAGCCTCGGCTGCGGGAGGAGAAGAGAGAGACAGAGAGGAAGGAGAGGGAAAGGGGTGGAGAAGTAGATGGGTGCTTCTCCTGTGTGCCCTGGCCAGGAATCGAACCCGGGACTCCTGCACGCCAGGCTGATGCTCTACCACTGAGCCAACCAGCCAGGGCCGAGCATTTTTAAGCTATTGTTTTGTAAAGTCCTTTTGTACCTCATTTAGGCAGAGCACATGGAATATTTCCATTGAAAGAGGAAAAATAAATACATATTTATACACAAGCATCATCTTTTTTCTTAGCAAAGAGATCATAGTGGCTAGAAAGCTGGATATGAATAGAAAAATGGAATACTAGGTTCCCGTGATCTTTTCACATGCACTTTGAGTTTAAAGCTAAATTTCTCAATTTAGGAATTTGAGACTGTATCTACCAACCTTCTTGAACAGAGATCTATGGGTATTCTAGACACTTTTTATATAAAATTTAAGTTTAGTAATATAACCTATTGATTGTTTGCTTTGATTTTCACTATCTGACCAAATAAAGCAGAGATAGATGGCTTCTCTGACTTACACTATTTTAAGCTACACTATGTTGCCCATTTTTGAATTTATGTAGTTAATCTGAAATCTGTCACACAATAAAATTAAACCTTCCATATATTAAGGTGAAGACTGTGTGAATAAAAGATCAGAAGGCCCAGGCTCTCGTCTTGGCACTGAAGGCATTACACGACCTCTTGTAAATCACTTTCCCTTGCTAAATCTCAACCTTCTCATCTATGAGATAACTTAGAGTAAATCAAGGTGTCTCCATTTTTAGTGTTCATACTAATGACCCAGGGATTCTGATCAAGTGAAGAGTCTGATCAGCAGACTTGGGTAGGGCGAGAGATTCTGCATTTTTATGAAGTTCCCAGGTGATGCCAGTACTGCTAGGCTACAGATTACACTTGAGTAGCAAAAGACTAGATATATTCTTGAATGAATGCTGTATAATTTGGTGTTTCTATAAAATTATTCATGAGAAGACATGTCGTGATGGCCCCAAACATGGATCAAGCACACACAAAACTAACAAGGGTCTAGTACTTTACAGTTAGTAAAGTATGTGTCTATCTATTAAGTCATCACAGGAATCTAAACTCAGAAACGCTGAATCACTGGCTCAAGATGACACGACATATTGTCAATATGTGTCAAATCCTCATCTTCAACTAGCTGTGTTCACACACCTCCATGTCTTCCATAGTCACCTTTGCATTCAACAGGCCCCAAAATGCATGAAGCCAAAGAAGACCAAACAGCCTAATGGAGTTTCATACACAGCCAGATATTTATGTATTTATTTGAAGTTATCTAAATATTGATAAAATCTAGTGTTTATTTGTTAGAGCTGATTAAGATTTCTCTCTTCTTTCATATCTTCCCATTATTATTCTGCTGAATCCTATTCATTAAGTACAGAATAGCCTCTCAGGCTAGCTTGTACAAGTTTCAACTGCTACCATACATGAGTTCTAGATCTTAAAGGCCAAAAAGCATCTATTTGACTAAAGAGCTATAAGGCAGCCATAAAAATTATGGATCACAGGAATAAGCAATTAGTGTTATCTTCAATTGCTTTATTGGCAGTATTCACTCGTTAGAATAGAGGCAGCCGTAAAACAGATTGCAACATACTGTATAACAGCATATGGGATTTTACATTATAATGCTATTCTCTGCCAAGAAGTCATATTTTCATTTGAATGCATGGAACAGATTATCACAGGGTTTCCAGCATTAGAAGTAGATGACCCTCACTTTTTTTGTAGTTGTTTTTAAGAGGCAATTCCTGAGGTTAGGAATAAATCAAAATAAGTGTGATGGTGAATAGGGCTGTGTTGCATGCCGGCATTCTGAGCCGTTGGAGACTGGGCATGGCATGGAGCTACAGCAGATAATAAAGTCAATCTTTAACGTGGTGGGTAGAGGGAAAGTTGAGGGTTTGCCAATCTTCCAAACCAGCTGGCGTCAATTCTGGAGGAAGCTGCTCACCCACCCATCTCATCACAGCTGAAGTGCCACAAAAGGCACCACTAGGACATGGGATAGAAATAAAACAATAGGAATAATAATACAAAAAAAAAAAAAAGAACAGGATCTTTATTTAACACTGGGAGATGTCGTCTTGACAACTACTCTGCCATTTTTACAGAAAGTGTGTGTGAACATTTATATACTGCAGATAGTATGTTTCTATATATATGGCTTCAAATACACATAGCCCGGGCACATGTTTCAACAGGCTAAGCTCTCGGGAATCACTGAGTCCTAAAGTTCAAGAGTTTCCCCTTCCGCTTACACATTTCACATGCTTCAATATGGCACATCTGGAAATAGGGCTAAATGCCCACTCTCCTGTCTCAACACTTCAAGCTGGAAAAAAAGTAGGGAAAAGTACACCTAACAGATTCTCTTTTCAAGATCAGCCTGTGATACAGCAAATGAAAGGCACTGAAAGGCAGGATTGCTGAAAAGGAACCTTGTGTAGTTGCAAATTAGAAGTCATACTGTTGCATTCACAGTTGATCAAATAAATATTAATCACCAAATGTATTTATGTCACTTCTCACGCAATATCAATATATTTCAAATGTGTTTTTAAAGGGTGGATAAAACACACTGGGAGGGCAAAAACAAAACAAACCTCTTTTATAGAACCTCATATACAAGGGAGCTAGAGGTATATGTAGTAATTTACCAGAACAAAGGAATATATATTTGACTTAGTTTCTGTGTATTTTTTTATTTATTCTGATTTTGTAAAATCCAAGTAATTTTATAAAGTTTTTAGAATCTGTGTACAGTAAAATCATTTGAAAAGTAGACTTTAATCATATGGAATGTTTCAATGAATTGGTGCATTCACTTAAGTAATTTTTCTAGTCTTTTTTTTTTTTTTTTTTTACTGAGAGAGGGGGAGGCAGAGACAGACTCCCACATGTGCCCTGATTGGGATCCACCAGGCAAGCTCATTAGAGGGCGATGCTCTGCCCATCTGGGGTCCTTGCTCCGTTGCAACTGGATCCATTTTTTAGTGCCTGAGGCAGAGGCCATGAAGCCATCTTTAGCACCTGGGGTCAACTCACTCCCCTTGTGCCATGGCTACAGAAGAAGAGAAGAAAGAGACAGGAAAAGAGAGAGAGAGAGAGTGAGAGAGAGAGAGAGAGAGAGAGAGAAGCGAGAGGGAAAGGATTAGAGAAGCAGATGGTTGCTTCTCCTGTGTGCCCTGACCAGGAATTGAATCCGGGACATCAACACTCCAGGCAAACATTCTACCAGTGAGCCAACTGGCCAGGGCCAATTTTTCTAGTCTTAAGTCTATAAAAAATATAAAGTTTTTTTAATTGTAAGAAAAACCTTATCTTAAAAAAGATTATCCTAAATGATTACAGAGACAGTAATAATGTAAAATAAAGCATAACAGAGCTGCCTTTCTATGCTCCTTGGTTAGTGTAACATTTTCAGTCCTCAACTTCCACATCTCTCTATTTAAGGAGTTTTCCTTTTCTTTATAAAAGGATTTTATTAAAAGAGTAACTAGACTAAAAATTAAAGCATGTTGCAACCTAATCCTTCCTACACTGTTGACTAGCCCCCATCGCTTGTGTATACAGACCTACCTCAGAGATACTGCAGGTTTGCTTCTAGACCGCCGCAATAAAGCAGGTTATCATCCTTTTGCTGGTGGAAGGTTTTCCCTTCAATGGGTAAAAAACACAACCTCTGTGAACTGCAGTAAAGCAAAGTGCAATTAAACGAGGTATGCCTGTATTGGTTTATTGTTGGAATTCTGCCTCAGCTGTCATGGACTTATATTTAAAGTTACAAATGACAATAATACCTATAACATCCTCCGAAATTGGGCTAGGAAACAAATTTTTAAAGTATTTTTCAAGGGGTTAGAGCAATTTCTCATGAATGACTATCAGGTCTTATTTTTACAGTAAAAGAAAGCTGATAGGTTTCCCTGAACCAAAAAGGGGGTCCTTTTGAAAAGTCTAAATGGAACCAAGGCAGTGGCTAGTTCATACTTGAAGAAAATGCATGCTGACAAACTGGGGAGGCTACACCAATGTATTACAGGGAGAGGAACCTCTGCCTTTTGGGCCAGTAGGAGTATTTTCTTCAATAGCCTACCAATTTTCTCAATTTGGCAGCTCCTGTGTCCTTGACCTTGCAACTGAAGTGACCTAATTACATGTATAGAAATGTTGAGAAGCAACTAACTTTTCCTTGGGTCTATAAGGTAGCAAACTCAAGCAACTACACATTTTTAAAATGTCAATGAGTATGTATGTGTGTTTGAGTGTTGTATGTCCCAAAAAAGAGTCCCACTGGGTCAAACGACAGTGACACCAAATGCTAATAGAGAAAGTGTTTTTACATTTTTATCTTGCCATATAGTAATGTTACCTAATTCAGCATTGTTCAGAACAAACCAACAGTGAATAATATCTTGCTACATAATAACTAGTTTTTCCTTTCCTTGTGATGGAGTAAAAGCATTTAAGGGAAAAAAAACCCACAAGCATCTCAAATAGCCTCTGCTTTGCTTTAAAAATAGACTGTGACGAGAGTAACTCTTCCAATCAATTATGCAGCATGGTTTTAAGTGAGGAAAAATTTCAACATACGTATCACTTCAAAATATATACAGCATATATCTATATGTGTAAACTGCGTAAATTTTGAAGGGCTACGAAGCATATATTTTGCTACAGCAAAATTCTGACTGTTAAATTGATTGCAACAAAAACTATAATTTCTTTTGCTGAAAAACCCTAGCAATATGAATCTTACTGGGATTACTTAAACTCAGTGGTGTGTGTATACATCTATATGTGTGTCGGTATAAACAACAGGATTTCTACAAATTCTCTTCAGTGGGCTCAGAAGCAACTCCTCTAACTAAAATATTCCTCTGAAATTTTCTCCTTAAAGTGGCAAAAGCAAAAGAACATACTTCCAATTCCACAGTCTACACATGTGGACTCTGAATCTGTTCTGCATGGGGGTGGGCCAGTCAATGTTGTTCACTCCTTTTATCTGCATGCAGGGTTCCTTAATGGTCTTCATAAGAGCAATGTGACGTAGACTTTTACATATATATATATAAATATATATATTTTTTTTAATTTTGGCTAAATTCAGGAATGAGTCTGTGGACTAAAAGAATCTATCTGTCACAGAGCAATAGATTGTAGTTAGAGACTGCCAACATATCACAAGGAACAGTAGGTAATGACTAATTGTAACAGGAATGATGGAACAGGGGGTGGGATTGTTTAAAAAAAGGTGGCTGACAAGAATGATCTTTCCCAAATGAAATCAAACATTTTTCTTTTGTATTGTTATTTTCAAATCAAACAACAAGCACAGGACCTTCACTTTTTTTTAACAGTTCCTAGTCATACTGATCAATCTGACAATTTCTAAGAGATCTGCACATTTTCTAGCAGAGGCTGCCTTTTCCTGTTTCTTTATTTTTCTTAATATTATTCAATGAGGCACTTTTGAGGTTTCTCAATGAATCATTATTTTAAAACACTCTTTGGAGCTTTATAACCTAAGACTTACAGGAAACCATAACTGTGACTCCCACATTGTAGTAATGAATATGTAACACAATCTTTAAAAAAGGGGGTTGAGCGCTTTATAAAGATTTACAAAGTCCAAGAATTAAATGCAAGAACAACCATATCCACCTCTTTTATTGATTAGAATGTTGCAGTTTTAGATGACCTGTTTAATCTTACTTCTTCAGATTTTCATGAAATACTTTTTTTCTATATTTGTTTATAACTGAAACTTAACCTTCTAAAACTTTAATCTATAAAATTCCTGAGAGCTTGAGGTGCTAAAAGGAATTAAACTCTGCACTAAGGTATAAATGTTTTGAGGATGCTCTGTAAATTGTGCTTCACTGCAATGAAGATCAAGATTCTCTTTGTAGTTGGAAACACAAGACTTTTGTGGCTCTCTCTAACTGTAGACATTACAGAGCACACTGAGTCAAGTGTAATATCATATTTTTAAAGGTCATTTATTTTTTAAACTTAAATATTTAATTTCAACCAAAATAGTATGGCAGGACGGTGCATATACTTATTCCAAATGTAAAAATAATCATTTCTTTAACTTGATGATATAGGCTAGTTACTCCAATCTTTAGGTGATATAATCAATTTGTCTTGCCAATATTTTAATTCCTAAATTCTCTGCTTTCTACAAACATGTTAAACATCAGACTCCATGTCTGTTTAATATTTAGATCAAATATTCTTTATCTCATTATTCACAAAAGAAATAACTGAAGAAAGTTAAGGACTGCCCCTCTTTTTCAAACAGACATGAATAGATGCCCCCGAACTACTATCAATAGTTTCTCAAAAACTCAACTATAAGAAGAGCAGTTATAGAATGTCAAGTTCAAAAATTAGCCAATAACATGCAATCATGGAAAAGAAAAAGTTTGCAGAGATCAGGATCAAATCAAAAGTAGATAGGAGAATGATAAAAAATAATGGTGAACAAGGATCTAAGGATTGTAGAAGCAATATGTATGATGAAAGAGAAGACACTAAGGGCAAATGAAATAGCATAAGACAACAGGAACTTTGTGAGAGGAACCAGGAAAAAATACTAAGAAGGAAAATGTAAAACCTTGATAAAGATAAGTCAACCCATATCAGAAACCCATAAAACACTTACAGAAAATCAGAATTACACTAGACTAAATGTTAAATAAAATTTCTTTCTATTTTGCCTCTGTTTTGTTCTGATTCTTCAACACTAATAAATAGCCTAGCCTAAATTCTAATTAATAGGGGTCATAGGCTTGGAATTTCCCATCTGTTCCAGAGAATCTTGTACATATAATTGGTATGCATCTAAACAATTCTTTTTTTTCCAGTGTCTGAATATTTTGGACAGATATCATGCATCAACCTCTTGATAATTGAAAGTCTGCTAAAGCTATTTATATTTATTATAAAACTATTTGAACCTCCCAAGGGGTAAACTGCAGACGACTTTAGTTCCAGATTTCAACTCAAGTGCATCAATCTGCCATTATCACCTATATTCTTTACATCCAAACACAGTTCAAGGGTTTAGCCACTTGACAGTGCTAAACTACTCTGGCCAGCTTTTACATCTCAGGTGCTATAAAAAAGCAAACATCAGTGTTACAGACTATACCCAGTTTACTAGGTGTACCAGAAACACCTCCAAGTAACTTTCAAGGACCGATAAATCACTTGAGGTAGATCTCTCAATCATTCTACTATTCTTTATTCATTTATTCAATAAATATTTATCAAACACCTACCCACCTTGTTCTATGTACTATACAGTTCTACATTCCTCATGTCTTAACATTGTAATATCACACATATAATGGTGAAAATAACCTAGTTTCACAACAATAACAACTATAAAACTTAAATTACCACCGTTTCCCTCATGTTCTAATTACACCTGAGCTTTCATGTGGGTCATGTTCATAACTATTGGATATATTAGAGTAATTTGGGGTGGATTCTTTTGCTCATATAAAACTACTTGATGAACTGTCATGTTATAACATGTAAGCTTACATGAAGTTTTGTTGTCTTAAGTTAACAATAGTTCATTAAGTTCACCATAAGGTGGGTGAAATAACCTCTCAACTCCACCACAAAAAAAAGCCCAGCATGAAAATATTGGAATATTAGGGAAACAGTGAGGCCTCGAAACAGGCAAAGGGAGAAATAGGAAACAAGGAGATGGCACCCCCTTCTTCATGAAGGTGTCAATGGCTATCTTCACTTCTGCTCTTGGATGCATTAACCAAAATACTTCAGATATGAGTGAATTGGCTTTTCTTTGTCTTGACCAAGTTGCAAAGTGAAATTTTTCCATAATTTCATTCTGTAATTTGATGTCTAATCCGTTCAATTATGATTTTATATATTTCAACCAAAATGGTGAATCTGTACTTTTGTTTTCTTTCTCCAGACAACTCTTATTGCAACTGCAGGCCCCAGGTATGCCCCTCCATCCATTTTCTCTATGTTCATTATTATTGTGAGGCATTTTAATCAGAAGTACATATTCCATTTTATATAGATTCAACTTCACTATACAAATATGTATCACATATTCCCTGTATTAAAATCACCATACATATACCTACAAAAATGTTTTCCTCAGAAAATTAACTTAAAGCAACTCCAAGAGTTTAATCACTGTCGTTATGTCATGTGTTAAAATAAATAGGTAATTACTATACTTCTTATCCATGATAAGTCAAGTATAAGCACAGTTTGTATCAGATTTCGGTCAATAAACTCCAAAATAATAAAAACTTAGAAAAAACCTGACTATATTATCTGACATAAAATAAAAATTAGCATTTTAGCTGTTTCTTTTTTCCTACAGTAAGCTTGTTTATAAATGCTAGTGGTTGATTAAATAATTGTAAAACAAAAAATGACCATTGCTTTGGAAGGCCCATGTAAAAACAAAACAAACAAAACCTTAGACTTAATCACTGGAGGCCAAAATTTGAACTTTCCTTGAGCCACGTGGATTTAGACACAATCATCAAGCATTTTCTCGGAAATATTACTCAACCAACAGCCACTTGTTTCCCTTCACCATCTCAACATTATAGTCGATGACTTCAAACCGCGGGGAAAAGTGGGTGATGGCCTCTGCGTTGCTATGTGAGCAATTCTCTCACAATATTTGTAAGTGCCCCCTCGCTTTTCCAGAGGGGACAGTGGCTCTCAACCACATTTTGTATGCATGCAGTTCCTTCCAGTTTGCCCTGTGCCATAGCTGACTTCTCTACTCTCAGGAGCTGTCCTTAGCCACTGCGACCTCGGTTCCTGCAGGTGACAGTATGGCTTTCTGCTGATTTATTCAAAATTTCCCATTTTATGGCTCCTGTGTACTCTCTGGAGTGTGATCATGTGACCAGTATAATGACAATCTGTCTCCCTGCTAACATTTCTCTACTTTGGTTATTTGTTTGATAAAGTGAGGCACTTCCCTTTTGTTGCCCTTCATCAGAGCTTAATGTCTTTACTTTGGGATCAATATACTTTATGAATAATTTTATTTCCTTCTATTTTTATGGTCCTTTCTCCTCATTATCATACTGAGTTTATTAGCTGGTGCTGTCAGTATCTTTACCCTGTCATATGTTCCTAAGGTACAGTAAATATCACTTGCGTTGTAATTAATATGCACACCCTCTGCAGTAATTAAAGTACAGACCTCTTCAACCAGCTGAGCTTCCTACACTAATT
Organism: Saccopteryx bilineata; assembly: GCF_036850765.1. Taxonomy (NCBI): domain Eukaryota; kingdom Metazoa; phylum Chordata; class Mammalia; order Chiroptera; family Emballonuridae; genus Saccopteryx; species Saccopteryx bilineata. Next base: position 114,045,825 of record NC_089492.1, read on the forward strand.
CCACCTTATCTTCATAATGAACTTACTGTAATCTAAAACTACTACTGAATATTGTTCAGTAAGGCTAGCAGGATGAAATCTAACTAGATGCAATAATATTTGTGAACATGTTAATATAAAAATGAATTTAATTAGTTTAAATCTAATTAAATTTCCCCTACAATTAAAAGCCTCCCTTCCATTTTTTAAAAATTAAGAAATGCCCCATTATTACCCTTTCAGGTATTCCTACATAGACATAGACTGGACATTTTTCCCATAAGATACACACAGCAAAACCTATAGGAACCAGAAATTGGATAGTTACACAGTAGAGAAATAGTTGAGTCCCTTAGAGGAACTATGACCAGAAATAGAGGGCTTGCAAAGAGTTTGGACAATTCAGAAATCTGACCCTTCTAGAACAGAAAAACTCAAGCAAAATAGTTTATCAAACCAATCTGTGAATCATAAAAACATGTTTTAAAAATATTTAATACCATATATACACTGCAAGTTGCATTAAGGCACAGTCCATGTCCAAGGCTCTTATAGTTTAATAAAATACATATTTTAATTCAGCAAATATTTATTAGGCATATTCTTAAAATAAGACAGGCCATGGATGTCAGAGAATTTCTAAGCAGGATGAAAAGGAAAACTCTAGCACTCAAGGGTGAGAATTTGCAGCAGGACATTACCTGGTCCTACACATATTCTGTCCTGCTAGAGAGGTGTGTCTGTGTAAATTAGGGAAAAAAATATAAATAAATCAAGGTACATAATTGGCACAAAGGAGAAACATGTGAGGAATTGCATGAACATGTATTATTACACTTATATAGTCAGGACACATTCCAACAAGGAAAGTGAGTGCTTAACATGCAGACCCACAATAAGCAGAGAGCTGGCAAAGCAGCCTGAACACTGGGTGAAGGATCAGGCATGACCACAAGAGTGCCAGTAATTGGAATTATTCCAAGGTTGAAAGAACTTGCCAGTAAGGTAGATCCCTGTTTTTTAATTATTCACAGTAATGACTTGGATCTTGGAATGAAGGAAATCATTTCCAAGACTGTGGATTGAACTAAATCAGCAGGCAGCACATTGAGGACTGGTATAACATATACATACATGAACATACATCATCTTGAGAAATTAAAAGTGGTTTAGTGGTCAAAACATCTGTCAATTAAAACAAAACATTTACTCCCATAGTTGTTTTCTTGTTGTTATTGTTTTTAAACTACTATTGATAATGGGAGATTTGTAAGATGTATTGCCTAATGGATTACTTAGGAGGAAGTAACCAAGTGATTTCATCCTTGCAGTAGTAGAATCCAAATTCCACCATTACCTGGCACCTATTCTGGTGATCTTAGAGAAATGATGAATTGGCTTCCCCCCAAAATCAACATCTCTTCTCTTACTAGACTTGATATGAACTTACTTGGAGAAGAATTGAGAAGCAATCAGAGCATTATCCATGCAATAGTTTCTGTAAAATTATCAGTGGTCTTGCTTTAAGATATGAATGTCCTTCAACAGCCATATTGCCTATCCATGCCCCAATTTCCACTGCTATTGCCAGACATTAATTCTTTTACTGCTCTGTCTTCTATTCATCCTGAGCCTCTAGTTTGAAATTGCACTTCTCTTCCTTAATGAATGAAACATGTATAAGTTTTGGAACCTAGAATAATCTCATGACACTCCGTAATTAATAAAATAAAGAAAAATTAAATTATATGTAAGTTAACTCAGTCAGAAAACAATGAGTCCTAAGTAGTAACCTGATAATTTAGCAAGTTATCTGAAAAAGCAAACTTTTAAGAACTCATTGTAACATAAAGCTTCAGTGATGAATACAAATAATTTGTTGAGATGTATGCTAAAGCTTTGCATTACAAATCAAAGAAACTAAAACAGGCATTGTCTAGAAGAGTGGTTACTGAATTTTAAGAAAGACTTAATTGTACTTCAAAAGGGCAGCATGGAGAAAATAGAATTATATTAATACCAAAAATAAGTTACAAAGAAAAACCTGGGCTGTTTTGCTGCTAAAAAAATAGTTAAAACAGATGATGTCTCTAGCTGAGAGTGAATATGTTTCTTAATATTGATCTTGACCATCAAAAGGGCATCTTTGCAAAAGAAAATTTGATAAGAATGAGTAGAGATCCTACAAGATATATTTTTAAAACTTCTGTTTGATAAAGTATTCATTAGGCTATTATCCCCAAAATTACTGAATCCAGAATGTCAGCCCACCCTCAGTGAAAGCAAGACATGCGCGTACAGTGGGCGTATGTGTATTTATGTTTGTGTGTTCATGCACTTGTAACGATGAGGAAGCAAAACTTCTAGTTCAGAAAATATGAAATTTCCTTCAGTCTATATTTTTCAATACATTCACTTAAAATAAAATCACTTGTCCCCATTTATATGTACTCATCTTTCAGTTCATTGTAGGACCTGAACCTAACACTGAGAATAGTCTCAAAGGGCTGGAAAAGTTCTAAAAATTAGCATCAGTATTACTCATGAATCTGTATAATTTTTTTTTTTTTGTATTTTTCTGAAGTGAGAAGTGCGGAGCCAGAGAGACAGACTCCTGCATACCCCCAACTGGGATTCACCTGGCATGCCCACCAGGGTACGATGCTCTGTCCATCTGGGGTGTTGCTCCGTTGCAACCAGAGCCATTCTAGTACCTGAGGCGGAGGCCATGGAGCCATTCGCAGTGCCCGGGCCAACTTTGCTCCAGCCTTGACTGTAGGAGGAGAAGAGAGAGACAGAGAGAAAGTAAAGGGGGAAGGGTGGAAAAGCAAATGGGCGCTTCTCCTGTGTGCCCTGGCCAGAAATCACCTGGGACTTCCATACATGGGGCCAATGATTTACTGCTGAGCTAGCCAGCCAGGGCCGAATCTGTATAATTTTTTTTAAATTGTTCATATTAAGGACAGACATGGCTTTGGAGCAAATATTGTGTGACTCATTATTTATTTTGCATACTCAGCATACTGTGGGAGCAATGCTAATGTTTATGGATTACTGCATTAATAAATCATAATGTGCATTTTTAATTCAGTGGTAGTTTTCTGAAAAACAGGTGTACTCTTACTTGCTCAATAGTGAGGTTAGTGGCAAAGTCTAGGAACCAAGTAAAAGAAGGCTGTCACCTCTAGACAGGATTTTTGTACATGTGCTGTTTATATGGGGGTGGGAGTGCAGAGTATGCTGGTCATTTCAAACCTCCATTTAGTGATGTAATCTTGAGTCAATAACAGCTTTTCAGCAGGTTGTGTTCATAAGGGAAAAGTCATTAAGAAAGGTTTCCTTGTGAGTCTCACAGTATCATCTCTAGCCTGTCTGGTCAGTTTATTTACTGGACCACAGATCCTTTAATTGATCCCAATTGAAACAAAGAGTAAAATATGACATCTAAATGATAAATGAAATGGGAAACAGAACATTCTAGTATGTTTCCATGAAAGACATCCTTGAGGAAAACCCATGATGAGGAAGGGAAAGTTTAAAAACTAGGAAAGTGCCCTGGCCGGTTGGCTCAGCGGTAGAGCGTCGGCCTGGCATGCGGGGGACCCGGATTCGATTCCCGGCCAGGGCACATAGGAGAAGCGTCCATTTGCTTCTCCACCCCCGCCCCCCCTCCTTCCTCTCTGTCTCTCTCTTCCCCTCCCGCAGCCAAGGCTCCATTGGAGCAAAGATGGCCCGGGCGCTGGGGATGGCTCCTTGGCCTCTGCCCCAGGCACTGGAGTGGCTCTGGTTGCGGCAGAGCGACGCCCCGGAGGGGCAGAGCATAGCCCCCTGGTGGGCAGAGCATCGTCCCTGGTGGGCGTGCCGGGTGGATCCCGGTAGGGCGCATGCGGGAGTCTGTCTGACTGTCTCTCCCTGTTTCCAGCTTCAGAAAAAATACAAAAAAACAAAAACAAAAAACAAAACAAAACAAAAAACTGGGAAAGCTAAGCTGTTCTCATTCTATGTGTATGTATATACATATATATATGTGTGTGTATATATATATACACATATATTATATATATTCACATTTAAAATATATATTCTCATGATATATTCTTTATTAATTGAATATTACCAACTTTTGTATAAAATGCAAGCAGCAACACTTAACAACTCTCTTCTTTCCAGACATGCTGAGGTAAGTTTGAAATGTATATAAAACCTTTTATGGCACTAAATGTTAGAAATGTCCTAATATTCTTCAGCGGTTATCCGTTTCCTTCTATTGTAAAAGCCCTAATTGTATTGCCAGATGTAAAAGCAAAACCAAAAACTCCAGTTTGCCTCCCTTTATTTTTTCCAAGTTACCAAATCGAATCCTAAAATTAAATTTCAATGATTTGCAAAATTCTCCTCTCAAATTAAGGTACACATATTGAAGGCGTGTTTCAAACATTAATTTAATAAGCAAATTACTAAGAAATTATAATATTGATATAATAATATTGTTGGTAAGAACTAAGAAATGTTTCGCAGTACAGATAGATAGCATCTACAATGCTATAATTCTTCCAAATTTCTTTATACCTCGCATCTGTTTCAAATGAATACGCCCAGCCACTCACTGAGTGCCCAGCATGTTTGGATGTGACTGCTTAGTCATGTATTGAAAAATAGTGCATGATCTGTGGTGGCACAGTGGATGAAGCATCAACCTGGAACACTGATGTCCCCCATTCGAAATCCCAGGCTTGCCCAGTCAGGGCACGTATGGGAGTTGATGCTGCCTGTTTCCCCCACCCTTCTCCCTCTCTCCTCTCTCAAATAAATTATAAAAAGTTTTTTTTAATAGTTTGGTTATGGAATAGAAAAATTATTCTCCTGTATGTGTTCAACATTAAGATAGAGGGCCCGTCCGCTATTACCTGCTCTGCCTGCATCACCAATGCCCCAGCCAGGATGTGAGCTCACATCATGACCTCTGGCGAGCAGCGGAGACTTCAGCCAGCCTCTAACCCCTCTAGCTGGCTCTGCATTAGGCCAGAACTTAGCTCCGGAGCCATCGCAGCGAGGGCTGCTGCTGACCCACCAAGAGGACAGTGCTGTTTGATTCTGCAATGCTGCTGGTGTGGTGCTGTGGCTGCTCTTCAAACTCGTCACAGCTGGCCTCTTTCAGCTTCACTACAACCAGGCCAACAGCCTGGCCCAGGCTGCTGAGGGTGACTGGCCATCCTCATGCAAGGTGGGTCACTTTTACAGGGACGTCCCTAGCTTGGCGTGCAGAAGATGGTGCTCGGTGAGCACACAGCACTGTGGGCTGGCGGTGGCTGGCACTGCGGGCAAGGTGCTGGTACCACAGCTAAGCGACATGCCTTAGGCGTCAGTGTGGACATCCTCCAGGACAGCGAGGGCATCTCATGAAGGGCCCTCGGCAGCTGAGCCCCTGCACAGGCCTGCTTCAGTGTCTGCCGCCAGCTGCTGTCACTGCCATCACGCTCCACGCTGAGCAGAGCCTCCTGGCCTTTGGCAGGCACGGCTTTGGCCTCTTAGACTATCAGCACAGGAGCCCTGTGCTGGCCAAGTACACCCTTTCCCCCAGCAACTCCCTGCCTATAAGGGGGCGCTGTCCTGGATAAAATCACCCAAAGTCTCCGCACCAGTCTTTCTTGCGTATCCGCAAAAGGCAAATTTTGGGCTCGAAGCGGGCTAATAATGCCAACAGCAGGTGATGGAGCAGGCCTGCCCAGGACATGGGGACAGTGCGGCACAGCGCATCATCGACCGCTCAGCCGACAACTCCCTCTCAGGCATTGTGCGCTGCCTTTGCTTCGCTCTTTCCAGAAGTGGCCCACCTTAGACCCAGCCTTCGGTGCCAACTTGGGCACCGTCATTCTCCTATGCTCAGGAGAAGAGGAGGCAGGAAGCAACCAGCGTGCTCAGATGACTAAAGCAGGGCTGGGCAAGGAGGTACAGCCGACACACCACGTGCTCATAGACCACCTCATGGGATTGCACGTGTTGGACCACCTACTGCCGGAGCCCTATGAGGTCTTGCGGGACTCAGTATAGGCACCTGACTACCTGGCTGCGCACATTGCGTCTAAGTAGCAGTGGAAGGGGTTCATGCTTCCCAGGTGACCTACAAGACCAAGTACAAGCTTACGGCCCACCAGGGTTGTTCTGTGTATAACTGGCCACATGTGCCAGCCTGTCATGTGAGCACTATGCAGAGAACTACGTGTCCTGCCTCACCAGCTTGGGCCACATCCATGTCTTCTTGGTGCCTGGCCAGGCGCCCCAGGTATACTACTTCTGTATTCAGAAGGAAGACATCAGTGGCATTTCCTTCTGTGTCTTCACAAGTCGTGGCCAGAGTTTTTACTTAATTTCCCTGTCAGAATTGGAACGCTTCTCCTTTAGCTGGCCCAGTGATGCCGCCCCTGCCAGCTACAGCCTCCCAAGCTGAGCCCGGTTAATGGGACCACAGGCATTGTCTGGGCCCCACAGCACAGGGCTGGAATCCTGGTTCCTGACCACAGTGAGGGAGCTGACATGCATAGTCACCCAAGGCTACGCTGGGAAGGATTTCCTCGGCTCTTCAGAAGAATCGAGGAACCTGGTGGAAGATGATACTTAAGCCTGCTGCCATCCTGATCAGGTGAGGAAGGCCAGAACTGCCCTGGCCTTCCACCCACGCCTACCACCTGCCCTGCTTGGATTTCCAGAACTTCTGGCCCCTGCCTGCCTGGCCCTTTGTATAGACACACCTGCTAACCTGTGAGTCTGTGACGACTATGTAGAGATCTGTGAACCTTGACTAGGGATGTGGGCCCCAGACTTAGCCCAGAGTCTCTGGGGAAGATGTATACTGATTCCTTCTACAGGTCTTTGGCTACCCTGGAGGTCAGATGCCATGGGGAGAAGATAGCTGGGACTTGCCCCTCATGACACCACCCGCTCTACACCCTGTTCTCTCCCCTTCCTCCCTTTGCAAAGTATTTTTCTAACGCCTGTGCTAGGTTGAACAGTCATTTCTAAAGTATTTTTGAACTTGTTCCTGTACCGACACCCCCCCTCTCCGCCACAGCCTATGCATGAGTGCATGCAAGTGTATGTTTATATGTGACCAGGACCTGTGCTGGGCACCCAGGCCTAGGGCCTGGTCAGGGTGTGTGTGTATGTGTGTGTGTGTGTGTGTGTGTGTGTGTGTGTGTGTGTGTGTTTAGGAGGGGAGGGGTGCTTCCAGGGTAGGTTTCCTTGTAGATTGTACTTTGGGATTTTATTTCTGTCATTTTGTTAAAATTAGAAGTTTCAGCATTTCAAATATTGATTTTTAATATTGAAAATCAAAACACTTAATGTCTCTTAAAGGAAGAATGAAAGATAGTACCAATAGAATGAACTAGAACAAATATTTCAAATATAATTCTATTTTACATAATTCTCTGTACCCAGTAAATAAACCTAGAATGTTGTTGAAGCCATGGGAAAGGAACCAGATACTTATTTTTACTAAAATATTATGGAGTTCATGCCTGAATTTCATAAATGATATGGTTGCCCACATACTTTTGAGAAAATGCCAAGAAACTTCTAAGCCTCAGACAGAAAATATAAATTGTGAACTTCTTTAATGACCATGCCTTCCAAAGTAGAACAAAGGAAAAGAATTATTGAGTTAACTAAAACAAAGCAAGAAATACTGAAGAAAAAGAGAAAAATATTTTTCCCCAGGTCTGAATGTAGCTGAATGAACTGAAGGAGATGAATGAACCGAAAAGGTATTTGCAGCCAAAGAGAGATGCTGAGCTATTATTTCTCATGATACTATGAGATATTTATAACAAAAAAAAAAACCCTCTTCAAAATAAAATCAGCACCCAGTTTCTCAGCAACTATCTTTAGACTCCACTCACACTATTATTATCTTAAACACTAATGCATGTTTAAATATTTTAATAATGACTTAAATAAAAATTTGTGTTTTATTTGTTAGCTATGTCTACATTCATATGCTATATTGAATATTTCTTTTAATAAGCTTCTTTTCCCATAATTACAATAATAAAGGTAAACTTGGAGCAAAATATTTCCTTTTAGGACTGATTTCCTATCCTCAAATGCTAATCGAATCATAACTTATAAAAGCTTTTAAGTTTTAAGTGTGATACTTACTTTTTAAAAACAAAATATTAAGAGTTAATATTAAGTGAGAGGTGGGGAGGCGGAAAGAGAGACTCCTGCCATGACCAGTATCCACCCAGCAAGCCCCCTACCAGGCAATTCTCTGCCCATCTGGGGCCACTTTTCTGTTGCTCGGCAACCAAGCTATTTAGCACCTGAGGTGAGGCCATGGAGCTATCTTCAGTGCCAGTGCCAGTGCTGGGGACCAGCTTGCTCAAACCATTCAAGCCATGACTGCAAGAGGGGAAGAGAGAGAGAAAGAGAGAGAGAGAGAGAGAAGATGGAGGGGGAAGGGTGCAGAAGCAGATGGTTGCTTCTCCTGTGTGCCCTGGCTGGGAATTGAACCTGGGACTTCCACATTCCAGGCTGATGCTCTACCTCTGAGCCAACCAGCGAGGCCAGTAGTTGAATTTTTATAACCTAAAAAGTATATGGATTACACTTTGAAAACATGTTCTTATCTTTCTCATTAAAAAAAAATAATCATAGTATATGTATGGCACTTGACATTTCCCTGTGTGAGGTATAAGTTTCAGAAATCAGAAGATATTACTAAAATATCTGTTATTTCACATTTTCCACTGAATAACTTTCATGGTCACAGGGTTAGAAGACAAGTACCACAATGCTTTCTTTCATTCATTAGGGATGTGGCAATTTATACTACTGACTTTTAATGTTTCTACTCTCTCGGTATATAGACAAAGGGAAAGAGGTGAATAATGCTCCTCTGGTACACCAAGTGCTATCATATTGGCCTGAAATATTTTATGTGTCTCACAGAGCTCTTGGAACCAAGAGATTCCTGCGTGTGAAGTAAAACAAAACCCATTTAGTTGTAATCCTCGTGCAACATTTTGCTAAAATCAAATCTGAGATGTATTCTTTGTCAAGTAAGACTTTGTCTTCTATGCCATATCAAAGCAAGTTGTTGACAAGTGAAAAGTAAATTATACATGTGGTAAATTTTTGTCTTGGTTTGCTTTTGTGTATGTGTGTTTGTTTTTCTTTGTTTCAGTTTGTTTGCTTTTTGTTATATGATGCCAAACAGTTGATTTTATAGATTAATTTTTTTGTCATGGTAGTGACTTAATTAGTCAGGTTGTTTTATTTATAGATATTTAACACACTATCATATAGATACAGCCTAAATGGGACTTTACACATTAAAAAATATAAATTTAGGAGAAACACTATATAAAACCTAGTAGAAATTGAGGGGTTCATAAATAATTTTTACTGCCCACTTATTCCAAATCCACTTTTAATTTTTTTTCAGATTTTATGACATATTTCTTTAAAAAATAAAGACAAAAAGGAATGCTTTATAAAAACATTATATGTCTTAAAAACTAACATTGAATTCATTTTGATGATTTCATGGTTAACTACAATAATACCTCCCTCCCACATGCTCTTTTTACATATGCCTTTGACATTACTTTCATTAAGAAATGAGGTCCACAGGCCTTCCCTTTAAAATGGGCTGGCTTTGTGATTGTTTTGACTAACAGGGTATGACAGATGTAAAACTATTGACTTTTTTGGCTAAGTCATTGAAGGTCATGAAGCTTCTGCTTTGTTAACCAAAATACTTGTTCTTGAAAGTTTGCATAAAGCCCAACTGCACAGAGGTCACCATGCTGTGAGGAAGCCTAAACCCACCCCAAATAGAAACCACATGGAATCTGTGAGACTATAAGGAAGGAGAGGTTGAGGCAGCTGAGCTGCTTGGCACTCCCATTTTTCTAGGTCTGGAACTAGCTCTAACCGCCATCTGATTGCAAACCCAGGAGAGAACCTGAGCTGCAACCACTCAGCTGACCCCCTTGCAAATTTCAACATACAGACACCATGAGAAATAATAAAACAATAGTTGTGTTAAACCACAGAGTTTGTGAGATTATCTTTGCAGGTCATTTACTTATTAAAAGTTTATTGAATATTCACTCTGTGCTGGGCAATATCCTGAATACTGAGTCCTGCAAAGACTCAGTAATGATTCAGAAAGGATTAGGAAACCCCACCTTCCTCCCATCTCTGATGGAGTTTACTAATCCCTTCAGGCTCTGTGCTTCCATGGTTCCTTAGGCTGGTAAAATAGCACTTATTTCTTTTGTCCAGATTGTGTACATGTTTGAGTATAAACTCTAAATTCAGGATCTGAGTCTCAGTTGATTTTGTTTTCTTCTGTAGTGCACAGAAACGTTTGGTGGTTGATATAAAAGCACTATCTGGAGAAATTCAGTGCAAGGAAGTGACACCATTATCCCCCCATGGTGCAAATGAAAAATTAATAGAGATTTTAATTCATGACTTCGCTAAAGTAGCTAAAGTTTTCAAAGAAAAAGTACCTTTTAAAATATTTGAATATGTGATCATTGCCATTAAGCTACTTATTGTAGCAGTCAAAAGAGAATTTTCCAAATACTCTAGTCAGTCTTATGTTTTTAAAAAAACTATCCTGTAAACTAGTTTTGTTTTGTCAAATAGTCTATTTCTATAGCTATAGATAATTTTGTTCTAATTGTAGCCTAAAGCTGAAGTGGGCCCTGGAAAGGCTGGAAAGTAGTGTCCAGGCCTCCTACTTACAATCTTCCTTTCTACCACTAGTCTATGCTGTTGCACCAAGTACCAAAAATGCTCATTCAGTGTTCACAGGCATATTGAAAGGATCACTTCTAAGATTTCTATCTCAGATAGAAAAAGGTCAAATGCCCGATTGTTTTCTCAAATTAAAAGCAAACAATTTAAAATAATTCACGTGTGTGTATTCATAAATTTGTTTTAAAAATTTTGTCAATTCTGAAAGAAAATTCAGAGAAATCTTTTTTAAAATCTTCCTTTTGAAATTTGAATGAAGTAATCCAAACCTTATAGTGATGCATTCTTAAAATTTTTATTTTTTGTTCATTTCTCCTGTCTTTTGTCTCACTTTGATCTACCTTTAATGATCAAATGAGTTTCCAAATCTTATGAATTCTACCTCAGCAGTGTTTTCCCTACCTAACCCATTTTCTTCTCTTTCTATTTGTATAGTTCAGAACCTTAACATCTAGAAATTAAATAACAGTACAGGCAAATATTTATTGAAGTTTTATCCATTTGAAGCCCTGTGTTAAGGGCTTCATATATGATACCCTGTTTAAACCTTACATTTAACATAATGAAATAGAGTCTAAAATTATTCCTGTTTTACAGATGAGTAAACCATGACAACTTGCAGAACTAAGTAATTTGCCCAAGGTCATAGTCAAAATAGAGGTGGAACCAGCATACTTATTAGACATCCAGAGCCCAATGTTCTATCCTACTTCTCTGATTCATAGCTGAAAGGGAATTAAAAATCTAGACCACTCCCTGTTTGATGCCTCATTCTTCTTAACATTTCTGCAAAGCTGTCACCAGTCTATGTTGGAACACCTCCAAAGACTGTGATAATGGTCTCTTATCTCTAAATTCCAACTCAACTTCTGCTTTATACCAGATTAATTGCTATGAAAGTTTTTTGTCATAATCTCTACTCTGCATAAATAAACACTCATATGTCTAAAAGCAGCAACTATAGCCACTTCAAATATCCTAACCTCCCTCCAGACCTAGCTAGTCATACTCTTCAATTCATAACTTGCATCCAGAATTCTACTTCTGTGGTTGTCCTCCTAAGGATAGTACGCTATTTTCTTCATCCTAGAATACCATCCTCATGACTCTATCTCAACATATCCATATTCTTCTCATCCATCAAGAGCCTCTTAAATTGACACAACTTTTGCCACACAGTGTTTTCTATAGTGTATTATAATTACATGTCTGACAAAATTCAGAAGTCAGCAGCTGTGATTTTGCCTATCCTCTTGACTAAACTGTAAATTTTTTTAAATAGTTACAATTTTGTCTTACTGACTCTCTTAGAAACTAAGTGTTTTATATAAAATATGATAAGGAAATACATAAGGGATGCATATATGTGTGCATGAATACATGTATAGATGGATGAAAGCATTTTTAAAAATGAGTTCTATTGTTTTCACATATATAAGTAATGCTTCAAAATGTTTGAATTCAAATGACTGGATCTTAATGAACACTTTAGAAGCCTTCACACTTTCATATTGTTAAATTCTACCAAGCATTGAGAAACTGCACTCACCAGTTAATTAATTGAAATAAATATTTGATCAGATTTAAAGGTAGTTTTTCAAAGTAGTTTTAGATAAATCCATACTTAATGAAGTTTGTTTCTTGAACTCATTTGATTTCGTATAAAGCAAAGGTCTCATAAACATAAGACTGTTCAACATTTTAGATTACATTTTAGTATTTACAAATATATATAGAATGCACATCTATTATTATAACCAAAGTACAAAAGGCAAACTGAAGATTATCAAGGGTCATACATGGTGGGCAAGAGAAGGGAAAATGTTCACTCCTATTAAAATTTGTGGTGATTTGCATATGTAAGGAAAAGTAGCCAATAGAAATAGACAGTGTGGCCCTGGCCAGTTGTCTCAGTGCATAAAGCATTGGCCCCGTGTGTGGAACCTCCCAGGTTCAATACCAGGTCAGGGCACACATGAGAAGCGACTATCTGTTTCTCTTCCTCTTCCTCTCTCCCTTCTCTCTCTCTTCCCCTCTCATAGCCAGTGTCTTGATTGGTTCGACAGCATGGGCCGGGGCACTGAGGATAGCTCAGTCGATTTCAGCATTGGCCCCAGATAGGGATTGCTAGGTGGATCCTGGTCGAGATGCGTGCAGGAGTCTGTCTCTCTATCTCCCCTCCTATAACTTAAAAAAAAAAAAAAAAGAAAGAAAGAAAAGAAAAAAGAAAAAGACAATGTGAGTGTATATATGTTTTTCTTTCCTAAAAAAAGTCAAAATAGTGATGGAGCAAAAAAAAGAATAGTGGTCAGTTCATGATGGAAAAATAATAAAAGATTAGGATTCCAAACTGAAATATTTGAGAAATAATTAGCCTTGGTAAAACTCACTGTCAGGTGGAAACTCATTTTTAATTATGAAATATATTTTTCCTGTGCTATTTTAGCTTTGTTTTAATTTGCTATTTAGCAGTTCCCTGAAATATTAATAATTTGTTTAATAAATTTCTTCTCTTAATAGACTTTTAATGAAGAAATCTATCTTAGAGATCTCAGTGAAAATTGATATTACATACTTTCTGAAAGTGTTAAATTATTGACCTCTGGAATAGTTTCATTTGAACTTCTGTTCTTTGCTTGGCATCATCCATGTTCGGCTCTTCTTAGAAGCTTTGTGAAATGTAAAAAGTATTCATCCAATAAGTCATAATAACAGGCATTCTAGAAATGAGAAGGAAAATGTTTTATTCACAGGGTCAATTTACAAAAACTAAAGAATTTTATTCCATATTACAGTATTAAGTAATTTATAATTGTAAAGCCAGTAGGCAGGGCTGGGGCCACTATCACAGCAGCCCAGCCCATGCAGGTTTGCATTGGATTCGGACAGTCGGTAAAGAAACAATGGAGCCAAAAACTGGTGGGCCATAGTCTTTAATTCTAGCTTGCACCCGGCGGGCAAGTAAAAATACACACTGGGCTCCAAAACCCAGTCACATTCAGTGCTCACAAAGCCACTGACTTATCCGAGTTTCCTAGAATCAAAGGTTTCTAGCTCACCAGACTTATTCACCTCTGTTCCCCATCTCCTTCCTTATCCCAGATACAAACTCTACACAAACTGGCATCTCACTCAGCACTCCGCCATCTTGGCTGCTTCTCCTGGCCTCCTCCACGTGGCCTTTCTCTGCTCTCCTCTGCTCTCTCTTCCAATGATAATCTCCCAGGAACCAAGAGTGCAAGCTCCCACTTCATCCCCATTTTATAGTGTAGAAATCCAAACCCTTAATCCAATATACAAAATAGGGAAGTCTCTAATACAGTCACGTCTCTGAGGCATAATTGGATTGTACCGCCCCACATCAAAAAGGGTGGGCAAGGCTTAATCCCAAAACCAAGCCCCAGGCTACAAGGATTCTCAACACACATTAATATCACCTGGGCAACGGCCTCTTTAACAAAGTGAGCATAATACATTTTATCTGCCCAACAATAATCAACCTTACGCATAAAATTAGCTCATAGAACTTAAAACCTTGGATGAGGCTAGAAGAAAACAGTCCTATGGGGTTCCATCATTGGTCTCTATTTTCCACAAAACAAGCCCCTAGCTATGCCTACAGAGTTGCCTAAATGTCTGGACCAAGGGTCCCCAAACTACAGCCCGCAGGCCGCATGCGGCCCCCTGAGGCCATTTATCCTGCCCCCACTGCACTTCCAGAAGGGGCACCTCTTTCATTGGTGGTCAGTGAGAGGAGCATAGTTCCCAGAATACTGTTCAGTTTGTTGATTTAAATTTACTCGTTCTTTATTTTAAATATTGTATTTGTTCCCGTTTTGTTTTTTTACTTTAAAATAAGATATGTGCAATGTGCACAGGGATTTGTTCATATTTTTTTTATAGTCTGGCCCTCCAACAGTCTGAGGGACAGTGAACTGGCCCCCTGTGTAAAAAGTTTGGGGACCCCTGGTCTGGACTGTCACAGCTCCAGATAAATCCCTTCCTTCATGCTGATTTTCAGCACACAGAAAGTTTCAGCTCAGGAGTTTGACAGAATCAAGGTGCATTCTACCAGAGTTGTTGGGATGCGGACTTCCCTGTTTTCTTCTGTCCCAGATTATAACAATAAAACACAGTGCTCAGCTCTGGAAATAAGTACATTTGTAGAGAAAGGATATTTATGGCATTTTCATACCCCAATCCATTCATGCCCCTGGGAGAAATTTAAACAGGGATTATCCCTGTAGATTTTGGAGACGAAATGTTTAGTGAGAAGCCTGAGGGCTTTGCAATCAGTCAGATCTGGATTAAATCCCTGGCTCCTCTGTTTACTTTTTGACTTTTGATAATTTGTTTGACTTCTCTGAATCTGTTTCATTATAATGTTACCAACCTTATAGGACTGGAGGGAGAAGATTAAATGAAGTAAAGCATAAATGATTTTAACTGTTTTTTACTGAACCCAACACATAATAAATACCTGTGGCTGTGGTGGTGGTGGTGGTGGTGGTGGTGGTTAAATCCTTTGTAGGTTCCAAAACTAATCCTCCCCTGTGGGCAAGGGTGTGGGACTATAAATTAAACTCATTGGAAATTTCCCCAGTGGATATCATCCTCTTGTACCTCAAGGGCTAATTCAATGTAAGGTTACACTCAGATTTGATTTTAAATCGGCTTGACCCAGCAACAGGGCGAGTGCAGGCTAGCACAGTCTCTCTTCCTCAGTACTCAGTTAAAGCCAGTAAAAAGTAGACAGGGTGGGGAAATGACTCTCAGATTGGTCAGGCAAACCTGGGTTCTTTTTGCTTGTTTTATATTTATTTTTATCTTTTAACATTTTTTAACAGAGAAACCTTTGGAAATCTACTTGAATTTTCTACATCTGTTTCCTCAACAGCAAAATAGGGGGAAAAAGTAAAATCCTTAACTCATAACAATTACTTCATCCTAGTAAAATGTCATGTGATATTAGCAACAGTTTGGATTAAGATCTTTAGAGATATTCTTGATCCCATACAGCAGTGGTACCCAACCCCCGGGCTGCGGACCGGTAGCAGTCCATGGGCCATTTGGTACCGGTCCGCAGAGAAAGAATAAATAACTTACATTATTTCCATTTTATTTATATTTAAGTCTAAGCAATGCTTTATTTTTAAAAAAATGACCAGATTTCCTCTGTTACATCCGTCTAAGACTCACTCTTGACGCTTGTCTCAGTCACGTGATACATTTATCCGTCCCACCCTAAAGGCTGGTAGGTGCAAATATTTTCTGACATTAAACTGGTCTGTGGCCCAAAAAAAGTTGGGGACCACTGCTAAACAGTATAGGTTTTGTGGCCCCGTGTTTCAGATTTTTCCAAGCAGATTTCCCATATTTCCTTGAATACTTGTCTTTAGAGATATTCTGAAAAAATAATAATAATACAAAAATTCCACGGTCAAATACATTTATGAAACACTAAACTATATATCTTTTTCTTGGAGAGTCACAATAAGATATATTACTACTAGCTAGGTTTAAGTGATTTACAATGTATACCCGCTCTCCTGAAAGAGTGTCTGGCACATAATAGGCCCTTGGTAATATTTGCTAAATGTATGAACAACTCAGACAAGAAGTTCTGTTAGGAACCAAAAAGTCTGGATTTACATTAAAAATGAAGAGTAGACTGTGCAAGTACTGTTTATTCATGTCTAGTATTAATTGACTTAAGTGCACATCAAATAGTTTCAATCAAATTTTCAGTCAGGTGTTAATTTGTTTAGTTATACAAAGAAGAAATAAGGAAGAGACCACCATATGAGCTAGTTTAAGTTTTGCATAAAAAACCCAAACACTACAATTTTGGTGTAGGTTCTATCATAAACAAAATATGTAACTTACCTAACTAAGTAAGTAAGTAAGACATCTAGGATCATACTTCGAGTGGAAAGGTATGGCCCACATGGAGCCAGAAATCTCACAGGTAAACATATCTGTACACAAAGTCTCAATGACTGCCTGGAGTTTGGGTTAAGTCCATCAGAGGAACAAGCAAGGACATCTTCCATGAGGAAGGATTTTTTCAATAGAAAATAACAAAGCTTGAGAATAGAGTGAAGTAATGAACCAGAATAAGGAGGAGTGCAGATGTAGAGGGAAAACACAGCCCAAAAATTCAGGAGCAAAGCCCAATCCAGAACTAGAGAAGACCCATCCTTCTTAGCACGATGCTGACAATAATGAGAAGGTCCCATTTGATGCACAACAAGACATTTTATATAAAGTGTTCTTTCTGATTCAGTTGGATATTAGTAATTCGTGTAAAGAGCAGTGGCTTTTGTTAGAGTAATATTTTATATCAGCCAAGTAGCTTCTGGTTTACTGAAAATTTCATGGGAAATAATTCAATCACACAAATTTCTTAGAATGAGAGTTGTGGGGAGGGGGGTAAGTGGCCCACCACCATTTATCCATAGGGATATTCTTAGATCATCTTGAAGTGGCCAGAATATATTGTATTTGAATAGGGATCCCTGGGATTCAATCTTGGTCATCTCATTCATTTCTAGTTATGTGACTCTAGGTAAAAGGTTAAATCTCTTGAGTTTTAAAACTCAATTGGTTGAAAATAGATACTTTGTAGAGGTTATGTGAAATTTAAGTGATTGGTCTATAAAAGTGCTTAATACATTGCCTCCTAAAAATATGCATTTTTAAAAGGGTCTTCCAAATATTTCATTGACTAGAGATTATATCAGCAAATTATTTTCTTTGATATAACAAGACTAAAATGTCTAGATCTCTTTTTTCCATTTTGGAGAACAAGTATCTGCCCACTAAATTATAAGGAAATAAAGTTGAACAAATTTGGTGGAATAACTACATATCTCCCTGACTTTACATTTTGCTATCCCTTCTGATCATATTATATTGCACCCAAATGTCCTAAAACTTTAGATATAATGAAACTTTACTATGCCATTCAATTTTTTGCCTGTTTCATATAAGTTTATTCTGACAAGAATATTAGGATAAGATATTTTCAAAAGTTGTACCTACTTTTTAAATTTTGTGACACTTGACCCTGGCCAGTTTGCTCAGTGGACAGAGTGTCCACCAGGCATGTAGGTATCCTGGGTTCTATCCCCAGTCAGGGCACACAAGAGACATGACCATCTGCTTCTCTTCTCTTCCCTCTCCCCTTCTCTACCTCATCCCCTCTTGCAGCCAGTGGCTCGACTGGTTCAAGCATTGGCCTGGACACTGAGAATAGCTCAGTTATTCTCAGTGTGTCAGCCTCAGGTGCTGAGGATAGCTTGGTTGGTCTGAGTGTCAGCCTCAGGCGCTGAGAATAACACAGTTGATTTCAACCCCCAAACAGGGATTGCTGGGTGAATTCTGGCCAAGGCATAGGAAGGATCTGTCTCTCTGTCTCTCCTCCTCTCACTTCAAAGAAAAAAAATTTTTTTTTGTAATACTTTAGAGAGACTTTATATCCTTTTATATGCCCTGACCAACGATCAAACCCGCAACATTGGCATATTGGGATGCCTTTCTAATGTCTCTCTAGCCCTGGGAGCTACCTGGCCAGGGCTAGAGAGACATTAGAATGGTAAGATGCCAAACTGGATTTTTTTCATGCCAGACTATCCAATAATTTTTATGTGATTTTGCCTTTAGTAAGACCCAATATGTAAATCCTTGTTGTTATTGTTTTCCACATACATTTTTCTTAAAACATTGTTACTACATCATATTTCAGATGAAAGTACCTTTTAATAATGCCTAATAATATTTATATGTGAATATGTAACAAAGCATTAGTTGAAATGAGTCATGTTAAAATGTAAAGACTTATTATACTGCTCACAAAAATTAGGGGATATTTTAAAATTAATATGAAGCGATTAAAAAAAAGAAGCATTTGATTTTTTTTTTATTAAACAAGAACATCAGAAAGCAAACGACAAGTCAAAGAAAGTTATTTGATTATGCAAATGAGATGAAAAACCAACTTTTATTTCACTGGTGAAAATACACTATGCAAAAGGCTGAAAGTACTGGAGTATCTTCATGTTCCCTGATCTCCTAATTTTTGTGAGCAGTGTAGTTTGCCTATATAAATGCCAACAAAAATAGTTCATGTCAATTTACTTTTTTCAGTCTTATATCAAACAGAAAATTGTTTAAATTAAATATTTTAGATCAATTTACTACATTAAAGAGAAAAAGTTCCAACTTAATAAGTCCACTTTATTATTAGTGTTTTAAAAATTCAAGAATATTTGCTTTTGAAAATAAGCATACTCCGTCCATTAGTTGCATTAAATACATGTATGCAAGGAAATACACATGTAGCAGTAAAATATATTTGTATTAAAAATAAAGCTCTGAGGTTAGACAGCCCAGATCCCAATATTTACTATTTGGCTTAAGTTCAACATCTGAAAGAAAATGGAATAATCGCATAAAACTGCAATATAGATTGTATAAAGTGCTTTAGCTCAGGACATAACACATAGTAAGGCTTCAGTTAATTTTGGCTCTGCTAATAATAGTAATAATTGGACTCTATCCCAATTCTTTTCTCTAGCCTACAAGATTTAAAAACAATTTAAACTATATCAGGAACATAGACCTGGCCTAAAATGTCACATTAAACTTAATTACAGATGACCTCTGCTTTGAGTTTTTTATAAATTTATTTTTCACACTTGGTTTGAGCTCAGTACCTTATCTCCTTAGGTAAAACTGCTTCTTCATCCAAATGTCTGAAAAGATGCCAAATGACTCAGATAAAGCTTCTCATATAAGGTCATTATAATTATAGCATCAATAACAGATGTATATGTATTCATTAATAAAAGTATAATTTGTAGTTGGGTCCCTCTGAAAGTTAAGCCAGAAAATTATAGATTATATTAAGACACACACAAAAAAACACTGCTCTCTAAGTCAGATGCTCTATTATTAAAAAATGCCATCCCTTATGAATTTCATAAATAGCAAACCCAGGAACAGAGTAACCATTTTAAAAAGTCTGGAGGGGATTCCATAACAACATTTAAATGCCTTAATACTCAAACAATTTGATTGGATTATAAAATATTTAAAACTGCAGCTGTAGTTGTAGTGTTTATTGTTGATTATTTTGATTTCAAGATCTTCTTACACAAAAAAAGTACAAGTTTACAGGAGTATTTATGTTGCACTGATAAATAACAGCACTATAAAATGAACTGTACATAATATATATTTAAATAAAAAGAAAAAAATTGGAAATAGCAAAATAGAATCATAGTTCTTTAGAAGTTCTATCTTCAGATCGGAATAGTCAGCTCAAAACCACAAAGACCAGATAGATGCATGTTCCAGTTGAAAATAATATTGAAAAAGCAGAATACATCAGTGTGAATTCTGGTTATCATGAATCTTTACAGTGACTCACCACACATGATTCTACAGAAAGCTAAAAACACTTCACAAAAATGAAAGCATTTATAACCCAACAACTACAAAGTAACAATTCTATTCTTTGGTTTCTGAAGATTAGGCCTCCGATTATCTAGTTAATTTGGTTTTAAGGTGGCAAGTTTCATCAGCATATATTATCACTATCTATTTAAAGAAACTCAATGTATAAACTAAAAAAAGAAAGGAGACAAGAAATATATACATATGTGCTCAGTTAGAAATATATACATATATGCTCAGTAAGATTATATGGGGAAAAAATGCAGCTGAAAAGGTTTCCACTATGCCCACCCAGCTTTACTTCCTTTCCAAGACAGAAAATGGGACAATGATGCACAAACACCCTGATGAACAAAAGTAAGTGCCAGTTTCACACTGAAACTTTACATATCGTCATTTGTGATAAACTGTACTTGTTATAGGAAACTAAAACTGTACTGATGACTAATACCACTAACAAGATGACTCATTACATGAGAAATCCCTCCACTGCAAGGTTTCAATCTCAAGATTAACCTCCAAAGAACCATAATCCTGTAAGTATCTGATTTTAAATCCAGGTTAGCCTGACTATACAATCTGAATATTCACTGTATCATACGCCCCTCCTTCTTAGCCCAATGCTGATAATAATAATAAAGCACTCTTTGCATTTATGATTTTACCTATTGGTCAAAAACATTTTGGCCCTGGCTGGTTGGCTCAGTAGTAGAACATCAGCCAGGCATGTGGAAGTCCTGGGTTCGATTCCCAGTCAGGGCACACAGGAAAAGTGACCATCTACTTCTCTACCACTCCCCCTTCTCTCTCTCTATCTCTCTCTGTCTCTTGTCTACGGTCTTACCACCTGAACGCCCGATCTTGTCTATCTCTCTGTCTCTTTTCCCCTCCTGCAGCCATGGCTTGAAAGGTTTGAGCAAGTTGGCCCTGGGTGCTGAGGATGGCTCCATGGCCTTGCCTTTAGCACTTCATTTAGAGGTGCTAAAATAGCTCAGTTGCCAAGCAACAGAGCAGTGGCTCCAGAGTACAGAGCATTGCCCTGTAGGGAGCTTGCCAGGTGGATCCTGGTCAGGGCACATGCATGAATCTGTCTTTCTGCATCCCTGTCTCTGCACCTCTCACTTAATAAAAAAATTAAAAATTAAAGAAAATGTTTTTAAAAGAAAGAAAAACTCTATGGTCACTTCCTATTTGACAAATAAGAAGGGAATTAACTCTTGACTAATTAAGTATCTTGCCCAAGGTGGCACAGCTTTTAAGTGATGAAGCTTAGATCATGTATTTTACTGAATTTGCATAGGGTAGCGCTATTTGCCAAAGTGGAGGAGTGACTCTCTGACTCTGAAGTTAAACAGATGCTCAGTCGCTTGAGAAAATCACTTGAATTCTCTGAGCCTCTTTTCTCACTTGTAAACTAAGGATCAGAGTAATGCCTGATTCATAAGGCTGGTATAGGAATCAAATGAACTAATGTATGTAAAGTATTGATTTAGGAAGCTAAGTAATGAGCAGGTGAAACAAGCATAGGCAATGTTGGTTTCAAAGGTAGACTTCAGAGCACATTCAGCTAGTTGGTTAATCTTTATGTCCCAATTAGGAATAGGTCTACTAAACTTATCCACTAAAATTAAGTCAGGTTCATTTATGCCTTAACATTGATTAGTAATCCAGCTACCTAGATAGAGGAGATAAAGAAAATACAGATGACATGGGAAAGAACTGGTAGAAATACAAGAAATGATGTATAGAGCAAGCAGAAAGGCACTTCCTTCATTACTTTATCAGCCTCGCCTTTGTTGCCTTCAATTCCTCCTTTTCTACTTTTAAAATGATTATTTGTAGTATAAAGAGAAGTAACGTGGGCTACAAATTCAAATAACCTAAGTGGAAAACCAGTTATTTATAGAGTAGTTTCAATTAATATCACTGAGCCTTAATATATTTGTCTGCAAAACAAAGATAATAACACCTGCCTATGTGTATCATCATGCATGCAGGAATAATTTATTATATATGTGTATGTATGTATGCATTTTATTATCTAAAACTGGTTATTCTAGATGCCTACTATACACTTTTAGCTGAATTCTTGCCTTGGACATATTCATACTGAAGTTTTCAGAAACCTTGAACATTTAATTTTGGATAATGATATCTAGGTATTTTAAACTACTTCAGGTTGTCATACTGAATTTCTTTACATTATTTTTACATTATCTTTTGGGAAATTGGAATTTTGCTACAGCTCTAATGGCTAGGAAAAGGAATGGTTTTGAATGTTTTGGAAGTACGATCACATCCTTTATTTCTTATATGCAGTCCTAAAATATAGAGATCTTGCATATGATAGAGTTTCTCTGTAAGTAGTGAGACTGACTCATGAGTCACACAAGAAAAGCAATCAGACCCTGCAGCTGCCCTGCATATTCATGATCTAGAAGATATAGGTAGACAAATATAATTTGGTACGGTTGGTAATTTCAGAGGCGAATGTATACTTTGAGCTCTATTAACTGAAGTTGAAAATTAGACTACCAGATTTCAACTACCCGGAAGTAATCCAGCATGTGAAGCTTAATTAAGGAAAAGCAAAATATATTGCAAATTGTTGAAAAGTAAAGCCACCAACTGATGACACAGGACTATTTAAATATATTAAAGAAATTGTGCAGTATGTTAAGCATGTAATTCCGCCAAAATTCTCCCAGCTTTATTTTGTCTTCCTTTCCATATCTTTGGCTTTCAAAAATTCATTCTCAGTTCTTTGGCAAAAGTGACTGGAAGAGACCAGAAGGAGGAGAGGGGGAGTGGACAGCTCATGCTAATGCCACTCTTGATTTCATATTTTTGTTAAAAAATCCTACTTTGTGCATATAAAATATAGTTCATTTCTTATCCTGAGAGTTACCCTGGCATATGGCTCAATTGGAAACATCAAGGTTTTTAGTTCTTTTTTAAATGGCTTGCCTCTTTTCCAGACTTTTCTTCAGATGTATTGTCAATGCCACTTTTAGAGTCTATCACCCGTGTATTGGTAAAATTCTTTTTATTTCCTGGCAAAGACAGTCCTAACCATGATGTTAAGCAAATAGTGAATGGGGCGAGCCTGGGAGTGACTGTGAAAGCGTCCATCAAAGCACTTTCTTCTTCAGGTAAAATCTATTGCATGTTTTTGGACTTCTTTGTAATGTAAAGGAGGTGTTTCTTAGACTAGAGAAAAACTTTTTCCACTTTTTTGTTGAGTTAAATAATCCAAAGGTATCTCTTAAACTCTACAATCATGCTCTGAGGCCTGTCTGCTTAGTTGAAGTTCCTTGCGTTCAGTCCCAGCTCTTCTTGGTAAAATACAATGCCAGGTAACTTATATACAAGAACATTCCTACATCTCTGAGGCTTTTTAAAATCAATGTTGGGCTAGTGTGGTAACAACACGACTAACTGCAAGAAATAATACGTTGTTATATTATTACATATCTTGGATGAAGTTTTTGGTTTCAAAAGTCTGAAAATACTTATCTAATTTCATTCATCATGACTGCTCTGCATTAGTCTGTAAGAAATACTGGCTAGATCCAGTTGAATGCATAAAATTATTGGATAATGGCAGATCTTTCACAAAGAGAGAAAGGAAGATAGCCTGAAAGTAGGTATCAAACAAGAATGTTTTAAATATGAAATAAAAGGTAAAGGTAAAAGAAAAGTGAAAGAAGCAGTTTGTTCATTATATTATTTTGTCCTAAATGGGTATAAAATAACAGAAATATTATTCTTTGTTTGCCTTGCTAAAAAAGGTTTCAAGGATACTTTGTAACACTGACTTTTAACTTCTAGCTGGCTGTAATTTCTGAGGCCTGAGGCAATTGTCAGTCACTTTTTCAAATTGGAGAATACAATAATAATAGTTTTAAGAGTGTACTTCTACTTCAGTTCAATATGTATATTCTAAATCTAAATATGATTTGTAAACAATATACATAAAACTTCATGTTATAAAAGAATTACAAGTTATAAAAATTCATTCACCATTAGAAACATACAAATGTCTACATCAGACATTTTGAAGGACTGTGCAAGGTTAAATTTTTCCTTAGCAAACTCTTCATCTATTTTTCATTTTTCTTACCTGGCAGGCAGCTAGGGGCTACAGAGTCAAATAATGAAGTTGTCTTTCATTTGGATATAGTTTATTAATGGCAAAACACTAATCCATTAATCAACTTAAAACAAGTCAGTAAATTAAAAAAAAAATTGGTATCTCCTTTAGTAATAGAGATCACATGCCTCTTTTAAAGGATCCATTATCTCCATGGGTTTCTCGGCTGAAGTTAAAAATCTAAAAGTGATTTTCATTCATTTCTAATTAATATGCAAAAATATTCAAATTAGATAGTAATTAACCATCTACTCAGTAGAAAACCTTTTCATGTTAATTTATGATAAACTCAGTTGCTGCTTTGATTGAGATTGATTTTTGGTGTTGAGATCTATCCTGAATACAAAAAAGCACCTGAAAAAATATTTTTAAACACCTAACTTATTGCTCAGCTAATTACACAGTAGCCATGTTCACAGACTGTTCTAAAGAGAGGCTTACGATACCAAAACAAGCACTGAAGGAGCTGTGCATACACCCTTCCATGTGCCGACTGTAGCTCTCATCCTAGAGCGATGTCTTTGCATGCCTCACTTTAGCTGATTCATATCCTTGTGGAGCTATTGTTTAATTCAGCCACCAACACATTCTAGATAAGACAGCCTGGATAATATAGAATTTCTTTTTTTTTAAATGTTTACTTTATTGATTTTAGAGAGAGAGGAAAGGAGAGAGAGAGAAAAAAACAGGAACATTGACCTGTTCCTGTATGTGCCCTGACTGGGGATCGAACCGGCCACCTGCGTGCTTTGGGTCCATGCTCTAACCAGCCGAGCTATCCAGCCAGAGCAAAATTTGAGTAAGTAAAGAACTACAGAAAAAAAAAAAAAGAAAGAAAGAAAGAAAGGAAATACAGAAAGTTTTTACATATTCTTAGGATCAATTTATTTCACAGGGTACTCTGTTCAATGGACTCGGTATGATTGTAAACAGACTTTAATTTTACTTTCTGCAGATGAAAAACTGACCTCAGTAGTAGATGAAAGGGTGAAAATCAGGCTAGTGGAAGTCATTTTCTTTCTCAACAACAAAAGCTGGAGTTGAGTATCAATGACCACAGCTTATGCAACTGAATCTAAACTCCAAAGACTGCTATTCAAAACATTGCTCCCTGGGAGTAACAAAACCATGGGGACACAGTTAGTGACCTTCTGTGAGCACTGTCAAAAAGTATCCAGAGGAAAACACCTACTATTTCCTGTCCCTATTTGGTTGCAGAGATCAACTACAGGTGAGAATTCCCGTGGCAACAGATAAAAAGGAAAATCTCACACCGGCTGGGTGTGGAGGGCTGCATCCATCATACATCTAAAAGCAGGTTATTGTGGGATCACAATAGCACACATTACATTTTGGCAAGTTTTTTACCGCAGCTTTGTATTTGTAGGCAGTAAGATTTCAGACATTATTTCATTTGCTCCTCTGCCAGGTATGCTGGACAGATATTATACTCATTTTCTAGATAAGGAACCTGAGGCCAGAGCAGCTCCACTGTCAACAAGTTGATTACTATATTCAGGTTGAAGAGGAGGGACTAGGATTGGTATTCTTTCTACTTTGTTTTTCAGCTGCCAAGTGTTTTTCAAAATGTCTCCCAAGGATGACCTTCCTCTACATCGCTGGGAGTGCTTCCTGCCAATTGCAGGAATCTAGGTATTTCCATTTTTAACCCCGCTTCCCAGGTAATTCTTCTGCACACACACAAAAGATTTTAAACACACTGCCTATAGCTCTGCCAACTAAACAGGTGATCTCCCCACCCTGCAAAGTATATGTGATGCCTTTAGGGAATGGGGCAAATGGGGAGAGTGATACCCTTGTGTGGATCCTCCTGGGGATTTTCTGACATGGTGAAATATAGGGTAATTAGTAAAATATCCTGAAAACATTGTTCTGAATCTTTCTAACAATGTCTGAGAAGGGTAATTATGGAATAATGAGCATCAGCCTAAACAAAAGGGAGAAAAAAAGCTTCATTCAAAAAAAAAGGAACACCTTAAGAATTTTTGAAAGATACCTCGCCCGAGTGGTGAGATGATTGAAGTTTGGAGCATAATGCGAGCTCCCATAAAGTACAGTGAGTTACCACTATAGATTATATGCTTGCACATGCTTTCTGATATGATTATAAAAAAAACCCCAACAGAATTAGCCATAAGCTAAGAGTTGCTGTGATTTATGTTTTATAATAGCCCCTCCTTTCCATTTCCTGGTCAGCGTTCTGGATGATTGTTCCATTTAGCACACATTCTCTGGTTTGTTTCTCTTGCTTCAAGTCTATTTTACATTTTCCTGTACTGAACTGCGTTTGCCATCTGCTGATCCAATTACTTATACAATCCAAATCCTTTTGAGTCTGATTGTTTTGTTCCTCATTATTTGCTCAGCCTCCAGTTTTAGTATCCTCTGTAAACTCTCAAATCTTGTTTTCAATACCTCATCTGAATTACTTATATACAATACAACCCAATTAGCTCAAACTTTAGAAACCTAAGGCTACTTGTGTCTGAGGGGATTTAGATTAGTTGAGTGGATTTAGATTTTGAAAAAGGCCTTGACAATTCACTCATCTAAGGATAGCTGATCCATCAGGAATTGAGCCATCCTCTGTAAATGAGAAGGAATCAAAAAGAAGAAAAGTTACAGATTCCAACATGACACTACATGTAATAAAATCATCGTTGTCATTATCATCTTTGTTTGTTACCAATCACTATTGTCTCATCGAATGTTGATCAAGTTCCCATTGTAAAATTATGTCTATTAAAACAATAAATCTACCCAAAGACTAGATTGAAGTTGTGCCAAGGGACCAAAACAAAAGCTTTAACTCTCCAGTTTGCTCCTCATTTATATCAGTTTGGTAAAATATATATTTTTTCAACCAGCTCTGTCCTTTATATTTTACATCTCAGCATAGTTTCTTTTGAACCTTAGATAGGCTGATTTACCCAATATGTTACCTAGCAAATAATGGTAGGTTTAGAAACACTTAATGGCTCAAAACATGTCACATATTTAGTTATCTTTACTAGAACCCTACTAAGCCACTCAATTAATTAGCAGTAGAGAAGTCCATGCTTCAGTTGTGTGTGCAAAACTAAATAATTCAACTTTCATTCATTGCTATCAGAAATGCCCTTTCTCCTCCTCTTGTGAAAGCTTGTCATCTTTTAATATCTAGTTCAAAGGTCACTTATTATAGAATCCTGGCCCCTTCCCTGAGGCAAAATTATGTACTCCTTTATTTCTATTCCTATTTACTTATTAATTTCTATTGTAGTACATGATATATTTTATATTGTTCCTTAGATCCCCAGAGGGATCATTAAAAACTAATTGGATGAATGAATGAGTGAATGAATGAATATTAAGCAATTAATTAATAGTTTATAAAAATTGAGATGTTAATTAACCAGCTCTGCCTTCAACTATGGAACTTCATTCTTGCTGAAAATCTGTAACACTAACTGTGTTACTGCTACGCACTTCTCTAGTCTTTAGATAACAACCCTACCTCACTGGGCTGTCACTCCTCACCTGATCACAATTCTAGCTGAAGCATTTGCCCCACCTGGTAGGATTCCTGGTGTCTAGTTCTTCCCTCCAAGTAAGCCATTCTGCTGTAATATAATCCATCCAACATCTTTGGGCATACCATTTTTGTACTTCAACACAGCATAGATAATAGTGTCATCTGGGTTAACATTAGGAGAAGTAGTCTAGACCAATTCAGAAACAATAGAATCAAACACACTCTACTGAACCTTTTGATCAGAAAAACAGAAAGCCTCATAAAAATAATAGAGACTATACTTTCTTTGTCCTTCCCAGCTCTTTAACTCAGTTTAAAACTTAAGCACATGGAAATAATTGTCCAAGGTGATAGGAGACTTAACAGGAGGGGACCTCTGGTAGTTTTGTAGTTGAAACTGCTCTTTCCAGACAACAAGGTACGCTAAAGTATCATCAGGTTGATGCTGATTGCAACAACAGCTCATTCTTTCTCTTTATACTAACCCTTACCATTAACTTTCATGGCTTGTTCTTTAGATTACTCCTCTATAGTAGCTGGAAAAGGCTCTGTAAGGGTCCTTAGCTCTCGTAAAAATATGTTATCACATGCCCAAACCCAAGGGAAATATATATAATCCATACAGGCAAGATGAAAGATGCCTGCATGTGAACCAGAAGATTATCTCTGAGTTCTTGTTTTGTTGTTGTTTTTTTTCTTTTTTCTTTAGTCTTCCTTCTTACTTTTAGATGTTTTATGACTTTGAAAAAAAGAATAGCTTTCCTCTCCTTTTGGAGATGGCTTTTTGTTTAGGTTAACTTTCCTTCCTAATAATGATTCCTTATTTAAAAACACAAAGTGGGACATGACATTTCAGAACCTTCAAAGCATGAGCAAACAGGCAGTTCAAGCTCAGAGAACAAGGGAGAGAGAGGCCTGAAATTGTATGTGAAATGGGATCTGGAAAAGGAGACAAGAGCTGAGAAAGGAAGAGTAGAGAAGGAAGCAAACTAGGTTCTAGCAGAGTACCCTTGGAGCCAATTCTCTTCATTTTATTGGCTCATAATTAATATTTGCAGAAACAACTTTGCACCATTTTACTTAAGTCTGTTTTGTGGCTTTTATTTGAGATTTTCATTTTCCACTGCTTTTCAGATTTCAATATTTTCACTGAATTTTCCAAAGTAAGTATACTTTTTATATGCAAACATGTATTGATCCCCCTGAGATCAGTTCTTGTTTTGTAAAGGGCTTTGCTTCCATTTTTCTCTCAGTGATAGTATTATTCCTCTACCATCTCCAGTTGCCCTTTCATATAATGAAGCAGACTCATTACTTTCCATACCAGACATATATCTGAATGTTCATATGTTCCAAATAAAAAGAAGAGGGCACATGGGTCCACAAAGAATATTTTCTTCAGTTTGTAAGTTATTTTTCTTAGAATCATGTGCTGTAAAAATTAAATACTTTTTATTTATACATACAAAGATTTGCCTTCACTGAAAAAAATAATAATATATGAAAGTAAATGCTTACTTCAGCAAAAAAAAAGTGTATCAGTTACAATAACATTGTATTTATTTTGTCCTTTATTGACTATTGAAGTCGGTGGCATATATTTTTGTTCACACATGCTTGAAATTGGGTAATTCAGTATACTTAATCTTTCTTAAATGTGCATGAATATATCTTGTAAAGGTCTGAATAATCAATGTGAATTTTCAAGAAATAGTCAACTCTTATTGATCATTGATAAGTTTTTTGTTGTATGGCTGGTTGATCAGCAAAGGTGTCCATTGCATCCTTTGTACTCAACAGCAAGATGTTAAAATTACCTTTTTTTTATTTTTGAAATACTAATTATTCTCAAAATAAAAACACTTACACTGCATTTGGACATCTTTTACTTTCAGAAATATAATCCATTTAGAATTTCACTGTCCACACTGAAAAACATTCTCATACAAAATGGAAAAATATTGTCCAAAACTTTCTATAGTCTTTCTTCTTTCCTCCCCTCCCTTTCTGTGTTCTTTTGTATACTTTCATTCATATGTTAGTTTCTTAGAAAGTACATAACAAAGTATCTCTGCTAGTTACTAGGACTAAAGAAACAGAACAAATTATTTCACAGAAGACAATGAAACAGAATAAAGCTAACTAAACTATTTTACACAGAAATTAAGTTTGTATCCTGGACCTCATCTGTGACCTAATCTAAAAAACAAAACCTAAATAAATATTACAAGCAAGAAAGTCATTGATAATAGTTTATGTACTTGATTGTACAGATCTTAGAAAGAAACAAAATCATACCATCTGGACCTAAATGCCTCCTGAGACTAAGTTCTGATTCTGATTCCCTACAATAGTGACTCTTAAAGTTGAAATTCAGGTTTAATACAAAACTTTGGTTAACTAGAGAAACTTTGAACTCCATTGTAAGAAATCTGGTCATTGAAATAAATACTACAAAGCTTTGGTCAATCCTGACAATCATAAAAGATGTGTTCTCAAACTAAAAAATCAAGTAGTTATATTAAACAAAGTTGTCAGTGACCTCAAATAGTCTGCTCTCAAATTTCAATGTTGGAAAACATCAACAGTGACATATAAGTTTTACACTGATGTTGACAGTTTTTTTAAACATATCATATGGTATTTGGAGCAGAATGGCTGAACTGGACACATCTTGTGTTTTAATTTGACCTATTGTTAGTGCTTGGAACAAAATTAATAAAAAAAACCTACTCTTCCTTTAGAAACATATGTGTAATATATTAAGAGAGGAAAGGGAATACTGAATCTGGTCCTTATAATACATTATAAAGGTATTTCTCAAACCACCTTTCTGACACATTTGTCTATATCGATTAGATGCTGTTAGACTGACATTGTCTGACCTGTCTAAATCCATCAATTGCTAAGCTGTTGATGTCTGATTCCCTAAATATGAATAGTATTCATAAGCTTTTTTTTCTAAAGAGATCAATAATTATGTGCATATTAAATTTGCATTATTGCTGTTGTTAACAGTGCCCTTTAGCTGGCCACAGATTATACTCTTCTGCTTGGGCTGCTATAGATGATAAACATTTCATTAGCAACACTTAGAATGTACACACAGGATACCATATTCCCAAGAGTGTACATGTGAATTATAAGGAACCTGTTTAGTGTAAAGATAAGTAGATTTTCCTATAGTTATTATTGTATTTTCATTCTGGTGCCAAAAAACTCTCCCATTAAATATGTTTTGCCCACTTAAAAACTGCTTTGTGGGGATGGCATGTCTTAATTGTTCCCAAGACAATGCACTATGCACTGCAGTGATGGGCCTTCAGTTAAACTAATAGGCAGGCAAGTTGCCACCTGGCTTCAGCAGATTTTAACGCACTAATGAAACACACTGTACTTGGGGGTGGGGGACACAAAAACCAAACTTGTTTTGGAAGGGGGAAGATTCCAGAAGAGCCTTTCTGTGTTTTAATTCTTACAAAGAAAAATAGATAACAAATGCATTTTCCTGAGTGACTGTAAGGTTTCTATTGTCTCATATACATAATATGTTTTAGGTCCAAGAGCAGAAAAATATCGGTGCCAAATTTTCCAAAGCACCTAATTTGTGCATAAAAATTATGCAGAAGAAGACAAAATCAGCTAGTTGCCCTTACAAATCAGGTAGTTGTGCATGTGAAACAGGTGATGGCATATTTTGCACCAGCAATTACCTTTCTCGCACCTGCAAGTGCCTGTTTTGCATATGTAAGTAGGTCCCTGTTTATTGCATTTAAAGCTGCCATCTCAGCTTCTTTAGGTAAACTTTATGTTTTTACTAAATGTCATTCCAAAACAAAAAGGGGGGACATTCCTATGGTGGGTTTATGTGTTTGTGTGTACGTGTGTGCCTGTATGTATGCTTTTTAAATAACTGTAAAATTGAAGCTAACTTCATTTGATTTTAAGTACTGTATCTTGCAGGGCCGTGTTCAGTGATATAAAATATTTCATTTTGGTTTTATGACATAAATGTCTAAATGTCCTGCTGCTGAGATGTATCAATCAAATCAAAGGTTCAAATTTAATATTATCCAGGTGCCAGGATGAGAGGGAAAACGATACTTCAGTTCACAGTCAACTGACACAGAATGTCTTCACAGTCAATAACAGGCTCCTACATGGGCCTCTCGCAGAGCCATTACTTCAGGGTTCATAAAGTGGAATGCAGCACTTCTGACAATTTCATAAGTTTTTGTCTCTTATTTCTCTCTCTATATATAAAATTGTTATTTGCATGGAAAAGAGAAAATGCCAAATTCACTTTTCATAAGCATTATAAGCAATTAAAATCCACAGTGTTTCAAGGACAGTTCACAGCTTTTGAATAAACAGAAGCAAACCCCAGATCCATTTTTATAATCCCACTGTATCTATTTTATTTTATTTTTTTTAAATTTACTGCTTTTTCAGAGAGATGGAGAGAGAGAGAGATAAAGAGGGAAGCATTAACTTGTTGTCCCACTTGGTTGTGTATTCATTGATTGCTTCCCATATGTACCCTGACCAGGACTGGGCACTGAACCACCGACCTTGGTCTTTTAGGATAATGCTCTAACTGACTGAGCTAACCAGCTGGGACTTAATTCCACTGTATCTAGTAGCTAGTAATTCTGAAGCTATGAAACTGAATGATTGAATACTTCTGACTGGCCTGTCATTTATCATTAAATCTCCAAAAGGGGTAAAGACATGATCAACCCAGCAGACCATACCACTAGGCACAGGTCTAGGAAGAAAAATTTCAAGCAAGGCTATCCAATTAATTTCATTACTTGCCAGCTTTATGGCAAAAAGCATACTTCATTTGTCGATCTTTGTACTAGCCAGCTGCATAAGGCAAGTTTATGGTATAGATTTTAGATCTAAGAGTAAGGAGGTCCGTTTCAAAATCAAGGAAGGAAAAGTCTTGCTTCTCTCTTGAGAAAGGGCCCCTAGAAGTTATGACATGATTATCTAATGATCACAGAACTTCTGGCCCTTCCATAAAAACAAACTTTGCCACAATACATTGTCATTTATTAAGTGTGGCAAGGAACAGCATATAATACTGTGATTAAGAAACTGGCTACTTAAAGACCAAGGGAAAGATAAGTCTGAGACCTCGGTTAACAAAAGAGAAAGAAAGAAAGAAAGGTGTGGGCCCTTTCCTCTCTCCAGACTGTCTCTTGACCAAGAGGAAAGAGCTAGGTATAGTTTTCCCTAGAGGTTAAAGAAACAATAATTTCCCACATGTACAGTCATTCCTCTAAAGAATCAGCAAATTCTGTGAAGGGCCAAATAGTAAACATTTTAGGCTTTGTGGGCCATATGGTGTTGTTGCAACAGCTCAACTCTGCCATTGTAGCAAAAAGCAGCCATAGACGATATGGAAATGAAATGGGGTGGCTATGTTCAATAAAATTTTATATTCAAAACAGGCAGTGGGCCAGGTTTAGCTTGTGGGATATAGTTGGCTGACACCTGCTCTAAATGAAAACAACAAAAAGAAACTGTTATGGTTTTAAACAGAACCCATATCTATATAAAGGTAACAGATAATATTTGCCATTAATTATGTCAACATTCACATCTTCCTTCTTAACGACATTCATCTCATGGAGGTCTTTATCGCTACAGTCATGTGTAGCATCACTAATTCCAGGTTTCTTTTTTTGTGTGTATGGCAGAGACAGAGAGAGAGAGTCAGTGAGAGGGACAGATAGGGACAGACAGACAGGAAGACAGAGAGATGAGAAACATTAAGTCTTTATTGTGGTTCCTTAGTTGTTCATTGATTGATTTCTTATATGTGCCTTGACTGAGGGGGGGGGGCTACAGCAGACCAACTAACCCCTTGCTTGAGCCAGCGACCTTGGCTCAAGCTAGTGAGCCTTGCTCAAACCCAATGAGCCCGCGCTCAAGCTGGCGACTTCAAGGTCTCGAACCTGGGTCCTCCGCCTCCCAGCCCGACACTATCCACTGAGCACCGCCTGGTCAGGTTCCAGGTTTCTTTTTCTTTCCAACTCAACATTATATCCTTTATTCCAGTTGCTAATACCAGATACCAGATAAACACTGGTTAGTTTTGTGTATGTGTTTGGGAGTGGTGGGTATCATATAATTAGGCACAACACTTAAGCAATCTGTGGACAAGGAATAAAAACCAAGGAGAGTCATGAACGTTCTTAGGAATATGTGTATAGAAAAGTTATTGAAAAAAGTAAAATATTAATTTCTTAATTTATGCATTTGATGAAATAGTACAACAGCAAAAATGTTACCTCTTCTTTGTTCCTTTCTTTCAGAAATGAAGGAGAAGGAGGTGTAAGAAAAAGAGAGTAGAGCTAACAACGCCTACCATATATTAGGCACTGTGCTAAATGTTTTTCATTTTCTCATTTTAGCAAATTTATTTGTAAAAATATGTCTGCAACTTGGCTTTGTTATTAAAGCCTAGATTCTCAGTTTATACATGAGAAAAACTGAGGTTTAGCAAGAGTTCAGTAACTTGCTCAAGGTCACCAAACTAGTCAGTAACAGCAGAAATACTCTGGAAATACTCGATCAATGTTCATATGAAAAAATATTTCTTAATAGCATAACACAAACTTAAATTTATGTATTCATTTTAAAAACCAGGATATATCAAGTAAAGCAATCAAAGACCCATAATTTCTCATTTGAAAAAAAAATCTTGTATTAAGTTGACTAAATTTTTCTTGTATATTCTTTATATACTGAATCATAAGCAAACTCCAATTATAAGAATGACTGTGCCTCCTCAAATCTCCCTCCTGCTTTAAGATTTCCCATTGATAGCTCCATTGGTTGCCCCTTTTCAAACACACCTGGCTCTGACCTCTTGTCTAGATTGGAATGTGTAAACTGTCACCATATCTATCAGTATAAGGTCTTTCCCAGGAAAGTATGTTTGAATAAATTTATAGTGTGTATAAAGAATGACCCAACATAATGACTACCCTGCCAGTCCATTCTGCTCACTGTACCTGTAATGCATGCTGAGTACTATATTTCAAATTCTGCTCATGTTATTACCCTACTTGAAATATCTTTCCTTCATTCTAATCCTCTTCATTGATTCAAACCAATTAATGGAATTCTTTATAAAATTGTGGATATTAACCTCTTATCAAATGTATCATTGGCAAATATATTCTCACATTCAGTAAGTTGTTTTTTCATTTTATTAATTGTTTTCTTTGCTGTGCAGAAACTTTTAGTTTGATGTAATCCCATTTATAATATAGTTTATTTTTTCTTTTGTTTTTCTTGCCCGAGCCAATATATCAAAAAAAGTATTTCTGTGAGAAATGTCCAAGATTTTACTGCCTATGTTTTCTTCTAGGTTTTTTTTTATCATTTCAAGTCTAACATTTAAGTCTTTAATCCATTTTGAGTTTAATCTTGTGTATAGTGTAAAAAGGTGGTTTAGTTCTTTTTTTTGCATATATCTGTTCAATTTTTTCCAACACCATTAATTGAATACACTATCTTTTACCCCATTGTGTGTTCTTGCCTCCTTTGCCAAATATTAATTGATCATAAAGGCATTGGTTTATTTCTGGGCTCTTTATTCTGTCTACTGATTTACATGTCTGTTTTTAGAAGTCAAAGAACTCAACACCAAAAAAAAAAAATCCAATTACAAAAATGGGCAAACGAGCTGAGTAGACACATCTGCAAAAAGAACATACAGATGGCCAATAGACAAATGAAAGATTTTCAATGTCATTAATCATCAGTGAAAAACCACAATGAGATATTATCTCACACCTATCAGAATTACTATCATAAATAAATCCACAAACAACAAGTGCTGGTGAGGATGTGGAGAAAAGGAAATTCTTGTGCACTATTGGTGGGAACACAGGTTGGTGCAGCACTGTGGAAAGCAGTATGAAGTTTTCTCAAAAAAATAAAAATGAAACTGCTTCATGACTCAGTAATTTCACTTCTAGAAATATACCCAAAGAAACCTGAGACACTAATTTGTAAAAATACATGTACTTTTATGTTCATTGCAGCGTTATTTATAATAGCCAAGATAAGAAGTAGCCCAAATGCCCATGAGTATATAAAAAAACTGTGGTGCATTTACACAATGGAATACTACTCAGCTATTTAAAAAGAAGGAAATTTTACCTTTTGCAACAACATGGATGGACCTGGATAGTGTTATGCTAAGTGAAATAAACCAGTCAGAGAAAGACAAGTATATAATTCCTTTTACATGTGGAATTGTTGGGCAAATAAGTTTGTCAAATTTGTATTATTTGATTTTGCTCACTTTTATTGTTAAAAATGGCCACTGCCAGGTGAAACAGCTAATTACCCTCTGCTTGGGAAGGGGCTTTGTTATGCTAATGTATGCTGGAGGAGGGGTTTTCACACCAAGAAAAGTTTGTGAAGAAGGAGAAAGGGAAGTAGGAGGAGGCCACATTTTTGCAGAGGAGGCAGCCAAGACGGTGGGGTGCTGAAGGAGAAGCCAGTTTGTGCAAAGAGGAGATGGGAACCAGAGGGGACTGAGCTAGTGGGGGCCTTTGATTCTAGGAAAACCATGGAGAGTCAGTGGTTTTGGGAGCCCTGAATGGAAAGGAAAGTGTTTTCCCACTGTGTGTATTTACTCACCCGCCATTGTGAGGCTGTAATAAAGGCATGGCCCACCATTTATTGGCTCCATTGTTTCTTTACTGTCTGTCTGAATCTAATGGGAACCTGCACAAGTATGGCTGTGATGGCCGCGGCTACTGGCCTTACAGGAATCTAATGAACAAAATAAACTAACAAACAAAATAGAAACAGACTTACAGATACAGAAAAAAGAGTTAAGGCAGAGAGGGTTGAAGGGCTGGGTGAAAAAATGTCAAGGAATTAAACAAACCAAAAAAAATTAAAACCTCATAACCATTGACAAAGCATGGTGATTACCAGAGGGGATGGGGGCTGTGGGGAATTTGAAAGAGGTATGGAGGGATAAATGGTGATGGAAGGAGTGGTGAACACATGATACAAGTGGTGAACACATAATACAATATACAGATGATCTACTATAGAATTGTACACCTAAAACCTGTATAATTCTATTAACCAATGTCATCCCAACAAACTTTTTAAAAAAAAATTAAATATGAACTAAAAATAAGTCAATAAATAGAAACAATAAATGGCTCTTGTAGCTTCTGCTCAAAATTAACACCATAATTTATTTGTCGATTCCTTTGTTTAAAGCCAGCAGCAGGGGCAGGGCTGCACACACTGCTGGAAGGGAGCTCTACAAGCCCCGCAGCAATGGGCTAGAATGTCTAATCCTCTCACAGGGAAAGAGAATGGATATTTGAGAACAATAGAAAGGGCTATCAGAGCAAAGAAGTTTTAGCTAGGAAATGCAGGAGCACACAGAATATAGGTGAGTTTTGTTGTTACTGCCACAATGCAGACTTCTTGTCACCCTGTATCCATTTTTTTTCCTTCTTCCTACACCTAGAATATACTCAATATCTCCCCAAGGGAGACATTACAAAATCTCAGGAAATCATTCCATCCAACCCCAAGTCCAAGAATGCCAGGATTCTCCATCTGGTCCAGACATGGTTTCTCTTTGTCTAGAGACCTGGGTATTTAAAATTAATTGA
The DNA here is from genome assembly GCF_036850765.1 of Saccopteryx bilineata. Taxonomy (NCBI): domain Eukaryota; kingdom Metazoa; phylum Chordata; class Mammalia; order Chiroptera; family Emballonuridae; genus Saccopteryx; species Saccopteryx bilineata. The sequence goes on from NC_089492.1 coordinate 114,083,395, forward strand.
TTGATTGATTGATTGATTAAATGAAATAAATAAATAAATGAAATAAAACTTATCTTCTAAGCCTTTTTCTCACCATCCCACTTTCACACATGAGAGCAGCAATTAAAAATGAAAGAATGGTATTTTATTTTGCTAGGGGCACCATAACAAAATGTCACAGACTGGGTGGTTTAAACAAGAGAAATTCATTTTTTCACAGTTCTGGAGACCAGAAGTTCAAGATCAAAGTGTCAGCAATTTGGTTTCTTCTGAGACCCTACTCCTTGGCTTGCATTCAGCCACCTTCGTGCTGTGTATTCATGTGGCCTTTACACTAAGTGAGTACATCTCTGGTGGCTGTGTCCAAATTCCCTCTTTTTATAAGGGTATCAGTCAGATTAGATTACGACCCACCCTAACAGCCTCATTTTAAATTAGTCACCTCTTTAAAGTCCCTGTGTCCAAATACAGTCACATTCTGAATTTTGGGAGTTAGTGCTTCAATATATGAATTTGGTGAGCCTGACCTGTGGTGGCGCAGTGGATAAAGCGTCGACCTGGAAATGCTGAGGTCGCCGGTTTGAAACCCTGGGCTTGCCTGGTCAAGGCACATATGGGAGTTGATGCTTCCAGCTCCTCCCCACCTTCTCTCTCTGTCTCTCTCTCTCCCTTTCTCTCTCCTCTCTAAAATGAATAAATAAAATTAAAAAAAAAAAAAGAATTTGGTGAGGGACACAGTTCAGCCCACAACAAATGGGAAACCCACAGCAGCCACGAGTCTCAAGGCCTTCTGCCCTGAAACTGGGAAGATTCTTTGATGAGACCTGGATTCTAGTGTGAAGGAAATTCTTTGCCTGTTGTTCTCTGTGGCCCCTAAAGCTACCTGCAGAAGGTTTTTCTTTTTTTGTTATCTTCCTTGGCTGCATCTTTGATAGCCATGAGAAAAGAGACCCACCTTAATAGCACAGTCTCTAACTACCTCTGGCTTCTGGAAGATATGGGCCCAAAGGTTGCTTTAAACTTGAAACAGTCAAAGGCTTTTAAAATCTTTGGTAAAGATTTTATTGGCAATTCATTTTCCTTAAAAATGTACTAGGTTCATAATCTTCTTGTTCCAGTAATATGTGCCTGCCAGTTTTCACACTAAAATGAGATACTGTTCTCAGATCTACTTTATTTTCTAGCTTTTTAATTTCTACAGCTTTCACTTTCTCTCTGACCCTGACTCCCATTTCTCTCTGTCTATCTCTGAGGTAAACAGAATTGTACTTTGGTCCTCAAAATTACCATCCCTAGCATACATGTTCTGGATAATACTCTCCCTTCAGTATGAGTGAGACATCTGAATGTGTAGAATCTCACTTCTGAGATTAAGTTATGTTATATAGTAAAAGTAAAGGAATTTTTATAGATGCAGCTATAGTCCCTAATTAGTTGACTTTGAGTTAATTGAAAGATAGATTATCCTGGGTGAGCCTGGCCTAATCAGTTGAGTCTTTAAAAGCAAATCAATAAGTCAGACACTGGAAGCAGCAGAGACTGCCTCTCTCTTGCTGGCCCTGAAGAAGTAAATTTCCATGAGTTCTACAGATGCAAGGAAATGTATTCTACCAACACTGTGTGAGTATGAAAGAGAACCAGAGCACCAGATGAGCCCAAAGCCTCAGCTGACACCTTGACTGCAGTTTCATGAAACACTGATCAAAAGACCCAGCTAAGCCATGCACAGACTCCAGACTCATGAAAAGTGGGAGACAAATAAATGGATATTTTGAGGTTTTAACAGCTTTACTAAGATATAATTTATATGCTATAAAATTTTGGCTGTAGTTTTTCGCCAATAAGTTTGTGGTAATTTGTTATACAACAACTATAACTATATAGGAAGGCTCAAAGTTATTTTGGTATTTTGACCCTAGTTATTTATTTACCTGATATCTTTCACTGGACACTTGATTCACAAGTCCCTTATTAGCATCATCTCCAACCCACCAAAGCCCACATTTCCCATTTCTTACTTCCTGTTATTTGTGCTACAAACCAGAGTTTTTTCTATAGCTGATCTCATTCTTATAATAACTCACCATACACAGAATAAGTTGCACTACAGTTGTTTTCTAACACCTTGACCTGGAGTTGCCAGCTTGGAACATGCTAACATGGTCTGTTTTCCAAATTACTTCTGATGACAGTTTTCTCAAATAATTTGTCACTGTAGAACAAGGATTGCCTTTTTTTTTTTGGCAGCTTCCAATATCTGTAACCTTATTGTATATTTTTCAAGATTAATGAATTCCCCCTCTTCTGCTACCAATTTCTGAAGTGGTCATGATAGGCTAGACTAAATCCCAAAATCTCAGAGGCTAATACATTAAAAAGATTTGTTTTTGTTTTTGCCCACTTAAAATCCAATATGGGTTGAGCAACCAACCCTCTTTCATCCTGTAGCTTCACCATCTAGAACTCATGGGCATTAGGATTGCTGTAGTAGAAGAGGAGATGGAAGAGGCCCATTAGTCCTTACCTGCCTTGACCTGACAGTGACACATTTCATGTTCACTCATGGTCCCCTGGCTAGACCTAATCTTATGACCCTAATCTAATGAAAGAAAAACAGGGAAGTAAGTAAGAAAACATTTGGAATATTTGGTGATAACAGTCTCTGCCATAGGTGGGCTTAAACACATGCTCTATATACTTTTTTTTTTTTTTTTTCATTTTTCCGAAGCTGGAAACGGGGAGGCAGTCAGACAGACTCCCGCATGCGCTCGACCGGGATCCACCCGGCATGCCCACCAGGGGGCGATGTTTTGCCCCTCTGGGGCATTGCTCTGTTGCATCCAGAGCCATTCTAGTGCCTGAGGCAGAGGCCACAGAGCCATCCCCAGTGCCCGGGCCATCTTTGCTCCAATGGAGCCTCGGCTGTGGGAGGGGAAGAGAGAGACAGAGAGGAAGGAGAGGGGGAGGGGTGGAGAAGCAAATGGGTGCCTCTCCTGTGTGCTCTGGCTGAGAATCGAACCTGGGACTCCTGCACGCCAGGCCGACGCTCTACCGCTGAGCCAACCGGCCAGGGCTCTATATACTTTTCTAGTTAATCATTTTTATCATTGATTTCATGTAAGAATTAAGGAGGGAAATTGGGGGGTTGAGGAGAAAGAATCAAGAAACAAGCAGAGCAGAACCAAGGGACAAATAGGCGGAAACAGATAAGCTTAAGGGAAGAGGGAAAAACAAGACAAACTAAAGGATCAGCTTATCCGTATTTTGTTAAAGCTCTTCTGAGGCAAATTGGTTTTCCGAAGGAACTGAACATCTCTTGTCTCCCAAAGAGTCTCTGTAGTGACCTGGTTTCCCTCCATGTACTATAGAATTATTGAGAAATTCAAAGCATGCTTCACTTGAGCACAGTGGTGCAAGGTTAATTTGATGTACGGGTATAAACTTTTATAGATTCACTTAAGTGTACTGCTATACTTGTGAGGTATGAGCTTGCATGCCACAGCTGTACAATAGCCTTTATAAGATAATATAAATAACTGCTACAGAGATTTCTTTTTAGCACAGTTATGATAACTTTCAGCAAATCACAGAGTCTTTACACTGGATATTTCTCTTTGGATAATACCAGTTGGGGTTCTTCTTTTGAGAGTGTGGCTCACTATAGTAAACTCCTAAACTGAGATTGGATCAGAAACAATGCTGAAAGTCAGAAGGAACAAGTGAAAAAAATTAACTATCCAAATATAGTCTTCAAACTATTGAATATAAGTATTTAAATATTTATAAACTGCAGCTATATTGATGATTTTTTTTTATTCTCCATTGGTCATTGTACAAAGTCTAAATGCCATTGCTACCGAGACTATAAATATTAAATTGAATGACAGCTTGCTTTGGTGGGAAAGATCATTGTACTAGAATTCAGGATCACAGAATTCTAATTGCAGAGCTGCCATTAATTGGTTGTATTAACTCTAGCATGTCGATTCACTTTCTGTCATCCTGACTTCTTTCTTCTTTAAGGTAAAAATGTCATTGCCTCTCTGGCTTTCTCATAAGGTTAGAACAGTGTTTCCATAGTAGACCAAATAATGGTCTCCCAAAGACATTTGTGCCCTAATTCCTGAGGCCTATAAATATGTTACTTTACATGTATAAAGGACTTCACATATGTAACTAATTTTAGGAACCTTAATATAGAGTGTGTGCCCCACATTATCCAGGTGGGCCAAATCAATGACAAGAGTCCTTAGATACTCTTGGAAATTTCTCCAGCTAGAGCAGAAAGAGGCAACTGAGATGTAGCAGAGGGGGAAGTCAGAAAAAATTCCAACTGTGAGGAGGATTGACCCACCTTTGCCAGAGTGGGGTCAGGGACACATGAAAAAGCATGAGGAGGAATGCCGACAGCCTGCAGAAGCAAAGACTAGCCTTTGATGACATTCAGCAAAGAAAGGAGGACCCCAGTCCTGGAATTGAAAGAAGTGAATTCATTAACAGTCTGAATGAGACTGAAAGCAGATTCTTCCCTGGTAAGAGACCAGCCCTCACCCTCACCCTCACCCTCACACACCTTGATTACAACTCTTCACTGGCATTGACAGTCAAATCAGGTCCTTCTAGACCAATGGTTGTCAACCTGGTCCCTACCACCCACTAGTGGGCGTTCCAGCTTTCATGATGAGTGGTAGCAGAGCAACCAAAGTATAAGTAAAAAGATAGATTTAACTATAGTAAGTTGTTTTATAAAGATTTATTCTGCCAAACTTAGCAAAAATCCAACATAAAGTTCTTGCTAAGTAATTATTATTATATGCTTTAACTTGCTGTAACTCTGCTTTATAAATTTTATAAAGTAAAGTTACTTACCTACTTTATAAATGACCATTACTGTGGAACCAGTGGGCAGTTAGAAAGTTTTGCTACTAACAGAGATACAAAAGTGGGCGGTAGGTATAAAAAGGTTGACTAACCCTGTTCTAGACTATTTCAATAATGTAGGCCCAAAATTATATCATTCTCCCAAAATTTTTGTCCACTTTACTTTTTCTTTCCCTTTCTATTCAGAGGCTCCATATTTGATATATTTTCTTGTTCTATTAAACTAGACCTATAATTCAACAGATGAGCATCTTGTTCCTCTCTCTTAAAGGATATATTCCCAGAGAAATTCTGGCCTATCAGCAACTCATGATCCCAGTGCCCAAGTGCATGTTCAAATGAAGTTATAGATGTTAAGTTACCAGAAATAGATTTAAAACAGTATCATTTGTACAGCAGGTCTTCAAATAACATTGTTTTGTTCAATGTCATTTCATTATTACATTGATGAGGGGAAAAAAATCGATTCTCAATTCTCAGCTGGACCACTGTCTGTGTGGAGTTTGCATAATCTCCTCATGTCTGCATGGGTTTCCTCTGGGTGCTCCGGTTTGCTCCCACATCCCAAAGGTGTGAATTGTGTCTAAATTGTTCCAGTCTGAGTGTGTATGCATCCAGTAATAAAAGGGTGTCCTGTCCAGGGGGTGAGGGGTCCCTCCTTGTCCTACCCTAGCCTTGAACTGCTAGGATGACATCTGGCAATATATGACCCTGAAATAAAGTAAGCAGGTTGGAAAATAAAGATCTTACTGTTTTCATTTTTTTTTAAGTGTATGTGTAGTTCGTGTTTATTTTAGTGTTTTAGTATTAGAAGTGTTTGGGGGTTTTATTTAGAATTTGGTGATGTTTTTATGACTAGAAATTTGCTGTAGGAACTTAACTCTTATTTATATCAACTAGCCTTTAGTAAATTGATTTTGTTACATTCATTTCTCTTAAAGCTGCAGTTTCCAAGAACCATTCACAATATTAAGTAGGACTTACTATAAAAGGATAGTCTATACTAAAAACTCTATACCTACTCCAACTTTTTTAATTCTTCAAGCTGACTTTGTCTTACTCAATGCTGTTAGTATTCAGTCAAATCTCTAGTGGCAAAAAAAAAAAAAAGTAAAGAGCTGGTCCTAGGAAAATTTCCTTTTCACTATATAGTACTTTTTGATCAACATTTTTTTCTGTCTCATTAACTGGTGTTTTATCTATTTGTTGAACTACATCAGTGTGTTCTATGTGCAGAAACATTTAAAGAAATTTTTAAGTTATTTTATTTTAAAATTGAGGCATTACCATATATATAGTAGAGTACATATATCTTTAGTATATAGTTGGATGACTTTTTATACATGTATACATGCACCTATGCAACCATCACCCAGATTAAGATATAGAACATACCCAGCGTCTCAGAGACTATATCCCTTGCCCGTCAATATTTCCACTGTCCTAACTAGAATCATCACAGTGTGTTTTACTTGTTCTTGAATTCCATATAAATAATAGAATTATACACTGTTCTGTGCTGAAGGACATTCTGGAGATAGAAAGGAAGAGCAGCAAATTCAGACTTCCCCTTACTTTTCTCCTTATAGCTGCACAGTGGCCTCCAGGAAACCATTCAGATATATCTCATATGTATGATTTCATTTGCATGCCACAATAACTTTAGGAGAAAGAGAAGGTGTTAATCCATTCTACAGATGAAGGAACTGAAAATCAAAGAAATAGTGTAACTGTCAAATATGGCATAATTAATTGAGACCCAGATCCAAGACTTCTGGGAAATGGGGCCATCTCCATGGACACCTAAAAGTCTGCAGTAGATTTGTCTGTGGGTACACTTCCCTCACTTGTTCTCTGACAGCTTGGACCTTGACTTAGAAGTCAATGATACCTTCACCAGTTTTATTCTCTAAACTTCTCACCAGATGTAGTTGGATGATGTGATATGTTACTTTCCCCAAGGACAGAGTGATGTGTGATCATGAAAGCTTCATGCAAATTATATCCAAGCAGCTCAGAGTTAGAAATCTCAAGTATAAAAATGGTATGGGGGAGGGGTGGTATAAATTTACGAAGAGAATGATCTGGAAACTAAGTCTACATATTTATTTCACCATCTCTGTTGCAGGTTTGGCCTGTGTATAATGGAGGAAAAAGAGTTTACTTTATCTCTTATCTGATCAGTTAAAATTGATGCTGCTTACTTTTGTGTTGGTTGTAAATACCTTTTTCTCATTTTCAGAGTTTGTCACAACATTTCTTTATGATGGATTTGCCTCCTCTTTGCTCATTGTCCCATATCTATATATGAATGCTATTGATAGGACATTTTACTTTTGATCCATTAGTCCAGAACTGAACTCGATAGTTTCAGCAAGGCAAAAAGGGGGAAACGGTATTGAATCTTATCCTGTAAAGTATGGCGACTATTATTACATTATAAGAAAATATTAGTATTGCAGTTATATGCTAAAAATACTTTTTTTTGCATCATAAGGAAATTGTTATAGTTCCTGCAGTTCATCTTTTACGGATAGTCATTTATTTATTTTCATACTTATTTCTGAGATGTAAATAGATTGAATATGATGCTCATTTATAGACAAAGAAAGTGAGATATGAGGAGAGAGGAAGACATATTCACCAGAAGCCTAGAGTGAGTACAAGGAAAAAAAAGAGTAGAGAAAAAAATGTAATTAAAAAAAAATATATATGTAATCATATTTTCCTCATAATGCACAAAGGATAGAATTTACAGTCAGAAGGACTACATGGGCGAACTAGTTTGGTTGCACGCGGCAGAAGAATACCCAGTAACGTGGAGTGAGAGTGAGGGAGACGGCGTCCCCCAGTGCACCTACTTACACTATTTTGGACTGTTAAAAGTGCAAGCGTTCTGTTTGTGTTGCTTTGTTTGGCGACTTTTCGGCCCTTATCATGGCTCCTATGTTCTTTTTGTCCTTTTCCTTTTTCTACAGCTTATTTGTGTTTTTTATGTTCTAGATTATGATTTTACAACTGTGTTAGGGCAGATAAGTGACTTAGGCTAGGGTGTGTGTTTCAACTTACACCAAAATTCAGGTTATGTCACTGTTGTAGAAAAGGAACTGTGTCGTAACCCAAGGACCTCCTGTAATCACAATACTGCATATTAGATCTCCAGAACTTATCGATCTTTTGACTGCAAGTTTTTATACTTTGACCAATAATATCTCCTTGATTCCTCTAAACCCCAGCCTCTGGCAAATGCCATTCTACTCTCTGTCTATACATGTTCTTTAGAGTCCACATATGAGTGATAGATATCACACAGCGATCTGTCCTTCCCTGTCTGACTTATCTCACTTAGCAATTCCATCAAGGTGCATTTATGTTGTGGTAAATGGCACAATTTCCTTCTTCCTCATAAAAGCCATCAATTAGTACTAGAATAAATTCCATAATTCTTTCTTGACTTCTACCAGTTTAGTGTTTATTTTCCAATCTACTAAGCTAAATCTTCACTATGTCATAATTATTTTTCTTTGAGTTAAGTTTTAGTTTTGAGAAAATAAAAGTTCCTAAAAGTAAACATACTAGTGCTATTAAATTCAGAGTGTTACTATATGGTAATGATAATACCTAGATTACACATTCAATTTCCTGATGTATATCCCCCACCCCACCTATCTATCTTAAAATCATGACTGATGGAATTTGATATGTGATTCTCAGTATAAAACAGGGGTCAGGAACCCTTTTGGCTGAGAGAGCCATGATTGCCATATAAAGTAATTCTGTGAGAACCATACAATGACCCATGTACATTACGCATTATCCAATAAAAATTTGGTGTTGTCCTGGAGGACAGCTCTGATTGGCTCCAGCCACGCACAATCATGAACATGAGCGGTAGGAAATGAATGGATTTTAATACATGAGAATGTTTTATATTTTTAACGTTATTATTATTTTTATTAAAGATTGTCAGTGAGCCAGATGCAGCCATCAAAAGAGCCACATCTGGCTTGCGAGCCATAGGTTCCCAATACCCTGGTGTAGAAGATTTAATGCTTTAGAACAGTGGTAGTCAACCTGGTCTCTACCGCCCACTAGTGGATGTTCCAGCTTTCATGGTGGGTGGTAGCGGAGCAACCAAAGTATAAATAAAAAGATAGATTTAACTATAGTAAGTTGTTTTATAAAGATTTATTCTGCCAAACTTAGCGAAAATCCAACATAAAGTACTTGGTAAGTAATTATTATTATATGCTTTAACTTGCTGTAACTCTGCTTTATAAATTTTATAAAGTAAAGTTACTTCCCTACTTTATAAATCACCATTACTGTGGAACTAGTGGGCACTTAGAAAATTTTACTACTAACAGATACAAAAGTGGGCAGTAGGTATAAAAAGGTTGACTACCCTTGCTTTTGTCAGCCCAGGCTGACAAAAGGCTGCATCATCAGGGAAGCCTTCACCTCAAATGAGATTTTGAAGAATTGCTTTAGAAGAATTAAGATAAACCCATTTAAAAATCTATCAACACCAGTAGTAAAAATTAATAATACTACAACTTTCAGTAGCATGAAAGCGAGGTTACCTGCAAAGAATAAAAGCACAGACATCCACGTGTCATCTCAGTTACATTTGGGAAGCCTTGAAATCAAATCATCAAACTCAAATTTCTATATTTAAAAAAATATATTAAAAAAAAAACTACCACTCAAATATAAGGGCAAAGAATAGACTGTAATGAATAATAAGCCTAGATATTTTATTGCTTATGCACCCTCTGAAATTCTCAAGAATGTCCTCCAGCTAAGTGAATATTAAATTTTAGGAAGTAGAAATCTAAGATATAAAAACTTGAGCCGAACAAAGACATATGAAACAGTAAACTGACTACTGATAATATGGTAATTAATATAACTTATTAGACAAAGATTCATAGAACAGATGAGGTATAATATAAAGGGGAAAAGCCACTGGAAGAAAGCAAATTCAATTTGATTTCAACAAAAGTGTTTGATGATAGAAAATGTGAGAGGAAACATTAAATTGCAATAAAGGACTCATCTGACTAAAAGGAAAGGCTGATTATTTTCTGAACCTTTATGAAAAATATGTTTATATGTTGCTTTAAATTTTGATTGCAATCATTGTTTCAGTTGAGGAGGCTTATGGTAGTAAGGAGGTCCTAAATTCAGTGGTTTAAGCACAACAGCTACTCAGGAACCCAGGCTGACAAAAGGCTGCATCATCAGGGAAGCCTTCACCTCAAATGAGATTTTGAGGTTCACTCTGCAAATGGAGAGAGTGTAGAGGGGAAAAGAGAGAGTATGGAAACCATGTACTGGCTCCCAAATACTGCCATACGTAAGTCACTTCCTCATGCCTATCTTCAGAAAGACAAGGACGTGTAATCCTCCCTATTTCTAGGAAGGAAATGTCAGTGACTGCTACTGATGTCTACCACAGTAGTACACTAGAAGTTAAGGTTGAACCTCTAAAACTCTATGAGAAACAGATAAGTGAAAAAAGCCATTACTTTAGTAAAAATCTGGAAAGGAAAAGGGAAATAATGACAATAAAGAAAAAATATGATATGTTGTCAGAAATAACACCAAATCAATGATCAACTTAATGTGAATGAGAGATGGACACCCCCCCAAAAAAAAGAAGACAAATGTAATCAGATTGGTTACTAAATTATTAAAGTCTGTGAGAATTTATTCGTGAGAGGACCAAGTAAAATAACTCTAAAAGTTGAATAAACTGATGAGAAAAATAATGGAAATTGCTAAAATAGAAGAGGAAGGAAAGGAGCAAAATGAATGGGAGGAGGAAAAAGGAAGAAAGCAGGAGTGGTAATATTTGACAGACAAATTTGAATGCATGATAAATAAATAAATAAATAAATAAATAAATAAATAAATAAATGGAACAAAGATGCTTTGCATTGATAAGAGGTAAGAATGAACCAAGACTCTATAAATGTTTATGGTTTTTAATACATCATACAACAATTAATCTAAACATATGAGTCTAAGTAAGTAAAATTTGACATAAAATCACACAGGTGACAGCTCAAAGACACACTAATAATAATAATATAAAGGAATTGGGTGACATTATCAACATGCCCGATGTGTATGTATCTGAGTGGATGTGTATAATGTATTTATACTCAGGGAAATGTATAGGTTTAATTAGTTTCCTTTTAGGAAGGGCAAATAACTTTAAAAAGGGGGGAAAGATGCAATGTTGAAGAAATTTCTATAACCTTCCATTCCCAGAGATATGGAAGCTAGAAATAATATTAAAAGTAGCACTATGCTTTTATGACGTGATATGTCTTAACTTTAGTTCTGTCAATCAGAAAGATTGACATGCCAGCTCCATATATTTGCATATTCTCATTGTATTTATTTTTACTTTGAATATTTGGGGACCACTCTAGTTTAGGCAGCAAAGGGTTTTTAAAAAAGTATTAAAGTATTACTTTTATTGGGGTACCCAATTAACAAGTCCACTAGTTTTTATATGTAGATATATGAAATATTTTCATTATCTTACTAGTCAATGTGTTTATTGTATTAAGAAAACAGAATTCCAGGTACGTATTATAATCACATTATTTTCTAAGTTATAACTTCTGTTTTAAAATCTAAGTACAGCACTCAAACTATGTGAAAATGAACTGACAAGACCAAAAATATCAACGCCTACAGGACTAGACAGGTGAGTGATGCGGGTCAGCTCGGAGACAGTACCTTGGTAAGAGCTCACAAACCCAGTGCTGGTACCTCACCTTAGAGAAGGGCAATGACTTCCCTGCCCCAGCCAGTTGTCTCATCTAGAAATTAATACCACATAGAAAGTCAGGCCCACGCAGCCACATTTTCTAATATACAAAAAGAAGCTGTTACCTTAAAATTTTTATGTAAAATAAATAAATAAGTAAATATAATTTTTCAACACTATGCAAGAAAAAAAAGTTCAGGGTCTGAATTGAGCCCAGAGGCTGCCAGTTTGAACCCTGGCAGTTCTGGATATTTGGATAGACATGTTTATCTCCAGGCAATAACAGGCCTGAGTTTACAATTAGCACAGAGAATGTGGGATAGAAGGACTATTGCAAATACCTTCTAAGTGGTTAACTTGTCTGACTCATACTTTATTCCTACTCATTCTCCACAGCTGACAGTGATATTCTGAAAACTCAGATTTCATCAGGTCATGACTATTTATAACTCTGCAATACTTGCTCCTATTACTGGGACAAGACCAACACACTTACTGCAACCCACGATCTTTATGGTCTGCAGTCCACCTACTGCTCTGGTCTGACCTCTGACCTCTTTCTCTCTAGTTCAGTGAGCTCAACCTTACTGGCTTCTTCCAGTTTACCAGATATTTTCTCCTTTTCACATAAATTTATACCTAGAAGCTTCTTCTAATCACCATCCTAGCCTAATAATTCCCCAATGAATACCCATTTGTCTTTCAGATCATAGCTCAAACATCACTTCCTTAGAAAATTCTTCCTTACTGCTCTCCTATTGGTCACCCCCCCCATTATAAACTCTCACACAGCTGTGTACATTTTCTTCCTAAGCATGTATTAAAATTTTAATGTAACACTTAACCTTTAAGCTTTGGGAGATAAGAAATGTATCTGTTTTGTTCAACATTATCAACCCAGCACCTCGTACAGTGCCTGGTAAATAGTGAACCGGTATAAAATAATTGATGAGTATAACAGCAGTAGAGCTGTGATGAAAATGCTATGGATTTTATTAACTTTTACAGATCAAGCATAATTTTGGCCTTTTCTTCATAATGAAATAATGAAAGACACAGGAATATTCAGAAGGCAAAAAGTACAAATATCATTTAGATACAAGGACAGATATCCTTTCAGTGAATTTCTTATCCTTGGGAAGATTTTACTAGATGTTATAAATAAAGTTTATAAACAAGGAACATTTTTCTAGAGAGATGAATTTGGATGACTATAGAAATAAATTTAAGACTAGCATTATCGTGTTTTTCTGTTAATAATAAATATATTATTTAACAGATAACAATAAATTTTAAAAAGAAAGGAACATCCTGCAGCATCAAAGGCATTACTTGTTAAGAATTGTATGCATTTATTTTGCACTAAAGCCTCCTTCCAAGATGCCCTAATGGACCATGAAGCAGTAAATATTTAAACTTGAATAAGCACTCTCCCTTCTGACTCTAATTCCTTTATCCTTTTCTATGTTTGAGTCTGACATTTGATTCCCTTTCCCATTTGAACACCTGCATCTATCAAGTTTGGGAATTCCATTCTTCCCCTTCCTTGAGGCTTTTCATAGGAAGAATCACACTTACAGGCACATCTCAGAGGGTGAAAACATGGACTCTTTATATCATGGTTGGAGCAAAAAACAGGCACTTCATGGATTCCAGCCACAATTTTCCAATGAGAAGAATGTTCTTGATGCTTTAGAAGTGATGCTTGCAGAAATTGATTTTCTAGGTTTCACCAACTTGCTACTCCTTCATAAAAGCACAATTTTAAAACCTTTGCTATTGTGTTATATATTATGAACACTGGCATTTCAAACATTAAAATGTCCTTTGCAACCTTTTTTGTACTTAGTACCTTCAGTGTGTAGCTCTAAGGCCCCTATGATTTAGAAAAATCAGATCATTGTGTACTTTATTCTGTTAAATAGATTGAAAGCTTTCAAGTTGAATCCTTAGGAAGTTACTCTCCCTCTTAATAGAAGACTTAATAGAAGGAGGTTAGAAGAAGATATGAAAAGTGTCAGCTCTATTGATGATCTTTAATTGGTATCTGTAGGTTTCAGGTTAACTTTTGATGATAGCCACTTATAACTGAAGTAAACCTAAAGCCATAGTCTGTTCATACAGCCTATCTAGGCATTGAGAAAGAATTTACTAAACTCTTACTTATCTCTTTCAAAGAATAACTGTTTTTAGAATTTTCTCTGGTTCTTTGAAAATTCCTTTTCTCTTGTAAAAGGTCTATTTTGAAGAATAAGCAATGTTCAGGTGCCACACATAAATAAATAAGCAATCAATATATTTCAGCATCGTACTACTGACATCAAATTTAGACTGCTTTTCCTGGGAAAGAGAAGGATTTGTTTGATTCCCCCCCACCCCATACTTTCACAGAGCACAATTTGTGACATCTGTGGATCACCTGAATAGGAAAAAGCTATGATTAGTGATCATGTGACAAAACAGAAGACTCTAGAACAATTAAAATCATGATTTTTAAATCCTTTTCTCAACATCTTTTCTCGAACTAAAATGTTGACCACTGATAGCATGAACTATCTGCTTGCCTATTACCGATTCAAATAGTGAATTTAGCCCTGATCATGCAGGGTTATTTTTCCCAGCTACAAAATCGCTACAATTTTTCAGTACTGGAAACTGTTATGAACTCCTTTCCTGCACCCAAATAGAGAGGTCTCAACACTACTTGACACTAGTAAGGCAGAGAGGAAACCATTGGACAGCAGGATGCCATCTGACATCCCTCCCTCTAGTTCAGTGTACTCAACATTACTATCTGCTTCCAGTTTACCAGCTAATTTCTCCATTCCACAGAACATCAACCTAGAAGCCAAGTTCCCAATCCATTTTACAAACGAACCAACAAAGGACTGAGTTCTTTTATCTCCCACTCCATGCAATTGTGCCTTCCCGTGGGGCAGTGGAGGCAACATGAACCTACTTTCATTGGCATTGCCAGCGCGGTGGGACAAACATCAGGCTGCTCAGAACAGAGGAAGTTCTCAGGCACAGAGCCACTGACACTCCACCTGCTCCCGCCCTTCGCCTCCACGTAAGCAGGCTTAGAATTCCCCCTCCCCTAGAAGCCCCTTACTTCTCTTTGTGCAGTTACCACTTTATTACAAAATAATAAAACCAGATTTTACTCAGAGCAGCTAAGGTAAAACCCACCTAATGTTTTTATTTTGTTTTTACTAATCTTAGCACTTTGGGCTCTAGTTAGATCCAGAAACTGATTTTACTTTAGATTACTTATTATTTCTACAATATGATGAAATCTTTTTGTCAGTTTTATTTTACTGCCTTTCATAAACAGGAATCAAGTGTTTCTATTATCTTCTAAACAAAGACCAAAGGCCTTTCTGATGAATACCCAATAATTCTTTTTACATTAAACTTCTGGTCCCCAATATTTCATAGCTACCACACAGTCCTATATACATACAGGGATGGGGAAAAGTCAGTTCACATTTGTTTGTATGAAAAGTAAAATGATAATTCATAAATAATAATAAACTCTTTCATGTACTCACAACTGTAGACCTACTTTTACCCATCTCATCTATGATTTTATTTTATTGAAAGACTTGAAACCAGATTTCTAAATGTTGTCCCCATGGTTAAAAAGAAACACCGAGTGCCATTTTCCCACATTTTGATGCTTATTTGGTACTAGAATGCATTAATTTCCAATTGCAGTTAATTTGATTGAATACTGTGCTTTGAAGGCTAACTATTGATCCCTGCATAATTAAGATAGTATTCAAAAAAAACAATTAAAAAACATATATTTAATGGACAGACCACATCATGCAGCTAACTCACAAATGTGTATCACTGGTCACAAAGAAAAATGGGTAAGAGAGTGTGAAGATCAGTAATCCTGACACCTGTTACTGGGAAAGCAGTCTCAGGTTCAGGGAACACAGATGATAGAACCATCTTTTTATTCAAGGGACACCACTATTTATTAGTTGATAATTTGTAAAAGTTAGCTGTAGTTTCAGAATCAATTATACTTATGTTGAGATAGGTCTGGATATGTGTAACATATTTCTACCTAGGAATCTCTTATTCTCCCATTCTATCTGCAAAGCCAAGTTTCAGAACTAGTTGCCATCCACTCTCCCCCCTACCCCCTTTTTAAAGGAGTATTTCATTATGATTAAAATCTATAGTGCCATTTAGAGAAAAAGTTTTCAAAATGCAGAAAGTAGAGCAAACTTGGGATTCCCACCTTTGAGTTCGTGCAATTAATTAGTCCAGAAATAGGACCTTAAACGGCACACGGCAATTTTCATGGTCTAAAGAGAGAAAACCGTAAATCTGGCTTATCATGTTCTTATGAATCTTTCAGAAACCTGTGAGGAAATGTGAGGACCACTGTGAATTGAACAATAATCATAAAATTAGGAACAAAAGAATCAGACAGAACAAAGCCCTTTTTTTCCCTTTTTTTCTGCCTTCTTTTTTAGAATTCTAAATCACATACAAAACATTTGTTCTGCTCCAGCTCTTTGTGAACTAATTGGCTCTCCTGGAGGGATAGGTAATTGTACCTGACTACACAAGCTGTCCCGAAGCTCCCTTGGAAAGCTCCAGTAAGCTTCTAGTGTTAGCAGCCATCAAGGATTTCACAGGTCAGGCATCGGATCGATACAGCTAAAAGCAGCAGGGACTGTAATGTCGACAGCAGGTTTCAGAAAGCGCTGCAAGTGCCAGTTTGTTCCTCTTCATGCAGAAGCTCAAGACAGCTTAATTAACCCTTGGAAAATACAATTTATCCAGAGGCTCGGCAGGTCCCTACCAGGCCTATTGGTGAACTGATAGGAGAGATATTGTAGCTGGCAGCGCTGAATTCCCATTTCCCCCTTTAATGCTGTTTCAGTTAGGATGCAAAGAAAACATGGTTTTCGGTGGATGTGTTCATCCTGTCCTGAAGGGTGGGCGATAGGAGGAGGCTTTGCAGAGGGGTTTGTTAGAACTCACGTGTGACTTCAGCAGGAGCAAGGCCGGGCCAGGGCATTGATCATCTGAGTCCTGGGGGGAAAGAACTGGGGTGTGTATGTGTGTGTGTATATGTGTATATGAGGGGGAATTAGACGTGTGTGTGAGTTAGGGGTGTGTGTGTGTGTGTGTGTGCAGTGTGTGTGGCCAGGAAGAGGGTAAAGCAACAGCTTTTTTTTTTTTTTTTTTACTTTTTCATTGATGTAAATGCTTCCGTGCCCTCATTTAAAGACATCCTCTGTCGTTTCCTATCTTTTGTGTCTATAATATCACACAATGAAGCAAAACACAGATCTCAACATTTTTTACATGCCCCAAATACTTCATCTGAGAAGACAGAACACCTGCTTGGAGTAATAATTGGGAAGAAGTTCATTTGTCATCTGTTATACTTGTACCCTCATCTCGGTGTTGCCCATCATGCCATGGACATTCTCCTGCTGCAGCTCTTCCATGCTCGGGTAGCTGCTAAAGAGACATAAATGAAGCTAGCCTGATACAGAAAATGTTTAAAGTTAGCGGGGCTTGAGGAATTGTGGCCACATGAATGGTCCCATGCGTTCACTTAAATTGACTGTATCTACTTGTCTTTGCATTCACATTCACATTAGCCACAATTTTAATTTGTATCATTTCAATTAATTTAGATAAAAGTATGTTACTGGGTTCATATCTGTGGTCATTAGCGAGAGTTCATGGCGCTCAGGTTCCAGAACGGTGAACTCGTGCATGGATGCAGTGTGGATAGATGCCGTCTCCTCTCTGCTGGCTCATTTCCGTTTATGATCAGAAGCAAAGTGATTGAAGTGGAAGAAATAAAATTAAATATAGATTAAATGTGCATAGGATAGTGGTATATTTCATATGAGGATCCAGCCTCAATCTTTTTGAAATAATTTATAACAAATGTAATACACACAGAGTAAACACAATTATATCAAATGGAGGTGAGGATCAGTCCTCCTCACTCATCACCAGATTTTCTCAGAGGTGTTACATGTAACCATTTTTGTAACTGGCTCTTTTATTAGATATCAGCCTGCATCTATTCAACAAAAGCATACTGAGCAGTTACTATGTGCCAGGAAGCTTTTGAGACCAGGTGATAAGGTAACTAAAAAAACCCACAAAAACATGTGGAATCTAGTGAACAAAGTGAACTGAGGAAAAGAATAGAAGAAGAGCGAGGTCACAGGGACCAGAGGAATGGCAGTCAGAGGGAAGGGGGATGGAGCAGTGGGATCAGAGAAGGTAAAGGGATTAGTGGAACTATATATACATTACACAGAGATATAGATAACAGGACAGCAAGTCCTAGAGGGAATTAGGAGGAGAGGGGCAAAGGGGGCATAAAAAGGGACATAAGGGTGGGGGGTGAGGGAGTTATATTCAGTGGGACACTTGGATCCATGTAAACACAACAAATTAAAAATTAATAAAATTTTTAAAAAGTAAAAGAAAGAAAGAAAAAGGAACAGAGACTATATTAACTAGTTTACTTACTAATGTGAGTATACAAGAGCTAACCAAACAAAAAACACATACATAATATCTCAGAAGTGACTATAAAGAATCATTGAGCAGGGTAAGAATATAGATATTTGAGTTTCAATCATTGTCATCCCTCCTAGCATAGCCAAGAAGATTTCTCTGAAAAGGTGACAATTGAGGAAAATTTGAGAGAATAATGGTCCCAGTAGTTTTTTGGAGGAAGAGCTATCTGTGCAAAGGCAGCATGTGCAAAGGCCCTGAGGTTGGAGTTGCTTGTTCTGAACACAGATGAGCAAGGAGAGCATTGTGGTTGAAGTGAACATGAGGGAATAAGGCAGGACATTAAATTACAGTCAGGGGCCATACCATGTAAAGATTTATAGGTCTTTCCAGGGGTCACATAGCTAGTAAGTGTAAAGTTGAGATTTGAACACAAAATAACTGCATGTTTCTAACCACCATACTGTATTGATCCCCAGTCTGTAGCCTTATATATGATTTGTGATCACTTATGCTCTCTTCCTTCTGCATACATTCTCCTTATTCTGATAAATCAAGAGTTGACTATAATTTCAAATTAACAGACTTATTAACTGATCAACAATGATGGCCTTATCTCTACCTGAAAATAAACATCAGTGCTTTCTAGTTGCATGTAGAGAGCAGTGACAGGCTTAATCAAGAATTGCATGTGTGTCTTCCAATAAGACTTCCAAAAGGCTGATACATACCCAGTCCTTGAAAAGTGACACTAAAAAAGACCTCAGAGATTAACTAGTTGACCCTGTTCATTCTGTAGAAATGAAAAGGAAGCCAAGAGTAGTTAATATTTTCCTCTTCAAATTCATAAAAGTAAACTATCAGGGAAATGAGCACTAATCCAGGAACTGTGACCTTCTGCATCAGAATCCTGCGTGGCTCTCTCTCTCACCTCTTCTTCCCCACAGTCCTCTCCTCCAACCTCCATTTCTGATATTGTCTTAATCATATTACAAATTTTTTAAATTTTGTGGCAGGATGTAAGAAAAAGAGGACAAGTGAAATCCCTAAACCTCATTTTCATTTTACTGTCATTCTGTTCTTCTGCAAAACATTTCACAGCAGCAGCTAGCAAACAAAAGGATAATTTACACATGTGAAATTCACTTTATTTCTAAGCCCATGTGCTGTACAGGTCAACAAAATGGCTGAAAAGCAAATGGAAGGGAAGATGAGGCAGGGTGGGACTAGAGGCACAACAGAAACTCACTAATCCGTTGACCTATTTACCATGTAGTTTTGAGCAATCACTTACCCATGCTAAGCCCTAGATGCCTCATGTGCAAATTGAGAGTTTGAATAGATAATCTCAAAGTCTCTGTCAGCATTAGAGGTTTAGATTCATACCATCAAAGGACCAGCACCTAGCTGTCACAACTTGTCCCCAAAAGCCACATACCATTTCTCTACTGCTGAGATGTCTGTACATTTTATACAGCCACCATTCAAATTGTGGCATGCACTCCTAATTAGCACTTTATTAAAGCTCAGCTCATGTGTCTGTAGTTCATGTTTCAAGAATGACTTAAAAGAAATCAGAATTCGTGTGCTATTCATTTCCTCTCGAAAGCATTTTTTTTTCAAGATGTATTTAGGCAACAGTGCTTTTCCACAGCATAAATGTATCCTAATGTAAAAACTGCAAATATATTTCTTTTTCCATGTTTGGCAAATCCTTAAAGGACCTCACATTTTTGGCACCGTTATATAATACACAAAGGAAGATGCATCTTCTGTAAATTTGTACACATAAATAGGACTTTTAGAAATACTTGACATATTACTGTATGCTGCAAGCTTTTTATGGACTATGAGAGAACAGAGGACTAATATACTAACTGAAGGTTGAGAATTTCTCAACGTTATCTGAATTTCTATGGCATCTACTCCATTTCATCACACATTCAAATGTCAGTCCTGTTAACAGCGTCTTCAAAGTATTTATATGTTGACTGCATTTGAACAAGATTTTTTATATTTTCCTTTTTACAACCAATCAGTTCTAATATGTCTGAATCACAAACATGAGAGAATGTCAGATTTATTGACAGATGTTGCATATTCACATTATCATTATTGCAATGTTTTTCATGATCAAACTGGAAAAATCAGAATTAGCAAATATATCTGGTTGTTTAATGACATTCCCAATACAGCTTTTGTGCTCTAAGAACTATTTAAGCTGTCATTCTACCATCTCAAACAGCCACCCCTATCTTCTTTAGTTTTCTCCTGCCCTTTTTATTCATAGGCTTATTACAATCTGAAATTATGCTATAAATATATATCCATACTTGTTAACTGTCACTAGAATGTGAGTTCCATAACTGTGAAAAGTTTGCCTGTCTAATCAGTGTATCTCCAGCACTTTTACTACCAAAGTATCGAGCACGTAGTAGGTACAGAGTACATATTTACTGAATAAATAAATGAACCTTTGATGATTTATATGTTTGTAAACACATATACATAACATTAAGTGATATATTATGCAGATACTCAATTACAGATATCTATTTTTAATGTTAAAATTATCTCTAAATCTGGTAATTATACCCATATAGCAAACACAAAGAAAAAGTCAGATATTTACAAAGTCATCTTAAAGAGACTGAAGGCCTGCACAGTTTACAGTGAAACATGAGCTCTGGCCAGCTAGCTTAGTCAGTTAGAATGTTGTCAGGAAATGACAAGGTTGTGGGTTTGATCCCCAGTCAGGACACATATGGGAAGCAACCAGTGAATTCTCAACTGAGTTAAACAACAAATTAATGCCTCCCTTTCCTTCCTCTCTCCCTACCTCCCCCTGTCTCTCTAAAAAAAACCCCAAAACAAAAATTCAATCAATCAAAATCAATCAATTAAAAAAGAAATGAACACCAGCCGGATGTTGTAGCATTGTCTCAAAGCACAAATGTTGCTGGTTCCATTCCTGCAGGAACAGCTCGATGTTCCTGTTCTCTGTCTCTCTCTCTCTCCCTGCCTCCCTCTTACCAAAAAAGAAAAAAAAAAGAATGAGACCTGGAGATAGTCATCTGCACAGCCTTATTCCAAAAATAATTTCATAAGAAAATATGTAAGTCAGTTATAATAACATATCCCAGAAAAATGGTATATTAAGTGAGCAGGAATAGAAGGCAGTAAAAGTATAGAAAAATAGGAACCAGAAATGTCAAAGTTGGCAATGGGCCAGTCAGCGATGCACAGGAACCAGAGCAGTCAGGGCACCAGAGAAGCTGGTTGAGTGTTGCTTCAGCCCTCAGCACTGCATCCTTTCTGCTCAGATTCCAATGTTACAGAGCAACCTTTCAATTTCAGACTAGCTTCTTTATGAGGGGGCCAGGCCTCGCTATTTAGCAAAAATGAGTATTAACTTTTTTTAGAAAAGATATCTCATAATTAAAGAATGAACTGTCTTTAGTTAAGACAACAGGCATAATTTTTTTTTTTTATTAAGTGAGAGGTGAGGAGGCAGAGACAAACTCCCACATGCGCCCCTACCAGCATCCACCCAGCAAGTCCCTACCAGGCGATACTCTGCCTGGCTGAGACATAGCTAGGTTGCTTAGCAACTGAACTATTTTTTAGCACCTCAGGTCAAGGCCATGCAGCCATCCTCAGCATCAGGAGCCAACTTTGCTCAAACCATTTGAGCCATGGCTGTGGGAGGGGAAGAGAGAGCGATAAAGAGGGGGAGAGGTGGAGAAGCAGATGGTCCATTCTCTTGTGTTCCCTGACCAGGAATCAAACTCAAGGGGACTTCCACATGCTGGGAAGATGCTCTACCACTGAGCTGACTGGCCAGGGTAAGACATGATCTTTATTAGTGTAATTTCACCCATGAGTGACTACCCCACTCTCAGTGTATGACAACATCCATTTCACAAAATTCTAAGGCCGAGATCCAGGTTCTGGACTAAGGTGAACCAACATAGAGTCCCTGTCAGAACTGTGATCAGCCAATCTTTGTGTGACTACTCCACTACTGGCATATATGAATGGATTCATTAAATTAATTGATGTAGAGTACATTTCAATGTATGTACTGTAGTTATACTTTATATCCCTACAAAAGCCTTTAGTTCTTTACTTCTTTTTAACAATTTTCAAGTTTTTTTTTTAGTTAAGACAACAGACATACATTCAGCAGTTTTAAAATCTGTCAGAGAACAACCCCAGCCTCGCAGAGGATGGCAAGGAGTAAATCTGTTACCACTCCATAGATGCCAAAAGTAGATAATGAGACTTACTGCAGCAGAATAAGATGGTTTATTACTCAGCGAACAGAAGGGTTGTCATGAAAGTACCACTGGTTCCCTTTGTCCCTCAGTCCCATGAGCATCATGATGGACCAGATGAATACTCTGGCATAGTGGGTTGGGTTGCAGCAGAGGAAAATAAGGTCAAAGGCTTAGCACCTTTTGCAGCAAGCAACAAGCAAGTTAGCAGTTATATAGTGGTCACCTTGACCAACTTATCCTGTGTGACCAGCTACAGAATTTATTCAATATCATGAGACAGAGATAAGAGGAAAGCAAGTATACAGGTAATAAATTGTATGGAGGGAAAATCATACCCTCTAAGAACTGTCATCTGGTTTGGTTCACTTGACATATGTCCAGTTCCAAAATAAGAATATTCTCCTCAACAATATGATTGTCTATAGTTCTGGTGCCAACTCCCATTGAATTCTGTAAGTTGCTTCTTCCATTATTTAATCAAATAAGTATAGAAAGTAAATGTACAAAAGGTTTTCAGAGAAAATAAGGCAAAGCAATCAAGGCTGAGTAATTCTTGAGATTTAAAACATAGACAAAATAGTAAAACTAAAATAATAGTTATCAGTTTGGAAATTTTTCAGAGAAAATAAAACCTATCTTACAAAAAATTATGGAAATATGAAATGTGTACTGATAGTAACAAAAACTGACTGGAAAAACTTATTCAACTAACTTTTTTCTTAGGCCACTAGAATGACTAGCAGTCAACCAGATAATAACGGAGGTCTAGGTAGAAGGATTAGCTTGTAATCAGCAGGAAATAGCCTGGCGGAAATGTTGCATTTGAGAGGAGATTTTAGGTGCTATATTTAGAATTTAGAAACCATATAGGAAAATGATTTTACATATTCATCTCTTTTATTCTTCTACTACTATACATGGTATAAGATAGGTAATCTCATTGCGTTTATGTTATTTTGACGCATCAGAGAGTTAAGCCAATAATTATATGCATGGTTTTTAATATTCCGTTCTAAGTAAATAAACTTTACAAGGAAAAAAATGTTATATTTTTTGCTCAATCTCAGCTTCTAAAGCTTTTTAATGAATCAAGTCAATAAAAATATAAGAAAACTAAAAATATAAGTGAGGAAGTTGATAGAAGGGAAGTGAGATTGAGACTGAAGATTACTCCTTCAGTACACATAACAGGTTTTGTAAGATGGTAATATTATCTTTTCCATAACTATTATGCTTATGATCTATTATGAGTATGATATTTCAAGAATCTGAGGGGTTACCCAATTAATGCTTCATTCACACATCTCTGTGGTGCCCGACTACTGTTTTCACACTGAGTAAGGAGGATGAATACCTCTTCTAAGTGGCAAATAGATCAATATAACTCCTAACAATTCTTTCCCTGGAATGAAGTGGTCTTAGAAGGGGCCTGCAAGTGGACATTGGTTCCAGGAAGAGATTTACATTCCTTTCAAAGAGAAAATATCCCCTACGATTGGAAAAGCCTCAGGAACGGAGCACACTCAGTGAGGTGGCTCTTTACTCATAAAAGATAGCTGATTACCTCATTTTCCCAAGAAGTTGTTTCCTCTTCTTCAAAAATAGTAAACTGAGCCCTGGCCAGTTGGCTCAGCGGTAGAGCGTTGGCCTAGCGTGCGGAGGACCCGGGTTCGATTCCCGGCCAGGGCACATAGGAGAAGCGCCCATTTGCTTCTCCACCCCTCCGCGGCGCTTTCCTCTCTGTCTCTCTCTTCCCCTCCCGCAGCCAAGGCTCCATTGGAGCAAAGATGGCCCGGGCGCTGGGGATGGCTCTGTGGCCTCTGCCTCAGGCGCTAGAGTGGCTCTGGTCGCAACATGGCGACGCCCAGGATGGGCAGAGCATCGCCCCCTGGTGGGCAGAGCGTGCCCCTGGTGGGCGTGCCGGGTGGATCCCGGTCGGGCGCACGCAGGAGTCTGTCTGACTGTCTCTCCCTGTTTCCAGCTTCAGAAAAATGAAAGAAAAGAAAACAAACAAACAAAACAAAAAATAGTAAACTGAGCTGTGCGGACAGTGAAGAAATCCTATGCCACTTTAGGAAAACTGTAAGTTGAAACAAAGAGTGGAAGGAGAACGATGCCACCTGCCCACCCAAATAAACTGAATAAATTTAACTCTTCACAACACTTTGTTCTGAGGGTTTGATAATGTCAAGTTTATTTTGTTTTGTTTTCTTGCTCTGAGTTACTATTTTGGTGGCCTTTAGAATTGCTTGAATTCTATAGCTATCAGCCATTGATACATGCGTAAAGTAAAATGAATGAAATTAAGAATTTTACCTGCAATAGATGCAGAAAAAATTCACCCATTCTCAACATTCCATAACAAGGGGCAAGGCATTTCATTCAAGAGAGCCAGAAAAGAACAAATTCAAGGCTTAAAAAATAACACAAAAGGTGTGAGGTGACATCTCATTGTGATTTGAATATACATTTCTCTGATGATTAGTGATGTTGAGCATCTTTTCATATGTCTATTTCAGTCATCTGTATGTCCTCTTTAGAAAAGTATCTATTCAGGTACTTTGCTCATTTTTTAATTGTATTGTTGTTGGAGGTGGTATTGGTGATGAGTCTTATAAATTCTTCATAAATTTTGGATATTAATTTTTTTATCTGATGTATCAGTGAATATGTTCTCCCACTCAGTGGGTTTTCTTTCCTTTTTTTTTTTTCAGTTTTTTTTTTTTGTATTTTTCTGAAGCTGGAAACGGGGAGAGACAGTCAGACAGACTCCTGCATGCGCCCGACCGGGATCCACCCGGCACGCCCACCAGGGGCGAAGCTCTGCCCATTAGGGGGCGATGCTCTGCCCCTCCGGGGCGTCGCTCTGCCCCGACCAGAGCCACTCTAGCACCTGGGGCAGAGGCCAAGGAGCCATCCCCAGCACCCGGGCCATCTTTGCTCCAATGGAGCCTTGGCTGCGGGAGGGGAAGAGAGAGACAGAGAGGAAGGAGGGGGTGGGGGTGGAGAAGCAAATGGGCACTTCTCCTATGTGCCCTGGCCGGGAATCAAACCCGGGTCCCCCTCACACCAGGCCGACGCTCTACCGCTGATCCAACTGGCCAGGGCCTCTTTCCATTTTTTGATGGTTTTCTTTGCTGTCCAAAAAATTTTTAATTTGATATTGTCCCATTTGTTTCCTTTTTCTCTGGTTTTTCTTGCCTGAGGAGATATATCAGAAAAAATATTGCTATGAAAATGTCCAAGATTTTACTACTTATGTTTTTTTTTAGGATTTTATGGTTTCAATTCTAATATTTAAGTCTTTTAATCCATGCTGAGTTTATTCTTGTATATGGTGCAAGAAAGTGGTCTAGTTTCATTTTTTCTTTTTTTCTTTTTTCTTTTTGCATGTATCTGTTCCAATTTCTCAACACGATTTTTTGAACAGACTGTCTTTACCTCCATTGTATGTTCTTGCCTCCTTTGTCAAATATGAATTGACCATACAGATAAGGGTTGATTTATGGGCTGTCTAGTCTGGTCCATTGATCTATATGTCTGTTTTTGTCAGTATTATGCTGATTTGGTTATTATGGCCTTGTAGTATAGTTTGATATCAGGTAACATGATTCTTCCAACTTTGTTCTTCTTTCTCAAGATTGCTCTATGAGATATCACATCATACCTGTCAGAATGGCTATCATCAATAAATCAACAAACAAAAAGTGCTAACAGGGATGTGGAAAAAAAAGAACCCTCATACACTTCTGGTGGGAATCCAGATTGATAAATCCCCTATGGAAAGCAGTATGAAGTTATCTCAAAAAATTAAAAATGGAACTGCCTTTGACTCACCAATTTCACTTCTGGAAATATATTCTAAGAATCCCAAAACACTAATTTGAAAAATATATGCACCCCTATGTTCATTACAATAGCCAAGATCCAGAAATAGCCCAAGTCCCCATCAGTAGAAGAGCAAATTAGAAAGCTATGCTATATTTACAAAATGGAATACTACATAACCATAAAAAAGAAGAAAATTTTACCTTTTGAAACAGCATGGATGGAACTAGATATTATTATGCTAAGTGAAATAAGCCAGTCAGATAGAGACAAGTACCATATACTTTTGCTCATGTGTGGAATCTAATAAACAAAAGTAACTAACTAAGCAAAATAGAGACAGACTCATACATAGAGAGCAGGCTGATGGCTGTGGTGAGGAGGGAAGTAGAGGGATAGAGCAAAAACAAAACAAAAAACCTCATGAAAAGGGACAACTTTGTGGTGAGTGCAGGGAACAGTTGGAAGAGAAGGTATAGGAAGGATATATGGTGATGGTTGAAGACTTGACTTGGGGGAGGTGAACACACAATACAGTGTACAGAGATATGTTATAGAACTGGTCACCTGAAATCTGTATCACTATGTTAACCAGTGTCACCCCAATAAATTCAATATTTTAAAAAAATAACAAAAAGAAGGGATGAAATATCTTAGTATGAAAAAATGTATTATCTCTACAGAGGTAGAGCCTTCATGATGGGATAAATTCTAGGTGAGACAAGCTTAAATAACAAACAAAGTATGAGATAAGAAGGAAAAAAAAAACAAAGCAAAAAACTGTCCCAAAATTAAACTGCAGTAGCCAAATCTCTAAGAGCAAAAGAGCCTAGTTGAAGATGCAAACAATTTGAGTCAGTGTACAGAGTAGACATGAAATGTGTCCTCTGTATGCTGAAGGAGAAAGCAATGTAAATCATGAGAGGAAGAAAATAATTATTTTAAAGAACACAAATATACAAACTATAAATAATAAGCAGAGTTAAGTAATAGAGGTGCAGGAGAAGAAAGCATTTCTCACCTCAAAAGTTTTGAATCTATCAATTGAGGGGCACACCATGACTCAGGAAACATTAACAAAAGAGATCCTTATTTAGACATATATTGGTGAAATGTTTGATTCTTAAGTATAAAAATAGACGCATTGAAAGGGAACACAGCTTAGCTGGTCTCAGAATGCCAGAGGAAAACAAGCATTTGTAGTGCTTTGAAAAGAAACAGTCATGACTCAAGGATTTTATTCCCAATCAAGATGTTATTGTGCTAATGTCATTTTAAGATAAGCAATGTATCCGAAAATATACCACTCTGCACTTTTTCACAAATATTTTTAAAATTTGCTCCAGGTTACCAGAGATTAATCAAAATTAAAAATTGAATAATGGCAGATTTGGATAAAGATCTAGAGATAGCCCATAACAGTATTGTCCTGTTAGAAAAATATTGACTTTATAGGCTGTTAAAAATGTTCTAGACTTGGTCCTGGCCGGTTGGCTCAGTAATAAACCATCTACCCCTCTGGTCGATCTCTCAGGTTCAATTCCTGGTCAGGGCACACAGGAGAAGCATCCATCTCCACCCATCTCTCTCTTGCTTCTCTTTCCCTTTCTTTCTTACTTTCTCTCTCTCTCTCTCTCTCTCTCTCTCTCTTTCTTTCTTTCTCTCTCTCTCTCTCTCTCTCTCTCTCTCTCTCTCTTATCCTCCCTTCTCGCAGCCAAGGCTCCATTGGAGCGAGCTGGCCCCTGGCACTGAGGATGGCTCCATGGCCTCTGCCTCAGGGGCTAAAAAATAAATGGCTCTGGTTGCAACAGAGCAAGAGCCTCAGATGGGTAGAGCAACTCCCCCTAGTGGACTTGCCAGCCAGGTGGATCCCAGTCAGGGCGCATGAGGGAATCTGCATCTGCCTCCCCTCCTCTCACTAAATTAAAAAAAAAAGTTCTAGACTTTAAAATGAGTTCCACAGTCAAACAATTTGGGGAAATTCTGCATAAAACAATGTGCTACTGATAATTCACAGTACTTAGATCTGTATTAGACTCTCTTACAATGTCTTTAAGGACATCAGTGTGATGTGCTTATTTCTGAATTGCCAAGCTAGCCTTACCCCGAAAGACTATTTTTTAGAACACTTATTAACATATCATTTAAGTGTTTGAGAGGTCACAAATTGTGAAATGTTAACCTAAATATTTGGGATAAGTATACCTAAAAACAGAACAAAATTTACGTGGTGCCTTCTATAAAGAAAAAGAAGGACAAAGATGACAAACAGGCTGGATCATGAACTGGAAATTAACAAAGTAGAGAGCAGCACACAAGTCTTCATCTTCCTAAATTAAATTAAGAATTTCAGAATTTTTAACTTTCTTAATCTTATATCTGCATCTCTTCCCTTTTATACCAAAACTTCTAGTTTCTGATGACATTAATGTCCTTATATGCTTGTAACAGTTACAGAATTACACTACCAGGAGTAGATTACCAAAAATAATTTAATATTTTTCTGTAAATTTGTTCTTTAGGATATAAACCACTAATTTACAATATTTTACAATATTTTAAGTCTCTTATATTATTTTTTGTGTAGTTATGCCACCAATTCAATATAGACTTAAATTCATTTCTTTAATTTTAACTTTGTTTTTAACTGTTTGCATTTTTCTATTTTGATTTCATATTTATATTTATAGAAAATATAATTATAAAGATAAATCTATAAAACAAACTATATTCATATTTGTCTTCAAAATCTATATTCTTTCTTACTCTTTTCAAATATTTGTTACCATATGCAGTTTTCTCTAACTTGTTTTTCTTTTTCACTTAAAAAATACTGGGGATATTACATATGTGTATGTAAAATATTCATCATCTCTTTTTATGACCACATATTTCTATTGTATAAATGTTTAATAGTTCATATTTAATTAGACACCTATTGATGAATATTTGGGTTCTTTCCAGCTTTTGCTACTATAAATCATGCTCTAGTAAATAGCCTTGTGCGTAGGCCTTTTCATGTTTTTCAGGGTATCTTTGGGATAGATGCCTAGAAATGAGCTTTCTAGGTCAAAGGTTAAGTGATTTTGCAGTTTTGTTAGATATTGACAAATTTTCTTCCATGGGGGTTGTGCCACTTTGTATTACCATGAGCAATATATGAGTGCCTATTTCCACACAGCCGTGCCAACAGTTGTCAAACTTTTGGAATTCTGCCAAACTGATAGTGGAGAAATAATAATTCAGTGTAATTTTAATTGGCATTTCTCTTATTATGAATACATGTGAACATCTTTTCCTATTTTTAAGGGCAAAGCAAATATAAGTACAAAATATATAAAAGTATGATCTCTTATTAACAAGTAAATGTATTCCAAATAAACAAGAGTGTTGATTAATATGAAATGAATAAATATAATACAAGTGCATCAAATTTAGATATATTTACTCAAAATAGGCTGAAAAGCATTTTCCCATATGTCATTCAATACCCTTAAGGATCTTTTAGCTTTTAAATTTTGAATATCAGTATAACAAATTCTGCTCACATAGTTAGCTGTTTTACCTCATCTCTCAATTAGATTAAAGAAAAAAATAAAAAATAATGAGTTTCTAGCATCACTGTAAAACTATAAAGTGGGCCATTAAAGAAGCAGAAAATGTTAGGATTTTTTGGAAGACATGATGCAGATATGATTAAAATTGTGGAGGAGCATATTGGTTCCAAGTGCTGAAATTTAAAGATAAAAAAAGAAAGGACAACTCTCTGAGAGGTTCTCACTTTTTAACAGTCTTATATCCCCAGAAGTCACAGAGGAAACTTCTATGTTCGGAGCAGCTGAGGCCAATAGCAAGTGAAGTAAAATATAGTTTCAGTTTGAAAATTGTTCTTCCTCAGGGGAGAACCCATTTTAGCTCTGAAAAAACTTATATGAGGAAGAAACATGTAAGTAGTACTTAAAACTGCAGAAAGAGAAGGAAGTAGATAAGCAAAGATGCCAGAAACATGGTGTATAGGGAGGAGGGGAGGAGATGCGCATATTCCAAAAAATGGGAGTATCACGTGCAAAGGCTCTGAGGAAAGAAGTTGCTCAGTATGTGCTATAGACTAAAAAAATGTTGTAGCAGAAACAGTTTATGCTGTATTGTCCTTGGCCAGTTGGCTCAGTGATAGAGCATCAGCCCAGGATATGTGAAAATCCCAGGTTAGATTCTGGGTCAGGGCACACAGAAGAAGCAGCCATCTGCTTCTCTACCCCTACCCCTCCCCTTCTCTCTGTCTCTCTCTCTTCCCCTCCCACAGCCATAGTATAATTTGTTCAAGCAAGTTGGCCCTGGGCACTGAGGATGGCTCCATAGTATGGCCTCAGGTGCTAAAATAGCTTGGTTGCCAAGCAATGGAGCAGCACACCCAGATGCGCAGAACATCACCTGGTAGGGGGCTAGCTGAGTGGATCCCAGTTGGGGCACATGTGGGAGTCTGTCTCTCTGTCTCTCTGCCTCTCAATTAATAAAAAATAAATATATATAAATAAATAATAAAAGTATACTGTATTGTAAGTGTGATAAAAAGCCATATAAGGATTTTATATCTATTTAAAACCATTCTTTATGCTATAAAGAAAATTAAATCAAAGGAAGGACTGATAGAGCTTTAATCATAAAGAAATTTTTATACTATCTTTCAGAAATTATCAGATTAAGTAGGACACGCAAGATTTAATTAATCATAAAAGTCTGACTTAACTGATTAATATAATGATAATTATAAAACCAATTAACATAGAGTGCACATGCTTTTCAAATGTCTATGGGATATTTTTTACAAATTGTTTACATACTCAGACCTATGGCAAAATCCCATTATATGAAAGGTGTGCCATCTTCTGTTATTATAGTTCAAAGAACAAGGAAATATTCTCTAATCACAATAAGAAAAATGAACCATACCAAAAAATTATTATCAAGGTTATATTTTTTAAAACAAGTTAGTCTAGATAAGATCAGTAGCTGAGCTGAAACTTGTGTTCAACCTAAAATTAACCATGCTCCAAGCACATAAAAGTGCTAAACAAAATTAGACTGACAGTAAACGTCCTAGGAGCAACCATAAGTGCAGAAAGATAAGGAAGTAGCACCTTTTAGTGCTAAGATTAATAATAATAATAATAAAGGCAAGCTAGATTTTTATATATTCTGTATGTTGGGGTTTTTTTGCTGCTATAAATTGCCACAAACTCTGTGTCTTAAACCAATACAAATTTATTATCTTACAGTTCTTGGCTCATAAGGAAACTCTTTAACCCTATTACATATTCATTTCTTTCTCTGAACAGCAACAGGAAGGGTTCTCAGTTTGTAAGGACTCATTTGATCCGATTGAATCCACCTGGATAATCTAGGATAATTTTCCTACTTCAGGGTCTTCAGCCTTAATCACATCTGCAAATTCCCTTTTTCACATAAGGTAACATACTCATAAATTTCAAGGAATGTGACATAGATGTTTGCAAAACCACTATTCTGACTACCACACATCCTGCCAAACTATCACAGAACTATAAAGAAGAAAAGACTAGCCTGACCAGGCAGGCAGTGGTACAGTGGATAGTGCATAGTCCTGGAACACTGAGGACCCAGGTTCGAAACCTTGAGGTCAAAGGCTTAAGCACAGGTCATCTGACTTGAGCCTAGGCTCAACACCTTGAGCATGGGGTCGCTGGTTTGAGCATGGGATCATAGACATGACTCCATAGTCACTGGCTTGAACCCAAAAGTCACTGGCTTGAGCCCAAGGTCACTGGCTTGAACAATGGGTCACGGGCTTGGCTGGAACCCCCCAGTGAAGGCAAATATGAGAAAGCAATCAATGAACAACTAAGGTGCCACAACAAGAATCAATGCTTCTCGTCTCTCTTCCTTTCTATCTGTCTGTCCTTCTCTCTCGCTTAAAAAAAATTTAATTAAAGGCATAGAAGAAAACTGATAATGTAGAATTCTAGATTGACAGTATTTGTCTCCCTTTAACACTATGTATTTTGGCATTTATTGTTACTGCTAAAAAGATTACTGTCAGTAAAAGGAAGTAGAACCTAGAAATTATATGCAATGCTATACAAAACATGATGGTCAATCACAAAAACCTTGACTAAACTGTGATAGTAACCATCATAATGAAAATTTTGGAAGGTTAAATATAGTAATACTATGACAATAATATCAAAGAAGAAAAGTTAAGTTTGTCGGAAAGGTTAGTGTCCTAATGTGCCAATTTTCTGGAATATGTTAACTCCTATCTTTCTCAGTTAGACAGTAGTTGAGGTAAAAATCATCAGCCCCTTACTTCTCTGATCATAACTTAATGCAAAATTAGATAACCAAGTTTTGTATAACAGCACTGATGGAGTTGGATTACTTAGGAGATGGAGAGATGAGGGATGTTGAAAGATAAACTGATGATAATTAAAAATTGAGTTTCTATGAACTAAAAATCTATCCAAATGGGGCAGCACCAAACCCTACAGAGAGAAGCCAGGGATAAGGTATATACAGAAGTTGCAGAAGCAAGGAAAGGAAATGATTTCATTGGCTATAGATTAAAGCCTAGATGGCTGTTTGTGCTTTGTTTTCCTTAGTGTTCACATTTTATAACCTTAAGACATTTATAGGCTTAGGTTTTGTTTTGCCTATGTAGGCTGCCATGACATTAGAACCACCTGTTTAATGCCCTCCTTGTTTATTTAATTTAACAGATAACATCAGAAAACATCACTGATTTTCCCTGGGATTCCTGTTTGGATGATACTCTAAGGTAGGAGCTGGCAAACATTTTTCTTTAAAGGGCTAACTAGAAAATATTATCTATACTGTTCAAATTGTCTCTGTCACAACTACTCATTCTGTTGTTGTAGCTCTAAAGCCCACAAATGAAGAGGCAATGTATTGCCTAAATGTATTTTTTTAGAACCTAATATTAAAAGTACAAGTAAATATAGTTGTTTCATATGAATAGTTCAAGCCTAGGGAGGATTCTCTAGTAGGTAGCTAGATAGATGGTAGATAGATAGATAGATAGATAGATAGATAGATAGATAGAAGATAGATAGAAGCAAGAACAACTTGATATCAAAAAGATAATTAAACAATTCTGTAGTACAACCATATGTATCACTGTAAATACAAAAAAAGAAAAGTCACCCTCCATAATAAAATGCTAGCAAAGTGTTTTCAGTGTCTTGAGATAAAAATACTCCATGACCAAGCAGGTCATTTCTACAATGCAAGGGTGGGAAGTAAGTCAATATAATTTATCTCTGGTAAGAGAATAAAAAGCATGCAATTTTCTCTTTAAGTATTAAAAGTCATTATATTAATAGTTAACTATGCCAAGCATTTTTAAAAAGTTTGATAAAACAAAATCTTCTTACTGAACTAGAAAAAGAAGGATTCTTGTTAAACATAATAAAAACTATCTCAACCCAATATACAATACCTCGTGAGTGACACCTGAATTAATCTCTTCAGTGTCTGGGGAAACAAAGATGTTTATTTAACATTGTCCTTGAAGTTATAGTCAATCCAGTTAGATGGAGACAATAATGAGACATACATTTTGAAAAGAATGAAATATATTTTTTAATTAATATTACTATTTATCAAAAAAAAGCCCCTTTCATCCCAAAAACTAAAACTTGTTATTGTTTTTAAAAGGGTTCATTATAAAATAAGCATTTAAAATTCAATAGCTTTCCTGCTTATCAGCAAAAGCAAACTGGACGATATAATTAAAAATTCCATTTTAAAAGCAACAAGAAGATATAACATTCAGAAAAAAATACATTTATAAAAGATAAACATATAGGAAATACATAAAGAAAAGCAAAAATAAAATATTAAATATTTTAACAAAATTAATAAAAAAAATTTTTTTTCCCCGAAGTTAGAAGCGGAGAGGCAGTCAGACAGACTCCCGCACTGCCCGACCAGGATCCACCCGGCACGCGCACCAGGGGGCGATGCTTTGCCCATCGGGGGCCCTTGCTCTGTTTCAGTCAGAGCCATTCCAGTGCCTGAGGCAGAGGTCATGGAGCTGTCCTCAGTGCCGGGGCCAACTTTGCTCCAATGGAGCCTTGGCTGGAGAAGGAGAAGAGAGAAATAGAGATGGAGAGGAGGAAGGGTGGAGAAGCAGATGAGCGCTTCTCCTGTGTGCCCTGACCGGGAATCGAACCCAGGACTTCCACACACCGGGCTGACACTCTATTGCTGAGCCAAACGGCCAGGGCCATAAAAGTTATTTTTTAAAGTAATCATTGAGTCATTATGTATATTTGTTATCTTCTACTCTAATTTGCTGAATATTTAAAGCATATTATAAAAAAATGAGAAATCTTTGGGGGAAGTATGATAAATAGCTAGCTAAGTACTGAGCCAGCTAGCTAGATAGGCAAAGATTGGACAAAACTTTATAAGAAAATCACTTAAAATTATTACATATCCACCCAATAAAATATAAAGAAAATCAAATATATATTATAAAACAACATTTAATAATATAGAAATGATATGAAAAAGAAAATAATATTCTGTATTACTTCTAAAATTAGAAAAAAAACCCATAAATTTTCATTTGACAATATATCAATTAAAAAAGGAAGATTTAATGATCAATAAGTCAATAAGTGGTATTGGAAGAATTGCTTGACTATTTTTAAAAACCTGATTTCAAAATTTTACTTATATCTCACTTTAAGATAAATTATATATTCAATAAAGTATAAAATCTAGTAAGTAAAATTATCCTAAATGTTTTTTATTTTATTTTATTTTTTTTAGTGAGAAGAGGGGAGGCAGAGACAGATTCCCTCATACACCACGACTGGGATCCACCCGGCAAGTCCACTAGGGGGCGATGTTCTGCCCATCTGGGGCCCTTGCTCTGTTGCAACCAGAGCCATTATTTTTCTAGTGCCTGAGGCAGAGACCATAGAGCCATCTTCAGCACCTGGGGCCAACTTTCTCCAATCAAGTCATGGCTGTTAGAGGGGAGGAAAAAAGAGAAAGAAGCAAAAAGGGGAGGGGTGAAGGAACAAATGGCACTTCTGCTGTCTGCCCTGACCAGGAATCGAACCCAGGATTTTCACATGCTGGGCTGATGCTTTACCACTGACCAAACTGGCCAGGGCCTAAATGTTTAAAGAATATGTAAATACTTATCTAAAGAGAATTTATTTATAAGCTTGAAGATGAGAGATAATGATCACAGACAAAATGAATAAATTTGACTATGAAACATTTAAACTAAAGCATGAAACATAATCAAAATAATAACTGGAGAAACCATGCAACAAACATATTAAAGGATTAATAACTTTGTTATATAAAGAAATTATGTTATTTACTAAATCCTACTTAATCCTTTTACTAAAGTCAACAGGTAGAAAATTCACAAAGATCAAAAAATGAAACTGCCTTATGACTCAGTAATTCCACTTCTGAGCATTTATCTGAAGAAGCTCAAAACACTAATTTGGAAAAAAAAAGAAAATTCACAAAAATCTATTCTACTGTTTAATAAAAATATGAAAATAAGCAGCTTGCTCTCAATTAAATAAATGAAAATGTATATAGTAAAGAGATAGTTTATCAAATTATCAAATGTTCTCTCAAATACAGATATACTGTGCCAGCCATTGTATAGTGAAATTGAAAATATCAGTCATTTGAGATAGCAATATAAATTAAATTTTCAGTTAGAAAGCTATTTGGTGTACAAATAAAGACTTTTAAAAATATTGAAACATTTGAGCCAATAAATCCACTTTTGAAATATATTCAAGCAGTTTACCCCCAAAATGTAGAAAATACATAAAGAACATATATGTTTATTTCAGAGTTATTGAGAAGACACTGGAAGCAACCCAAATGTCACCTAAAATCACAATGCCAGACAAATTGGCAGGACTTGAAATGTAAGCCCAATTTTAAAAAGAAAAAAAGAACAGTTGAAAATTTAGATAATAAATATAGTGCTGCTTCTTATACAGATAGCAGGTCCCAAAAGGAAGAGGGATGGGAGTTGGGAAGAGGGGGACAGAGGGGTTATAGATAGGGAAATGGAGAAGGAGGGTATTGTATTCAGTGGGACGCTTGAATCTATGTTAACACAATAAACTAAATTAATGAAAAAAAATTCCAATTTAGTAGAAGCATGTATTGACAATGACTTATGTTGAACTGATAGCAAGTAGATAGCAAATAAGGAAGGAGAACTTAGTTACTCTTAGGTCTTCCCATCTAAGTTCTGGAAGAATTGGTGGCATGATTGATACATGACAGACCTCCAAATGGTCACATTTAATAGTTAAATTCTGATTTGTATTAAAATTTGGATTTCTACAATTCAATTATGCTATCCAGAAATTTTGAGATTAATGGGTTTTTTGTTAAGGTATCTATATATTGCATCTAGAATTTCTTTTTATGATATATTCTAGAAATAAAAAAAAGAGAGACTGATAATACAAGCATGTATAAACTCAACACAGAATAAATAAACATGTTTTGACACATTTTTGCTGATATTTTTTTTAATAATTTTATTTTTTTAAT
Organism: Saccopteryx bilineata; assembly: GCF_036850765.1. NCBI lineage: Eukaryota > Metazoa > Chordata > Mammalia > Chiroptera > Emballonuridae > Saccopteryx > Saccopteryx bilineata. Next base: position 114,120,274 of record NC_089492.1, read on the forward strand.
GGGGTGACATCAATAAATCAGGATACATATATTCAAAGATAACAAGTCCAGGTTATCTTGTCGTTCAATTATGTTGCATACCCACCACCCAAAGTCAGATTGTCCTCTGTCACCTTCTATCTTGTTTTCTTTGTGCCCCTCCCACCCCCTATCCCTCTCCCATTCCCCCCTCCCCCCCGTAACCACCACACTCTTATCAATGTCTCTTAGTTTCACTATTATGTCCCACCTACGTATGGAATAATACAGTTCCTGTTTTTTTCTGATTTACTTATTTCGCTTCGTATCATGTTATCAAGATCCCACCATTTTGCTGTAAATGTTCCGATGTCATCATTTCTTATGGCTGAGTAGTATTCCATAGTGTATATGTGCCACATCTTCTTTATCCAGTCATCTATTGATGGGCTTTTTGGTTGTTTCCATGTCCTGGCCACTGTGAACAATGCTGCAATAAACATGGGGCTGCATGTGTCTTTACGTATCAATGTTTCTGAGTTTTGGGGATATATACCCAGTAGAGGGATTGCTGGGTCATAAGGTAGTTCTATTTTCAGTTTTTTGAGGAACCACCATACTTTCTTCCATAGTGGTTGTACTACTTTACATTCCCACCAACAGTGTATGAGGGTTCCTTTTTCTCCACAGCCTCTCCAACATTTGCTATTACCTGTCTTGCTAATAACTTTGCTGATATTTTTAAAAGAAAATATTAAAGACACAGTTGGACTCTCTTAATATTCTCCAATTCCATTCCCTCTTCCCAGAGTCTCTACTGTCCTGATGTTGGATTTTCTTTCCAAATATGTTTTAATACTTTCCTACATTTTTAATATATAGCCATAAACTTACAAAAAATAATTGTAGGTTTGACTAATCAAATCTCTTTTAGGGGTTTTATTTAAATCATTGAATTTATTTCTTAATTATAGAATGAGGATTTTTTCATTTTTAATCTTCCTATTTATGAATATGGTCTATTATGTATCTCCTTATCTGTACTTTAAGATAATTTGGTATTCTTTAATAATATTTACTATAATAATAATAATTTTTATTACATTTAGGGTTAGATCACTTATGGGGTTTTCTCTTTATTTTAAGAATTTATTTATTCATTTTAGAGAAGAAGGGGGAGAGAGAGGAAGAAGGGGGGAGGAATAGGAAGCATCAACTCCCATTTGTGCCTTGACCAGGCAAGCCCAGGGTTTCGAACCAGCGACCTCAAAGTTCCAAGTTGACACTATCCACTGTGCCGTCACAGATCAGGCTGGAGTTTCATCTTATTATGAAACTGCCTTTTTTTTTTTTTTTTTTTTTGTATTTTTCTGAAGCTGGAAACGGGGAGAGACAGTCAGACAGACTCCCGCATGCGCCCGACCAGGATCCACCCGGCACGCCCACCAGGGGGCGATGCTCTGCCCACCAGGGGGCGATGCTCTGCCCCTCCAGGGCGTTGCTCTGACGCGACCAGAGCCACTCTAGCACCTGGGGCAGAGGCCAAGGAGCCATCCCCAGCATCCGGGCCATCTTTGCTCCAATGGAGCCCTGGCTGCGGGAGGGGAAGAGAGAGACAGAGAGGAAGGGGGGGTGGAGAAGCAAATGGGCGTTTCTCCTATGTGCCCTGGCCGGGAATCGAACCCGGGTCCCCCGCACGCCAGGCTGACGCTCTACCGCTGAGCCAACCGGCCAGGGCCTGCTTTTTTTTTTAATGACAATTCCCAACTGGCTTGTAACTGGTTCATGATGTGATTTTAATGTTTTCATATTGCCTTGTAAACAATTACCTACCTGACTGATCACTCTTACTAGTGTAGCTGGTTTGTGTGTAGATTCTCTCAGATTTCATGTCATACTAGAAATTATATAAGTTACTTCTTTTTCTTTTATTTTACTGTCTAAAATCTCCAGTGAAAGTGTAAATAGAAGTGGTAAAAATGAGCACATTATAAGAATTTAACCTCAACAATTACAACAGATTTTTTTTTTTTAATCTGCACTTTAAATTAAATAGTATACCTACCAGAACTCCAACGGATGAGACCACAGTAGTTGTATCTGGTTGCTCAGCCATTTAGAACATTGCCCCCATCCACATGTTCCAGCATGATTCACAGCTCCTTGTCCAGCTCAGTGGGCAGGGAAGCCAAAGAGCCAAAAATGAGATGTGCTCCCTCTTTTTAAAAATATATCCTATAAATTACACACATCATTTCCAAACACTTTCAAAATGAACACAGTCTTATCCATTTGCCAGAGAGGCTGAGCATGTGTTGACAGTCATGGGCTCACTGAACAACCTGATTCTATTACTGCAGAAGGAGAGAACAGATATTGATGTGGCACCCTTATCCTGGTAGGGGTTTCAAAGAGACTGCTTCTAACATTTTACCCTCTTAATCACGTTTCCAGAAGTTGTTGTTACTTTAGCTTTTATTGTTTATGAAAAAAATATTTCTCCTGTAACAAGTGAGATAATTACATTGTTTATAATTTCCTAATAAATATAATGTGAATTATTTTTTACATTCCTCTAAAGCCATACTTAGCCAAAGAAAATTATTTTAAAATATTTCTGGATTTTATTTGTGAGTTTTCTTTATGATTTAGCTTCTATCTTCTTAAGTGTAATCTTTATTTTTTCGTAATTCCCTTATCTGGTTTTGGTGCAAGCTTATGCTAATATCAAACGTAGGTTGGGTAGGTTTGTCTCTTTTAACTTGTTTTCTGAAACTCTATGAGACATGAATTATTGAGTCCTTGAAAATTTAGTAAATCATAGAACAATTCATCTTGATTCTTCTTTGGGTTAGGTAGTAAGAAGGGAGGACTGCTTTTACCAATTCAATTTCTTGTTTTCTGTTTTCTCTAAAGAAACTGGAATTTACATATTTTCTAAAATATTCTTCATTTATTTCAGTATTTAAAATTTATTGAGTATAAAATTATTTTATTATTGCCTTATGCTTTTTTCCAATTCTACAAAAAATGTGTTTATATTACTTTTTCATGCTATATAATTTACTTGTACCTTCTCTCTTTTTTGTGTGTGGTCAGTTTTTTTAGGAATTACATTTTCTATTATATTTTCAATTATTTTCCTATTACATTTTGTTTTTTTATTTTTTTAAAAAATAAGTTTTTTCTTTATTAGTAACTTACGTTGTTGCTTTGTTTTTTTGTTTTTTTTTAATATTAATATTTTTTTATTAAATTTAATGCAGTGACATTGATAAATCAGGGTACATATGTTGAGAGAAAATATCTCTAGATTATTTTGACATTTGATTGTGCTGTATACCCCTCCCGCAAAGTTAAATTGTCTTCTGTCACCTTCTATCTGGTTTTCTTTGTGCCCCTCCCCTCCCCTAACCCCTCTCTCCTTCTTCACCCCCTCCCCCCTCCCCCAACCCCCCACCCCTGTTGCCATCACATTCTTGTTCATGTCTCTGAGTCTCATTTTTATGTCCCTTCTATGTATGGATTCATCTCAGTTTTTTTTCTGATTTACTTATTTCACTCCGTATAATGTTATCAAGGTCCATCCATGTTATTGTAAATGATCCGATGTCATCATGTCTTATGGCTGAGTAGTATTCCATAGTATATATGTACCAAAGTTTTTTAATCCACTCGTCCTCTGACGGACACTTGGGCTGTTTCCAGATCTTCGCTATTGTGAACAATGCTGCCACAAACATGCGGGTGCATTTCTCCTTTTCGAGCCGTTCTATGGTGTCCTTGGGGTATATTCCTAAAAGTGGGATAGCTGGGTCAAAAGGCGGTTCGATTTTCAGTTTTTTGAGGAATCTCCATACTGTTTTCCACAGTGGCTGCACCAGTCTGCATTCCCACCAGCAGTGCAGGAGGGTCCCCTTTTCTCCACATCCTCGCCAGCACTTATTCTGTGTTGTTTTGTTGATAAGCGCCATTCTGACTGGTGTAAGGTGATATCTCATTGTGGTTTTAATTTGCATTTCTCTAATGATTAGTGATGTTGAGCATTTTTTCATATGCCTATTGGCCATCTGTATGTCCTCTTGGAGAAGTGTCTATTCATCTCTTTTGCCCATTTTTGGATTGGGTTGTTTGTCTTCCTGGTGTTGAGTTTTACAAGTTCTTTATAAATTTTGGTTATTAACCCCTTATCAGACGTATTGTCAAATATGTTCTCCCATTGTGTAGTTTGTCTTTTTATTCTGTTCTTGTTGTCTTTAGCTGTGCAAAAGCTTTTTAGTTTGATATAGTCCCATTTGTTTATCCTGTCTTTTATTTCACTTCCCCGTGGAGATAAATCAGCAAATATATTGCTCCGAGAGATGTCAGAGAGCTTACTGCCTATGTTTTCTTCTAAGATGCTTATGGTTTCACGGCCTACATTCAAGTCTTTTATCCATTTTGAGTTTATTTTTGTGAGTGGTGTAAGCTGGTGATCTAGTTTCATTTTTTTGCAGGTAGCTGTCCAATTTTCCCAACACCATTTGTTAAAGAGGCTGTCTTTACTCCATTGTATTTCCTTACCTCCTTTGTCAAATATCAGTTGTCCATAGAACTGTGGGTTTATTTCTGGGTTCTCTGTTCTATTCCATTGATCTATATGCCTGTTCTTATGCCAGTACCAGGCTGTTTTGAGTACAATGGCCTTGTGGTATAACTTGATATCAGGAAGTGTGATACCTCCCACTTTATTCTTCTTTTTTAAGATTGCTGAGGCTATTCGTGTCCTTTTTTGGTTCCATATAAATTTTTGGAATATGTGTTCTATATCTTTGAAGTATGTCATTGGTATTTTAATTGGTATTGCATTGAATTTATAAATTGCTTTGGGTAATATAGACATTTTAATGATGTTTATTCTTCCTAACCATGAGCACGGTATATGCTTCCACTTGTTAGTATCTTCCTTGATTTCTTTTATCAATGTTTTGTAATTTTCCGAGTACAAGTCTTTAGTCTCCTTGGTTAAGTTTACTCCTAGGTACTTTATTTTTTTGGTTGTAATTGTGAAGGGGATTGTTTCCTTAATTTCTCTTTCTGCTGTTCATTGTTGGTGTATAAAAATGCTTCTGATTTCTGAGTATTGACTTTATATCCTGCCACTTTGCTGAATTTATTTATCAGGTCCAGTAGTTTTTTGACTGAGACTTTAGGGTTTTCTATATACAATATCATATCATCTGCAAATAATGATAGTTTTACTTCTTCTTTTCCAACTTGAATGCCTTTTATTTCTTCTTCTTGTCTGATTGCTGTGGCTAGGACTTCCAGGACTATGTTAAATAAGAGTGGTGAAAGGGGGCACCCCTGCCTTGTTCCTGATCTTAAGGGGATTGCTTTTAATTTTTGCCCATTGAGTATGATGTTGGCTGTGGGTTTCTCATAGATGGCTTTTATCATGTTGAGGTATGTTCCCTGTATTCCCACTTTGCTGAGAGTTTTGATCATGAATGGGTGCTGGATTTTATCAAATGCTTTTTCTGCATCTATTGAAATTATCATATGGTTTTTCTCCTTCTTTTTGTTTATGTGATGCATCACATTGATTGATTTACGAATATTGTACCAGCCTTGCCTCCCCAGAATAAATCCCACTTGATCATGGTGTATGATTTTTTCCATATATTGTTGGATCCGGTTTGCTAATATTTTGTTGAGGATTTTAGCATCTATATTCATCAGAGATATTGGCCTATAATTTTCTTTCTTTGTGTGGTCTTTGCCTGGTTTTGGAATCAGAATTATGCTCGCCTCATAAAAGGAGTTTGGAAGTCTTCCTTCCTCTTGAATTTTTTGAAATAGTTTGAGAAGGATAGGAGTTAGTTCTTCTTTGAATATTTGGTAGAATTCCGTTGTGAAGCCATCGGGCCGCCGACTTTTCTTTGTTGGGAGTTTTTTGATAACTGTTTCGATCTCCTTTGGTGTAATTGGTCTGTTTAAGTTTTCTGATTCTTCCAGATTGATTTTTGGAAGATTGTACGTTTCAAGGAATTTGTCCATTTCATCTAGGTTGTCTAGTTTTTTGGCATACAGTTCTTCATAGTATTTTCTTACAATATTTTGTATTTCTGTTGTGTCAGTTGTTATTTCTCCTCTCTCATTTCTAATTTTATTTATTTGAGTCCTCTCTCTCTTTTTCTTGGTGAGTCTACTTAAAGGTGCATCAATCTTGTTTACCTTTTCAAAGAACCAGCTCCTAGTTTCATTGATCCTCTGTATTGTTTCTTTAGCCTCTATGTCATTTATTTCTGCTCTGATCTTTATTATTTCCTTCCTTCTACTACATTTGGGCTTTACTTGCTGTTCTTTTTCTAATTCTTTTAGATGCAGGGTTAAGTTGTTTATTTGAGCTTTTTCTAGCTTCTGAAAGTGTGCCTGTAGTGCTATGAACTTCCTTCTCAGCACTGCTTTCGCTGTGTCCCATAAATTTTGAGTTGTTGTATGCTCATTGTCATTCGTTTCTAGGAATTTCTTTATTTCTTCTTTGATCTCATTCTTAATCCATTCATTATTTAACACCCTGCTATTTAGTTTCCATGTGTTTGAGAATTTTTGAGCTTTTCTGCTGTGATTCATTTCTAGTTTCATGCCGTTGTGATTGGAGAAAGTGCTTGATATGATTTCAGTCTTCTTAAATTTGTTGAAAGCACTTTTGTGCCCTAACATGTGGTCTATCCTAGAGAATGTACCATGACCACTTGAAAAGAATGTATATTCTGCTGCTTTAGGGTGAAAGGTTCTGAAGATATCTATTAAATCGAGTTGATCTAGTGTGTCCAATAAGTCTGCTGTTTCTTTGTTAATTTTCTTTCTTGAGGATCTATCTAGTGATGTTAGTGGGGTATTGAAATCCCCTACTATTATAGTATTGCTGTTGATCTCACCCTTTAAATCCATCAAAGTCTGTTTTATATATTTGGGTGCTCCTATATTAGGTGCATAGATATTTATAATAGTTATATCTTCCTGTTGGATTACTCCCTTTATCATTATGTAGTGGCCTTCTTTATCTCTTACTATATCCTTTGTTTTAAAGTCCAATTTGTCTGATATAAGTATTGCCACCCCAGCTTTTTTTTCATTTCCGTTTGCATGAAACATTTTTTTCCATCCTTTTACCTTCAATCTGTGTGTGTCTTTTGTTCTAAGGTGTGTCTCTTGTAGACAACATATGTATGGGTCCTGTTTTCTTATCCACGCAGCTACCCTATGTCTTTTGATTGGATCATTTAATCCATTTACATTTAAGGTTATTATTGATATGTAGTTGTTTATTGCCATTTTCTTCTTTAAAAGTGTATTCCTTTTCCTTTTTTTTTTTCTGTATTCTTTTCCCACTTTATCTGTTTACACCAGGCCCCTTAATATTTCCTGCAGCATTGGTTTGGTTGTAATGAATTCCTTGAGTTGTTTTTTGTCTGGGAAGCTTTTTATTTCTCCTTCAATTTTAAACGATAGCCTTGCTGGATAAAGTAGTCTTGGTTGTAGGTTCTTGTTCTGCATTACTTTGAATATTTCTTGCCATTCCCTTCTGGCCTCAAGTGTTTCTGTTGAGAAGTCAGATGTCATCCTTATGGGGGCTCCTTTGTAGGTGATAACTTTTTTTTCTCTTGCAGCTTTTAATATTTTCTCTTTATCGCTTAGCTTTGGTATTTTAATTATGATGTGTCTTGGTGTAGGTTTCTTTGGGTTTCTCTTTAATGGAGTCCTCTGTGCTTCTTGGATTTGTGAGAGTTTCTCTTGCATTAATTTAGGGAAGTTTTCAGCTATGATATGATTGAACAAAGTCTCTATCCCTTGTTCTTTTTCTTCTTCTTCAGGAGCCCCTATGATGCGGATGTTATTTCTCTTCATGTTGTCACAGAGCTCTCTAAGAGTTTCCTCTGACTTTTTGAGTCTTTTTTCTCTTTTCTTCTCTGCTTTCATGCCTTCATTCCAGTTGTCTTCTAACTCGCTGATTCGATCCTGTGCTCTATCTATCCTGTTTTTAATTCCTTCCATTGTGGTCTTTATTTCTGATATTGTATTTGTCGTCTCCAACTGATTCTTTTTTATACTTGCTATTTCTTTATTTAGGTTTTCAAACTCCCCCTCCATTGTTGTTCTAAGATCCCTAAGCATCCTTACAATCATTATTTTGAACTCCGCATCTGGAAGTTTGATTATTTCCATATCACTCAGTTCATCTCTCGAAAGTGTCTCTTGTGGTTTCATTTGGATTGCACTCCTTTGTTTTCTCATCTTCTTCTTCTTCTTTTTTTTTATTTGTAGAGTTGATTGAGTCTAGGCTTGGTGTTGTCTGCCTCCAGTTTTCAGTTGTGTTATTTTTAGGTCTTCGTGGGTTGGTATCAGCTATTATTTGTAATCCACTTTCGGATTTGGGCAGCTTTGAAGTCTTGATTTGTTTGTTTTCTTAACAGGTGATAGTCTTGTTAACTGATCTCAGCAGGGGGCTTCCTTGAAACTGTATCCAGGAATGCTGTGGGTGTAACCTGAGATGCTGAAGGTCTCTTCCTCCAACTAATCTCACTGGGGGCAGGGTTTTTTCTCTCAGCTTCAGTAGGGGGAGGTGTATCTCAGATCTCCATGGAGACCTGAGTTACTGCCCCTCCTCCCCACTTCTTGTTTTCAGCTGTGTCTTGTTGTGCTGATTGGAGCTGGATAGATGTCCAGAGATCTCTGATCCGGAAGCACTTCAGCTCTGTTTTGTGAAAGGTTCAGTCCCTCCCCCAGCTATGGCCGCCTCCAGCACGAATGAGTCAGCTTTTTTATTTTGTTTCTTGCATACCTTAGCCCCTCACAGTCTGTCCCTCTCCCTGTCTTTTCCACTTGGGAGATAAGCTGGTCTTTTCAACCCACCTTGCTCCCTGGTCGCCAGGTAAGTGGCTGTGAGCAGTAGTTTCTGCTCTTTTTCCTCTGTGAAATCCTCTCTGGGCTCTCAGCCTCACCCCCCTCCTTCCCTTCCTGTAAGCAGAGGAGATTCAGGCACTCCTTACCAGGATTATTGTGGCTTCCTCTTTGCTCCTTGGTTTTTGAGAGCTGTTCTTGCAGTTCAGTGTTGGTTTTTCATGCTGATTTTTTCTAAATTGATTTGTATTTCAGTTTGGTGTTGAGAGCTGGGTGTCTGTGCATCCGCCTACTCCGCTGCCATCTTCTCTCTCTGTTGCTTTGTTTTTGACATAATTAATTTCTGATTGTTTCTAGTCTTTCCACTTTTTATTATATTTGAGGAAAAGGAAATTTAATTGTAGTCTAGCTTCTTGAAATAAACAATCTTTCAGTCTTCTTTATTTTTCTAATATATCTATTTAACATGATAAATGACCCTCCAGGTATATCATGTGTTTTAATATAATGTGCTTTTATTGTTATTAGTCTCTAAATATTTTATAAAATAAGTTATAATATAATATTTAACCCATGAATTAGTTAGAAGTATATTTTTGTGTTTTTAATCATATGTTTTTAATTATGTATTTGATTTCTAATTTTATTGCATTAAAATCACATCATGTTATTTATATGTTATATCATTGGAAGCTTTTGAGATTTTTTAGTAGCCTAATATATTGCCAATTTTTATACTTTTTCATATGCATTCAATTAAAATGTACATTTTTTAAGGATGAAGTGTCTATATATGTCTACCAAACTGAATTTTTAAAAATTATAGTTGACATACAATAATATATTAGCTTCAGGTATATAACATACTTTATGAAGTGATCACCACAATAAGACTAGTAATCATTTGTCACTGTACATAGTTATTACAATATTAATACCTATATGCTCTCTGCTGTACATTACATCCTTGTGACTTGTCTTAAAACTGGAAGTTTGTAATTTTTATTTCCCTTCACCTTTCTGCACCCTTATCCCCCTGTTCACCATCAGTTTGTTTTCTGTTTTGTTTTGTTTGTTCACTTGTTTTGTTTCTTAGATTTAACATATAAGTAAAATCTTAAAGTATTTGTCTATCTCTGTCCCACTTAACCCACTTAGCATATTAACCTCCAGGTCCAACAATGTTGTCACACATTGCAAATTTTATTTTATTTTTTTTATGGCTGAATAATATTCCATTATGTATGTTACATCTTCTCTATCCATTCATGTATTGATGTACAGTTGGATTGCTTCCATATCTTGGCTATCGTGAATATGCTACAATGAACATAGGGGGGCATATATCTTTATAGTTTTTGTTTTCTTCAGATAGATACCCAGCAGTGGAATTGCTTTGTCATGTGATAGTTCTATTCTTAGTTTTTTGGGGAACCTCCATACTGTTTTTCATAGTGGCTGCACTAATTTACAATCCCACCACCAGTGGATGAGGGTTCCCTTTTTCTTTACATCCTTGCCAACACTTCCTTAATTAAATTTACTTCTAGGTATTTATTCTTTTTGATGAAATTGGAAATGCAATTGTTTTCTTAATTTCCCTTTCTTATAGTTTGTTATTAATGTTTAGAAATGCAATAGGTTTCTGTATAAAACCTAGATAAAATAGATCTTTTATTAAAACCTAAGCATCAGGGTCCTGAGACAGACTGCACACGCCTATAAAACATTCAACCTCACTAGCAGCTCACTATTCCACCTAATGTTAGCTTTTGTTTCTGGCAGCTAAGCTTTCTAATTCTTGGATTTAAATTCAGATATGCACTTGAGTGTTTTACTTTTTTCCATGAACATGCTCTGTGCTTGGATCTAAAAATTGGTTGAGTGGTATTTTACATCAGTTATGGTTACCATCCAGGTGTCCCCAAACTTTTTTTTTGTTTTGTTTTTTTAATTTTTTAGTTATTCATTTTAGAGAGGAGGGGGGAGAGAGAGAGGGAGAGGGAGAGAGAGAGAGAGACAGGAGAGACAGAGAGAGAGAAGGGGGGAGGAGCTGGAAGCATCAACTCCCATATGTGCCTTGACCAGGCAAGCCCAGGGTTTCGAACTGGCGACCTCAACATTTCCAGGTCGACACTTTACCCACTGCACCACCACAGGTCAGGCCAGGTGTCCCCAAACTTTTTACACAGGAGGCCAGTTCACTGTCCCTCAGACCGTTGGAGGGCCACCACATACAGTGCTCCTCTCACTGACCACCAATGAAAGAGGTGGCCCTTCTGGAAGTGCGGTGGGGGGCTGGATAAATGGTCTCAGGGGGCCACATGTGGCCTGTGGGCCATAGTTTGGGGATGCCTGATTCTAGACAGTGGTAGTCAACCTGGTCCCTACCACCCACTAGTGGGCGTTCCATCTTTCATGATGGGTGGTAGCAGAGCAACCAAAGCATAAATAAAAAGATAGATTTAACTATAGTAAGTTGTTTTATAAAGATTTATTCTGCCAAACTTAGCAAAAATCCAACATAAAGTACTTGGTAAGTAATTACTATTATATGCTTTAACTTGCTGTATCTCTTCTTTATAAATTTTATAAAGTTACTTTTCTACTTTATAAATCACCATTACTGTGGAACCGGTGGGCAATTAGAAAATTTTACTACTAACAGAGATACAAAAGTGGCGGTAGGTATAAAAGGTTGACTACCTCTGATCTAGACTGAAAGTCTCACAGCAATATTTCCTAACGTATAATTCTAAGATCACTTGGTTTAGTTCACACACAAGAGGTGAGTTGGAACATTAAATTAATTGTTTGGACAATTTGGAAAAGAAATGCTTTTCAAATTGCACCTTGATTTTAGATAGTTTATATTTTAATTACCTATTATATAACCTCAATTTCCTATTAAATGCTTCATGTTTTAGTAAAAAGTTTATTGTTTTTATAGGCACTGTATATTATATTTCATACATTAGTAATCCATTTAGGTGGATTCAAAATTAAGCCAATAAAGCAACATTAATTTAATCAACAAAACAAGACTTCTTTGCAACTTCAAAGTTCAAGAAAACCTGAATATTGAGATGTATGAAATATTCAAATAATAAATTGCATTCTTATTTTTTCTAGAAAATTCATATTTCTAAATAAAATGATCCAATATGAATAGAAAAGTTTAAAACAATATTTATCTCCTGTTTGTTTTACTGTTTTAAAAAATGTGGTATTTCTAAAATAATTTATAAAGCTGTCATAGAATAGATGTTAATAATACTGTGTAATAGATCATTAGATTTAGAACATCTAACTAGAAAAGCTGGAAATGAGAAGTTTAAAGTTCAAGGAGGTCTGGAATCTAACAAGCTTAATCAAAGGAAAAGATGTGAAACGTTCACAAAAAGGAGTCTGCAAAGCCACACACACACACAGAAAGACTCTGTCAGTGTGGGAAAAGAATGGCAACTTTTTCCTATTAAGAAAAAATAAAAATAGGCCACATTGTTGACCTTGGCCATCCTCTGGCATAGTCATGTCACAGTCATAACAGAGAGCATAACATAAATGGCCAAGGGGCCCTCAATATGTGAAAACAATTTCTGAAAAGGGGGTAAGATACCAATTCATACTTATTTTAACTCCTTCTTGTTTCTACAAAGGCTCATCTTGATTTCTTGGTGAACTTTAACACTCTTAGTCTCCTTGGCACAGTTCAGTTTTCATAGTTTCCCCGAGACTATAAAAGAGATCACTGGACCATAGACAGTACAACAGATAAACATGACCTACCTTGTACTAAAAATGAGTATGTCATACTGAGCTGAAAGAAAAGAATTATACAGGGTAAATATGGTCCAGATGGTAGAACTAGATCACAGGCTAAAATACATCAAGATGTATCTTTTCAAAATGGCCCAGCGATTTTTTTTATACTCATCATCAAAAACTTCATAAAAAAAATCTCTAGGCCTAACGTTAAAGTTAGCTTCTCTCTAATAGCAGTGTTTAGTGTTGCATAATAGCTCACATATTAATCAACCTCTCACTCAAAGAAAAAGTACTTATTAAATATAAACTGTTATCCATATTTTACTGAACACTATAATGGATATAAGTATACTATCTGACATTTCAATCGTACTTATTATTTACAAAATACTTTGCTATTTAGCATGGTAAAAGACTCATAGTATTTAATATATTTCTCTCATTTTCTCATTTCAATACACACACATAAACACACCCCAGATTAAACAAAAAGATAAGTAGATAACAGAAACTGTATGTTAAAAAGAAAGAGTTGGGAAGGAATTATTAATTTCCCTGTCCATAGAGTTGAATGGAAAAAAAACGCATCTTCAAGTATTCCAAAATCTACTTCATGAAACAGAATAATATGGATCACCTCCAATCTACCTCCTACTCTCAAACTCTAGCATGATAGTCTGTCTCAATGAGCACTTTTCTACTATAATAGGCATACGTTCTGAATTCAACAAATTTCACCAGTAATCTTTCCTTATATCAGTGCCTCTGTTTACACATCTATTTAGTCAATAAAGCTTTAAATATAACTATGGTACTATATATTGGTAGTAGTGGTGGTTACCTGAATATATGCATTTGCCAAATATAGAACTTTTTAAAAAGGGTAAATTTTACTCTACATAAATTACATTTCCGGGGAAAAGAAAGTTAGAATATATACAATATGAAAAGAAGTGATGGGTGGTGAAGGAACTGTTGTGTAGAATTTTGATACAGTTAGCTAAAAAAAAAGCATTGCAAATAAGTATGGAGATAGATTAATGCTGCAGGTTAACAAAGTCTATGGAAAATAGATTTTATTCATCCCATAGCTTTTACCATAGTCGAGTTCCAGGAATATTAGTGGACATATTAAAAAAACAACATCATGGTACTTGAAAAAGAATTTAATAAATACTGATTTTTAAAAAGAATGATTAACAAGAGTCCTTGCTATAGGACTTCTCCCGGTACTTCAGAATGCTTTTTCAAGTGAGGAAAGTAGCGAATTGTGTTTCTCCAAATTATTTAACCATTGAACACTTTTCTTCTAACATGAATGAAATTCTGTGGTAACCAGAGAATAATTTGAACCTCCAGAATAATTAGAGGTACTGGATTTAAAATTAAGAGAATATCCTACATTTAATGCTGATCTGCTGAACAACATTGAATGATCTATAGAGCAAATAAATCTATTTGCAAATATCAATTTGTAAATCATGGACCAATCTAAGAGCAAATCTTTTCAAAGGTAAAATATACACAAAATAATGAAAATTCCATAAGCTGCTAAGAGAATTCTCCAATGTTCTTTATGGCCATGATATATTTTGACAACCTAAAGAGAAATCCAGGGTGGTAGTTAAATTCATGTTCTCTGCAGCTAGGCTACCTGCATTCTGATCTCATTTCTGATATTTTATACACCTGGACAAAGTTTCAAAATGCTAAGTATCTCAACTGCCTCATCTATAAAATGGGTACAATAAAAGTACTGACTTTTTAAAGCGATTCTAATGGTTAAATTCTTGAACACATGCATATAACTTAGAATACGGATTAACACATTTTAGTGCTCAATAAGTATTATCATTTAGTTTAAGGCCACAGGACATTTCCCATGAAAGTTAGACATATATCTTTCAACATTTAACATAATCAAACTCAATCTTTTCAAACCCAGAATTATAGGGACTCACTGCCACTTTAAGACAGTTGCCAGTACTAATACATAATCGTTTTTATGGTGTATGGTACTTACCATCATGAAAGTCCAAGAAAGTGTTTAATACCTCTGAGAACACTAATCATTCTGATTCAAAATTAAGCAATGGATGTTCTTGAAATCAACAAATCTCTAGAAAAATTGAAAAGGCAGGGAGGAAAGGAGGAAAAAAAATAGAGAACAGTGAAAGGGAGTTTAGGCCGTGTCCCTAATCAACCTGAAAAAAAAAAGTAGCAGAAACAGCTTAAACATTCTAAAAACTTTTTCTAAATCACATTGCACATGAATCATTGGGTTTGTTTGTTGCCTTGAACCAAATTCATTCTAGGAAGTAACTGAAATATTAATCTGATCTGTGATTTAAAAAACGTTTCTCAATGAAAATATTCAAAAGCCTGACTGCTTCTCAGCTCTCAGATGAATTAAGATTTAACTTTGACATGAATTAAACTTCTCTCTGGGGATGCTTCTCTTTATGGGGCTGAGATCACAGAGATCATCCTTCCGGCACTAGCAGCTCTTTGATTTTTGCCGGGGAGGCCCGCCGCCTGAGCGCAATGTACAGCTATCTGAGGGTATGTCTCCCATGTTCCTTAATGAAAAGCCAGCCTGGAGGGCAGAGGTTGGAGGGTAAATTTCAAAGAGGGGAAAGGTCAGTTCATGGTCAAAGTATGAAGAGCTTATGGAAGAAAACCTCAAAAGTAAAGCATCAACATAAATTACTGAACACAGGCTTTCAAGACTTATAGGAGGAAATGAAGCAATGCTACCCCGTTAAAGCCTCCCTCTTTTACAGGATGTATTCATCTTTGTGCTCTTGTTATTACTTCAGAAAATTATCAGAAATGTTGATTGCTGACTCTATTTGAGTTTCTTAAAGAAAACTTTATAGGCATTGAAATTTAAAGTGATTCTACTCTTTAAATCAGAAAGATGATATGGTCATGGTTAGCTTTCTTGAAAGAAAATAAAACCAATAATTTCCCCAGGAGAATAGTCTCTACCAATTATAGGGAAATAGTTAATTGACACAGCATTATAACCTAAACTACATCAGTACAAAGAGATAGAAACATGAGTCAGTGTCAGTAATCTGGTAAATGTCATGATCTATAAGTAAACTAGATGATATTTTCCCAAAGTGAAGGTTTTGCATTGGGGCCTGAATCACCTGCTGTCTACACAGTTTACAGACTGACCAATTTCCATTTTCCATTATTGTCCACTGGGATGAGTGATAGAAGAACAAAAATACTCCAAAAGATCCAGAGCAAAAACTCAGCTAGGCAGAAGGAATATGGTCTTGCAGGCAGGACGTCAAGAGCAGTGGTTCTGCAGGGCCACTTTGCACTCTAAAGACAATTTGTTTATATATTACATCTTTCAAAAGTTCCTGTTTTATAAATTAACCCTGAAAAAAAAGTTTACATATTCATTTAAAAACAATAAAAGTAAGCTCATTGTATGTTAACATATATTTTTACAAAAATTCCTATATTTTCTCAATCAAATTAGTGAAAAGAATGACACCTGACACTTTTGTGAATCTCGTTTAATATCTGGTTTAATAAAGACAGCTGAATTCTCTCTGCTTCTGTATTCCATCTGTTGTGACATCTTAATTGTGATTAAAAATATAAAGAAAAATCTGGCTTCACACAGATTTCTAGTAGGAAAAGGAAGAAGCATTTTAATAGCCCTTTCAGTTAATTCTGGGTACTCTCCTCTGATACAACACTAATACCTGACAAGTGATAGATTTTCAAAGGTTAGTGCAATGTAGAATCTGAGACTATTCGAGCAGACTTTTCATACTCTGTTACATTGAAATCTGCTGCTCAATGTGAAACTTTGAATAGATTTTTCTTCTATATATGGTTTGGATATCATGCATTTGTTATTTGGGAAAGAATAGCTTCTTGAAAATCACAATCATTTTTATCACCACCAACCTCAGCAGAAAAAGTAACTATTGAGAAGCTGTCAAGCTTACAGTAGTGGATAGGAGTTTTATGAAATCTTAATTTTTGTTTGAAAGCCTAAATTTTGTTATTGGCAACAAATACTGTAAGTGTTTTCCTTTAAGCCACAGTTTCATTTCATTCATTTTCAAGATTGCCAAATTCCCAAGTCTACATAATTACAGTTTTTCGGTCAGTAGTTTTTTTCAAATAAAAATGATGTTACATGAAAAATGTGTTTTTCTCAAACAGTCATGTAAGTGCTTTTGCTTGAGATAGTTACTGTGTTTCAGTACACAGCCAAAGTACTCTATGCATACTTCCTGTCTTGTCACACAATAGGAAAAGACATGTATTCAAGGGTCAAGATTTAATACTGTAATGTGTTATTTTTTCATCAAGAACATTCTATTGTGAAATTGGTTTTCTTAAAAACTGTGATGCCAGTTTGGTGCAACTGCCTGAATTCATGCTAAACCGCCAGCAGTTATACCCATGATCTTTGCTTTTGCATCATACGTGCAAAGGCCAATACAAAAAACCCATGAAACATAAAGAGTAATGTCTCAGTGTTATTATGAGACATAAACTACCTGAAACCCTCAGAGATCCACAGATTGTACTTTGAAAATAGATGAAGCAAATAAACAAACAAACAAAAAATTGACAAAAGCCAACCCCTGCACAGTTGAAAATCTCTATATAACTATTAACTTTTCCAAAACTTAACTACACTCAGTATCCACAGAGTACTGGTTCCAGGAACCCACCACACTCCCACCGATACCAAAATCTGTGAATGTTCAAGTCCCCTATATAATTTCACATAGCTCAATGCATCATCTGCATCAGCAGAATCACAACAGTGAATTGAAAACAGTACATGTGTTTACTGGAAAAAAATCCACATGTAAGTGGACATAGGCAGCTCAAACCCATGCTGTTTAAGAATTAACTGGACTGTGAGAAGCTTTATTAAGAAGCAGTGGGAAAAGCTCCTGACTTTCTGCTTTTTATAATGATCAATTAAGGAAGGAAATCTCTGGGACTACAGATGTTGGTCATATCCTGAAGGAAGTCAAACATCTGAAGCCAACCTGTTTTAAATGTATGTCTTAAGTGAAAAGAGGGAGAATTGGCTACAACTAATTGAACATAACAATATCCATAAGGTCAAGGAAGAATTTGAGCATAAATTAGAACAGGAAATCTCTGGACTCTAGGAGGACTGTCTTCCAAAAAAAGAGTTTCCAAGCAATAGACTAAGTAACAAGTTAGTGATATGATTAAAATGGCTAGCATGTATTTGCTCTCAACAAAAACAAAGAAAGATGACTTCCAGTTTACAAGAAAACCTGATCCAGCCTGACCAGGCGGTGGCACAGTGGATAGAGCATCGGACTGGGACATGGTAGACCCAGGTTTGAAACCCCATGAGTGCAGGCTCATCCTGCCTGAGTGCAGGATCACTGGCTTAAGCCTGGAATCATAGACATGACCCCATCCATGGTAAGTTACTTGAGTCCAAAGGTCTCTGCATTCAAGCCCAAGGTTGCTGACTTGAGCAAGAGATCACTCGCTCTGCTGTAGCCTCGAGTCAAGGCACAGGAGAAAGCAGTCAATGAACAACTAAGGTGCCGCAATGAAGAATTGATGCTTCTCATCTCTCTTTCCTTCTCTCTCCCTTCCTGTCTGTCTGTTCCTATCTGTCCCTCACTCTGTCTCTCTCTACCTCTGTCACACACACACACACACACACACACACACACACACACACACACACCTGATCCAAATAAGAGGCAAAAAATATGTGGTATGATTTTGAGCAATAAATGCAAGAAGAAAGCATCCATTTTATTTGATGCCAGGAAATTTCTCTCTGAGTTACTTAAGGATTTTGACTTTGGACTTGTAAAGGAAATATTCGCTTAGCTATAATGACAAAAAATACTATTTGCTTATTTTTAGTGTATATTAACTGAAAGACAAAATAAAGATTTCAGTATAGTTGTTGAACATGTAAATATCATCAATGCTGGATATGGAAGGCAGAAGAGATGTAGAATGAGTAGTAAAAGCCCTAAGAATATCCTCAGTAATGGGAAATCAACAGATTAAACTAGAAGTTAATAGAATAAGAAATGCAAGGAAGCTTTAAGTATTTTAGTAAAAGTATTATTCAACATTACAAAGTTTTTTTGTTTTTTAATTTAGACAATTAAATTTAACAGGGTGACATTGGTCAACCAGAGCACATCGATTTAGAGAAAACATCTCCACATCATTTGGACAGTCGATTATGCTATATCACCCAAAGTCAAATCATCTTCTGTCATCCTATATAGTATTTTGTTTCTCTTTAAGCTCCTCCCCTTTCCATCAGCCCTCCCTCTCCTCCCTTCCCTTCCCCCTGGTAACCACTGCACTTTTATCTATGTCCACGAGTCTCAATTTTGTGTCCCACCTATGTATGAAATCATACAGTTCTTAGCTTTTTCTGATTTACTTCTTTCACTCAGTATAATGTTATCAAAGTCCATCCATGTTGTTGTAAATGATAGTACTATGTCATCATTTCTTATGGCTGAGAAGTATTCCATAGTATATATGTACCACATCTTCTTCATCCAATCCTCTATTGAAGGGCATTTCTGCTGTTTCCATGTCTTGGCCACCGTGAACAATGCTGCAATGAACATGGGGATGCATGTGTCTTTACGTACTCATGTTTTCACATTTTGGGAGTATATACCCAGTAGAGGGATTGATGGGTCATATGGTAGTTCTATTCTTAATTTTTTATCTTATTTTTATTAATTTTAATGCAGTGACATTGATAAATTAGGGTGCATATGTTCCAAGAAAACATCTCAAGATTATTTTGACCTCTGATTATGCTGCATACCCCTCACTCAAAGTCAAATCGTCCTCCTACACCTTCTATCTGGTTTTCTTTGTGCCACTACCTTCCCCCAACCCCCTCCCTCTCCTTCCTCGCCCCCTCCCCACACATCCACCCCACTTCCTGTTACCATCACATTCTTGGCCATGTCTCTGAGTCTCATTTTTATGTCCCATCTATGCATGGGTTCATATAGTTCTTAGTTTTTTCTGATTTACTTATTTCACTCCGTATAGTGTTATCAAGGTTCATTCATGTTATTGTAAATGATCCGATGTCATCATTTCTTATGGCTGAGTAGTATTCCATAGTATATATGTACAAACGCTTTTTAATCCACTCATCCTATGATGGACACTTGGCCTGTTTCCAGATCTTCGCTATTGTGAACAATGCTGCTATAAACATGGGGGTGGCCCTGGCCGGTTGGCTCAGCGGTAGAGCGTCGGCCTAGCGTGCGGAGGACCCGGGTTCGATTCCCGGCCAGGGCACATAGGAGAAGCGCCCATTTGCTTCTCTACCCCTCCGCCGCGTTTTCCTCTCTGTCTCTCTCTTCCCCTCCCGCAGCCGAGGCTCCATTGGAGCAAAAATGGCCCGGGCACTGGGGATGGCTCTGTGGCCTCTGCCTCAGGCGCTAGAGTGGCTCTGGTTGCAACATGGCAACGCCCAGGATGGGCAGAGCATCGCCCCCTGGTGGGCAGAGCGTCGCCCCTGGTGGGCGTGCCGGGTGGATCCCGGTCGGGCGTATGCGGGAGTCTGTCTGACTGTCTCTCCCTGTTTCCAGCTTCAGAAAAATGAAAAAAAAATAAAAATAAAAATAAATAAACATGGGGGTGCATTTCTCCTTCTAGAACCGTTCTGTGGTGTCCTTGGAGTATATTCCTAAAAGTGGGATGGCTAGGTCAAAGGGCAGTTCGATTTTCAATTTTTTGAGGAATCTCCATACTGTTTTCCACAGAGGCAGCACCAGTCTGCATTCCCACCAGCAGTGTAGGAGGGTTCCCTTTTCTCCACATCCTCACTAGGACTTATTCTGTGTTGTTTTGTTGATGAGTGCCATTCTGACTGGTGTGAGGTGATATCTCATTGTGGTTTTAATTTGCATTTCTCTAATAATTAGTGATGTTGAGCATCTTTATTATATATGGCTTAGTGTCTGTTTATTGCTGATAGCTTATTGGTTGCTTGCATAACTGTACTAGCCAATGGGGTGAAGTTGCCATGGCTGAATGCAAATTGAGCGGATCAGGGGGAAGGTGAACATTTGTTTGCATTGGAAATCATCTGCTTTTGAATCAATTTAAGGCTGAACGCAAATTGAGCGTGTCAGGGGGAAGGTGAACATTTGTTTGCATTGGCAATCATCTGTTTTACATAAAAACTACGTCTTAATGTAATTGCTTTTAAGAATGCCTCCTAGAAAATACAGCACTGAAGAGGAGAGAAAAGGAGCTAAAGCTGCACAAAAATGGCTTTCTCGACAAAAAGAAACCACTGAGCAGAGAAAGACAAGGCTTGCTTCAGTCGCAGAGCGATTGCGTCTTTCTCGGCAAAATGAGACTGATGAGCATAGAGAAACAAGGCTTGCCTCAGATGCAAGACAAAAAAGCCTGTCTAGACAAAATGAGTCCCTTGAACAAAGGCAGGAGAGAAATGCAAAAAAACGACAGAGTAATGCTGACCGAAACGCAAAAAGGATTAAAACTGTTTCAAATGGAGAAACTTTAATTTTTGAGCATTCTTCTGATGACATGAATATTAAATGTGAACACTGTCAGTCCTTAAACTTCAAGTTAGAAACTAATCAATTTGACGTGGCAAGAAAGGATTTTCTCAATATTGCAAGTATGGAAACATTGTAGTTCCACTAATTGAGAATTATCCACCACTCTTGAATAAATTATTGACTAATCAGCATCCAAATAGCAAACAGTATATGGATAGCATTCGATCCACTAATAGTTCGTTTGCTTTTGCGTCCATGGGAAACAAAGCAATTGACTTGCCTGAACCAGGACTTTATTGCTTTCGACTTCATGGTCAAGTGTACCATCAAACTGGAACTTTGCATCCTTCTGACGGGAAGAGAAAGTTTGCTCAATTATATATATTTGATCCCTCAGAAACCAGTTCTGCACGTTTAGAATGGAATAAAAGAGATCCTGAGACTTTACTTAATGAAATGGGGGAATTATTTTTTAAGAAATGTACCGCCAGTGGTTTCCTTCATTGCACTCTACTTTAAGCAATTAAGCAAGTAGAAGGAGGAAACCCCGTGGGGCACTAAGCAAAGGGGTGTCCTCACCGCCTGCCCTGGGTAATTCAGTTTGAATTAGCAGACACCTTTGCACAAATCATTTTAATTACAATTTATAATATCTAAAACAGCAGTCATTTCGTATGACCGCCGGGCTTTCTAGTTTTTTTATACGCCTATTGGCCATCTGTATATCCTCTTTGGAGAAGTGTCTATTCATTTCTTTTGCCCATTTTTGATTGGATTGTTTGTCTTCCTGGTGTTGAGATTTACAAGTTCTTTATAAATTTTGGTTATTAAACCCTTATCAGACGTACTGTCAAATATGTTCTCCCATTGTGTAGTTTGTCTTTCTATCCTGTTCTTATTGTCTTTGGCTGTGCAAAAGCTTTTTAGTTTGATATAGTCCCATTTGTTTATCCTGTCTTTTATTTCCCTTGCCCGTGGAGATAAATCAGCAAATATATCGCTGCGAGAGATGTCGGAGAACTTACTGCCTATGTTTTCTTCTAAGATGTTTATGGTTTCACGCCTTACATTTAAATCTTTTATCCATTTTGAGTTTATTTTTGTGAATGGTGTAAGTTGGAGGTCTAGTTTCATTTTTTTGCAGGTTGCTGTCCAATTTTCCCAACACCATTTGTTGAAGAGGCTGTCTTTACTCCATTGTATGCCCTTACCTCCTTTGTCAAATATCAGTTGTGCATAGAGCTGTGAGTTTATTTCTGGGTTCTCTGTTCTGTTCCATTGATCTATGTGCCTGTTCTTCTGCCAGTACCAGGCTGTTTTGAGTACAATGTCCTTGTAGTATAGCTTGATATCAGGAAGTGTGATACCTCCCCCTTTATCTTCTTTTTTAAGATTGCTGAGGCTATTCGGTTCTCTTTTGGTTCTATATAAATTTTTGGAATATGTGATCTATATCTTTAAAGTATGTCATTGGTATTTTAATTGGTATTGCATTGAATTTATAAATTACTTTGGGTAATATAGACATTTTAATGATGTTTATTCTTCCTAACAATGAGCATGGTATATGCTTCCACTTGTTTGTATCTTCCTTGATTTCTTTTATCAATGTTTTATAATTTTCCAAGTAAAAGTCTATAATCTCCTTGGTTAAATGTACTCCTAGGTATTTTATTTTTTTAGTTGTAATAATGAAAGGGATTGTTTCCTTAATTTCTCTTTCTGACTCTTCGTTGTTGGTGTATAAAAATGCCTCTGATTTCTGAGTATTAATTTTATATCCTGCCACCTTGCTGAATTCATTTATCAGGTTCAGTAGTTTTTTGACTGAGACTTTAGGATTTTCTATATACAATATCGTATCATCTGCAAATAAAGATAGCTTTACTTCTTCTTTTCCAACTTCAATGCCTTTTATTTCTTCTTCTTGTCTGATTGCTGTGGCTAGGACTTCCAGGACTATGTTGAATAAGAGTGGTGAAAGAGGGCACCCCTGCCTTGTTCCTGATCTTAAGGGTATTGCTTTTAATTTTTTCCCATTGAGTATGGTGTTGGCTGTGGGTTTCTCATAGATGGCTTTTATCATGTTGAGGTATGTTCCCTGTATTCCCACTTTACTGAGAGTTTTGATCATGAATGGGTGCTGGATTTTACCAAATGCTTTTTCTGCATCTATTGAAATTATCATATAGTTTTTCTCCTTCTTTTTGTTTATGTGATGCATCACATTGATTGATTTACGAATATTGTACCAGCCTTGCCTCCCCAGAATAAATCCCACTTGATCATGGTGTATGATTTTTTCCTTATATTGTTGGATCCGGTTTGCTAATGTTTTGTTGAGAATTTTAGCATCTATATTCATCAGAGATATTGGCCTATAATTTTCTTTCTTTGTGTTGTCTTTGCCTGGTTTTGGAATCAGAATTATGCTTACCTCATAAAAGGAGCTTGGAAGTCTTACTTCTTCTTGAATTTTTTGAAATAGCTTGAGAAGAATAGGAGTTAGTTCTTCTTTGAATATTTGGTAGAATTCACTTGTGAAGCCATCTGGCCCAGGACATTTCTTTGCTGGGAGTTTTTTGATAACTGTTTCAATCTCATTTGGTGTAATCACATTTGGTCTGTTTAGGTTTTCTGATTCTTCCAGATTGATTTTTGGAAGATTGTATGTTTCAAGGAATTTATCCATTTCATCTAGGTTGTCTAGTTTTTTGGCATACAGTTCTTTATAGTATTTTCTTACAATATTTTGTATTTCTGTTGTGTCAGTTGTTATTTCTCCACTCCCATTTCTAATTTTATTTATTTGAGTCCTCTCTCTCTTTTTCTTGGTGAGTCTAGTTAAAGGTTCATCAATCTTGTTTACCTTTTCAAAAAACCAGCTCCCAGTTTCATTGATCATCTGTATTGTTTTTTTAGTCTCTATGTCATTTATTTCTGCTCTGATCTTTATTATTTCCTTTTTTCTACATTTAGGCTTTACTTGGTGTTCTTCTTCTAGTTCTTTTAGATGCAGGGTTAAGTTCTTTATTTGAGCTTTTTCTAGCTTCTTAAAATGTGCCTGTAGTGCTATAAACTTCCCTCTCAGTACTGCTTTCTGTGTCCCATAAATTTTGAGTTGTTGTATGCTCATTATCATTTGTTTCTAGGAATTTTTTTATTTCTTCTTTGATCTCATTCTTAATCCATTTGTTATTTTACAACCTGCTATTTAGTTTCCATGTGTTTGAGAATTTTTGAGCTTTTCTGTTGTGGTTGATTTCTAGTTTCATGCCATTGTGATCAGAGAATGTGCTTGATATAAATTCAATCTTCTTAAATTTGTTGAGACCACTTTTGTGCCCTAACTTGTGGTCTATCCTAGAGAATGTACCATGACCACTTGAAAAGAATGTATATTCTGCTGCTTTAGGGTGAAAGGTTCTGAAGATATCTATTAAATCGAGTTGATCTAGTGTGTCCAATAAGTCTGCTGTTTCTTTGTTAATTTTCTTTCTTGAGGATCTATCTAGTGATGTAAGTGGGGTATTAAAATTTCCTACTATTATAGTGTTGCTGTTGATCTCACTCTTTATATCCATCAAGGTCTGCTTTATATGTTTAGGTGCTCCTATATTAGATGCGTAAATATTTATAATAGTTATATCTTTCTGTTGGATTGCTCCCTTTATCATTATTTAGTGCCTTTCTTTATCTCTTACTATATTCTTTGTTTTAAAGTCCATTTTGTCTGATATAAGTATTGCTACCCAGCTTTTTTTTTCATTTCCATTTGCATGAAATGTTTTTTCCATCCTTTTACCTTCAACCTATGTGCATCTTTTGTTTTAAGGTGTGTCTCTTGTAGACAGCATATGTATGGGTCCTGTTTTCTTATCCATGCAGCTACCCTATGTCTTTTGATTGGATCATTTAATCCATTTACATTTAAGGTTATTATTGATATGTAGTTGTTTATTGCCATTTTATTCTTTAAAGCTGTATTTCTCTTTTGCTATATTCTTTTCCCACTTTAATCTGTTTACACAATGCCCCTTAACATTTCTTGCAGCATTTGTTTGGTTGTAATGAATTCCTTGAGTTTTTTTTTTTTTTTGTCTGGGAAACTTCATTTCTCCTTCAATTTTAAATGATAGCCTTACTGGATAAAGTAGTCTTGGTTGTAGGTTCTTGTTCTGCATTACTTTGAATATTTCTTGACATTCCCTTCTGGCTTCAAGTGTTTCTGTTGAGAAGTCTGATGTCATCCTTATGGGGGCTCCTTTGTAGGTGATAGCCTTTTTTTCTCTCGGAGCTGTTAATATTTTCTCTTTATCACTTAGCTTTGGTATTTTAATTATGATGTGTCTTGGTGTAGGTTTCTTTGGGTTTCTTTTTAGTGGAGTTCTTTGTGCTTCTTGAATTTGTGAGAGTTTCTCCTGCATTAATTTAGGAAAGTTTTCAGCTATGATATGATTGAACAAAGCCTCTATCCCTTGTTCTTTCTCTTCTTCTTCAGGAACCCCTATGATGCAGATGTTATTTCTCTTTATGTAGTCACAGAGCTCTCTAAGAGTTTCCTCAGAGTTTTTGAGTCTCTTTTCTTTTTTCTTTTCTGCTTTCATGCCTTCATTTCAGTTGTCCTCCAACTTGCTGATTCGATCCTCAGCTCTATCCATCCTGTTTTTAATTCCTTCCATTGTGGTCTTCATTTCTGATATTGTATTTGTCATCTCTGACTGATTTTTTTTTAATATTTCAATATCCTTTTTCATACTTGCTATTTCTTTATTTAGGTGTTTGTGATGACCATCCATTGTTGTTCTAAGTTCCGTAAGCATCGTTACGATCATTATTTTAAACTCCGCATCCGGAAGTTTGATTATTTCCATATCACTCAGTTCATCTCCTGAA
Source organism: Saccopteryx bilineata (assembly GCF_036850765.1). NCBI lineage: Eukaryota > Metazoa > Chordata > Mammalia > Chiroptera > Emballonuridae > Saccopteryx > Saccopteryx bilineata. Next base: position 114,146,358 of record NC_089492.1, read on the forward strand.
GGTTTCTCTTGTGGTTTCATTTGGATTGCACTTCTTTGTCTTCTCATTGTGTCTGGGTGTTTGGGTGTTTTCTTTGTAGAGCTGGTTGAGTCTAGGCTTGGTGTTGTCTGCCTCCAGTTTTTACTTGTGTTGTTTCTAGGTCTTCTTGGGTTGGCATCAGCTATTATTTGTAATCCAATTTCAGATTTGGGCTTCTTTGAAGTCTTGATTTGTTTGTTTTCTTAACAGGTGATTATCTTGTTTGCTGATCTCAGCAGGGGGCTTATTTGAAACTGTATCCAGGAATGTGGTGGGTGTGACCTGAGGTTCTGAAGTCCTCTTCTGCCAGTTAATCTCTCTGGGGGCGGGTTGCTTTTCAGCTTCAGTAGGGGGAGGTGTATCTCAGATCTCCATGGAGACATGAGTTACTGCCCCTCCTCCCCACTTCTTGTTTTCAGCTGTGTCTTGTTGCGCTGTTTAGAGCTGGAGAGATGTCCGTATTTTTGGAAGTAGTTTTGTATTTTGCTTTGTGGAAGGATCAGCCCCTCCCCTAGTTATGGCCACCTCCAGCACTGAATGAGTCAGCTTTTCATGTCATCACCTATATTCCTCTCCCCCTCACCATCTGTCTCTCTCTCTCTTTTTTCTTTTTGGAAGACAAGCAGGCCCTTTCAACACACCTCATTCCCTGGTCACCAGGCAAGTGACTGTGAGCACTATTTACTGTTCTTTTCCTTGGAGTGAGAGCCCAGCCTCACCCCCCACCCTCTGTTCCTGTAAGCAGGGGAGATTCAGGCGCTTTCTACCAGGTTTGTTGTGGCTTCTTCTTTGCTCCTTGGTTTTTGAAAGCTGTTCTTGTAGTCCAGATTTGGTTTTTTATGCTGATTGTTCATAAATTAGTTTATAATCCAGTTCAGTGGTATGAGCTGGGAGTCTGTGCATCTGCCTACTCTGCTGCCATCTCAGGTCTCTATTCTTAATTTTTTGAGGAACCATGATACTTTCTTCCATAATGGTTGTACTAATTTACATTCCTCCTAACAGTGAATGAGGGTTTCTTTTTCCCCAAAACATCTCCAACACTTTTTATTACCTGTCTTATTGATAATAGCTCATCTAACAGGTGTGAGGTGATATCCCATTGTAGTTTTGATTTGCATTTCTCTAATAGCTAGTGAAGATGAGCATCTTTTCATATATCTATTGGCCATTTGTATTTCTTTTTGAGAGAAGTGTCTGTTCATGTCCTCTTCTCATTTTTTTATTGGGTTGTTTGCTTGTTTGTTGCTGAGTTTTGTGAGTTCTTTTACAAAGTTTAAGTTAAGAAGAGCTTTAGAAAACTGTACAACTATCACAAATTGGGAAAGGTAGGATATAGATGTATTATGAAGGAGCTAAATTTTCTTTGATAGTACTAAGTCAAAGGAAAAATTTTAAATGTGGTAAATCAAGAAATTAGGGTATAAATGATATTATTTAAATAGCATTAATATTAAAAAATATTTGATTACCATTATGATATAGATATATAATGATCAGACCAGACGGCAGTAGATATATGCAGAATAGAGGTTGACTGCAAAATATTGGCTACCTATCTACTTTTTTTTAATTAAGAAGGTAATAATAACTGAAATAGAATTAGAAGCTGGCCAAAGGTAGGCAGGATTGGTATAGAAAACTATTGCTTTTAATTAAAAGCCTTTTTATTCTATTTTAAATTTTACTGTATGCATGTATTACTTTGATGAGAAATAGTATTAATATATAAAATGAGCCATTGATCAATAATTAAAATAATTTAAAATTATACTAACCATCTCTTTAACATCCATGTGCAATTGATATTCAGTAGAAATAAATTTAATAAAATATAATGATAAACATTTTCTTGGTTTAGTAGCAATTTTTTGAAAATCTAATGTATCCCCATATGTATTCTCAAGGCTATAGAAAGGAATTATTTCAATTTTTAATGTAGGAGATAATTCATAATTTTACTTCTTGCTCATGATAGGGAAGCAATGGAAACTACCTTGAAACATATAGCTTATCTCTAGGGCACATTTCTTTAAAAGTTACCAATGCTTTTAAGCAGTAGGAGATTCTTCTTACCAAAATTAAGATAACATTGGGAATTTTATTTTGCTTTAATGAGTGGACCCCAGTGAACCATAACTTATATCTATATAGCAAAATTAACTATCCTTTCTGTTCTTTAGTTCACCACAGAGAACAGGAGGCCTATAATAATTGCTAGAAGATGTATTTCTAGAACACTGCTTTACTTGAATTTATGAATAGTACAATTATTCACAGATATTGTTGGCTGAAATAAATAAGTCCAAGAAAAATAGTCTTCTAAATAACATAGATGCCTGGTCTTAAAATTATTTAGATGTTAGACTCATTTATTCTAAAGGTATATAAAGTCAGTGGAAAAAGAAAAGTTTGAAAAACTATCAAAATATAATTAAGTGCAATTTTCATGTTTCAATACCTAGAATTGTAAGTATACAGAAATTTTTATATTGTTGGACAGCTGTTGTATTACAAGATATAGAGATGTGGAAGATGGACAAGCAAATGAGGAGTTCATTTGGAGGAGAACCCCATAGAACAGTTTGGAAGTTACAGTCCATTTAACCAACATCAACATCTTAAATCAACTTCCTCACTGTGTAATATAACAATTTCTTTATGTAGTATTTTGGATATTCAGAGTCAAATAACATAGAATTTCAGCCACATGGCATTCTTCTTTTGTATGTTTCAAAAATTCATGTTATAGTTCTTTCTTATGTTTATTATTAATTTTTATATATCCTATGAAAAATAAATATATTATAATATTTATTCATAGTTTAGCTATGCATATCAGAAAAATTGTGGAATTTCTACATATATGCATGTAATGTAACCCAGAAATGGAAGTCTTATTAAAGTGAATTACTAGATTTATTTGATTTATTCAAATCAAATGGTTTCATATTTACACACATATGTCACAATAGTCTACTCAACAGCAAAGATAATTAACAATTCAGAGTTTTGATTTTTTTAAAGATTTTATTAATTGATTTTACAGAGTAGGGGGACTGAGAAGTACCAATTCATAGTTGCTTCACTTTAATTGCTTGTTCGTTGATTGTTATATGTACATTGACCAGGCATGCTCAGGGGTTTGAACCAGTGACTTCAGCATTACAGTTCAACGATCCATGCACTGCACCACCACAGGCCAGGCATGAGAGCTTTGATTTTTCTAATCAAATGGTTGGACATTTTGAGGCTATAAAAGTCAGATATGCATAAATATATAAATTATATAATTATATGAAAAGTCTGATAATAATATTAGTAGAGACCTCCATGTTATTTAAAGTACTGATTAAGTAGCGGGTCATGTGTTAAAACCATGAGTTATACCCAGCCAGGGCACACAGGAGAAGCGCCCATTTGCTTCTCCACTCCCCCTCCTTCCTCTCTGTCTCTCTCTTCCCCTCCCGCAGCCAAGGCTCCATTGGAGCAAAGATGGCCCGGGGCGCTGGGGATGGCTCCTTGGCCACTGCCCCAGGCGCTAGAGTGGCTCTGGTCGCGGCAGAGCGACACCCCAGAGGGGCAGAGCATCGCCCCCTGGTGGGCAGAGTGTCGCCCCTGGTGGGCGTGCCGGGTGGATCCCGGTCGGGCGCATGCAGGAGTCTGTCTGACTGTCTCTCCCCGTTTCCAGCTTCAGAAAAGAAAAAACAAAAAAACAAAAAAAAACCACCATGAGTTATAGCAAACACCTGTAGAAAGATAGCAAAATTCGTCTTTAGAATAAGTATAAATTATTAGTTAAAGCAACAAGATTACATAAATCATATATACTAAAACATTTCCTTTGTTCTATAGTAAAAAGTATTCAAAGCAGAGTTCTTAAGGGCCTTATACAGATCAAACAAATGCGTGTTAAAAACTGTTTAAACCATATTATTTCTACCTAAGAAAGCAAATTTAATGTACTAGCATTTTCCACATTCATTTAATTATTTATTCATCATTCATCTTATAAATATTTATTGAGTCCCCTGCTCTTACACTACTATAGAGAAGGCAGAGGTATAAAACATGTGTCCATAATACTGTGTGATAAGTGCACAGGTTATTTACCAAGTTAGGCCACTCACAGGAACAAATGAGTTAATTACAAAAGATCTCTCAATTGTATCACTTCTGAAGTGACTGGTTTTAAAAATAAAAGTTGCCTGCATTAGATTTCATTATACTACAAAAAACTGGCAAGTGGGAAACTCTATAATTGTTATATTTACATTAAGAAAAATTAGGCATGTTGTCTATCTTCTTAACTTTATATTCATTTTAATGAACACTCATTCTTCATCTTTTGTTTTTCAGTTGTAGAAGATCTTGAAAGGCATTATAACAGGTTCATTTTAATAAGAGAGAGGACAATCACCCAGAAAATGACTAAATTATTCTCAGTTTTGGATTTCACTATTTATTTATTTATTTTTGCCTCAGGCTTTGGGACATTAAGGCCATGTTATAAATCCTGGTCACTGTTTTTACTAAATAGCAAAAATGAGAGTTTATTAGCATCTCAGTAGTTGCCTCAATAATGACAAAACAGTTGCTCATTACTGCTCATTAGTTTTATATTAGATTCATTTGCAATAACAATATATCTTCTATTCATACTCGATTGCAAAGCAGCCAATATGATTTGACACCTGCTGTACAATAGAATTCATTAGATAGTAATAATACAAATAGAAATTCAGAAGCTGGACTTCTATTTGCCTCTATGATGACTCTGTACAGGAAAAGGTCTCTGAAATCATCTAGGCTAGAATAAGATAAATATGCACAGCAGATAATCAAGGTTTTCAAATACTGAATTCTCTGTTTTTCTATCTACAGTAATGTTCTATATATACAATGTAATATTTTAATGAATGACATAATTTCCAAAATAATGAAACACTTTCTACTGCACAGAGGAAATAAAATATATATTTAAAGAACCATGCTGAATAAAAAACAAGCCTAAGATAGTACTATGAACCACAAACAGAATAAATACAAAACAGAAAAAATGCCTTGAAAAGCAAAGTAAAACTGCTGAAAAAATAAAGACCAAATTTTAAAAGCATTCAGAGAATAGATCTTTCAAAACTATTCTTCAAAACTGAAGGGGAAATGAAGATACTTTTAAACAAATAAAGGTTTATCACTAACAAATCCTCACTAAAGAAATATTTTGGATGATCTTCAAGCAGATAAAAATAATTCTGAAGGGAAGCTTAGATGTACAGGAAGAATTAAAGAGCAATAAAAATGTAAATACATAGCAAATATAAACACATACAAACAAAAATAATAACACATCATGAGGTTTAAAAATACATATAAAATTAAAATATATAATATAATAACATAATCTATAAAAGGGTAAATGGTGATAGAAATATTTTAAGATCCTTTCTGTTTCTGAAAAATGGTTGAACTCTAAAAAACAAAGATGCATGGTGTAATCTCTAATGTAAAATCCAGAGAAGTAATAAAAGAATATGTAACTGTTAAGATAGTAGCGAGAAAACAAACTATAAAAAGTTCTCAATCATTACACTATAATGCAAGAAAGATGTAGAAGGCAAAAAAAGAATATAAACAGGCCAAATAGAAGGTTAAATTATAAGACAATAGCTGTAAATATGATTATCTCTTAAATGTAAGTGTAAATAAAAGACAAAGACTGTTAGACTCAATTTTAAAAAGCCTATAAATTGATTAGGCAAGGGAAATAAAGGCAAAAATAGATGAATGGGATTATACCAAACTGAAAAGCTTCTGGACAGCAAAGAAAGCTGACAACAAAATAAAAAAGCAGCCAATCAGATGGAAAAGATATTTACAAATAACAGCTCAAACAAGGGGTGAATATCTAAAATGTATATAAAGAATTTATAAAGCTCAACAACAAACAAACAATCCAATTAAAAATGGGGTGAGGACCTGAACAGACACCTGTCTCATGAAGACATACAAAGAGATATATGAAAAAATGCTCATGTTCACTAGCTATTAGAGAAGTACAAATCAAAACTACAGTAAGATATCACCTCACACCTGTTAGATTGACTGTTATCAACAATACAGGTAGTAAGTGTTGGAGAGATTGTAGAGAAAAAGGAACGCTCATTCACTGCTAGTGGGAATATAAACTGCTATAGCAGTGGTTCTCAAAGTGTGTGCCAGGGTGCAATGGTGTGCCCCAGAAGATTTTCAGGTGCTCCCTATGGTATTCCATAGAAATATGTGCCTGTTGGCAACCAAAAAACCAGTAGGATTTTTGGAGTTTAGATTTTTGGAGGACAGAGGTGTGGGGAATTGGCTGTAAACTGACAGTCTACCCAACACTCTAACTCACTTGCCTGATTAGGTCGCAAAAGGCTGTTAAGCTGGTGTGCTGGATTGTTTACATTACCCCCCATGTTCCCCAGAAAGATTGGAGGCAAGTTTCTTCTATCTTTTGTTTGGTGTAAAGTTAAGATGATATGTATGGTGGGGGTTTTCTGCACTCAACACAATTAAGAGTAAAAAGAGAGGAATTCTTCAATGTATTGACAAGGAAATGAGAGTTTGCCTTTCAAATATATGCCCAAACATTGAAGAAATCGTTAGGACATATCAGGCTCATGTTTCTCATAAACACAAGAATGAAAAAACTTAATATATTCGTGCCGGGACCTGCCGAATTGACTAAATCTTACTAAGAATGTATCTATCTATATATATATATATATATATAGATATATATATATATATAAAGATAACTTTTTTGTCTTTTTTTATTTTTTAACCCCTCTTTTTTATGAATTCTAAAAAGCATAACTCAAAAAATGTAATATAAAAATGTTTTTTAATGTCAGAATAAATTTAATTTTGTCATATTTATTTTGTTTAATTACCATAAAAGCATGCTTGGACTTTATATTTTTTCTTTAATATTTGACTTAATTATTATAACATATTTCTCAGAAATTTGTGTATAGTACGCCTACAATTATTTGTAGGATTTTAAATGCTCCCTGACTTCAAAAACTTTGAGAACCACTGTGCTACAGCCACTATAGAAAACAGCATGCTGTTTCCTCAAAAAATTGAGACTAGAGTTACCATACGACTTAGCTATTCCCTCTACTGGGCATCTACCTCAAAATCTCGAAAACATTTGTTCGTGAAGACCTATGCATCCCTCTGTTCATTACAGTATTATTCACAGTGGCCAAATCATGGAAACAACTAAAGTGCCCCTCAATAGAGGACTGGGTAAAGAAGATGTGGTACATATATATAATGGACTACTACTCAGCCATAAAAAATGATAAAATATTTCCAATTGTGACGACATAGATGGACCTTGAGAATATTATGTAAGCGAACTAAGTAAATCACAAAAAGCTGAGCTATATTAATCCATTTACATGTGGGATATAAAACTAAGACCCACAAGTCCTGGCCAGTTAACTCAGTTGGTTAAGAGTGTTGTCCTGAAACAACAAGGTTGCAGTTCCATCCCCGGTCAGGGCACACACAGGGAACAGTCAGGGAGTGCATGACTAAGTGAAACAACAAATGGATGCTTCCCTTCCCTTTCCCCTTTCTCTTTCTTCCTCTCTCTTTATCCCTCTCTCGTTTCTCTGAAAATAAGGCATCCTCCCAAAGCCGGAAGTTGCCATTGGTTTCCCCAGTCAGGGCACATACTGGAGCAGCTCTGTGTTCCTGTCTCTCTCTCTCTCTCTCTCCCTCTCTCTCTCTCTCTCTCTCTCTCTCTCTCTCTCTCTCCCTGCATCTCTCAACAACAAAAACTGAAACTCACGGACATAGACAAAAGTGAAGTTACCAGAAGGAGGGGGCTGTATGGAGGGGAGCACAGAAGGACAAATGTAGTGACAGAAAATTGTCTGATTTTAGGCGATGAGCACACAATGCTTAAAGGTAAACAGGTGAAATGGATAATCCATTTAAATGCAACCATAAAAGAGCTATATACCTATGTTAACATATATCTATATTGATATATAACTCATATATATCTATATTAAAAGAAAGATTAGACTTCTCCTTTCTAAATCATTTCCCATTCCAGTGAAACACTGATTTGCTTTTTCTAGAATTCTTTACAATTGGAATCATACATTATGTATTATTTTTTAGTGTAGCTTTATTCATTTAGCAAAATTGTTTTTTGGGGGTTTTTTTTTGTATTTTTCTGAAGCTGGAAAGGGGAGAGACAGTCAGACAGACTCCCGCATGCGCCCGACCGGGATCCACCCGGCTCGCCCACCAGGGGCGACGCTCTGCCCACCAGGGGGCGATGCTCTGCCCCTCTGGGGCATCCCTCTGCGTGACCAGAGCCACTCCAGCGCCTGGGGCAGAGGCCAAGGAGCCATCCCCAGCGCCCGGGCCATTTTGCTCCAATGGAGCCTTGGCTGAGGAAGAGGAAGAGAGAGACAGAGAGGAAGGAGGGGGGTGGGAGTGGAGAAGCAAATGGGCGCTTCTCCTATGTGCCCTGGCCAGGAATCGAACCCGGGTCCCCCGCACGCCAGGCCGACGCTCTACCGCTGAGCCAACCGGCCAGGGCCAGCAAAATTGTTTTGAGACTCATCTATGTTTTAGTGTGTATCAATAGTTATTTTTATTTTAATCACTGAGTAAAATTCCATTGTATGGATATGCCACGGTTTGTTTATCCACTTACTACTGGACATTTGGGTTATCTCCTTCTTGCGATATTACAGGTGCAACTACTGTTAACATTTGAGTAACAGTTTTGGTATGGACATATGCTTTCATTTTTCTTGGGTAAATACCTACGACTGCAATGACAGATCATATGGGATATATATGTTAACTTTTTCATAAACTTCTTACCAGTGTTCCAAGGTGATTGTACTATTTTATATTCCCACTAGAAGTATGTGAGTGTCCCAGTTCCTCCACATTGTAATACTCAGTATGATCATTCTTTTACATTTGAGCCATTCTAATAAATATATAGTGACAGCTCACTGTGGTTTAGATTTGTAGTTCCCTAATGTCTAATGATGTTGGGTATATTTTTAGGTTCTTATTTCCTATTTAAATATATTCTCCAGTTAAAAGTCTGTTTTGTTCCAATTATGATTCTTTTAAAATATGCTCACAAATTCTTTAGTACTCCTCAAGAAAAGGAGCTGCATTCCTTTAGTGCCCACATTGAGCCCACATTGCGTTTAGTGTGGGCTAGATGTAATGTGAATTTTGTTCGTTTGGTTTCTTTGTATTTTTTTTTTCTTCTCATGCTTTATATAAGCCTCCAGCTTGCTCCATTCTGACCTCTTCTTTTTATCATTGCCATTATCTCTGGGCTAGCTATTTACTTTCTATTTATTCTACAGAATAAAATGGAGAAGGCAGGTGTGGGGGAGTAAGCTTGTCTAGCCAACCCAACTCTTAAATCTTTCTATTCCAAGTCAAGGATGTTATCTTCCTCTACAGAATGTTGTGAACTGCCTGAGCACAGGAGAGATATGTATCCATTCCCTGAATCCTTCATTTTTTGGCATCTATTCTTTATTTTTGGTAGTCTTTGTTTTTTGTGGCAGAGACAGAGAGAGGGACAGATAGGGACAGACAGACAGGAAGGGAGAGAGATGAGAAACATCAATTCTTCATTATAGCTCCTTAGTTGTTCATTGATTGATTTATTTTTGGTACTCTTTTATAGTTTTTCTTCATTCTCTTTGTTGCTTCTAGTAGGTTTTAGAGAGCAAAGGATGGCAGAAGGTCTTACTTTACCATACTTAAATAGAAATCATTCTAAATTTTTCAAATTTATAAGAAATACAGAATAAATATAGCTGTATTTACAAATGTGAGTAGTTTTATTATTATTTCCTTAGTAAAAGTAGACATTCGGGGCAGCAGGTATGATTGTTAAATTGTCTTTCAGAAAGGTAGTACCAACTTAGATGCCATCATCAATATATGAGTGTGCCTACGTTCCACCTTTCACTTTTTAGTCTTTGCATGGCAGATAAAAAAAAACGGTGTTTCATCTTTTTAATGTGTAACTAATTGATTCTAGTAGTAAATGTTTTATAACTATATTTGCAATTTGTAATTATTTTTGTAAAGTTTTTATAATTTTTTTTTGTGTGCACAAAAAAAATTCTTTTTGAAATTCTTTTATAAAGGACTTTTCTGATTGTTTTTCCTCCCTCTTCTCATCCATGATCAGGTTGCATGTCAAACAGACATCGTGATGGAGAAATTATTTTTCAGGAGGTTTCTGGAGGAATGTATCAGTTAGGATTCTCCAGAGAGAATTGGCTCTCTTGATGATGGAGGCTGAGAAGTGCCAGGCTCTGCTCCCTGTAGGCTAGCGACCCAGGCAAGCTGGTCATGCAGGTCTGAGAAGCAGAGGGCTGTTGATGTATGTTCCAGTTCAGGGCAGAAGACTTAAATCCTAGCTCAAACTGTAATGCAGGGACAGTGAATTTTCCTTTCCTTCCCCCTTTGGTTTATTCAGGCCTGAGTCTTAACACGCTGGGGAGGACTATCTGTTTCACTCTGTCCACCGATTCAAATGCTAATCATATCTCAAACACTGTCACAGACATACTCAGAAATGTTCAATTTGTACACCAGTCATGTTGGGAGCAACAACAGTGAGTGGTGTAAAGGAAGCAGGGTTAGAGAAATGGAATTGTACTACATTCACAGAAAAGCCTCTAGGAATGATATGGTCCACGAAAGTTGCTCTCATTGAGACAAAGGGGCTGGGCTCTGTTTTCCACATCTACTAGTTATTTGATGTGGGCTTTCCCAAGGAGGGAGCATGATCATAGGTGAAAGAGCATCTTTTGACTGAAAAATTACTGAAGAAAGTCACACTACTGTGCCATCATCAACCAAAAGTCCCAGAAACTGTCAAATTGAGTCCCTCTTTCCTGCAGGGAAAATGCAGACAGTGCACCACAGCAACCACTACACCCAGTTTCCAGATTTCCCTTTGGTGAAACTGAGCTCTTGGAATTTTTGCAATGACCTCTAGCTTCCAGAATGGATTGTGATTGGCTTAATCTTGTAATCTTGTCTACAGAATCACAGGCAACTTTCTTGCTGCTATATTTCTTTGTTTTTAATTTTTTATTGAATTTATTAGGGTGACACTAATTAACATAATTATACAGGTTACAGGTGCCCAATTCTACAACACCTCTCTGTACCCTATATTGTGTGTTCACCCCAAGTTAAGTCCTCGTCCATCACCATTTTCCCCCTTATGCTGTCCTCCACTTCCACCCCCCAGTTCAAGGATGGGCACATCAGTAAATAGAATTACCTGACCAAGATAGTTTCTTTGAGGCAACCAAAGTCACTATGATGGGTTCCATCAGAGCAAAGACTAAAGCCAACTTTCTTTCTTTTTTAGGTGAGGGGAGGGCATATAGTGAGGCAGACTCTTGCATGCTCCCTGACTGGGATCTACCTAGTAACCTCATCTTGGACCAATGCTAGTATACCAAGCTATTTTTAGTGGCTGAGACTGACTCACTCCAACAGAGCAATCCTCAGTGCTCCTGGCCACGTTCAAACCAATCAAGCCATTGGTTGCCAGAGGCAATGTATACAGAGGGGAATAGGGAAAGAAGGAGGAAAGAGAGGGGTGGGAGAAGAAGGTAGTTGCCTCTCCTGTGTGCTCTGACTGGATGTTTATATACCAGGCTGATGCTATATCCACTGAGTCTCCAGCCAGGGACAAAGCTGACTTCTATTTTTTTAAAGACTTTATTTATTAATTTTAGAGAGGGGAGAGAGAAAGTAAGAAGGGAGGAGGAGCAGGAAGTATCAACTCCCCATATGTATCTTGACCGGACAAGCCCAAGGTTTAAAACTGGCAATCTCAGCATTCCAGGTCAATGCTTTATCCACTGTTCCACCACAGGTCAGGCACCAAAAGTGACTTTCAATCAATCTCTCTCTCAATATAGACAAGATAACATGTAGCCCTCTGAGCTGCTGGCTGCCACTTTTTTGATTAGGAAAACTAGTCATAAGATGCAGGCATTAAGGTAGTAGACAGCCTTTAGTTAGCAGTAGGGGACCTAGGGTCAGGAAAAACTGGCACCTCAGAAGGAAGCAGAGTTGTGGATAAAATAAGAATCTGTGGCACCAAGATTGCTGGAAAAAAGCAATCTTTATGACTCTCTGTGAAGATCATTTCTGTACTTCTGTGAGCTAAAATGTTCTCATATTGTTTGAACCAGTTTGAACTGTTTTTTTTTAATACCTTGCAAAAATAAGGGTGTACAGAGATACCTGACATGGATACGTCTATTCACGCTCATTGTTAATGTTTGTATTAAACTATAATCACTTCTTTTTGTATAAATCTCTTTTCATCTTGTTCATCTAAACTTCTATAAATCACATGTTTTATCCTTTTCCTTTGTGTTGTCCTCTACAGTACTGTTATCTACACTCCTTATGTTGTACCCTATCAGTAAAATGTGTGGATTGACCTGTCACAGTAGACTCTGCTTAATCATGAATATTACCCAAGACAGAACCAAATTTTACTAATGATTCAAAGCATACAGGCAAGAACCGACACAGATATAGCATTCCTTTCTAGAAATGCTCAAATCCTTTAGCCACAGTTTTCAAAAACATCCCTTTCTCTTGCATTAGGACCATTTGGGTAAAGATAATGGACAAATTCAGAACAATGGATATGGAAACATGCTTCTCAAAGAAGTGATTTAAGCTTTGTAGTTCTCCAGTTGTATACTCAGTTACACAGACAGAACATATCTATGGTATCATACCATTCTCCAGCTGGCCAAATTATAGGCTGATTTACAATAAGCAATCTGCACAGACCACATATAACATTTTTTCTGATAAGCATTCTCTAGTACCTTTCCCCTAATGAATAGCATAAGAAGGTTTTAAAAGAGGTCTGCCCAGAGTGGTCAGAGAGGTAAAAAGTAAGTCATTGTAAGTCATTGTTGACTTACAAAAAAATCTATTGAAATCACATACATGTACTCTATTATAAAATGAATATACAAGTAAAAATTTAGAATGCACAAGATAAGGAAATATCATATTTTTCGCTCCATAAGATGCACTTTCTTTCCCCAAAAAAGTGAGGGGAAAATGCTCGTGCGTGTTATGGAGTCAATGTTCATATATATATATATTAATTTTAATGGGTGACATCAATAAATCAGGGTACATATGTTCAAAGAAAACATCTCCAGGTTATCTTGTCGTTCAATTATGTTGCATACCCATCACCCAAAGTCAGATTTTCCTCCGTCACCTTCTATCTAGTTATCTTTGTGCCCCTTCCCCTCCCCCTTTCCCTCTTCTTCCCTCTCCTCCACCCCCATAACCACCACACTCTTGTCCATGTCTCTTAGTCTCGTTTTTATGTCCCACCTATGTATGGAATCATACAGTTGTTCATTTTTTTTAGCTGCTGCGCCAGTAAACATATGTAGAATGAGCGCCAGCGGGAGCGTACATACACACCACAGCAGCGTGCAGAATCCTGGCATCTGCTGAGTGATCTCCTGGTTCCGGTTTCCACAGTTGCATGCAGTGCAGGAGAGAAGGCAAGTGATGTTGTGTGGGCATGTTCATCTGGCATCATCGAGGGCAAACGTGAGAGGCACGCTGCAGCAGTGGAGGGCTGCGCTGCAGCTGCTGGAGCTCTGTGTGAAGTGCTGGCATCACTTACTGCCCTGTTAGTGCTTGACCAGCTTAGAGCACATATTAGCAAAACCACACACACAAAAAATACTTTAAAGAAGTGAAGACTCATCTAGCTGTAATTCCTGGAGTCCTACCAGCCAGTTGCAACCTCTCCACATTTCCATCAACAAACCATTTTAAGTCTTTATGCGAGAAGAGTGGAACAAATGGATGGCTGCTGGTAATCATCATTTGACATCAACTGGACGAATGAAGAGACCCACTATCACTCAAGTTTGTGAATGGGTGAAAACATCATGGCAGTCAGTGAAGAATGAAACCGTGATACGGTCATTCAAAAAATGTGGCATTAGCAATGCCTTAGATGGCACTGAAGATGGTATCATATATGAAAATAGCAAAGAAAATGGTATCAGTGATAGTGAGCAACTGAGCTTCTTAAATTCTGACACCAGTGATGATGAGTTCCTGAGGTTCCTGGACAACTAGAAGAGTATTTGAACATTAAAGTCTCTTCTCATTTGTTAATAACAGTGCTAATGGTTAATACTGCTGTTGAGTTTACAGTGTTGAAATATTATTGTGGTATATTTTATTAAATATTTTAACACACCATTTGGTTCAGAATATTTTTTTTCTTATTTTCCTCCTTAAAACCCTAGGTGTGTCTTATGGTCAGCTGTGTTTTATGGAGCAAAAAATATAGTAATAAACTTTTAAATACTATTTTATTTTTTGTATAAGAACAAAAGACTAAGCCCTCTCTAAAATATTGTTTGTAAAATTTACATTAATGATAATTATATTTTGTGCAGTAGCATCATTGAATATTCTCCATTGATTTAAGAATTTTTGATTTAATACTTTCTGACACAATGTGTCTAAAAATCTAAGTTTTGGATACTTGATGTTAATGACTAATAGAACTGAAAAGAATTAGATCTAAAGATATATAGTTCCAAATAGAATAACGACTGAATAAGCTATGTTTACTAAATCATGATATTAACTCCCAAATTTCCAGCAACTGATTATGCACAATGTTTTTGTTGTTGTTGTTAAAAGCTGACTATTAAGTTTCTACCTCCATTGTTGTCAATTGTTGCAAAATAATGAGGATATGGTATAATTTTACATTTTTTAACAAGTGGTTTCAAAATTCACTGAAACTCCTCTGATAAAAGTTTTTAAAACAAAGTTAGAAAATTTTGTTTCCAATCTTTTAAGGTATATAGATATAAGTTTTATCAATAACACATTTATAGCAGTATCAGCCACACACACATACACAAAAAAACTTCACACAATATAATGAAAATATTTCCATACATTCATTTTCAAAATCTTTTCTCCTTACCATGAGTTTTTTTTCAAAAACTCTTACTTTCTCATTTGTTGATAAAAATAAATTCCATGAAGCAATACCTTAAGGCAGTAGTCCCCAACTTCCAGGCTGTGGACCGGTACCGGTCCATGGGCCATTTAATACCGGTCCGCAGAGAAAGAATAAATAACTTACATTATTTCCATTTTATTTATATTTAAGTCTGAACGATGTTTTATTTTTAAAAAATGACCAGATTCTCTCTGTTACATTTGTCAAAGACTCACTCTTGATGCTTGTCTCGGTCACGTGATACATTGCCACTAAAATTAAACCCATAAACTAGCAAAATGAGTGAAAAACAAAATTCCATCAAAATTTTTTTTCGAAGTGGAAAAGGGCCAGTGAGGAGACAGAAGAAAAACCTACGACCTTGAAGAAAAATAAGGCTTCATTTAACAGACAATACCAGGAGTCCTACTTGAAGTATGGATTTATTGCAACTGGTGATTCTCGCGCACCAAGGCCGCTCTGCATAATATGTGACGACTGGCTAAGTAATGAGGCAATGAAGCCTTCAAAACTGCTTCACCACTTGGAGACCAAGCACCCTACTTTAAAAGACAAGCCTTCAGAGTATTTTGAAATAAAAAAGCATGAACAAGAAGGACAGAAACAATTACTGGTGGCCACTACATCAATAAATGCAAGTGCACTGAGAGCATCATACTTGGTGGCTAATCGTATTGCTAAGGCTAAGAAGCCATTCACGGTTGGTGAAGAGTTGATCCTTCCAGCCACTAAAGACATTTGTCATGAACTTCTAGGAGAGGCTGTGGTTAAAAAGATAGCACAGATGCCTCTTTCAGCTACCACCATCACACGGCGCATTTAGGAAATAGCAGAGGACATTGAACCACAATTGTTGGAAAGGATTAATAAATCACCGTGGTACACTCTCCAGGTTGACGAATCTACAGATATTGACAACAAGGCAATGCTACTTGTTTACATGCGTTATCTTTATCAAGAGGATGTGCATGAGGATATGTTATGTGCACTATCATTGCCAACCAAAACCACAGCCGCAGAACTATTTAAATCGCTGGATGACTATATATCAGGAAAACTGAAATGGTCTTTTTGTGTGGGCATATGCACAGATGGAGCTGCTGCCATGACCGGAAGAATGTCTGGTTTAACTACTCGGATTAGGGAGGTTGCATCTGAATGCAAGTCTACGCATTGTGTCATTCACAGGGAAATGCTGGCTAGCCGAAATATACCACAGGAACTTAACAGCGTATTGAATGATGTTGTTCAAGTTATTAACCACATCAAAGCACACGCCCTTCACTCGCGCCTGTTTGAGCAACTTTGTGAGGAAATGAACGCGGAGCACAGACACCTTCTCTCTTTTTTTTTTTCAGACACCTTCTCTTATACACAGAAATAAGATGGTTATCCAGAGGGAGGTCCCTGGCCAGAGTGTTTGAATTATGAGAGCCGCTGCAGAGATTTCTCTTAGAAAAAAAAGTCACCGCTAGCAGCACATTTCAGTGACGAGGAATGGGTCGCAAAATTCGCTTACTTGTGCGACATATTTAACCTCCTCAATGAACTCAATCAGTCACTTCAGGGGAAAATGACAACTGTCTTTAGGTTGGCAGATAAAATAGCTGCATTTAAAGCTAAACAGGATTTGTGGGGACGACGCGTAATAAGGTATATTTGACATGTTTCAAACAATCGCGGGAATTTTCGAAGAGACTGAGCCCACGCCTTCATTGTCCCAACTGGTGCACGATCATCTGTATTTGCTTTTAAAAGAGTTTGAATGCTGGGCCTGGCCTGTGGTGGCACAGTGGGATAAAGCGTCAACCTGGAACACTGAGGTTGCCGGTTCGAAACCTTGGGCTTGCCTGGTCAAGGCTCATATGGGAGTTGATGCTTCCTGCTCCTCCCCCTTCTCCCTCTCTCTCTCCCCTCTCTCTAAAAATCAATAAATAAAATATAAAAAAAAAGAGTTTGAATGCTACTTCCCAACCACAAAAGACCCACAAATTGCTAAGGAATGGATCCGCGATCCATTTGTCAACAAACCAGGTGAATCCAGCGTGTCTATGCAAGAAGAGGATCAACTACTGGAGATTGCAAATGACGGCGGCCTTAAAAATATGTTCGAAACTACAACCCTGCCGGTGTTCTGGATAAAAGTCATGGCAGAATACCCCGAGATCACCACAAAAGCACTAAAAACCTGTTGCCATTGCCGACATCCTATTTGTGTGAAGCAGGATTTTCTGCTGTGACAGTAACCAAAACAAAATTACAGAATAGACTGGACATAAGCAACACACTTCAGGTGTCATTGTCTCCCATTACCCTAGATGGGACCATCTCATTGCAAAGAAACAAGCTCAGGGCTCCCACTGATTTAGCATTATGGTTGTTGAGGAATAGGCTACTATCTCTCATTCTATATAAACATTATAATAAATAACCCTTAACTTACAATATTCATAACAATGGTGAGTTGTATTTTTTATTTATATTTGTTTTTGTGTTGGATCTTATTTTTAAGGCATGTTTAAACATTACCATAGCGATTGGAAAATGTTTGGAGGCGGAGAGGATGTTACTCATGTTATGTTGTTGGTGCGATGTTAAGAGGATGCTTCTAATAAAGTTGCATATGAGTATACAGTGGATTCATGTTTATTTTTATTGTCATAGGTTCATGATTGGTAGTAAGCCTGAACCTATCATATTACATATTGATGCCAGACATGAAACGTCAGAAGAACAAATTTAAATACAGCCTGAATAATGAGGACATGCTCGTTCCTCCTCTAACTTAGCCCAACAAATATCATAAGTTCGACAATTATATATATTTAAAAATACCACAGTTTTTACGCTGGTCGCATAATTTTATTTTGTGCATTTATCCATCTCACCCTAAAGGCCAGTCTGTGAAAATATTTTCTGACATTAAACCGGTCCGTGGCCCAAAAAAGGTTGGGGACCACTGCCTTAAGGTGTTTCTTTTTCCCTAGAGTATATACCAACTAGCAATCCACTGACTGCCTTTTGTCTTTATTTAAAAAAGTAAGACTATTTATATTATTACTAAAAAAACACACACCTATAGCCCATATTCAAGTTCAGCAATTCTCTTAAGTACTTTGTCATGAGGCAACCATTATAAAAGTTTTTCATAGTCACATCTCATCTCATGTACTGAAAATATATTCTATGACTTAGGAAAATACAACCTGTTTATTTGGGCATAACACATTGTGTAAGCATATACACACATTGTTATATGCAAAACAAAACAAAAAACAAAAAGCCTGAGAGGGTCACTGCCAATCTCTCAGGCTGTAAATCATGAGCTTTCTCCACTCTTTTCTCTGTCCCACTTGTATTGAATGTCATCCTGACATTAACAAAGGAAAGCCACCAGGGCAGTCTGTACAGTAAATTCTAGTTAAGGTTGATTTATTTCTTACTTTAGTTTGAAAATAATATAATTAATAGATCTACTACATCTTCTTACATCTCCATTGATCGTTTTGTCTTCACCCATGATGTTCACACATTGAACTGTACGCACATTTTATTTAATTCCTTATTTGATTTTCTGCAATGTCAATTTTGATCATTAATGCTCTTTTTTTATCATTCAATATTTCAGACTACTCCATTTCCATCTTGTTCATATAGACTGTATTTTATTGAAATTGTAAAGAGTATAACATAAGTACTCTCTAAAATTTTCTTGTTTCCTAAAGTAAGTAATGTTTAAGTATGCTTTGATCATTAGCTGTAAGGTCTTTGTTTTACTTATATTATGTAAGAGAATATTGTTATCGATTCCTCATGTTGATTTTTTTCTAGATCACATGCTTGAGTAAAGAACAATCAATATATTTAGGTCTGCAGGTTATAAATTGACAGTGTAAATGTATATTCCAACTTTTCTCCTACTTAATGTCCACTGAGACACTGCTAAATTTCTCACATTTTAAGCTGAAAAACAATAGGTGTGTGCAAAACACCCCCAAATTTGTTCTTTTTAGTAAACACTTATTTGGTGCGACTGGGCAGATTTGTTTTGTTTACTTTCAGTGTTTGCTTTCTTTCCAATGGGGAGGCAGTCTAGTGCATTGTTTAAGAGCATACTATTGCAAATCACAAGCCTGGAGTCAAATTCTGGCTTTACAAATTATTAGAGGTGTGGCATTGGACAAATCACTTGTCTCTGCTTTAGTTAGCATATCTCTGAAATAAAATCTTTTCCTTACTGAGTTGCTTTAATTCTGAGGCCAATGACTATAAGCTCTAATTAATTTATGTTAGGATCCACTTTTTACTAAAAATTCTAGATGAAAATAAAAATTTCTAAAGAATGCCTACTCCCTGTTTTTCTTATTTCAACTCTTGTTTATAGCTGATTTAATTAATATCCAGACATTAGTGTGTCACTATTGACCTATGGCTAGTTTATATGCTGTGACTTTCAGGCTCTCAATGGATAAGAATAATTTAGTCTGTTGGTCAATTTGCTTGCCACAAAAGGGCCATATTGCCACTTATTTTGTTTGGGACAGGGCCCTCGGTTTCTGAAATAGGGATAAAGAACTAGGGTGTGCAGGTATCACCGGAGAAGACCCAAATGCAAGGGAGCTTCTCCCTCCGCAATTCTTGTCATGCTCATAAGAAAGAATTCAGGTAGGAGACAGGTTTCAGCATTCAAGTAAAACAAGCAGTTTATTAAGCAAAGCTATACACTTGGCACAAGGCACAAGCAGGCAAACTCAGCCAATCTGAGTTCCCCTCTTGTTGTGCTCTTAGAGATTATATACTTTTTACCTGCAAATTTCAAGGCTCCCCTTTCCCAATATCGGGACTGATACGCGAGGTTTCAAGACCATTTGAACATCTGGTGATTTTGTTCTGGCAGATCTGCAGACTACTAATTCCCTCATTCAGTGGGTGAGATAAACCTCCTTTGCTTCCCCCTCCCGCCTGCTGCCCTGACATCCATGCAGCAGTTCCAGAGGTCCAGACACAAAGGCCATCAGCTCTTGATCTGACCCTTCTGCACAGGCAATGCTTTCAGAGTTTGGCAACTTTATGTATCCCTCTCACACAGTGATTTTTAACCAATGAGCTGCAACAAACACACTAGACTGCTGCAAGAATGTTTTAAATGTGTAATACCTGATTATTGTGTCAAGGACACTGACCTCTTTTCCCTTTGATTGTCAAATAAAGAAATGACAACAGCCAACACAACAATAGCCATCCGGTGTGAATGAATCAAACTTACACTTATTTTTTGTTAGATCAGCAAAAAATATAATAGATTTTTTGGTGTGCCGCAGAAGTTTAGTGATTAGTTTATGTGTGCCATGAGATGAAAAAGGTAGAAAATCACTGCTCTCTTAGCACGCCTTACCTTCTAACATGTTATGTTAATTGTATATTGTCTGCCTTCACTCTAGCTACAACAATAGCTCTAGGAAAGCAAGAAATTATCACTGTATGTTTACCAAAAATAGTGCCTGGCCCAGAATAGGCCCTCAAATACTTTGTAAAACATTAAAAACCTTACTTTTTGGTACAGTTGTGACTCAGAGTTTCTATGTTTTCAGAGGCATTTCAATGGGGAATTCCATAAGGCAAAACTAACTGGTTACCATAACTTGGAGGTCAAGAGCAATTATTTGGACTTCCTTCAATGCATTTTAGTTATTAAAAAACATATTTAACTGCCCAGGGCATTTTTTTTTTGTAATGTCAGAGAAGACAATTTAAGTCACTGAATTTGCATGAAGAGAAACAATTTTTTCTCAAAACAATAGCCACTCTAGGGCAAAGGCAAAATTTCGGCTAAGTTGGTTAGGTTAGACAAAGATGAAAAACCTGATTGCTCACAGACCCTGCTCTACATATATCTTCTGATAAAACTGGTTGTAGCAATAATCATAGTATTTCTCTTTTTTTTTGTATTTCTTCCAATTCTTTTTAGTTCTAAAGTTCTGCCTCCATTAATGATAATTCCAACTCCCAGTCAAAAAGCTTCTACACAAAGCTGCTATCTGAGGAGACACTGGAGATACATTTTGTAAACAATGATTTAATGTCATTCCTTTAATAACTCATATTAACTCATGGAAGAAATACACAAATTGAGTCTGGTTTGCTATTCCTCTCAAATTTTTCTCTTCCTAATAGTATCAGTTACATTTCTAAAACGGTATCAGTTACGTTTCTAAAACAGTAAAAATATGTGTTCATGTTAATATACTGGAGATCAAAACCAGTTTATAAAATGAAATGATATTAGTTGAAATCCTGGAGTTCTCTACAGATTCAAATTCACAGTTTCATTTACTGTTAGATAAATGCTATTATCTGAACTAAATATCACTTACGATATGGAGAACAATATTTGGGTCTGTTTTTTTCCAACAACAATTTTCTGATTCTCTGATAGCAACTGGGTGTCCTCCAATTCAATCCAGTTCTAACACTAACTACCCAGAGTTTACATCCAACTCCACAGGTTTAAAAGCTTAATCCCAGAAGATTGCCCTCACTTCAGATACTAGTCACAATTCCACGGTCCTGTACTTCTTTCCAACTTGCCTAAATATAAGGGGCTCCCACAACCCACCCTAATTAGGGTGCAGTAGTTACTAGATTGACTCATAGAACTCAGGAAGTCACAGTACTTAGGTTTACCAGTTTATTATAAAGAATACAACTCAGCCAAGTGGATAGATACATAGAGCAAGGTATTAAGAAGAAAGGGCATAGCTTTCATGCCTTCTCCAGGAGGGCCAACTCCCAGCATATCAATGCATTCAACAGCCTGAAGCTCCTTGAATCTTGTTGCTCACTAGTTTTTTAAGATTTCATTCCTTAAACATACTTGATTAAATCATTGGTTATTAGTAACTGAACTTCTATTTTCTAGCTGCCCTCTTCTCTGAAGCACTTGAGAAATGGCGATGGAAAGTCTAACCTTCCAACATGTACTGTGACTCTCTCCCTTGAAACTATTTAAGAGGCCACCTTGAGTCAACTCATTACCATAAGCTCATGGTGGAGAGAGATCATTATTATGACTAGCTAAAGACACTCAAGTCGCTCAGGAAATATAAAGGGTTTTAGAAGCTCTATGCCAGGAGCCACTGACCCTGGATAAACCATATTTAATAAACAAGGACATTTTGAATAGTATACCTAAGTAATACTAAATACTTTAGCTACCATTATATAGGCAGGTATTTTCAATCTTTCAGTGTGTATTAAAGTGACACAAACTTTGTTAAACATTTCATATTTGAAAATTCAAAATATGCAAGGTTTTTAACATCTTATAGATTTTTCAAAATTTTTATTAATTTTAATTTATTGTGTTAACATGAATTCAAGTGTCCCACTCAATAGAACTACCTCACCCCCACCCCCTTGTCCCTCATTACTCCCCCTTTATCTCCTCCCTCTGACTCCCTCACACCTTCCCATTGGGATTTTCTGATCTATGTGTTATGTATATATAATTTACTGATCCCTTCACCTTCTCTGATCCCATCCCCTCATCTCCCTGCTCTCTGACTGCTGTCCCTCAGCTTCCTGTCACCCTGCCTCCACCTCTATTCCATTCCTCAGTTCACTTTGTTCACTGGATTCCACATATATGTGAGGAATATGTCCAGGTTCATCCATTCTGTCACAAAAGGTAAGATTTCCTACTTTTTCACATAGTATTCCATTGTGTATATGTACCACCCTTTTTAACCCACTTGTCTACTGACAGACACTTGGGCTGTTTCCAGATCTTGGCTATTGTAAAAATGCTGCAATAAACATGGAGGTGAGTATCTTCTTTTGAATCAGTGATTTGGTATTCTTAGGATATATTTCTAAAAGTGGGACAGCTGGGTCAAAAGGCAGTTCCATTTTTAATTTTTTAAGGAATCTCCATACTGTTTTCCACAGTGGCTGCACCAGTCTGCATTCCCACCAGCAGTGCAGGAGGGTTTTCTTTTCTCCACATCCTCACTAGCACTTACTGTGCTTTGATTTGTTAATGGGAACCAGTCTGACAGGTGTGTGGTGGTATCTTATTGTGGTTTTACTTTGCATTTCTTTGATAATTAATGACGATGAAAATTTTTTTGTATGCCTATTGGCCATCTGTATGTCCTCTTTGGAGAAGTGTCTATTCAGTTCTTTAGTCCATTTTTAATTGAATTGTTTACCTTCCTGGTGTTGAGTTTTAGAAGTTCTGTATAAATTTTGGTTATTAACCCCGACGTATTGGCAAATATGTTCTCCCATTGTGTGGGTTGTCTTTTTATTTTGCTCACGGTGTCTTTTGCTTTGCAAAAGCTTTTTAGTTTGATTTAGACCCATCTGTTTATTTCTCCTCTATTACACTTGTCTGTGGAGATAAATCAGTAAAAATATTGCTATGGGAGATACCACAGAGTTTACTACTTATGTTTTTTGATGATGTTTATGGTTTCATAACTGATATTTAAGTCTTTTATCCATTTTGAGTTTATTTTGAGAATAGTGTAAGGTGGTGGTCTAGTTTCATTTTTTTGCATGTACCTGTCCAAGTTTCCCAACATCATTTATTAAAGATAGACTGTCTTTACTTCACTGTATGCTCTTACCTCCTTTGTCAAATATCAATTGACCATAAAGGCGTGGGTTTATTTCTGGGTTTTCTATTCTGTTCCATTGATCTGTATGCCTGTTGTTATGCCAGTACCAAGCTGTTTTGATTACTATGGCCTTGTAGTATAACTTGATATCAGGAAGCGTGATACCTCCCACTTTATTCTTCCTTTTCAAGATTGCTGAGGCTATTCGTATTTTTTTATCCATACAAATTTTTGGAATGTTTGTTCTATATCTTTGAAGTATGCCATTGGTATTTTAATAGGAATTGCATTGAATCTATAGATTGCTTTGGTTAATATAGACATTTTAATGATGTTTATTCTTTCTATCCATGAACACTGTATATGCTTCCACTTGTTTGTGTATTCCTTGATTTCTCTTTTTTTTAATTTTTATTTTATTTATTCATTTTAGAGAGGAGAGAGAGAGACAGAGAGAGGGGAGGGAGGAGCTGAAAGCATCAACTCCCATATGTGCCTTGACCAGGCAAGCCCAGGGTTTCGAATCGGTGACAGCATTTCCAGGTCCACGACACTTTATCTACTGCGTCACCACAGGTCAAGGCGATTTCTCTTTTCAATGTCTTAAAATTTCCTAACTACAAGTCTTTTACCTCCTTGGTTAAATTTACTCCTGTGTACTTCCTTTTGTTGTTGCGATAATGAAGGGATAGTTGTTTCCTTAATTTCTCTTTCAGACAGTTTATTGTCAGTGTATAAAAATGCCACTGATTTCTAAACATTAATTTTATATCCCGCTACCTTGCTGAATTCATTTATCAGGTATACTAGTTTTTTGACTGAGCTTTTGGGGTTTTCTATGTACAGTATCATGTCATCAGAAAATAATGATAGTTTTACTTCTTCTTTTCCAATTTGGATGCCTATTATTTCTTCTTCTTGTCTGATTGCTGTGGCTAGGACTTCCAGAACTATGTTGAATAAGAGTGGTGAAAGGGGGCACCCCTGCTTTGTTCCTGATCTTAAGGGGATTGTTTTTAATTATTGCCCATTGAGTTGGTGGCTGTGGGTTTGTCATTGATAGCCTTTATCATGTTGAGGTATGTCCCCTGTATTCCCACTTTGCTGAGAGTTTTGATTATAAATGGATGCTGAATTTTATCAAATGATTTTTCTGCATCTATTGAAATATCACGTGGTTTTTCTCTTTCCTTTTGTTTATGTGATGAATCACATTGATTGATTTGCAAATATTGTACCAGCCTTGCCTTCCAAGAATAAAACCCACTTGATCATGATGTATGATTTTTTTTCATGTATTGCTGGATTTGATTTGCTAATTTTTTTTGAGAATTTTAGCATCTAAGTTCATCAGCGGTATTGGCATATAGTTTTCTTTCTTTGTAGTGCCTTTACCTCATTTTCGAATGAGGATTATGCTGGCCTCATAAAAGGAGCTTGGAAATCTTCCCTCCTTTTGAATTTTTTGAAATAGTTTGAGAAGGATAGATGTTATTTCTTCTTTGAATATTTGGTAAAATTCACCTGTAAAGCCATCTGCTCCAGGACTTTTGTTTGCTGGGAGTTTTTTGATAACTGTTTCAATTTTATCTGTTGTGATTGGTCTGTTTAGGTTTTCTAATTCTTTCAGATTGAGTTTTGGAAGATTATAAGTTTCTAGAAATTTATCCATTTTGACTAGGTTGTCCAATTTTTTGGCATACATATTTTCATAATATTTTCTTAAAATCCCTTGTATTTCTGTGGTGTCAGTTGTTACTGCTCTACTTTCCTTTCTAATTTTATATGAGTCCTCTCTCTTATTTTCTTGATAAATCTGGTTAAAGGTTCATCAATATTGTTTCAAAAAACTAGCTCTTGGTTTCATTGATCTTCTGTATTGACTTTTTAGCCTCTATGTCATTTATATCTGCTCTGATCTTTATTATTTCCTTCCTTCAAACTTCCTCTTGGCTTTATTTGTTGTTCTTTTTCTAGTTCTTTTAGATGCATGGTTAAGTTGTTTATTTGAGCTTTTTCTTGCTTCTTAAGGTGTGCCTGTTATGCTATGAACTTCTCTTCCAGGACTGCTTTTGCTGTGTCCCATAAATTTTAAGTTGTTTATGTTCATTTGTTTCAAGGAAATTTTTTATTTCTTCCCCGATCTCATTGTTAACCCATTCATTATTTAATAACATGCTATTTAGCCTCCAAGTTTTTGATGATTTTCAGTTTTTCTATTGTAGTTGATTTCTAGTTTCATGCCATTGTGATCAGAGAAGATGCTTGATATGATTTTAATTTTCTTAAATTTATTGAGACTTGTTTTGTGTCCTAACATGTGGTCTATCCTAAAGAATGTACCATGAACACTTGAAAAGAATGATATTCTGCTGCTTTAAGGTGAAAAATTTTGAAGATATTTATTAAATCCAGTTGATCTAGTGTGTCACATAAGGCTGCTGTTTCTTTGTTAATTTTCTGTCTGGAGGATCTATCCATTGATGTTAGTGGGGTATTAAAATCCCCTACTCTTATAGTATTGCTGTTGATCTCATCCTTTTTGTCCATCAAAATCTGCTTTATCTATTTTGGTGCTCTTATATTAGGTGCATAGATATTTACAGTGGTTATATTCTCCTGTTGGATTGCTCCCTTCATCATGATGTAGTGACCTTCTTTACTCTTTACTCTAGCCTTTGTTTTAAAGTCTATTTTTTCAGATATAAGTATTGCTACCCCAGCATTTTTTTCATTTCCACCTGCATGAAATACTTTTTCCATCCCTTCACTTTTAGTCTATGTGTATCTTTTGTTCTGAGGTGGGTCTCTTGTAGACAGCGTATGTATGGACCCTGTTTTCTTATCCACACAGCTGCCCTCTGACTTTTGATTGTAGCATTTAATACATTTACATTTCAAGGTATTATTGATATACAGTTGTTATTTTCATTTTGTTCTTTAAATTCACAATGCTCTGTTTCTCAATTTTTTTTTCTTAGCTCTTTTTACAGCAGGCCCCTCCCTTAACATTTCTTGCAGCACTGGTTTGGTTGTAATGAATTCCTTAAGTTCTTTTTTTGTTTCTTTTTTTTTTATCTGGGATGCTTTTTATTTCTTCTTCCATTTTAAATGATAGCCTTGCTGGATAAGGAAGTCTTGGTTGTAGGTTCTTGCTTTGCATCACTTTGAATGTTTTTTGCCATTCCCTAGGCTTCCTTGGGTTTCTCTTTAATGGGACTCTCTGTGCTTCTTTAACCTGTGTAATTTTTTCCTTCATCAATTTAGGGAAGTTTTCAGATATTATTTCTTCAAACATGTTCTCTATCCCTTGTTCATTCTCTTTTTTTAATGGAATTTTTAATTATTTTTTCAGTTTTTTAAAATTTATTTATTTTGAGAGGAGAGAGAGAGACAGAGATAGAGAAGGGAGGAGAAGCAGGAAGCATCAACTCCCATATGTGCCTTGACCAGACATATGCAGGGTATTGAACCAGCAACCTCAGTGTTCCAGGTTGACACTTTATCCACTGCACCACCCTAGGTCTCATTCTCTTTTTTTAAGGAACCCCTTTGAATTGGATGTTGTTTCTTTTCATGTTGTCACAGAACTCTCTTAGAATTTACTCATACTTTTTGAGTGTCTTCTCATTTTGCTGCTCTGCTTTCATGCTTTCATTTGTCTTGTCCTCCAAATCACTGATTCAATCCTTTGCTTCATGCAGCATGCTAGTAATTCCTTCTAGTGCAGTCTTCATTTCTGATATTGTATTTGTCATTTCGAACTGGTACTTTTTTATGATTTCAATGTCTTTTTCATGCTTGCTATTTTTTTATTTTGGTGATCATTATGTCCTTCCACTGTTGTTCTATGATACTTGAGCATCCTAAAAATCATTGTTTTAAACTCTGCACCTGGTAGTTTGGTTACTTCTATCTCATTCAGTTCTTTTTCTAGGGATTTCTCTTATTGATTCATTTGGGTCGCATTTCCCTGTTG
Organism: Saccopteryx bilineata; assembly: GCF_036850765.1. NCBI lineage: Eukaryota > Metazoa > Chordata > Mammalia > Chiroptera > Emballonuridae > Saccopteryx > Saccopteryx bilineata. The sequence goes on from NC_089492.1 coordinate 114,174,109, forward strand.
TGCATTTTGTCTGTATATTAAGTAGCGCTGTCTGATTTTGAAATTTTAGTGGTGTCTTTATGAAAAAGATGGGCTTGGTTGCACTGACCTTTAGGGCTCTTGTTTTTCTTGTTCTAGGAATGCTTCTTGAAGGTACTATTTTCAGCTTGCTGTTTGTGAGTATTAGATGTAGTTGGTCCTTTTGTGGGTACAGTTCTCCCTTCAGGCTGGCTAAGTTTAGGGTCAACCTTGATCATGTGTATTACACATTGTGGAATGTATGTCCTGTTGAGCATATTTATTCTCCACAGTGTCTGGTGCCTGCTAGACTCCACCTTCGGGCATTCTGCTTATGTAGGTAGCTGAGTTTGGGTTGGTGCTTTCTGCCACCCACTACCAGTTGTGTTGGCTCTAGTTCTTTTTTATTGGCATCAGCTGTCGTTTATAACTTGCTGTGGGCTACCAGTCTGTAGCTACTGCACTTTTTGCTATTTGTGTCTGCATTTTCTGTGCCTGGGTAGTGTGGAAAGGGCCAACTTTTTTATAAGGATCAGGTCCTTCCCATTCAGAGATGACAGCAGCTTCGTATAAGCCCCTATCTCTGTAAGATTTGTCTCCACTTTTCAGTTGCACCTCCTCCACTTGTGGCTGCCTAGTATTCCCATAGAGTCATTTGTAGTAAAACTGTAGTGTGGGCTCAGATTGACCTCACCCAACCAACCCCTCCACATGTTGCACACTTGATGGACCTCCATTCAGGGGTCTCTTGGTCAGAAGCTTAGTATAGGGAATGTGGCCCCTACACCAGAGCTTAATCCCTCAGCCAGTGATGGACACTCAAATTTTATTTCTCCCCAACAAGGTGAGCAACAGGTTCAGGCCAAATGTGGCTGACAGTCCCCTCTGCAGATGTTCTATCAGCTGGTGAGAGAGTCCTCTCCTGGGGTTGACACTCCCCTCCTTGAAGGTGGCTAAGCAGATCCAACAATAGACTCACAGAGACCCACACATTAAATATCCATGCTCCAAGCCTCTCTCCCTTCTCTCTTTAGAATATAGCCTAGGAGGGCAGGATATCCAGTGCTCAGGCCAGCTGACTGTGAAGCTCCACACTATCCAATGCACATGAGCTGCTGTGCTGGTCCTGATCGCAGAGAGTGAAACTCACCTCAGCTGGGCCAGGTGGAAGGGAGCTTTTCCTTAGGATACCACTCTAGCAAGGGTGACTGCAGCATTGGAAAATGACTCAGCACAGGGGTTCCAGTGGCCATCCCCTACAGCAGTGGTCCCCAACATTTTTTGGGCCACGGACCAGTTTAATGTCAGAAAATATTTTCACGGACCGGCTTTTAAGATGGGACAATTAAATGTATCACGTGACCGAGACAAGCGTCAAGAATGAATCTTAGACGAGTGTAACAGAGGGAATCTGGTGATTTTTTAAAAATAAAACATTGTTCAGACTTAAATATAAATAAAACGGAAATAATGTAAGTTATTTATTCTTTCTCTGCAGACCGGTACCAAATAGCCCACGGACCGGTACCAGTCTGCGGCCCCGGGGTTGGGGACCACTGCTCTATAGTGTCTCTCCCTGGGCCTCCAACTTTATACTGTCCTCATGGAACTCCAGTCCTGTTTGCTCTCCACCAGAGCCCCAAGTAAGTGGCTGTGAACAAGATTTTCTGTGTGGCCCCTTTAAGATAGAGCCTGCATCACTGAGAGCTCTGTCTCTTTCTTGCAGACAGAAATCCTGCTCTTTTCACTGCCAAATGCTGTATGGGTGCCTCTTCTAGGCTCTGGGGCTCTAGGCTGGGGCTCTGAACCTGGGGCTTAGGACCTACACCTCTCAGGGTGTCCCTCCCCGCAGTGAGAGTTCCTCTGGACTCTCAGCTGTTGCTCACTCCTGGGAGTGTGGTAGCCCTTTCTGCATTTCCACCCTTCCTACCAGTCTCTGTGTGGCTTCTTCTGTGATCCTTGGGTATAGACTTCTTTTCGTTTAGCACAAAGCTGTTTTTTTCAAGATGATTGTTCTTAAATTAAATTGTAATCCAATTTGGTCCTGGGTGGTGGCAGTTGGAACGTTTGCCTACTCCATCGCCATCTTGGAATCCTCTCTCTTATAGATTTTTATAGGCTTGTAGAGATGAGTAATCTTTCAAAAAAACCAAAATTTTAATTCTAGATATATTCTATTTTCTACTTTTTAAAAATGAGTGTGAATTTTAGTTTCAGATGAGTAAAATTAAGCCAAAAAAAATCAAGAGGAGTAAAAGAAAGTCAGTGCCAACATGTTTTTATAATGAAATATGAAAATAGACATAGTATAAAAAGACATTTAAGTATTATAACTAGTTTGATCATCATCACTAAGTAATCCGTAGAAGTGCACATGCAGAAGGCATTTATGAAACTTCAATCCACAATTACTTGTATTAGTTTTTGTATATTTACTAAGGCCATCAAAAATGTATAATGACAGTTCAGGGCCAGAATACTTAGCTCTAGGTAATATATTTACTTTTTCTGATTGCTAATATACTGTGATGCTGAAAGAAATAAAAATGTCCTTTACATTGTAACCTTGTAAAGAATTTGATTTTTTAATTATCTAAATGTTTTTGAATACAAAAATCTGTTACTATATTTTTAAAATAAGTAAAGTTGCTAAAGAATTTTGCAAAGAGGCAGGTACAATACCTTGTTCAGTACAAACTGACTAAATTTTTCATATTATTTTTATATCAAACTAATATTTTCACAATTTACACAAATTTTTATATGTTCTAGGTTAGTCCTTTTATAGTACTTTCAAAATATAATAGAAATGTCACTTAGAAAATAATGATGGCACAATATTTTCACTTTCTCACAGTAGGAATTTATTAGCTGCTATTTTAAGAGATTATTTTTGCTAATTGGTTCATTTTAATCAGTTTATACTATTTATTTAGTTAGTTTTTTAATGTTTATTTTACTAATTTTAGAGACAGGAACGGAGAGAGAGAGAGACATAGACAGGAACCTTGATCTGTTTTTGTATGTGCCCTGACCAGGGATACAAACTGGCAACCTCTGTGCTTCCATACAATGCTCTACACAACAGAGCTATCTGGCCAGGGCCATTTTAACCGGTTTTTAAATTGATACATGTACTAAAATTTGTGTAAAAAAAAATTGGGAACATACTAAATTGTAATTTACTCTAACTAGTGTCCTGTTCTATCCTCCTAAAGAGATTAAACCATCAAATCTATACAATGCATATTGGAAAACAGTAATGTAAAGTGTCAATATTATATGCTCAAAAATAATTCCACTTAATACAGTGTCCTTTCTGCTACATTTAATTACTTAGCTCAGTACCTATTAGGAAGCTTTCTTTGATTATTCATTCTCTATCTACTTCTTTTTCTAGAATTAATTCTGTGCTCTCTTAAGTTTCATTGTCTAACTCTACCACTTACAAATCTTTGATTTGGGGACAAATTGCTTAAACATTCTGCGCCTCAGTTTCCTCATCTGTAAAATGGAAAGCATAATAGCAGGGGTTGGGAAACTTTTTGGCTGAGAGAGCCATGAACGCCTCATATTTTAAAATGTAATTCCGTGAGAGCCATACAACGACCCATGTACTTTACGTATTATCCAATAAAAATTTAGTGTTGTCCCAGAGGACAGCTGTGATTGGCTCTAGCCACCTGCAACCATGAACATGAGTGGTAGGAAATGAATGGATTGTAATACATGAGAATGTTTTATATTTTTAACGTTATTATTTTTTTTATTAATGATTTGTCAGTGAGCCAGGTGTAGCCATCAAAAGAGCCACATCTGACCTGCGAGTCATAGGTTCTCAACCCCTGATAATAGTATTCACCTTGTGGTGGTGTTGTGATGATAAAATTTCTCATTATGTGGAAAAAATTAGAGCTCTGACACATAATAAGTATCCAAACAATTATTATTGATAGTATTTTAATCACCAGATTCCTGTAGAATTATTCATGTATATATTCTCTATTGTGTTTTAATTTTGGAATAAAGTTTTGTATCTAGATGTAATCTTTTTTTTTCTTTCTAAACTGTTGCATTTATATAAATGCCATGTTTTCTAGACTCTCCTGGGGAAAATTTGCTTCTGTTTCTTAGAATGAATTGGTTTTATTTTCCCCCAGAGGACAGTTACTTTATATCTTTACAATAGTTTTCCTCCACTGAACTACTAAATATTTCCATCTGCCTTGTGAATTTTCTGTTTGTTCAACTTTACAGAATGAGACACATTGTTCAGCTGAGGAAGTTGATATGGGATCAGCCAGCAATTATGTGGGTTCCTTTTTTTTATTTTTATTTATTCATTTTTAGAGAGGAGAGAGAGAGGGAGAGAGAGAGACAGAGAGAGAGAGAGAGAGAAGGGGGGAGGAGCTGGAAGCATCAACTCCATATGTGCCTTGACCAGGCAAGCCCAGGGTTTTGAACCGGCGACCTCAGCATTTCCAGGTCGACGCTTTATCCACTGCGCCACCACAGGTCAGGCCTGTGGGTTCCTTTTTTAACTTTTAACTCCAGTCAAAGGGGTAAAAGAAACATTTTCATTCACTGTGGCTTTATTTTCTAGAATAGGATTCCCAAGTGGCTACAGAAAGCAATGCAAGATCTTCTGGGGAGACAGTCACATGACAGAAAATTCTCTTCTTTGATAAGAGGGTTTCTTTTCCATAGTTGTTGAATAACCCAAAGTTGCCTGAGCACCTGTTCTGCCTTCTCCAGCTGACAGGGCTCATCTTGATGACAGCCTATCGTAACAGTGCCCGCTTCAGCCAGTTCTATTGGTGCCCTATATTATTGACACTAACAACTACCTCAGGACACTGTATCCCCAGCTTCTGGTCAGAGAGGTTTGGGGAAGAGGCATGAGGCAATACTGTTTCTTTATTTCACCGATAGGCTTTTTTGTCATAGCTGCCTTATTACAGAGTAGTTATCATGGCTTTTGATCTGATCCCACCTGCACTCGATTTTGTAGAAACACTCCTCTCAGTTGGTGCTTCCTCATAGCCTTTATTGTCCAACACTGTTAATGATTTTTTTTATTTGCCCCATTATTTACATTGCTTTGGTCAGTTCCATGGAACTTAGGAAAATAATATTAAATACATATGCTCACATTAATATCCTGAAATAGCTCCTGTGGGTTTTTTTAGAGAGATTCTTACTTTTGTAAAGCACCGACAATAGTGTATTATATAATAAACCCAAATTCGATGTATGTGATTAAATATATAGTACATCTCCTTGAAAAAGAAGTCAGTTACTTTATTTCTTGTTAATACAGTAAAAACACTCTCCTGGATTGGTAGTTGAACTTGTTAACCAAATAAATAAGACAAGTAACATGAAAATTTAAAAACTGCTCCTTGATGATTGTATGAAAAATTCATAGTTCATGTTGCAGCATAATAGATGTGTAAGAAGATTGTCTCACTTGAATGTTAGAAAATATATTTTTTGAAACAGCAATTTTAAACTATTAAATTTACTTAGTTTATCTTCCTTTGTTACATCTAAAAGATTTCCATTTATGAATAATGTATATTAGTATTTTTATACATTTTAAAATCTGTGTTCCCCTTGTAACAAATATGTGTTAGAGTCTCATGTTCCAAAAATTTATATTCAAAAGATATTTTTTATTGATAAATATAATATAGTGTTATAATAGTGAATGATAGGTATTTTTTCAAAGTATAGTACACCTACTGAAATTCTAATGTTCCCTCCAGGCTAAATATGTATATATCTGACTCCTGTTTTCTCTAGAGAAAAATACTGATCTGTGTGCAGAAAATGCACCTGTACCTCTGTGTTATTTATTTTTCTTTTAGTAGAAATATGGTCTGGCTAAGAACCAAACTCTGATTTTTCCTTTTTTCTCTGTATGATCTAGACCATACCCGACCACTTCCAAATATGAGAATATAAATTACAAATTCTCTTTGTTTTGTAGTGTATGGCCAGTAGCTGCTACCATAATGGCCATTCACATGCAGGTTTCCATTAGATTCAGACAGACAGTAAAGAAACAGTGAAGCCAAAAAAATGGTGAACCATTCCTTCATTTAAGACTCGCACCAGCTGACGAGCAAACACAGCAAAGTGTCTCGCTTCATTCATTCAGAGCTCACAAAGCTACTGACACATTATCCGGTTCCACAACCAGGAGAATCTTCTCAGGTTCCTACTACAATCAAAGGCCTCATGAGTCCCAAAGCCCCTCACTTCTGGCTCCCCAACTTCTCCTTCAGCACTCTGCCTTCTCTCTCTTTCCCTGTCATCTTGGCTTCTCTCCTCCAGCACACATTAATTAGCAAGACAATGGCCCTTCTCAAGCAGGAAAGTAATTTGCAATTTCACAGATCACATACTTGGAGCAGCCCAGCGCCACTTTTTAACACTAAAAGAGAGCAAACTCAAAAAATACAAATTTTAGATAGAAGAAAGATGGCAACGGAGTAGGCAGACATTCCAACTGCCACTACCCAGGACCAAATTGGATTACAACTTAATTTAAGAGCAATCATCATAAAAAACCAACTTTGGACAAAACTAAGAGGAATTTGTAACCAAGGATCACAGAAGAAGCTACACAGAGACTGGTAGGAAGGGTGGAGACACAGAAAGGGCTGCCCCACTCCCAGGAGCTAATGGTGGCCCAGAGGGACTCTCACAGTGGGATGGGTCACCCTGAGAGGTGTGGGTCCTCAGCCCCAGAACCAGAGCTCCATCCTAAAGCCAAAGAGCCTAGAATAGGCATCCAGACAGCATTTAGCTGTGAAAAGAGCCACATTTCTGTCCGTGAGAAAGAGATACACCTCTCTGAGGCGGATTCCATTTTAAAGGGCCTATGCAGAAAACCTTGTTCACAGCCACTTACACAGGGCTTTGTCAGGGGAGAGCTGAGAGGACTGGAGTTTCCTGAGGAGAGCATAAAGTTGGAGACCCAGGGAGAGACACTGTGGGGGATGGCCACCAGAACCCCTGTGCTGAGCCATTCTCCAGTACTGCAGTCGCCATCTTTATTGGGTGGGGCAGTCCCCTCTGAGTGGCACCAGCCTGGAGAGAAGCAACTGCTCCACCCTGGGGAGTCTCTTCTACCCCACGAATGGTAATAGATAGTTCTGAGAGGCCAGAAAGCAGGGGGCACATCAGTGACTCAGTTTTCTGGTGTTGAGACTGAGACCGGAGCTACCCCCAAACTCTCCTGAGTCTATGACTGGTGCTTCTACCTCACAAGAGACTCAGCTGAAAGTGTCCAGAGAGGGGGCAGACCACATCTCTGGGTCTCAGAAGCAACACCCACGGGACTCCTGGGGCCACACCCTACTGATGTTTTTGAAAAAAGTCTGGACAGACTGACACCTGGGGCCAATGGGCGGAACCACACCCACCACCCTTCTTAATCACTGAATTGTCACAGGCTCTAGACCATTCGTAGTCAACCTGGTCCCTACATTCCAGCTTTCATGGTGGGTGGTAGCGGAGCAACCAAAGCATAAATAAAAAGACAGATTTAGCTACAGTAAGTTGTTTTATAAAGATTTATTCTAACACACTTAGCAAAAGTTCGACAAAGTACTTGGTAAGTAATTATTATTATATGTGCTTTAACTTGCTATAACTCTGCTATATAAATTTTATAAAGTAAAGTTACTTCTCTGCTTTATAAATCACCATTACTGTGGAACTGGTGGGCGGTTAGAAAATTTTACTACTAACAGAGATACAAAAGTGGGCGGTAGGTATAAAAAGGTTGACTACCCTGCTCTAGACTCTAGGAGAGGTTTCTTCAGCAGCTGAGCCCAACAAGCAGCAGTAGACAGGCTACAGGAGGTGAGACTCAGGGAAACTTTTCCGTCTGAGTAGACTTTCCCCCAGGCTCAGAGTGGGTAAAAGCCAGCCTAGGTATGCAGCTGGTATTTCCATGTACAGCTGGGCCCAACAAAGGCAGCCACAAACTCCGAATAGCTTGTAGCTCCAAGAAGGTTGTTGAGTGCCAGTCACGGGCAGTGTCTTTCACTGGTCTGCACTGGGTTCCTGCTTGGGAGGTCCAGGGCTGGCACATCCAGGACCAGCTACAGAAAGCATCAGTTCAGGACCTAACAACCTTTGCTTGTGCATTGAATAGCATGCAGCTTCACAGTCAGCCAGCCTGGACACTGGATTTTCTGTCCTGCTAGGCTAGATTCCACAGGGGAAAGACTGTCCAGCTTCACAGTCAAACAGCCTGGGCGCTGGATATTCTGTCCTGCTAGGCTAGATTCCCACAGGGGAAAGCATCAGTTCAGGACCTAACAATCCTTGCTTGTGCATTGGATAGCATGCAGCTTCACAGTCAGACATCCTGGGCACTGGATATTCTGTCCTGCTAGGCTAGATTCCACATTTAAAGTGTGGGTCCCTCAGACTCTATTGTTGAATCTGGTTGAGGGGCTTAGCCACCTTTGGGAGGGGCATATTAAGCCCCAGGAAAGGACTCTCTCAGTCTTCCTCCCTGACACCAGGGTATCACCAGCTGAAAGAACTTCTGCAGGGGGACTGTCAGCCATACTCAGTCTGAACCTACTGTTCACCTTATTGAGAAGAAATAAAATTTGAGTATCTAGCAGTGGTTGATGCATCAAGCTCTGGAGTAGGGACAACATTCCCTGTACTGAGATCCTGATCAAGAGACTGCTGAAGTAGGCGGTCCCACAAACATTGTATTCACAACTTCAGCTGCCCTCACCCACCAAATGTGCAACCTGTTGTGGGGTTAGCTGGGTAAGGCCCATCTGAGCCCACACTACAGCCTTACTACTGAAGGCTCTGTGGAAAGAAGAGACAGCTACAAAAGGAAGAGGAGAAACTGAAAAGTGGAGACTAATCTTAAAGAGCTTGGGGCTTTTACAGAGCTGTTGTCATCTCTAAGCAGAAGCTGATCCTTATACAAAGGTAGGCCCCTCTCACAGAACCCAGACACAGAAAATGAAGATACAAACTGCAAAAAGTACAATAGCTGCAGACTAGTAGCCCACAGTGAGTAGGTTAGAAACAACACCTGATGCCAACACAAGAGAAACTAGAACCAACACAACTGGTAGTGGGTGGCAGACGGCACCAATCCTAGATTCAACTACCTACACACACAACACACCCAAAGGTGGAGTCTAGCAGGCACCAGACACAGTGGAGAATAAATACACTGAACAGGACAGACATTGCACAGTGTGTAATACACATTATCAAGGTTGACCCTTAGAACCAGCCAGCCAGAAAGAATAAATGTACCCATAAAATGACCAACTGCATCTAATGCTTACATACAACAAGAGCAAAAACAGTACCCTCAAGAAGCATTCCTAGAACAAGGAAAACAACTGGTCTGGAGAACAATACCATCGAGCCCATCTTCTTCATAAAGACACCACTAAAATTTCAAAGTTAGATAGCACTACCTAATACACAGACAAAATGGGCAGACAGAGAAATGTGACCCAAATGAATCAATAAGAGAAGTTCCCAGAAAAATAACTAAATGAGATGGAAGTAACCAAACTACAAGATGCAGAGTTTAAAACAATGATATTTAAGATGCTTAAGGATCTTAGAACAATAATGGTTGGACATAGTGAGCACCTCAATAAAGAGATAGCAAGCATCAAAAATAGAATTTAAATCATAAGAAAGAACCAGTCATAAATGACAAATATAATATCAGAAATAAAGACTGCAAAAGAAGGAATTAATAGCACGGTGGATGAAGCAGAGGATTGAATCAGTGATTTGGAGAACAAGATAAACAAAAGCACAGAATCAGAGCAGCAAAAAAGAATAGAGGCTTGCTTGACCAGGTGGTGGTGCAATGGATAGAGCATTGGACTGGGATGCAAAGGACCCAGGTTCGAGGCCCCTAGGCGGCCAGCTTCAGCACAGGCTCATCTGGTTTGAGCAAAGCTCACCAGTTTAAACCCAAGGTCACTGGCTCAAGCAAGGGGTTACTCAGTCTTCTGAAGGCCCACAGTCAAGGCATATATGAGAAAGCAATCAATGAACAACAAAGGTGTTAAAACAAAAAACTGATGATTGATGCTTCTCGTCTCTCTCAGTTCCTGTCTGTCTGTCCTATCTATCCCTCTCTCTGACTCTCTCTCAGTCTCTGTAAAGAAAAAAAAAGAATAGGGGCTCTAAAAGTCTGAGGAAACTCAAAGAGAGCTCTGTGACAACATGAAGACAAACAACAACATCCACATCATAGGGGTTCCTGAAGGAGAAGAGAATGAATAAAACAAGGAATAGAGAACCTATTTGAAGAACTCATACCTTAAAATTTCCCTAAATTGATGAAGGAAAAAGTCACACAAGTTTAAGAAGCACAGAGAGTTCTGTTAAAGAGAAACCCAAGGAAGCCTACAGCAAGACACATAATAATTAAAGTGTCAAAGTTAAGAGACAAAGAAAGAATACTAAAAGCTGCAAGAGAAAAGCAGTTAATTACCTACAGAGGAGACCATAAGGTTGACATCTGACTTCTCAACAGAAACACTTGAGGCCAGAAGGGATTGGAAAGAAATATTCAAAGTGATGCAAAGCAAGAACCTACAACCAAGACTTTTTTTATCCAGCAAGGCTATCTTTTAAAATTGAAGGAGAAATTAAAAGCTTCCCAGACCAAAAAACAAAACAAAAAAACAATTCAAGAAGTTAATTACAACCAAACCAGTACTACAAGAAAAGTTAAGGGGCCTGCTGCATAAACTATAAAGGAAAAAAAATAGAGAAAAAGAGTAATGTAGATTTAAAGAACAAAATGGAAATAAACAACTGTATATCAATAATACCATAAAATGTAAGTGTATTCATTGCTCCAATCAAAAGATAGAGGATAACTGCGGGAACAAGAAAACAGGACCCATATATATGCTGTTTACAAGAGACACACACCTCAGAACAAAATATACACATAGACTAAAAGTGAAGGGATGAAAAAAAAGTATTCCATGTAAGTGGAAATGAAAAAATGCTGGGGTAGCAATACTTATATCTGAAAAAATAGACTTTAAAACAAAGACTAGAGTAAAGAGTAAAGAAGGTCACTACATCATGATGAAGGGAGCAATCCAACAGGAGAATATAACCACTGTAAATATCTATGCACCTAATATAAGAGCACCAAAATAGATAAAGCAGATTTTGATGGACATAAAGGGTGAGATCAACAGCAATACTATAAGAGTAGGGGATTTTAATACCCCACTAACATCAATGGATAGATCCTCCAGACAGAAAATTAACAAAGAAACAGCAGCCTTATGTGACACACTAGATCAACTGGATTTAATAAATATCTTCAAAATTTTTCACCTTAAAGCAGCAGAATATCATTCTTTTCAAGTGTTCATGGTACATTCTCTAGGATAGACCACATGTTAGGACACAAAACAAGTCTCAATAAATTTAAGAAAATTAAAATCATATCAAGCATCTTCTCTGATCACAATGGCATGAAACTAGAAATCAACTACAATAGAAAAACTGAAAATCATCAAAAACTTGGAGGCTAAATAGCATGTTATTAAATAATGAATGGGTTAACAATGAGATTGGGGAAGAAATAAAAAATTTCCTTGAAACAAATGCAAATGACCATACAACTCAAAATTTATGGGACACAGCAAAAGCAGTCCTGAGAGGGAAGTTCATAGCATAACAGGCACACTGTTCTTAAGTTTTCATAGCTTAAGAAGCAAGAAAAAGCTCAAATAAAAACCTAACCCTGCATCTAAAAGACTAAAAAAAGAACAAGAAATAAAGCCCAGAGGAAGTTTGAAAGGAGGAAATAATAAAGATTAGAGCAGAAATAAATGACATAGAGGCTAAAAAATCAGTACAGAAGATCAATGAAACCAAGAGCTAGTTTTTTGAAAAGGTAAACAATATATATATTTTTTAAAGCAAAGGTTCTTTTTTTTTTTTTTTTTTTTACTGAGACAGAGAAAGGGTCAGAGAGAGGAATAAATAGGGATAGACAGACAGGAACTGACAGTGATGAGAAGCATCAATCATCAGTTTTTTGTTGTGACACCTTAGTTGTTCATTTATTGCTTTCTCATATGTGCCTTGATCGTGGGCCTTCAGCAGACTAACACTTTGTTCAAGCCAGCGTCCTTTGGTCCAAGCTGGTGAGCTTTGCTCAAACCAGATGAGCCTGCACTTAAGCTGGTGACCTCGGGGTCTTGAACCTGGGTCCTCTGCATCCCAGTCTGACGCTCCATCCACTGTGCCACCACCTGGTCATGCAAAAATGTAAACAATATTGATGAACCTTTAACCAGTCTTATCATGAAAATAGAGGACTCAAATAAAATTAGAAATGAAAGTGGAGAAGTAACAACTGACACAACAGAAAAAGAAAGCATTGTAAGAAAATATCAATATTATAAAGATCTGTATGCCAAAAATTGGACAACCTAGGTGAAAAGAATAAATCTCTAGAAACATATAATCTTCCAAAACTCAATCTGGAAAAATCAGAAAACCTAAACAGACTGATCATAACAAATGAAATTGAAACAGTTATCAAAAAACTCCCAGTAAACAAAAGTCCTGGAGCAGATGGCTTCACAGGTGAATTTTACCAAATATTCAAAGAAGAACTAACACCTATCCTCAAGCTATTTCAAAAAATTCAAGAGGAGGAAAGAGTTCCAAGCTCCTTTTATGAGGCAAGCATAATCCTCATTCCAAAACAAGATAAAAGCACTACAAAGAAAAAAAAACTATAGGCCAATATCCCTCATGAATTTAGATGCTAAAATTCTCAACAAAATATTAGCAAGCCTGATTCAGCAATAAATGAAAAACATCATAGTTCATGATCAAGTGGGATTTATTCTTGGGAGGCATAGCTGGTACAGTATTTGCAAATCAATAAATGTGATTCATCACATAAATAAAAAGAAGGATAAAAATCACATGATAATATCAATAGATGCACAGAAAGCATTTGATAAAATTCAGCATCCATTTATGATCAAATCTCAGCAAAGTGGGAATACAGGGAACATACCTCAACATGATAAAGGCCATCTAGGACAAACCCACAGCCAACATCATACTCAATAGGCAAACATTAAAAACAATTTTCTTAAGATCAGAAACAAGGCAGGGGTGCCCCTTTTCACCTCTCTTATTCAACATAGTTCTGGAAGTCCTAGCCACAGTAATCAAAAAAGAAGAGGAAATAAAAGGCATTCAAATTGGAAAAGAAGAAGTAAAACTATCATTATTTGCTGATTTCATGAGAATGTACATAGAAAATCCTAAAGTCTCAGTCAAAAAAACTAGTAGACCTGATAAGTGAATTCAGCAAAGTGGTAGGATATAAAAGGATATAAAATTAATATTTAAAAATCAGTGGCATTTTTATACACCAACAATAAACTGGCTGAAAGAGAAATTAAGGAAACAATCCTCTTTACTATTGCAACAACAAAAAATAGTGCATAGGAGTAAATTTAACCAAGGAAGTAAAGGACTTGTATTTGAGAAATTTTAAGACATTGAAAAGAGAAATCAAGGAAAATACAAACAAGTGGAAGCATATACAGTGTTATGATTAGGAAGAATAAACATCATTAAAATGTCTATATTAGGCAAAGCAATCTATAGATTCAATGCAATTCCTATTAAAAAACCAATGATATACTTCACAGATATAGAATAAATGTTCCAAAAATTTATATGGAACCAAAACAAAACAAAACAAAACAAAAAACAACCATGAGTAGGCTCGGCAATTTTGAAAAGGAAGAATAAAGTGGGAGGTATCACGCTTCCTGCTGTCAAGTTATACTACAAGGACATTGTACTCAAAACAGCTTGGCACTGGCATAAGAACAGGCATATAGATCAATGGAACAGAACAGAGAACCCAGAAATAAACCCACAGCTCTATGGACAACTGATATTTGACAAAGGAGATAAGAGCATACAATGGAGTAAGGACAGTCTCTTTAACAAATGGTGTTGGGAAAATTGAACAAGTACATGAAAAAAAAATGAAACTAGACCACCAACTTACATCATTCTCAAAATAATCTCAAAACGGATAAAAGACTTAAAGTCGTGAAAGCATACACATCTTGAAAGACAACATAAACAGTAAACTCTCTGATTTCTCCCATAGCAATATTTGTGCCTATTTACCTCCACAGGCAGTGAAATAAAGGAAAAAATAAACAAAATGACTAAATCAAACTAAAAACTTTTGCAGAGCAAAAGACACCATGAACAAAATAAAAAGAGAACCCACACAATGGGAGAACATATTCACCAATTGATCTGATAAGGGGTTAATAACCAAAATTTATACAGAACTTCTAAAACTCAACACCAGGAAGGTAAACAATCCAATTTAAAAATGGGCAAAAAACTGAATAGACACTTCTCCTAAGAAGACATACAAATGGCCAATAGGCATATGAAAAAATGTTCAACATTACTAATCTTAAGAGAAATGCAAATTAAAACCACAATGAGATACCACCTCACACCTGTCAAAATGGCGTTCATTAACAAAGCAACACATAATAAGTGCTGGGGAGAGTGTGAGGTAAAGGGAACCCTCCTGCACTGCTGGTGGGAATGCAGACTTGTGCAGCCACTGTGGAGAACTGTATGGGGTTTCCTCAAAAAATTAAAAATGAAACTGCCTTTTGACTAAGCTATCCCACTATTAGTTATATATCTTAAGAACACCAAATCACTGATTCAAAAGAAGACATACACCATGTTTATTGCAGCATTTTTACAATAGCCAAAATCTGGAAACAGCCCAAGTGTCTGTCAGTGGACAAGTGGATTAAAAAGAGTGGTACATATACACAATGAATACTACATGGCTGTGAAAAAGAAGGAAATCTTACCTTTTGTGACAACATGGATGGACCTGGAGATTATTGTGGTAAGTGAAATAAGCCAGGCAGAGAAAGAAAAATATCATATGATCTCACTTATATGTGGAATCCAGTGAACAAAGAGGACTGAGGAATGGAATAGAGGTGGAGGCAGGGTCACAGGGATCAGAGAGACAGCAGTCAGAGGGAAGGGGGATGAGGGGATGGAATCAGAGCAGGTAAAGGGATTAGTGAAACTATATATACATAACAGAGATATAGATAACAGGACATCTAATCCTAGAGGAAAAAGGGGAGGGAGTTGGTAGGAGGGGTCAAAGGTCAAAGGGGGTATAACATGGACACGGGGTAGGGGGCGAGGGAGTTATATTCTGTGGGACACTTCAATCCATGAAAACACAATGAATTAAAAATTAATAAAAAATCAAATGTAAAAAAAGTACAAATTTTACAAACTCAGTGGCCTAATATGCAAGTTCTGTTTCATTTGCTTAGAATGCTTCCCCAGCTCCAGAACTTTAACCCTCACCAAACTACATCCTGACTTCATCCAATAAATTGTACTCATCCATGGGTTATGTGCTACATTCTCTGGGAAGTTCTCCTGAACCACTGGCTTTGGCTTAGATTACCTGCATTTAATCCTCACTTTTCACACAGTATTGAAAATGCCTCATTAAGTGCTTTTTCTACCAGAAAATTAAACTAGACGCATAGTAGCTAAGAACTATGTCTTCTTCAAATTTTTATTTATGATATAATGCCAAGCATAACATTAGCTTTCCAAAATATTTGTGAAATTAGTTACTAAAATGTGACCATGTTAAACATTAGAAAGATGAAAAGAAAATTTGAACACTGCTACCATAAAGCTGGCAACACTAAGAATATCAATAATTATTTGTACTTTAGTGTTGCAGTAATAATTGCTTTAAAACTAAATAACAAGCATCTCTGAGTTCATGTTTTAAGAATTTATCAGTATTCTTAGAATTGTCATCATTATTTAATGTTGACGTTTGTTAATATTTAGTCATGACTCATATTTATACCAGGTTTTCACTGCAAATGTGACATAGAGAAATGAGACAAATATTCAAAAAATTGGGGTGTGTGATGGAAATAGAAGCTTTGACATAAAGGACAGTGTGTACAATTTAATTCAGCTTTGATTTTCAATTGTGACAGAATAACAAATGTCAATTCAGTTACTTCAGAATCATTCCGGCTTCCAGCCTTCTGGTTCTAGTGCGGACTCTCCCTCGAAACTAGTGCTGTCCAATCTTGGCTGCACATCAACATAACTTGTGCAATTTTGTTCAGAGAGACGAATTTGTGAAAAGGACCAGGGCATCCCATTACTCTTCAGAAGTATATTAATTCCCTTATTGCTTAGAATGAAGGATAAATATTTATTATTTCAAGAAATAGATAATGGACTATATTATATAAGTCATAGTTATGGAGGAATAATTAGAAGAACTAGAAAACTATACACTTTCTCACCTTTTCAAACAATTCAAAGTTTTAGAAGAAAAATACAAATATACAAACAAAACAATAAAATACAAACTATTAAGGAAAAAATTTAAAAATATATTAAAAATAAACAAAGAACACATTAAAAAGGTAACATAACTAAGAGTAAACATATCAAACCATGCGAAAGGTCTACTTGAAAAAAATATTAGACTCTGGTCATTTGGCTCAGTGCTAAAGCATTGGTCTAGGCTGAGGAAGTCCTGGATTTGATTCTTGGTCAGGGTACACAGGAGAAGCTACCATCTGCTTCTCACCCTTCTCCCCATCTTTCTCTCTCTCTCTCCCCCACCCTTCCTGCAGCCATAGCTCCAATGGTTCTAGCAAAGTTGGCCTGGCCCTGAGGATGTTGCCATGGCCTTGGCCTCAGGTATTAAAATAGCTCGTTTGCCAAGCAACAGAGCTGTGGCTCAGCCGGGCAGAGCATTGCCTGGTAGGGGCTTGCTGGGTAGATCCCAGTTGGGTGCATGTGAGAGTCATTATCTGCCTCCCTGCCTCTCACTTAATAAAAAATAAAAATAAAAGGAGAGAGAGAGAGAGAAAAAAAAGAAAAAAATATTAAAGCACTATATAGGGACAGTATCCAAAATAGTAAAATACTGAATTCTAATTAAATGACAATCAAGAGAGATTGGGTCAAAGTGTGGTACTTCCATATAATCAAATACTACTTAGCCATTAATAATAAAAGGTATTTTTTTCCTTATACTGATATGGAACAATCACAAAGACAATGTTAGGTAGCAAAAGTAAGATACAGATTATACTGTGTATTGTAAAGCATACTACTATTTGCATAAAAAGCAAAAATAATGTCTTATATAAATATATATACATATGATATAAACTATTGCATATATTATATGCTTAAATATAAGTAGAATACCTTGAGAAATGCTCATAAGAAATGGTGGCTGCTTCTGGGAAGTAGAGCTGGAGGAAAAAGAGAGACTTGCTTTTCATTGTGTAACGTGTACAACTGACTATTTTTTAATATGCATGTATTTTTTTAAGACTTTTATTTATTCATTTTAGAGAGAAAGAGACAGAGAGAGAGAGAGAGAGAGAGAGAGAGAGAGAGAGAAAGAAGAGGGGGAGGAGCAGGAAATATCAACTCCCATATGTGCCTTGACCACGCAAGCCTGAGATTTCGAACCAGCGATCTCAGCGTTACAGGTCCACACTTCATCTACTCTGCCACCACAGATCAGGCATGTATTAACTTTTAAGTTTTTTAAAATAACAAAGTAAAATCTCTGAAGAAATTGTGATACCTATAAGCCACTGATCTAATAAAAACCATTTAGACCAGGGGTAGTCAACCTTTTTATACCTACCGCCCACTTTTGTATCTCTGTTAGTAGTAAAATTTTCTAACCATCCACCAGTTCTACAGTAATGGTGATTTATAAAGTAGGGAAGTAAGTTTATTTTATAAAATTTATATAGCAGAGCTACAGCAAGTTAAAGCATATAATAATAATTACTTACCAAGTACTTTATGTCGGATTTTCGCTGTTTGATAGAATAAATCTTTATAAAACAACTACTATAGTTAAATCTATGTTTTTATTTATACTTTGGTTGCTCTGCTACTGCCCACCATGAAAGCTGGAATGCCCACTAGTGGGCAGTAGGGACCAGGTTGACTACCACTGATTTAGACCTTTCAAAGCCACTACAGGGTTCTTCACATTTCTATGCCATGGACACCTCTGATAGTTCAGGATAGTCTTTGGACTCATTCCCCATAAATGTTTGATTTTTTAAAAATGGATAAAATAAGTAACATAAGATCATAAAGGAAATGAAATCTATTAAAATTAGTTATTATGGTATTTTTTAAAACTAGATTTGACAGTGGGTTAGACTTTTATAATAGTGATAAACATAAATAATATTCTGAGATATCTTTAACAAATCTATTATGACATGAAAATATCTTCAATTTCTTTTGGTGGAAAAAATCATGAGTAATAATGATACTACAAGTTTTTTATGTAATTACATAAAATGCTAAATTTCAGTTAAAATTAGTGAAAATAAAGATATAACTTTTTTTTTCTCCCTTCCAAGTTCACGGACTGTTCCTAAAGTCCACTAGGAATTCACTAAATCTGGACTCTCTACGAACTTTCTAAACATTCTCTAGGCCTAAATTCTTTCATATTCAAAATAAAAAATTTAATACAGCTTCTTTTCATAAGGATTTCAGAGGAGTATCTAATATATTATTGTATATTTTTCTTAATTCCAACTTATAAATATATTTGGGATATAAATTTTTTCTAAGTTACCACGTCAACAGGTTAGTCAGAGATATTACAACAGTTTTGTTTGAGTATATAATGATGTATGAAATAAAAAAATGTAACTACCCAGTTAATCGTTTCCATGTAGACATCTGTTAATATTGGTTCTAGCTTTTCTTTTAGTAATTGAACTTTTCCTTCTTAACCCCAGCCTAAAATTAGTTAGTTACAGTTTTTAACATTTTCTTTACTTTTCCTTTTCTGCACAGGTCTTTGCTAATAGCATCTCCTATACCTCCTCATACTTATGACAGATGGCTACTGAAACCTACATTTTCATTTGGTTTTATATAGCATCACATTTTTCCTCCTGGGGCATATGATTAAAAGATATTGCTCAAATTCCAATGCCCCTGACTTGTAAGCAACCGTTGGTTCTTCATTTTGTCTCAACCATCAAAGCTGTTAATACCTTGAACCTTCTTTAAGTTGCAAAATGTCCACTTGAAAACCTTAATCAGTCAGAAAGTTGGTAAATTATACCATCACGCTATCCATATTGAATATCCATTACTCCTGGACATAGCACATTAACTGACTCATTAGCTATTTCAAACCATATGGACTTGGGTTTGAGTGGGTCATTTTGATAATATCCTGAGGTGAGTTTCCTAATTATTGCAATTATGTGATCTCAATCATGAGGCCAGGCTCACAAAATAGTGTCAGTGCCTTTAGAATGAGTGTCAGTGCACCCAGACAATGACTGAGATGAGCAACATGCTCTTTGGTTGTTATAAGTCCCTTGATACTCCAAAAGTAATTACTTGAAAAGTTCTGAGAAGATGCCAGAAACAGTCTGAGAATGGAATAAGCATGGAATGTTACAGCGAATGACAATCATACAGTAAATAGATTGCCCAGAGTTGAAAGTACGATAACTTCAATGCCTTATGTTGATGCTTCTCAAATGTATGTTTTTTTTTTCCAATGTATGTCTTATATAGTATTTTTAAGCAACAATGCACATATTTTTTTTAAAGGGAGTGAGAAAAGAGCAAGTATGTAAGGCCTGTGGGAAATTCTATGATAGTATCACAAAACAATAAGAGGTTAGACATTTACATATCAAAGTTGGGGGGGTAGCAAGAGTTTTCTTATTAATAACTAAAAGCTGTTTTTATACTGGCAAAATATACTTAAAAGTTACCATTTTAACCACTTTGAAGTGTACAGTTTTGTGGCATTAAGTGTATTCACTCACATTGTTCTGCAGCCATAACCACCATCTATCTCCAGAATGTTTCCATCTTGTAAAACAAACTTTATACCCTTTAAATAACTCCCTACTCCCTCCTTTCATCCCATGGCAACTAACATTCTACTTTCTGTCTCTATGCATTTGACAACTCTAGGTACCTTATACAAATGAAATCATACAATTTGTTCTTTTGTGACCAACCTGTGTCACTCAGCATCATGTCTTCAAGGTTCAACTATGCTATAGCATGTGTTAGAATCTCCTTTCTTTTTTAAACTCAATAGTATTCTACTGTATGAGTGAGTTCACACATAGATAGATAGATGATAGATAGATAGATAGATGATAGATATATAGATAATTAGATAGATAGATAGATAGATAGATAGATAGATAGATAGATAGATGATAGATAGATGCATACATACATACCACATTTTGTTTGTGTATTCATCTGTTCATGGATACTTGGGTTGCTTTCACCATTCAACTATTGTGAACAATCTACTATAAACATGGGTGTACAAATATCTATTCAAGTCCCTGCTTTCAATACTGAAAATTTATTTTTAAAAACAAAATAGTAAATGTGCATTTTCAAAGCCTTACCCTCTGCAGAGGCATCTGGAAGTTACCAACTACAAATTAAAATAATCAATTTGAAAGTGAAACAGAGGAAATTCCCAAAGCTTACCACTTCCTTTAATGTTTTTGGCTTTTTCATTTAACAGCTAAAAATAAACATTATTAGTAAAAAATTTTCCTTTTCTAAAAATCTAAGATATATATATGAAAGGATTATAATCAGAGCTGCCAAAGTGGGTCAGGTGGCAACACCTGCACACCATTACAAAGTAAATACAAGCATGCCTCGTTTTATCGCACTTTACATGTTACATTTTTTTACAGATTGAAGACAAGACCCTCCACCAACAAAAAGATTATGACTTGCTTTAATACAATGGTCTGTAACTGAACTGTCCATATCTCTGAGGTATGCCTGTATAGATGCTTTAGACGGGGTGGGGGGTGGGGAGTCGTCGTGCTCTGGCTGATGTAAACTGAAATATGGTGGTTTACTAGAAAAAAAGGAAAGAAATCTGTAATCCCACAACTGAATTCTAATGGTGAACAGATAACTAGCTGATAAGAAATACTTTTGTCTCTCAAGAAAAGTCTAGAGATGGAGAGACAAAAGAGCATTTCTGAAATAAACATACATTCAGGATGGAATTGTGGCCATTGGTTTAAGTGAGTCTCAAGTTTGCAAAGCACGATTCCCAATTGTGAAAACTTTGCGGGTTCAGGATAGATATATTCCAATTTATAGGTTGAGATAGTCTAAGAAGGCAAGATAAATCAGTAGTGTGTGTGTGTGTGTAATTCTATTAGAAAATTTAAATGAAAGTATTTGATAGAATATAATATCAATTGGTAGTGGGAATCTAAATTCAATGGACTTATTATATTCAATAATCATTCTGTTGAGAAGACACTCCCACTGGCTTTGATATTTTTAAATTTATTCTTGGTGGGAAAGAGAATCATAGCCTTCTTGATATTTTATTTTGGAATTGTTCTTCTAAAATTCACCTGTCCAACTTTACTCCTAGCCAGCCCAATCACAAAGCCTGTTGAAGCAAATCTACTACCTCTGGTATAATGGCCAAATAACTTACAGACATTTTATGTCAAGGTTTTCATGCTCTCATGAAGACCTAGTTCCTAAAATTCTAAGTTCTTAAAGTGAAGAAAACAGCTAGACTCACTCACCACTGTTTGAGTTATGATGCATACTGAGGGTGCTAAATTCAGTTGTTTAAAGTGACGGCAATTTAATAAAAAGAATCAATAATTTTGGGAGTTAAGGACTATCTAAAGAGATTCAAATGTAGAGGAAAAAAGCTTTTATTGGAAACCAAGTAAGAATATAGGTAACAGATCTTGATTTATTTTCCTGTACACTAGCTTACAAAGTAAAAAAGACTGGGTGGTAAGGCTTCTCTTCTGGGCAAAGGACGCCACATCTGGTTGCTCTTTAATTGAAACACCCTTGTCCTTAGTCCCATGTTATTCTGAACATTGTACAAGGCATTGTACAATGGTTATGAGCATAGGTTCTGCAGCTGGACTGACTGCCTAGGTTCAAATTTTGTCTCTGTTGCTTCCAAGCAACCGACCTTAAGCAGGTAACTAAACTGCTCAGAGCGTCAGGTTTAGACACCCTAAGGGGGGGCATAATATACTTATCTCTATTTTAAAATTATTAAATGGGTTAATAAGTATAAAGCAATTACAACAGAGCCTGGGACATATTAACAGCTCCTTACTGTACATAGTAAGCTATTACTATCGCTATAATTTCCTTTTTTGTTTGACTTCTTAACAAGAATTCAAAGCCAATATTAGAGAAATCCCAAACTGAAGAACCAAACAAAGGAAGAAAATTATAGACAATTTAAAAAATTAAAATATTTACTATATTTTCACCATTTAAGTTAAATGCCCTTTACCTTTGTTTTCATTGTTCAGAACTGTTCTGTGAATGCTGCTCATGCAAAGGTCATGGTTTATCTTACTGTCTAACTTAGATCTGATGGTCAGCCAAGAATTGTGGCATGAACTTTTTTTCCAGGGACAGATGAATCCTCCAGCTGGATTAAAGATGCCCTTCTATGTTGGAATGCTTTATCCTGTGTTTTTCATGGTGGTTCAGTTTACCAGAGAAAGGATGCCAGTTGGGTGGCTTTTATAGAAAAGGTAAGCTTCTATGAGAGACACTCAAAAACCTTTCACCTGACCTTTGCAGATCACTGGCTCTGGTACTAGCCTTTCCAAGTAGTGTCTCCTTTATCTAACATTTGCTCCCTTACCCCTAGTCCCTTTTCATCTAATTTATAAGATATACAAAGCATATATCAGTTTGTAATGGTCTCTGTGATTTCAGTATAGATAACTCCTTCCCATGCATTAAACAGTGTTCTAAAACTATGTGTAAATGAAATAAAATGTGGCTCTATTGGGGAATTTTTAATACTTCTACTATTGCAAGTCTTTCCTCTTTCAATGTACTCTGTCTCACTTGTTCTATTCCATCAAGGAGATGTGCTTAGTGGAAATCGCCTAGCACATTTTTCCTTCTGAGATAATAGTAGAAAGATCTCTAAATTGCTGAGACTGTTGGAATATCTATTACTTAAGGGCTAGCATTGCCAGTGGGACCAACAGTGTAAGAGGCATGAAGGGAGAGAGAGAGAGAGTGAGAGAAAGAGAGTCCAGTGTCTAATTTACATCATTAATTTTTATAACATGAAAACAGCCTAAACATTTAGCTAACAAAAGTTGATATGACTCCTCTAAAGGCTATATACCACAATACTCTTCCTATGACTATGAAACCGTCAGTGACAGGCAGGTTCAAAATAGTTTGGAGTTCATGGATGAAGCTTGTCAGTATTGGTATATGCACTATTTTCTGTTTTAGTTTTAGAATGTATTGACCTTAATGAAATAAAAGACCATTTAGTAATTTTTTATATAATCCGGTGGCAAAAGGGAAATCTTTCTTTGCTGGCTGCTGAAGGAATAAAAATCTGAAAAAAAGTGGGTTTGAGCTAACCTGTAGCTATATAGTTTTAATCTTTTATTGAAATAAAGTTATAAGTTAAATAATTATGTACGGGGTCCTTGGGTTATGACAGTCTCAACATTCAATATTTCGAGTTTACGATGCTTACTCCCATAAAAACCTAGTACAGGTGGAATCATCTCCAGCGCCTCCTGCATGTTCCTTAGACAATCCTGATTCTCCTGATCCAGTGTCTCCAGCACCTTCTGCAGGTTCTCCTGCCTCTCCAGCTTCTTTCTCCCAGTAGATCACTCTCTCCCACCTTGCAATGCCCCTTCCAGTGTACAAGCCAACCACAGGAATAAAGGTAAAGAATTTTTTTACACTCATTTTCTGCAATTTTTCCTGTTACTACAGTACAGTGTACAACACAGTATGTTTATGTCCTTTTCCTTTTTCTGTGGCTTAGTTGTGTTTTATGTTCTAGATTATGATTTTACAACTGTGTTAGGATAGATAAATGACTCAAGCTAGGATGTGTTTCGACTTATAGCAAAATTCAGGTTATGTCACTGTTGTGGGAACAGAACTGTGTTATAACCTGAGGACCCCCTGTATACCATTTTGTGAAAATTAAGGATGCCCTTCCATTTTCAACCTTATCCTTTTTGAATTGTCTAGCACCTCCATCCCATCATATTCCAAACTTCAGGGCACCAATCCAGGATGCCCAGTGACTCAGCAGAATGAGAACAACCTCAATGGAGGCCAGTGGCAATCTAGGATATGATATAAAGACAAAATGCCTTTTTATCCAACCCCAAGACCCCCTCAAGTATTCAAATTACATCCTGGGAAGGTACCAGAAATGGATAGTGGTGAGAATACTTCTAAAGAGTTTGAGCAACAGTTATGGTTGATAATATAATATCTAAAATGACTAAATATATAATATAAATCCAAAGCAGTCTTTTAAACAACAAGAGATTGATTTCTCCCCCTTAATAAACTTGTTTTTGAGGAGACATGTTAGTGGTAGTGGTTCAGGGAAGTCATAAAAACGGTTGGATGTGGGAGTGGATTTGTTTGGCATTTGTGAAAATGTGGGACTGCAGAGCTAAAGAAAATAGCCAATCATACAGTCAGTCAACTATATACATATAGATAAAAATAACTTTTTGTACATCTGAGTCAATATATGTAAATATTAACCCCAGTACAGATAGAAATATTGACAGAATTTTCTTACAGGCGTTTCACACTAGGAAAATAATATTGGCTTCATCTACAAAATTTATAGAAAACAGTGTAAGTTTGAACATGGGAGACTGACCAAAGAGAGAATGATAGGAATATTTAAAATAATAAGGGGGAGAAAGTGTTCTCTGAACAAAAATTGTATTTTCATGAATATAACCAGTATCTTATGTCTTTATTTATGTTTTAAATTATTTTTTATTGAATTGATTGCAGTAACATTGATTAATAAAATTATATAGGTTTCAGGTATATGATTCTATAATACATTATCTGTATGTTGTGCTCTGTGTTCACCATCCCAACTCAGGTTTCCTTCCATCGCCATTTATCCTCCCTATCCTCTCTTCTATCTCCCCTCTGGCAATCACCATGGATAAGAAAAATCTTAAGAAGAGGGATTGCGGGTCACTATATGACATAGTTTTTGTAAAATGTGACCAAAACTACAGTAATCGTCTGTCTGGTGGATGAGGAGGGAAACATCATGGCCGAGGCTTTCCGATGAGGAACTGTCTAGTAAGGAAGACAAATAATTTCTGATTAGAGCTCAAAATAGAGCTCAAACAATTCCGTCAGCTAAATCTTGAGTCTAGATGGAAAATGTCTGAATACTGCACCTGGATTCACCAGCTATTTTTAGTATTCAAAGCAGGGAAAACTGTTTTTATCTTGGGACTTATATTGATCCTTGTTTAGTACTTTGTCCTCCAAACCTCCCAGAAAGTGGTAACACTTAAGAATGACAAGAAGTAACATCATTTCCTGATCTTGTCCATAGTCCCTTTTACTAAAACTCTACATCAAGGGATAAGAATATAAACAAGTTCTTCTAAAGAGTAATCCAACAGAATAGTTTCTGGGTTCTTGAAACTCATTATAGTCACATTAAAACAATTAGCTATTTGATCTCTCTTGAAAAATACCCATAGACCTTCTGGAGGATGAGAGTTCTAATTGCAGTTTTGTCCAATAATTTCCAAAAAAAAACCCCAAACCAGTTGAAAATTCTATTCAATAAAGTTCTTTAAAAGCCTACAGCACTCTATGGAAACCAATTAGCTGTTTTCTATTGCTATTACAAACCAAATAGAAGTGGGAAAAGAAAAGAAAAACCTCCAGGCATGAAGTGATCCACATAATTTGAACCTTCAATTTTTTTTCCACCTTCAATATCTTTTACGTGTCAGGCCCATTTCTACCTTTCTTTGTCACAGACCAATTTCCTCTCAGGCACTATTGGACTTGAACTCTCAGCAGTCTCTGTTTTTCCTAATGTGGCTTAAATGGTACTGTTGCACTTTGCACAAATTCAAATGAGAAGAAGATTTGACATTTACAAAAGGAACTTCTATTAACATTTAAGAGGAAATTTAAGTGACTCCATATTGACCAAATGTGACTTGACCAAAAATTAGTCGTATGGCTGGTAGAGTTTGCAAGATTTTTTCCTATTTTCTTGTCTTAGCCACCATCTTTTTTTATGAGCGGATAAAATAGATAAAATCATTCAGATTGCTATCCTAAGACTGAAAAAGACTGCCTCCTTTGTTATACTGAGAGGTTCTTAGGCAATTTTGGTTTTTGATTTTGTATCAGAATGGCCACTTTGGTCTGGACTCTGTTGAGCTCCTGGTCTATATTTATCTTTGATTGTTGACTGTCATCTTTTAAAGTTATCTGACTTTTCCTTGAATATATGGATTAAAAAGGGAACACACCTGGCCCCTAATAATGTTTTCCAAGATTCTGAAGCATCTCACACACCATTTATCATTGTTGTTTGCACTTTTGAATATTATTTGAGTTCTAGAGCCATTGGAGTTTCATATTTTCTTGGATTTTGAATTTCTCTCCTGTCCATTCTCCTGGAAGAATCTTCAGAGGCAAGTTATTAAGATTATTTCTACCAATAACATTATATTTCTCATCAAAGTTAGCAACTCAGTTTAGCCTCAACATCAGGTTTTCAGTAGGTACCTTCAGGAATGATGCCTGTTATTTTTTTTCCTGCAATGGTTAAAAGATTGCTTCTTTTTATAAAGCTACTAGCTGTACCCGGCCACGTGTTGCTGTGGCTCAGTCTGGTTAAATGGAAAAGAAAGAAAAGAGAAAGCGCACATTTCTAATATGTTTAATTTCACAATGCTTGTGGGTATACAATATTTTTTGTTGTTCCATTGTCTGTACAGGTATAGAGATTGTCTGGTTTGCCAAGTCTAGACACGCAACATATAATTGTCCATGTAAGAAGCAATTCATGTGTAGCTCTAAAGCACACAATTTTAAAGATTGGCCCTGAGCTTTGTTGATGGTGATTGCAAATGCCAATCGAATTGGGAACTGCAATCTCTTAAATTGAAATGGCATATCCGTTGGAATCATAGGAATGCAAGAAATGAGGACATCTTCACCTTTGAAAGGTCCTGTCAAGATTGTTGCTTCTACGACATTGCTCATTAATTTTACAGCACACAGACCCAAACACTTCATGTTTTACCATGAAATGCATCAGCGATTTCAGCTTCTGTCTGAAAACACGTGCTGTGATGTCATGCCTATCCACCGGTGATTGGCCAGGAAGTAAGAACTGTTGTATATCAGCCCAAGCTGGATTGCATGTGAATGTAATGAATAGGTCTAGACGCCTGTAGTGACGAACATATGCAATTGCATCTTGAGCATACTCATGCATATGACATGGATGCCTGTATATGAAGATGGCAAAACCATTAGTCTTCCAACATTAGTTGTATTACCGTCATTTACAACTGCATCTCGCAAATGAACGTATTCTTCAGAGTGAAGCTTGGTCTGATTCAAACGGATGAATATCAAACTTTCTGTTTCGATTTTTGCATACATATCTACTATGTATTGGTGAAACAATTGACGGGATTTCAAAATGTAATTGTCTTCATTCTCTCGAATCATTAATAGGTATGAATAATAGTTCATTGCGCTGCATTTCATATTTGTTTCTTCGCCACTGACTGGATTTATCACCTTAACATTGAAGTGATATTCATTGGCACCATCCCAAAAATGATTGGATATTGCAGGGCATCGTAGCATCGATGAGTTTCTGCAACTTTTGTCAATTGATTGTTTCTCCGATGAAGAACAATATCTCTAGGTTGGCGTTGATCTCCAACTATAACAATTGCCACTTCGTCTATAGTTGGAGCATTGAGTCTTCACACATGTTCTCCAGCAGCCATTTTGTCAGCATGAATAACAATCTTGTGTGTATCAGATGGCATCATGTCAATTGCTATTTTGAACAAACACACTAAATGTTTTTTTTTGTGTGTGAAGAAGCTCTTGCAGTTGGGAAACGATGGACCTTTTTATGCTGGTAGAAATTCTGCAGCATGCATTCAATTCATCATTACCATTGCCAATGAAATACATTTGTAGGAACAGAATCAGGGAGCCGGCTTTATGATAAATTTGTCCTTTTACTTTGAAAGTTGGCATGAATTGAGCTGTTACGATTTCTGCACTGAATGACGTCATTTGGAAGCATGAGTTCTATTTCCTGATGTTAGATAGGAAATGCTTTGATTTGGCAGTATATCCGGCAAACAAAGATTTTAATGGCTCTGGAGGTTCTCCAAGTTAAGGCAGTTTAATTTTTCTGGTGGTGTAACACATTCCTTTCATTTCTCCATTAAATTTCAGAGCCTTGCAATAAGGCCACACTTCAGTCATAGTGCCGATGAGAACATGCCAGCTCAAACTATAATCATCAGCTGGGTTGTACCAGAAAGCAAGGCGATTGTAATCGCATGATTGCTGAGCATGGAATTGTGTTTGATGCTGATCTGCTGTTTCTCGTTGATATCTTTCAGCCACTCTTAGCCTGTTGCATTCATTCTGTTGAGAACGAAGCAGATCTAAAGCTGCAGAACGCGATTGCTGTGCTCACAACCATGCATACTGAAGTCTGGCTGCATGCAAATGGATTGTAAATTGGAAACATTGAAATGGAATCATAAAATATTTAGTATAGTGTGTGTTGCTTTTACGTCCTACAGATGGGGCTGTTTTTCAAAAAAAAAAAAAGCATGTTTTTACCTGTCTATATCTATATAATAGTAGGTATATAAAAAAGAGTGCGTATTTGAATGCAACATTATGTCAAAATTTCAAAGCAATTGGTGAAGAACTTTTGGAGATTTAAGATTTTGAACAAACGAACATTTACATTTTTATTTATATAGATTGCTGCATCTTAGCTTGTCTGAAGACTTCTTTAGCTATTACCAGCTTGATACTGATATCATGGTTTTGCTCAATGAATATGCACATAGATATTGTTACTTATTTCCCCAGATTAATAACCTTACGTTAATTACCCTTTATAATTTTTCCATAATGTGCAAATCTGGCATGGACCAAAAATACCCATATTTCTTTGTTTAGCCAGATTATATTTGAAATGCCTTTTAGAACACTGGAGAAATATCAAGTAGGAAAGTAAATATACAAGCTTGAAATTCACTGCATTGAACAAAACTTGTGTGGCAAATTTTACTTTTCAAAGATGGAAGCAACAATCTCTCCCATCCCATAGCTCTTCTGTTTTATGACCTTGACAGTACAACCATCTAGAAGTGGAGCTATGTCTCTTCTCCATAAATATTGGCAGGTTTGTGACTTGAGTATTAATCAATAGCATGAGGTAAAAGTGATTCACATGACTTTTGAGTCTAGATAAGAAAAGGCAGTGCAATTTTGCCTGTTCCTTAGAGCCACCGCTTAAAAAGTCCCAGTACCCTGAGGCTGACATGCCCTGAGGAAGTCAAGACACAATCATTGGTTTTGGTCTTCTAGTCCAAACATGTGAGAGATCAAACTGTCAGAGGATTACAGCCCTCAGGCCACAACTGATCCCCAACCTACAAATTACCACAGCAGGAGTAAGCCATCTACTCTGTGGCCTTTCCAAGCTCCCAACACACAGACTATGTGAGCATAATAACATACTGTTGTTTCATGACACTAAGTTTGCATTGTTTGTCACTCCAAACGGTAACTGACACAACTGGGGGTATAAATGTTGCAGTTCACAACACATACATTTCATTTAAAGCCTTGGGACTAGATCAAATGAAAGATGGTGCCTTCACCCTGACAGAGACTCAGCAGAGACAGATTAAGCAAAGCAGATTCAAAAGGAAAAGCCAGTGTGCTAGAAGGAACACAGGGAGAGTGTGATGTCATAGAAGTCCAAAAACAAAAACAAAAAAACTGAGATTGGAAATGTTGCATTTATATATTATATATTTTTGGTGATGAGACCAAGAGTATGATTGCCATTTCCTCCCTTCCCTCAGAAAAAAATCATTGAAGTTTAGAGGTCAAATAAATTTTTTTTAAATACACTTTGAAATGTAACTTAAACTAATTAATTAGACTTCAGATTAATGTTTAGAACTAGTATCTTCTGGCTGTAATTTCCATTATTCATGTGCTATTTATATGAAAGGTAGTCAAGAGCTTCCCAGTCTTTCAAGATCTAGGTAAATGAACTCAGACCCTTTCTTAAAATTTCTATGGATATTCAGGAAGATATGTTCTCAAGGTTACCTCTGGACTGAGCTTCTTCATGGGCCATCTCTGATTTGAGGCAAATTTGTTCAGATGTGGAAAAGGGACGCTTCCATTTACACACATACAAACTAAAGAATGGAAGGAAGGTAAAAGAGTTGAAAGTACAGCAATCCAAACAACTTGGAGCAAAGCAGTAGACATTATTATTCCTGAAGTTCTCTGTCCATCTTACAGCCAGTGTCTCCATAGTGATTTCTTACCTGATCCAGCATCCAGCCTGAAACCAACTCTTGGGGTGATCTCTTCTCCCCTTTCCTGTTTGCTTCCTCCCCTCTTGCTCTGGGAAAACTTCGAGAACTCCACACTTTTTCTCAATTCTGCAGAGCAATTTTCCCTTCAAGGTGTCAGAAAATAAAATTCCCTTTTATAGAAGGTGGTGTGGTTATGAGTAGATAGAAAAAAAAACTCTGTTCTTACTTTTGATTTTTAATGTTTTTCTTCAGGCCTTCAGTCACTTTACTTAGGAAGGCTTCTTAGCATATCTTCTGACTTTAACATATTTGAAAATATCTCTATTTTGCCATCATGCATAAAGATAACTTGACTGTGGTTAGTGTTCTAAGACAGTCATTTTGTTTACAACTCTGTGATTGACATTCCTTTCTTTCATTTAGTGTCATAGAGAAGAATCTTTGAGGCCCATCTAATTGTTCATATAATAGATTTTTGTCCTATTAATGTATGAATGTTTTCTCTTATCTTTGAAGTTTATTAGCTGTCCTTTCATATGAATTCTGAAAGAATTTTATAACTCTTTCTAAACAACAAAATTTACTTTTTCAGATGTAACAAATTGAGTAATTTTATCTTGGCTTATAAATTAGAATATGTTATTTATCTCTTTCTTTTTTGGTCTAAGAGAACGTCTTTTTCTAGAATGCTTTATGGCAGTCAAAATAATGACCTCCCCGTCAAAAAAAGATATCCAGTTTCTAATCACTAGAAACTGAATGTGTTACCCTACATTGCCAAAAGTACTTTTAGGTGTGATTACATTAAGAATCTTGATATGGGAAGATCATTCTGTATTTTCTGGGTGAATTCAATGGAATAACAAGGGTCCTGATAAGAGGAATCATGAGGGTCAGAGGATAAGAAATACCAAAGGATGCTACACTGCTGGCTTTTAGGATGGAGCGTGGGGCCACAAGCCAAACAATGCAGGTAGCCTGTAGAAGTAGAAAAGTCAAAATGGATTCTCCCCTATAGCCTCTTAAAAGAACACAGCTCTACTGACATTTTTTATTTTAAAATTTCTAATTTCCAGCCTGTAGTAGAATAAATTTGTATTGTTTAAATCATAATTTTGTGGTAATTGGTTAAACAGTAATAGGAAATTAATACATACCATTTTTAGTTTTATAGGTAAAAATGTCCTCTTTAGTTCTGTTGTACATAAAATCAAGAAATTTTTAGAATGACGTGCTGATGTGCTGTTTATTGTAGTAATTTTATTTTTATTTATTTATTTTTTTTAATATTATTTATTTATTTATTCATTTTAGAGACGAGAGGGAGAGACAGAGAGGAGAGACAGAGAGAGAGAAGGAGGGAGGAGCTGGAAGCATCAACTCCCATATGTGCCTTGACCAGGCAAGCCCAGGGTTTTGAACCGGCGACCTCAGCATTTCCAGGTCAACACTTTATCCACTGCGCCACCACATGTCAGACATAATTTTATTTTTAAAAGAAGATAGTTTTGCTTTTTCAAAGAAGGAATGTAGTCTAAATGATAGAAACTTTCCTTAAGTATGGTAATTTTTTTCAGTTTGGTCATTCACAGAGAGCAATCTATGCTTTCCTAGACTTGTTTTATGGACAAATAGAAATGGATATGGTTTCTGTTAATCTGATCTGATTTCCTATTAGTATCTCTCCTATCTAGATCAAGTGACAAATGGAAAAATTATAATACAGTGTGTCCATAAAGTCATGGTGTACTTTTGACTGGTCACAGGAAAGCAACAAAAGATGATAGAAATGTGAAATCTGCACCAAATAAAAGGAAAATTCTCCCAGTTTCATACCTATTCAGTGTAGTTCGATGTGGGCTCATGCACAGATTTTTTAGGGCTTCTTAGGTAGCTATCCTGTATGGCCTCTACAGAATCGTCACTGACTGATGGCCTACCAGAACGAGGTTTCTCCACCAAACTGCTGGTTTCCTTCAACTGCTTATCCCAGTAAGTAATGTTATTCCTATGTGGTGGTGCTTTGTTATAAACGCGTCAATATTGGCACTGCACTTTGGTCACGGATTCGTATTTAGCGAGCCACAGAACACACTGAACTTTCCTCTGTACCGTCCACATCTCGACTGGCATGGCCGTGGGCTGCTCTGCTGTATACACGGTGTTACGTCGTCATCTGCGCATGCGCACATGCTGCCACATTATCCTACAGAAACTGGGAGGGTTTTCCTTTTATTTGGTGCAGATTTCACATTTCTATCGTCTTCTGTTGCTTTCCTGTGACTGGTCAAAAGTGCACCATGACTTTACGGACACACTGTATAATAGTGTAACTTTGATGTGTCCCCAAATCTAAAGGTTTCTGGAATAATTCTTTCCTCTACCATAGAAACAAAGTAACTCAAGCTTCCATCTAATGTGAGTGCCGATAATGTAGTTACTTCCTAAGTAATTTCTGAAGTCTAGGTAAGTGCTTACCAATTTTTGCCATCTCTCACCATGAATCATTTTGAGAATAATTACTCAGTAGCCTAGGTGCTCTTAAAAGGTAGATAGTATCATGTCATTTCCTGGTTTAAATTCTTCAGAGATTCCTCATTTCACTTAGGAAAAAGACAACAATCTTTAAACTTACACACGTCAGCAGTATCTGTCTTCTTCCTACCACTCCAGGATTGTCTGTCACTATCATCACTCACCATTGTCTTATTGGAATCTTAAACACATCAAGTTTCTTTCTACCTCAGGACTTATGGAAAAAAAGAATTTCCAAAACTAGTTATGGCTATTATTCATTAGAATGACTTCATAAGCATAGCTTATAAGTAGCTTCCTAAACATCTTTAAATATGAGTAATTTTTCTCTTATATGCTTGAGACAGTAAATAAAGCATGGTCTTTCAAGACTGACACCAACACAATATCTCATTATTTTTATCCAATTGCTTCCCAAAGCAGTCTCAATTATGTAACTATTTTTCTCAATATAATTTTCAGAATATACAATATAAGTAACATTGTATTTCATTTTCCACCAAGAAAAGGGAGCATATTTGATATAGTAAAACTATTTGGATATTTTTTATTAGAAATATATATCCATTTAAATTATAAAGTACTTACATTCTATAGGGTTACTAATTATCTTCATTTAAAACTTAAAACAATAACAAATATGATGAGGCAGTAGATATATCATTTATTTCCATTTGTAGGGATAACACACATGGATTTTTCTTTCTCCTAGTTACTAAAACATTTCAGAGGTATAAAATAAAATATTAATCTACTCTCAACTTTCTTATTCCGTATTCTGAGATAACCCAATATAATCACTATCAGGATATTATTTATCTTCCATATCCTTTTTATATTTATACCAAGAAAATTAATATAAACACATATATGAAGCATTTGTGAAAATACCTAAGACAGTATCAAAAATGAACTAAATTTATTGTAAAATTGCTATAGTCAAAAGAACAAGGTATTGACAGGACTAGACTTTACATATATACTACTGTACATTCTGTGTGGCTATCACACAGGAGAATTTAGTGTTAGTTTCCTGCTCAATTTTCCAGGGATTCTCCATTGTCTACGGTAGTGCTGACCAATAGAACTTTCTATGCTGATGGACCTATTCTATACCATGTGCTGTCCAATAGGCATTTGAAACATGGCTCATGAAACTGAGGTACTGAATTATTTATTGTGCTTAATTTCAATTACTTGAAATGTAAACTGTCACAAGTAGTTTGTGGCTACAACACTGGACAGCATCATTCTATAATATTAAGTCCAAACTCCTTATCAAACATTTAAGATCCTTCATAACTTTATCTCAGACAACCTGAGCTCTGGCCCTAGAGGGGTAAAGGATGAAAACTGAAAGAGTGTGGTGCTTTAAATCCGTGAAAGAAAACCCTAAAAGTATGACTTACATGACACGTGGTACAACTAGTGTTACCTTTCATTTGATTACATTATCAACACTATTCTTATCAAAAGCATGGCTTCTGCTTAAAAATCATTTAACCAGTTCCTCTTCCTTTTCTAGCTTTTGCTTTTGATTATTAAAAGCATGTTAGTTGGGGGTAAGAATATAAATATATGAATATAGAGTGTGAATACAGTCTTATGATTAATTAACCTTTTATGATGCTTGTATTAGGGCAATGGACAGGTGAGACTATCACCACTTTTCTCTAGCCAATATTAGGTTATACCACATTCAATTTGATACATGTTTACTTCCAGTTGTTCGGCAGTAGTGCTCAACTAACTAATTAATATCTCCCCAGAAGAGTTTATGGAGCCTGTTAACATACTCAAAGATGACATTTTAAATTAATTTTTGTATCCTTGTCTCCTATTTATATAGACAATAAAAAATTATGTCTTTTGGACAAATAAGTTTATACCTTGTAAAAATCTTATATGTAAAGTATACAAAAGACATAGATATTTGTTCTGGTTGTATATATGACAAGTTTGTGATTCTATTTATCTGAATACCATTGTTTTCAAAATCTCTACGTTAGTGACTGCTCTCCAGGGATTGTGCATTTATGGCCTCATGGTTTTTATAAAATAAAAACTAGCTCTTCTTTAGAGGAGAAACATTTGCAGTGAAGTGGTTTCCTTTCTTACATTAAATAACAAAGATTGGATTTTTAAAAAATGTTTTGCCTATGCAACATCTTTAACACTTTAATTGATTTGAAATGATCTTGGCCTTGTAAAATATGCTCACTAAATGATTAGGTTTCTTTTTTCTTTGAACCAGTGTAAGCATTTTCCAGCACCTGGCTCTTTGAAAAGCAGAACCCATGCCATACCTACAAGCTGGCTCACCACCAAAGAAGTCTTTTTGTGTGTTTGTGGTGAATCATTCATAGTCTGTAAGATTTATCAAAATTGCGCTGTTTGAAAACCTTGTTTTCTCTATTTTTTGTCTTTGATGACTCATACTTTAGTGCTTTTATGTCTAGATTGGCTTTTCTTTCTTGTTTCTCATCATGTTCATTCAGAAGACGTTCTTTTACTAGTTCCAAAATTTGTATTTCTATATTCTGTCAGTTTTCATCTTGAAACATACACACAGCAATATGCTCTGAATCATAAAATTCTGAATTAAATCCCAACACTTAAAAACCTCACATATTCTCAGTTCAGGTTTACCTATACTTCTGTTCCTATTTTTATTCAGTAAAAATTTATTAACATTTTAAATTCATGGATACTTGAACCTTTATTATTTCATCTTTTTGAAAGATTTTGGTTGCAAGAAACATAAAAATTAATGCTAAATGGCTTTAGCAAGAGGAACCTTAACACCTCATGGATGAATATGAGAAGTATCATGGCTTTAAGCTTAATTGAATGAATAGTTCAATAATGGTGTCAAGGACTCAGATTCTTCCCATCTTTCTCTTTAGTTGTTCTTTTTAGTCAGTGTTATTGAGGTATAATTTATATATAAGAAAAGTCACAAATTTAAGTATACAATTAAATGAGTTTTGACAGAAGTATAATCATTTAATCACTACCACAATCAAGATATTAAATATTTCCAACATTCTAAAAAGTTTCATCCCCCCTACCTAGTCCCTGGCAATTTCAATGGAATTATACAGTATGTACTCTTTATGTCTTTTCCCTTCACATAGCATCATGTTTATGATATCCATTCAGGTTTTTGCCTGTATCAGTAATTTGTTTTTCGTTGTATTGCTAAGTGATATTCCATTGAATAGGAGATATGACGTATACCACAATTTGTTTATCCATTCACTAGTTAGTAGGAACCAAGTTCTTTCTAGTTTTTGGCTATTATATATGAAGCTTCTATAAACATTCACACACAAGTCTTTGTGTATATATAGCTTTACATTTCTCTTGGGTAAATACTTAAGAACACGATTGCTGGGTCATATGTTATTTATATGATTAACAGAATATGAAACTGACAAACTGTTTCCCAAAGTAGCTGTACCATTTTGGACCTCCACCAGCAATGTAAGAGAGTTCCAGTTACTCCACATACTAACCAAAATTTTGTATCTTAACAGTGCTTTTTGAAGAGCAATCCATTTTTAATTTTGAAGTTAATTTATTAATTTTTTCTTTTAGACTTTCAGCTATTTTTATATATACATTTGGGAGGGGGTACATTCTAATTACAAAAACTCAAAGATCACAAATATTTACCAAATCCAAGATCATAAAGATTTTCTCCTCCTTTTCTTCCAAAAATTTAAAATTTTAGCTTCTATATTTAGATTTACATCTGCATCAATTTCAAGATAATTTTCATGAGGTATATGAGTTAAGGGCTGAGGCTTATATATGCATATATATGTATATGTAAATGAGGTTAGAATAAATATATTTTTATATATTATATATGTATAGCTATATATAGAGAAAGAAGGGCAAGAACTCTCAAGTAACAGCCATTTCTGGTATTGTGGGTAGGTTGACATTTTAGATAGCATAATTAGGAAAGGTCCACTGAGTTGAGTTTTGAATAAAGACATGAAGAAAGTGATGGAGCTATACAGATACTGGATTGAAGGGTGGTTCAGGCAGAAGGAAAAGAGCCAGAAGGCCATGGTGGTTGGAGAGAGTAGTAGAAATGGGACACAGAACATGTAGATCATTGTAGAAAAGTCATTCTCAACCAGGGGTAATTTTGGCAAAATTTACAAAATTCAGTAATGTCTAGGGATGTTTTTGGTTGTCATAACTTGCAGGGAAGGGAGTGCTGGGGAGGCCCAGGGTGCTGCATAATAATCTACAGTGCACAGAAGAGTCCATTTTTTGACAATCTTCCCTTTCTCAAAGGAATTATATGGTCTAAATGACAGTGGTGCCAAGGTTGAACTAGAATGACACTGAAGTGTTTTGAGGAGAGAAATGATCTAATTTAAACTTTTACAAAGATCATGTGGCTGTTTGTTACAAAAAAGACTGAAGGGGTAGATGGGTAGGAAATAGGATAGCATTTAGGAGGGTACTATAATTATCCAGGAAAGAAATGGTGGTTTGGACCAGGATGATAGAAGCAAGGGTGGTGAGAAGTGATGGATTCTGGATGTATTTTGAAACCTGAGCCAACCAGACTTACTATCTGAATGTCTGTGTTCTCTTAAAATTCACATGTTGAAACCTAATCCCCAGCATGATGGTATTTGAAGATCAGGCCTTGAGGAGAATCAGAACTTCTCACCCTTCAGAAATGTTAGAAATAAATTTTTGTTGCTAATAAACCACCTAGTCTATTGTATGCTGTCAGAGCAACCTGAGAGGGCTATGATACTAAAATACTGGGTATGTAGGTGTGAAAGAGAGGAGCCATGTGCATCCCCTCGAGAGTGATCTGTTGTGGCTGGTGCTAGAGCTGCACCTTCCCAATGAAAGTAAGCTGAAGAAATGAACAGAAACCTAAGCAGATTTGGAATGGGAGATAGAATTTCCATATGGGTGTTTGAATAGGCAACCAACAGTATCTGTTACATATCTATCTTATGGAAATAAGAATAGACATTGTTGGAAATTTTGAATGACTATCTTCAAGGGCACAATTATTCTACATATAGACTGTTGAGTTTCCTTATAAAAAGTTTTCATAGCTACAGCACCAAATGTTTCCAAGAAATGGCTGCTCATGAAACCTTTCATTTGGTGACAATCTTGAGGGATGTAGGAGGTCCTAAAACCTATTCCATCAAAGTCATTAAAGGACTTAGAATTTCCTTTCAGTATTTGCAACCCAAGTTGTTACTGATTTGTTGTTATAGTATATAGGAAGTTGATGTGTTGTTTAATAATTGCTTTTTGAGCCATTTGTTTTGTCTACCCTAAAATATTACAAGCTCATTATGAGTCCTTATTATGTGTTAGAAACTACTTAACTTACCATAGTTTTTGCTCCAGAAGATTCCCCTGACCATAAGATGCACCTAGGGTTTTAAGGAGGAAAATTAGAAAAAGAATATTCTGAAAATAAGAATGCTGTGTTAAAATATATAATAAAATATACCACAATAGTATTTCAACACTGTAAACTCAACAGCAGTGTTAACAACCATTAGCAGCACTTTTATTAACAAATGAGAAGAGACTTTAATGTTCAAATACTCTTCTAGTTGTCCGGGAACCTGCAACAGCTTTAAAAAAATGAACATTCACTCCATAATATGCATGGGCATTTTCCC
This sequence comes from Saccopteryx bilineata, assembly GCF_036850765.1. Lineage (NCBI taxonomy): Eukaryota > Metazoa > Chordata > Mammalia > Chiroptera > Emballonuridae > Saccopteryx > Saccopteryx bilineata. The sequence continues at coordinate 114,212,954 of NC_089492.1, forward strand.
TTCCACTTTTGGGGAAAAAAAAGTGTGCCTTATGGAGCAAAAAATATGGTATTTGTCTCAATTATCATAATAGTCTTATAACTATAACTTGGTAAAGATCCTCTCTTTGACCAAAACTCTAACCAGGCCTCCCTGAACTCTTTTTCAACTAGGCCTTGACTCTTGGACTTCCATGTTCTTTCTACCACTGTCCAATTTTAGCAAGTACCCTGCTCAGGTAGCTTAGCCAGAATATCCTATCCTCCATAATTGATCACCCCCTAAATCTAATGGAGTTTCTCATTCCCACAGTCCCCAAGTGATGTCTGATCACTCTGGCCTGTCATAAAATCCTGTTAGCTCAGTTTAGCCAGAATCCTCCCCTTAGTCCTGCTGTTCCTCTCAGTAGTTTTCCATCTACTGCCTCCTAACCTGCTCCTTGGCTATAAATTCCCAATTTTTTTTTCTTTTGTATTTAGAATTGAACATAGCTCTTTCACCTATTGCAATAGTTTTGAATAAAACATCTCTTACCATTTTAATGTCTCAATTTTTTTCCTTTAATAAACCTTATAGCCTAAATAACTAGGGTTATTTACATGTCACAGACAACAAAATTGCAGTTTTGTAATTACATTTAATCAAGATTATACAAACTTATAAAATGGGCATTATTTGCAGTAGCCGTTATGGAAGCAACCCAAGTGCCCATCAAGAGACAAGTGGATAAAAAGTGGTGGTACATATACACCACGGAATATTACTAGGCCAAGAAAATGAAATCTTACCATTTGTGATAGCATGGATGGACCTAGAGGGTATTATACCAACTGAAATAAGTTGGACAGAGAAAGGCAAAGGCCATATGCTTTCACTTATATGTGGAATCTAAAGAACAAAATAAACAATATAGAAACAGATTCATAGATAGAACATATTAATGGTTGCCAGAGGGTAGGGGATCTGGGGGCTGGGTGAAGAAGGTGAAGGGATTAAGAAATACAAATTGGTAATTATAGAACAATCGCAGGGATGTAAGGTACAGCATAGGGAATGTAGTCAACAATACTGTAATAACTGTAGTGCCAGGTGGGTACTGGAAACACTGAGGTGGGGGAGGAACCCTTTGTAAAGTACGTAATTGTCTAATCATTAGACCTGACACTAATACAAAATAATACCGAATATAAACTGTGATTGAAAAATAAAAGTAAAAACAAAAAGATTGTCTAACCCAGGGGTCGGGAACCTATGGCTCGCGAGCCAGATGTGGCTCTTTTGATGGCTGCATTTGGCTCGCAGAGAAATCTTTAATAAAAAGATAACGTTAAGAGTATAAAACATTCTTATGTATTACAATCCATTCATTTCCTACTGCTCATGTTCATGGTTGCAGGTGTCTGGAGCCAATCACAGCTGTCCTCCAGGACAACACCAAATTTTTATTGGATAATGCATAACGTACGCGGGTCGTTGTATGGCTCTTATGGAATTACATTTTAAAATATGTGGCGTTCATAGTTCTCTCAGCCAAAATGGTTCCTGACCCCTGGTCTAACCAGTAAATCAGTCTTGAGCCAATATACCTCTTATAACTTAAAAACTGTGCTATAGGCACTCCTGTGCACACCAGGCTTCTTGTTCCCAGGGTCTAGCTATTATGTTAGTTTTCAGAAGGGGGGGGGGCTCAGTTAGGACTTGCAGATGGTGTTGTAAGCTCTTGGTACTTTGATCGTGATATAAAAAACCTATAACTCCACCTACACAAGTGTAGTCCTGGTTGCTTTACACTGTACCGATCTGATTGCTGATTGTTGTGAAACAAGTGTGTTAGGCTTGCTTGCTTTATACTTTGCCTGATTGGTGCTTGCCCTCAGGGTGGCAGATTGTAAACTGCAGATTGCCTGTCTGCTTGGGAGGGGCCATTGTTTGCTATTGTTTGTCCAAGAAGGGGTTTTTCCCTCAGACTGGTTTGGCTAGTAAGTCCAGAGAGAGGGAGAAGCAGTTTTCCCTGCCTGCTTGCTCATCCACCACTGCAAGACTCTAATAAACAGCATGGTCCACCATCCTCCAGCTCCACAGTTCCTTTACCATCTGTCTGAATTCAACGTGAACCTGCATGGCTACCACCACCAGCCTTATATCTGGTGTAGCTGGCAGGATTCAGATCAGATTGGTATGGAGCTGCCACCACCCTGGAAGGGTGGGGTAGAGGAGTTGTTGTTGTTTTCCAGTGTATGGTTCCCCATGGCTCTTTCTCATGGTTTGGGGACCATGGGCTGGATGTTTTTTACAACCCTGTGAGAGGTTGCCCAAGGTCGAGAGCTCTAGGAATAGCTGCAGTCCAAGAACTGCAGGTCAGTCTACAGGCTGAGAACCAGTGATGGCTTGAACTGGAGCAAGCACTGGAGAAGGAGGCCAGCTGCTCTTGAAAGCTGCAGTGTGAGATGCAGGCTGAACACCAATGGCCCTTGGAACTAGAACAATCTCTGAAGGAGGTATGGTTTGCGAATTGCAGTTTTTCCTGAACGCAGAATGCTGGCAGTGAAAGCTGTTGGAAAGACAACTGCAGGTTCAAGAGCTCGAGTCTCAGCTTCAGGCCAAGAGCCTGCAGCTGCAGGAGTCAAAACAGTTGCCGAAGCAGCATTTATGCCAGTGGAGTGGCTCTGAGTTGGTGAGGGCAGGCGTTTCCAACTCCTCCTCTTTTGAGGATGAAGAGGTTCAGGCCAAAGCTGCTGTTTAGAGACTCAAAGCCTGGCCAATGTTACCCAGAAGGTAACAACCCAGTAGCCAAGAGCCTCTCGGGGGAAGCCATAGGTAGTGGAGCACTCTGTGGGCCAGCCCTACACCCAAACAGAGCTGAGGGAGTTGTAGGCACAATTCAGGCAGAAACCCACCAAGCCCCTGGTAGCCTGGTTGCTGCAGTTGTGAGACACGGGTGGATGGCATCATTCTCTCCAGATCAGAGATAGAGAAATTGGTCGCCATTACCATGCACTCCTCCGCAAGGCAGTGTCTTCAGAACTGCCATGACTACCCCGGAAACCATACCCTATTAGAATGGGTGATGGCCCCCATTCATACAGTCTGGCAGAATGCTGGAGACTTGCCAGAAGCAGTGAGAGGGTGGCAATGCTTTGGTGAGTTGGTAAAGGTGCTTTGGGAACTAGGTATGAAGAATTTTGCTTTCAACCTTAGGTTCCATGGACCAGATGAGGAAGTGTTTACAGCAGAAATGAGGAACCTTATTCTCTGCAGTGCCCCATCTGCCCTTTTGGGTTCACTAATGGCCATCTTGGGCCCCTATGTGGGGCAGCTCATCAACATGGTTACGCAGCTGGTAACAGATTTGGGAAAGCTGGAGACAGCATGGGACCATAAGGCTGTGAGGGCTGCTTCCTGTGCTGCCCCCTCAACTAACAAGAGAAATGGGCCTGTAAGGGTTACCTAAACACAGATGCGGGTAGATTTGACTGCAACTGGGGAAGATAGGGAGAAATTGCTTGGCAGGTCTAATAGAGTCCTATTAGACTGTTGACAGCAGCTTCAGCTGGAGCAAAGGGTCCAGCCACTGAAAAAGAAAATGGCTGATGTTCAGGTTGCATGGTTGCAAGATTACTTGTTGTAGACAACTGTGGGAGAGGAGGATCCTCCCCAAGACCCATTGTTCCATTTTGAATGGGGGGAAGGCTGAGAATCCTGACTAACAGGGATGGGCAGGGAGGCCTTAGGCCCCATGTAAAATTGACAATCCATTGACACTTTCGTGTCATTAGAAGATAATAGGTACTTTTTGCAACAGCAGCAGCAGCAACAGATAAGAAAACTATCAAGGCAGCACAGGCCTTGAATGTGTTTGGCTCCACCAGGCCCTGTAAGCTTGCTGAGAGGTTTGGATGGGGCTTGTGGCAATGGACAGAGCGGTTATGAAAAGATGCTGGGATCCATTAATAAAGAGCTGTGTGGCAATAGCCTATAATGGACTTTTACCTTGGTGATTTGCACAGATAGCTGGTCTATCTATTGTGGATTGATCATTGAGTGGTGTAATGGACTCTTGGACTGTAACCAGAGTCCTTGTTGGATGGACATGCCGCTTTTGGACAGTATGAGAGACCCTGACCAGGGGCAGCTCTGGTGGAGGCCCTCCTGCCCTGGGAAGCTCTTCTCATCTAGTTGCAAATATGTATGAAGGACATTTTACTCAAGCCGGGCTTTAGACGGGAGGGCGATGTGCTTTTGCCTGATCCCAAAAGACCTCCTTAAAGGCCAATGGCTTCAAAGAACACAGCCCTGGACTATACAGGCCCTCCCACCCACCCGTGGGGTCGTGGGCTAGAGATAGGTCTCCAGTTAATGCCTTGGGCAGAGTGCTCAGGGAGACATTTGTGAAGGGCACCCTTGTAATTATTATAATTGTATAGCTTGTGCTGTTGCGGTAGTCTGTTTATGCAATATACCTCACTCCTCACACAGAGACTATGGCCGAAGATACCTGTTGTGCAGATTGTGAAGCAAGCAACCCTAAAGAAGTGAAATGTTGGGCAAATATGTGTGTTCAGTATGTCTACCTTGTATTTTGCCTGACTGATGCTTGCTCTCAGGGTGGCAGATTGTAAATTGCGGCTTGGCTTGCCTTACTGCTTGGGAGGGTTCACTGTTTACTGGAGAAGGGGTCCCTCCCGCCTGGTTTGGCTACTGAGTCCAAAGAGAGGGAGAGGCAGTTTGACCTGCCCACTTGCTCCTCTACGGTGTGTAGACTCCAATAAACAGAATGGCCCACCATCCTAGGCTCCACAGCATGGCCACAGCACCCAGCTTACACTGATCTTCCGACTGCCAGGCGAGGGAGGACGGTGGTCACTACAGCTCTGACTCCGGATAGGCCCCTGGAAGGAAGGCGCGCGCTGCGGCCTGCGCCGCCTCCCCAGGCCCAGGGCCGGCATCCCCGCCCCGAGCGCGAGCGCGGCGCGGCGGCCCAGGTGCCGGCGGTTTGGGCGCCCCTTCCTGGGCCGCTCCGGCGCAGGGCCCGCCTCCCCGCGGGATTGGAGGCCGGCGGCCCCGCCCGGCTCGACAGGCCCCGGCAGCCTCCGTAGCTCCGCGCTCGCCGTCTCTCTTCTGGCCCGGCCCGCGCTGCACACCAGGCTCGGGAGGAGCTGCCGTCTGAGCGAGACACCGACCCGGGAGGGCTCCCTGCTGCCGCGGTTGGTCCCTTACTTTTCTAAACTCGGAGCGGGAACCCGGCGCCCCTTCTGCCTGCGTTTGCCCGAAGCGCCCGGTCTCCCCCCGGTTAGCGTCCAGGCGCCCGTGGGCCGCGTGGTGGGTGGGGCCCGGCTGGCCGGGACGGGCCGGGGGCGAGCGGGGTGCAGGGCCGCGCTGCTCCCGCCCCGCGCCCCGTCCCAACCCACGTTCACGCCTCCGTGTACCAGTTTGTCCCCTGAAGCTCGGGTTGAACACTTTTCATCACAGTCCCAAAAAGAAATCCAGGAGCAGAGGGGTCCCCCGGGGACTGGCCTGGAGGGGAAGCTGCAGCTCCCTCTGGGAAAGTGAAATCGAGATGCGCGCCCGGGAGTGCGTTTTACAGTCACTTTTATTTCAGATCTCAAGAGCCACAGGCTGTCTTGATCCTCCCTTAGACTTAGAATTTTCGGCCTGCTGAAAGTTGTTCTTTGGAGACTTGAGGTTTTAAACCAGCAACTAAGTATTGGGCACCAGTATATACAATGTACTTACTGGTCAAGGGGGCATCCCCATAAAACTTTTCTACTTTAGAGTTCGTTCACCATCTAACTTCCCGCTTCCCTTGTGTTCCCGCTAGGAGGAGGGCGGGTGAGTGTCTTCAAAGATTTCAGTTGTGTTCATTTGCCCTACTTGGGACGTGGCTGCTAAGTCGTGCAGGGCATTGGATTAAAGTAAGTGAAGGACAGAAAACCTACTAAGAGGAACAGAAACTTTCTCATTGGGAAGATGATTCAACGAAAAGTTGACAGTAACTTTCATTCAGATCATTTACAGCAAAATGTTGGGATCTTGATAACATTATACGGAGTGAAATAAGTAAATCAGAAAAAAACAAGAACTACATGATTCCATACATTGGTGGAACATAAAAACGAGACTAAGAGACATGGACAAGAGTGTGGTGGTTACCAGGGGTGGGGGGAGGGAGGACATGGGAGGGAGGGAGGGAGAGAGTTAGGGGGAGGGGGAGGGGCACAGAGAACTAGATAGAGGGTGGCGGAGGACAATCTGACTTTGGGCGAGGGGTATGCAACATAATTTAATGACAAAATAACCTAGACATGTTTTCTTTGAATATATGTACCCTGATTTATTAATGTCATCCCATTACCATTAATAAAAATTTATTAAAAAAAAAAAGCACTCAACACTGCTTAAAAATTCTTTGGAAATACAGGAGTTAGTTTCAGATATATATGCTGTCTTCCCCCAACCCCCCAAGAAATCTTCTCTTCCAGCACCGAGTTTCTCCTTGTGAAGTTCACTAATCTGTGTACAATTATAATTGATAGAAGTTGTGTGACTGTACTGTGGAGCCTATCGTTTGTTGTTGTCAAATACCACAATCTGTCAGGCAGAGCGATTTCCCCTTTGGTGAGGGTAGAGAAGGGTCGGGTTTAGAAGAAAGGGAAAGAAACTGAAGGAGGAGTGTGCCAGGCTGAACCTGCCCAGTGCCTCCTACTCTGCTAAATAGTAATCCATGAAAACCCCTGGCTTCTTTAAAAAATAACTTAATTCTGTCATTTGCTGTGTTAGGCGATCTTTTGAATTTTCTTACCCAAGACCTCATCTTTGACACTTAGCATTTTCAATGAGAGGAGTATGGAAATTTCATTTTCTCTTTGCCAGTGGAAATTGTTAACTTAATTCTTAAGGTGTTACTAGGAATCGTAGACTCCAAAAGTTCAGGCATTTTTTTTTTTTTAAATATCAGTACCTCTTAGACTTCAATATTGTATGTGAATCTTCGATTTGAATCTAGTGTGAGGACTTTCCCAAACCCAGTTAATTCCAGAATCCTAATGTCTAGAATCCTGGGGAAGTGCCCTGTAGAAGACATTTTGAGAAATATATTTTAACTGGAGTTTTTTGTTGCTGCTGTTTTTATTTTTAACCACTGAACTCACCCCTTCTGCCAGCAGAAGCGATGCCACCAAGAAAAAATGAGAAATATAAACTTCCTATTCCACTTCCAGAAGGGAAAGTCCTGGATGATATGGAAGGAAAGCAGTGGGTGCTGGGCAAGATGATTGGTTCTGGAGGATTTGGACTGATATATTTAGGTAAAGTATAACTATAAATCACCATATATTCTCATATATGTGACTGTAATAATTTGAAGTTGAAACTTTGAAATAAAATAGAATAAATGTGCTTTATTAAGGAATATGAAGACAGTGTTGTGTAGAATCTTTAGTTTCAACACATGACTTGCCCTACTCCTTGTCCACTTTTTTTCCAAATGACTCTTAGAAGTCTTTTCGGAGCATTATTACACAGACTGTGAGACAAAAAGTTAAGTGTTTTTTTGAGAGTGTTTTTTTCCTGGAAACATGGCTTTTTTACAGCTCAGAAAACACAGCTGCATGAATATGAACAGTTTCCCATTTGTGAACCTTAATCGTTAATATTAAGTGACATAAGGTTCTGGTCATTTCTTAATTAGGCTCCACTAGAGAATTGAGCTTTAATACCTCAAGGTATCTGTTGCATGGAATGAATTAACTTCTCTCCTATGTATCTCGAGTGGTATTAGTTATGTGCCATTTTGGATTAATTGTGAAAATAGACGCTCAGTATTATTTTCTGTGTACTTTGGTATTTGGAGCCTTGATGGAGTATATTGTACACTACCTTTAAAAAATTACCCTCAAGGTTAAATTCCCCTAAATGTATTGATTGATTCATTACATCTGTTTCTGTAGGAGTTTAAGAAATTGGTAAAAGACCTCTATTGCTGGAATCTTGGGTTCCTCATTAAACATTTCAAACTGTAGGGGAGGAAGGACTTGCCCTCTACTCTCCTAGGTTCAGTAGCTGGGTTTATGAAATGAAATGACAACAAGTAGGTTAACAGGAGAAAACATATACAAATTTATTCATTTTTAATCTTATATGCATGGGGCTATTATAGAAATAAAGTGAGTATCCCCAAAAGTGGTGATATTTGAGAACTTCTGTACACCTTAATAGGGGAACAGGTGAAGGGATGTAGGCTACTTAGGGAGAGTAAATGATTTTTACAAAAGATGAATGAGTTTTTAAAAGAATAGATGGGGGATATGACAGTTTGTGAAAAAGTTTGGGAGTGGTGTTAACTTCTAATCTCAAGTCCTAAGAGCCCGTCTTTCCTGGCTGATGAAATTCCCCTGGAGTGGATTTATAACAATTGAGGTTTTAATGGGAACATGTATTTAGGCAAATACTGGGAGTTCATATAAAGCCTCTCCCTGCATTTACTGTTTTTCAAGTCCCTTCAGCTCACAGTATAGGTAAATCTTGGACAATATGGATTTGAACTGCGTGGTTCCACTTACACAGGGATTTGTTTTCAGTAAATACTGTAAATGTATTTTCTCCTCATTATGATAGCTTATCAGACATACTTTTAGTTTTCTGTTTGAATTATTTAATTTCAAAGAACTATAGAAAAGCATTGCTTGTAATGATTTTATTTTTTAAAAATATAAGTATTGTATGTGATGATATATATTTAAATTTAAGTGCATGCTTAAAATTAATAAGTTTATACAATGTACATAGGTATATCTGTGTACATACTCACTACCTGTGTGGTGAAAAGGAATTTAATTTGCTCAAGCATGTGATTTATATGTCTCTTTTCAAACAAAAAAAAATCTTCACTTTCAGTCTAAGTATGTGCCACAAATTTTTACATGTTTTTTTCTCATTACCAAACAATACTTGTTGCACACAATTTGCAAGGTTCTGTGTGTATGTAAGACCTCCTACTATCTATCTGTATTTTAGAATGTGGACTGGAAATATTAATAAGTGACCACCACTGGGAAAAGATTGTTAAAAAAGGAAAAGGCTCTATACTTCAGAATCTATAATAAAGCTGTGTGTTCCAAATGCTGTCATTGTTCCATCAAATGTGGCACTCATAAATCATGGAACAGCTCTTTAGTGAGATGCCATCAGCCATAACTTCATTAAACTAGTTTGTATTATTTTCAAGGCTCTCTAAACCAATCCATAGGAAATTATATCATGGTTTGTTTGGTTTTTATGCATTTTACCATGGTTCTCATCACTTCTGTGTAGAAATGAAGAAGCAGATAAATTCAGGTTTTCCTTAATACCCTGTGTCCAGCTGCATTCATTGCTGGTATTGTTCTTTCCAGCTACACTGTTTTTGCAGACACTTCATTGTCTTTAAGGCTGAGGAGAAACTAGCCTCTGTATCTAATTCATTGTACACGTACAGCTGTCCTCTAGCTTTGAGATCAATAGCTAAGATCTTTCAGTAATCAGCAAAGGGCAGAGAAGTTTGTTATTTACTTTTGACTTGAAGAAATAATGTGCCTGTAGCATTAACAGTAACAATTATAAGAGGGAAAAGTGTGAATGCAAGGACGAAGTCAAAGTTCTTTTTCTGTATAGGAAAAGAGAGAGAGGAAGAAAGGAAACTGGTTTGGGGTGGGAAATTTGCTTCTGTTTTAGTACAAAATCAGTGGAAAAGTTTCTAAAACTCCAGGGAAGGCGAGATAAATGAATTGGTTCCAATGCTCCCTTTGAATTGCGTAAATAAGAGCATGGGTTTTGGTGTTTGGCAAATTTGGGTTGAATTCTGACCTTACTAAACCACTTAAAAACAATGTGACTTTCCCTTCGTCATGAGTCTTTGTCTTTGTTTTGTATGATTGGAATTTTAATAATTGTGAGGATTGACATAATGTTTTTAAAGAATTTAGAATATGGTAAGCACTTACATGTACAGTAATTTATTTATTTAGAATTTCCCATACTCCGTGATAATTGAATTCCAGGTTCAGTGTCCAGTGCCACAAGGGATTAGGATGGTAACGAAGACATCTATTGGGAGAATTTTCCATTTATTCTGCTAAGGATTTAGCTGCTAATGTGATATATAGCTAAGAATATAGAATGTCATGGAAGATTATGACATTTTACTTACCCACTGATATCTGTATTTCTCCTTAAAGTTTATGATAGTAGTCATGGTGACATAATGGAAAGTTCTCATTTAAGCTGTCTTATATGTTCCAGATATGAAGGATAATAATAGGTTTCAGAAGTTAGTAAAAAATCCAGAAAAACAGAATTATAGGTAATAAACTTCAGCTTTTGAAGACTTACTACGAGTGAAAATAGAAATGATTTATCTGTGATAGTTTTGGATTTTGCATTTGGGCATAGTGATGACTATTTAGCTTTGGAACATCAACACAGAGTAGATGTTCAAGAGTTGTTCGCCTGAGAGTTTGAGACTGAGGATGGGATATAAAACCCATATGAGCCAGTTTGCTCTATTGTCTGCCATAATTACAGGTATCACCCTTAAGTCCAGCCTGTAGTCTTAGAGCCACAAGAAAAGCTGGGCTAGGATATCATCTAAAAGAATCTGTGTATGCTTTATTGATAGTAAATCAGTAGCATCTTTTATGGAAAATACTATACTATAACTAGAACTCAGGTGAAGCCTTAATAAGATGGAATCATTTATGCATGGGTAAGTATTTAGTCTTCATCTAAGTGACTATCATTAAATTTTTTTAGTTCATATTCTTTGAATAGATCAATTTTGATCTTTAGAAACAGAAAAAAAATACTTTTGAGGAGGGGAACATGGATGGGAATACTAGGATTTTTAGAAATTATCAAAATTTAACTCATTTAATTGTTAAGGAAACAGACTTCTGATTATGAAGGAATAGAAAATATTAGTTATTACAGTGTGGTTTTTTACTTATTTTACTTTTTAGTCAGCTAAAATGGATTGATTTTTAAGGTATGCAGACTAATGTTTAGAAGAGTCTAGTGCTAAGCTATCAACAAAGTGGAGTTATTGGAGCACATGGTGCTTCCGAATACATTGCTGTATTAAGTGTTATTTTGGCAGTGTTTTACAGAGAAGGCTTTGAGATACTGTAAGCAGTTAGTCTTTTTTTTTAATTTTTATTTATTCATTTTAGAGAGGAGAGGGGGGGGAGAGAGAGAGAGAGAGAGACGGGGGAGGAGCTGGAAGCATCAACTCCCATATGCGCCTTGACCAGGCAAGCCCAGGGTTTTGAACCGGCGACCTCAGCATTTCCAGGTCGACGCTTTATCCACTGCGCCACCACAGGTCAGGCTGTAAGCAGTTAGTCTTAACTGACACAATGCAACATTATGGTGTCACTAGAAAGCCCGGCGATCATACGAAATGACCGCTGTTCTAGATATTATAAATTGTAATTAAAATGATTTGTGCAAAGGTGTCTGCTAATTCAAACTGAATTACCCAGGGCAGGCGGTGAGGACGCCCCTTTGCTTAGTGCCCCACGGGGTTTCCCCCTTCTACTTGCTTAATTGCTTAAAGTAGAGTGCAATGAAGGAAACCACTGGCGGTATATTTCTTAAGAGCCACCACTAGCTCAATAAATAAAGGTGATTTAAATAATAAAATGTTACAGGCAAGTCAATTGGTTTATTTCCCATGGACGCAAAAGCAAACGAACTATTAATGGATCGAATGCTATCCATGTACTGTTTGCTATTTGGATGCTGATTAGTCAATAATTTATTCAAGAGTGGTGGATAATTCTCAATTAGTGGAACTACAATGTTTCCGTACTTGCAACATTGAGAAAATCCTTTCTTGCCACGTCAAATTGATTAGTTTCTAACTTGAAGTTTAAGGACTGACAGTGTTCACATTTAATATTCATGTCACCAGAGGAATGCTCAAAAATTAAAGTTTCTCCGTTTGAAACTGTTTTAATCCTTTTTGCGTTTCGGTCAGCATTACTCTGTCGTTTTTTTGCATTTCTCTCCTGCCTTTGTTCAAGGGACTCATTTTGTTGAGACAGGCTTTTTTGTCTTGCATCTGAGGCAAGCCTTGTTTCTCTATGCTCATCAGTCTCATTTTGCCGAGAAAGACACATTTGCTCTGCGACTGAAGCAAGCCTTGTCTTTCTCTGCTCAGTGGTTTCTTTTTGTCGAGAAAGCCGTTTTTGTGCAGCTTTAGCTTCTTTTCTCTCCTCTTCAGTGCTGTATTTTCTAGGAGGCATTCTTAAAAGAAATTACGTTATGACGTAGTTTTTATGTAAAATAGATGATTGCCAATGCAAACAAATGTTCACCTTCCCCCTGACACGCTCAATTTGCGTTCAGCCTTAAATTGTTTCAAAAGCAGATGATTGCCAATGCAAACAAATGTTCACCTTCCCCCTGACCTGCTCAATTTACGTTCAGCCATGGCAACTTCACCCCATTGGCTAGTATGCAAGCAACCAATAAGCTATAGGCAACTTCACCCCATTGGCTAGTTATGCAAGCAACCAATAAGCTATAGGCAACAAACAGACACGTAAGCCGCATATAATAAAGATTACAACTATTGCAGGCAATATTGGGGGGGGGGGTGAGAGGAAGAAAGAAAGAAAGATGAAATAAGGGTATCTCATACTAGAAATCATATGTGATAAATTCACAGATGAAGGTATAGAGAGAGGACAGCTTCTAGAAACTCAAAAGAGGAAGGGATCACTAGGATTTTGTGAATTTGATACACTGATTGGGTCTATACCTAAGAAAGAAAAGTCCCTAGAAGTTGTATCTTAATTTTGTATGTGCTGTCCACAGGCTATTAAGTTTGAGTTTTTAAAGAAAGAGGACTGTTCATTTACCTACCAGTCAAGAAATCTAACTATGGTATTTACAAAAGTTTGGCTTCTTTGTATAAAAAGGCAGAATTCTTCTAAGGCTTAGCCTTTGTTGTCTTTTTCATCTTTTTTTTTTTAAGTGTCCAACCTTCTTAACCTATCTATATTATGGTTTTTATTTTCAGCATTTTGCTATTAAAATATTTTGCCTTAGGGAGGATTTACAAGCTCTTCTGTTCTTTACTGATTTACATATAATGTCCCTTCCACTGCATTTCATACTATTCTAGTAACTTTTTACTATGGTCAAGGTTTTAAAATTTGAAACCAATTGCTATAGGGAAATGTCTTCTTCATGAAATGAGCTTGCTTCCATTGCCACACAATAAAAGAATTTTCAGCTTTTGAGAGCTTCTAGCTTCCTTATGAAATATGGGTAGACTTTTGCTTCTGAAGTGTTTTAAGGTTTATTCTTTAGTTATAGAAGAAGAGGAATAAATGGCAGGAGGCATGGTCATTCTTTTAAGACACAGGTTTATCTGTGTTTGTAAAATAAATGAGAAGTAAAAGTTCCAAAGCTCTAAATGGGCGAATTCACTACAAATGAGCTATTTGGGTGAAGACAGTTTGTCCTCCATTTCCACTTAACAATGATACAAGTGTTCATGGATTTTATACTGCTTAGTACTTGGTTTTGTAATCTGTGCTCCTTCAGAATGTCCCTTACAACTCCATTACATGGACTGAGTACACTCTACAGTAGTCTAAGCATAAGAGTATTTTATGAGAAAAGAGAGAAAACTCAGTAGTTATTCCAAGACAATTGTGGACGATTTTCATTTCTTTTAAAAGGATGGCCTTTATTTAGTCAGGTAGACTTTTCTTTTCTAACATCTCTAATCAAGTAATACTTGAGGAAAAAGATTCCATAGAAAGACATCCACTGAAGGCCAGAAACCTCTACAGATGCAATATGATCCCAAGCAATGAAACATGTGGCCCTTCATTGGCATTATATGATAACAGGAGGATCTTCTGGCAGAAGAGCTGACTTTTGCTGCGTTCTGCATGTTGCCCCTCCAAACCCATCTTTGATTGGCACCTATGCCCTATTGAAACTGGCATCACACCTTCTGAATGGGCACAGTGCCAGGCGAGCAGATGGGTATGGGCAAAAGCCTGCCAGAAACCCAGTATGTGCATCAAGTTTAAGTATCAAGGGCCCAAACTTCCATCCAGGGATATAAAAACTACAGTCTGTTGAGAGCTTTTTGTGCTTAAGGTTAAAGGACATGCCATTTCTCCTCCAGCTTAGAGGTTGATTAATTTTGAAAGTCAAACAGGAGCTCCTGTGGTTGTGTCAAGCACAATTCTATCTTTGGTGAATGAGAATTACTACTTCATGTAGGGAAGAGAAAGTATTGTAATGAAGTTTCCGATGAGGGTTACTCTCCTGCAAGTGCCTCCAGCACTTAAGCAGCATGCATTCAGTGGAGATGAATATTTCTGTTCTCCAGCAGAGCCAGGTGCAATCAAAGCCAGATCTTCAACCTGCTGCAGTAAAGAACCCTAAATTTAGAAAGGGCAGGCAAAGTTTGGAAAAACTCCTTGGTGGCAGCTCTCACCATGAACTGATGAGGCTTCACAAAAGTATATAAAGGAGATGAAGGAAAAACTCCAAATAAAAAAATCCTTCAGAATACTTCAGCCTGAAACAGAAAGATCTTTATAAACCAAAGGAAAAGTTTAGTCCTTTCTCCTTAGAGCTGAAATTCTTCTGAATTTTTTATCAATAAAAAGTTTACCAAAATGTTAGAACTTAATGCATAAGTAACAAAGCTTCTTCCTATTCTAACATTTATTTCATTGCATGTCTATCATGTATGTAAACTTCACTTCCTGAATAATGGATTTTGCATAAAATTGCGTTCTAAATATCATATTCCTTATGATCGTCTCACACCAACTACAGAACTAGGCCAAAAAAACAAAAAAACAAAAACAAAAGAGAGCATCAATTCTTGTGATCACTTTAATCATATTCTCTAGCTGCTCTTGAATTTACAGGAAATCCTGTAAGACCAGCTGTGGCCAAGAAAGATTTTTCCCGATCACCTTATAGCCATTGCTTTTTCTTTTCCACTGTGTAAACTTTATGGAACAGATTCCATGAGACCGTTGTGAATACTTCAGCGTATTCAAACATCTAACTGCCACAAATTAAACTACTAAAACTAAAGCTGGTGCATTGTAACTGCCAAGTAAAACTGGCACGTCCCTCTGTCAGACTGCGGGAGAGTATGCCATACAGTCCTCAGAAAACACAATTCATCCAGAAGCACTCTTGTCACTTGCTCTGATATTAAACCAGAGAAAGTGACATTAATTAAAGAAGTAACATGAGCCAACAAAGGCAATGATATTCGAAGTGTTGGCTCATGTGCAGACCTTAATCCAACTTGCTCTGCTTAGGTATTGTGGCCCTTCCTGGAGAGTGGTGTGGCTACTTCCCCCCTTCCTCCTCCTGTATTTCCATTCTGAAACATCATTTTCAAGCAACTGAAATTTCCTAGGCAGGGTTGGACTAGCCAGTTGGTGCACTGGTAGTCATTGCAGGGTTTCCCAAAATGGTAGTGTGATGGCATGTGATGCATGTACTGCGCTTGGTAGCTGTACGAGCTGAACAATCACAGGCAGAGGGGAGTTGGTTTAACAAAAAAGCAACAGCCAAACAGAGCAAAGGACCTAGGTTTGGAAGGCTGGGAGTGAGGGGAGTCTGCTGCAACAGCAGTTGTGAAAACAAATGGCTAGTGGGCCTTATGAAAATTCTAGCGTGCTGAAGAGGCAAGCAGGGGGGTATCCACAACTTTTCTTTCTCTTTGTTCCCACATTGCGCTTTCTCACAGTGCTCCTCTCATTGTTTCATATGATTTTTATTTATATACTGTCTTATTCACCCCTAACATTAGATTATAAACTCCTTGTAGGCATTCTCAGGGTGCTTAAACAAGGCCTTGAATATGGTGGTTTTCTCAAAATGATTGTTAAATTAACTCTAGAACTAGCTTGTCATGGGAAATAATTTTCCCAATGACTATCTGAGGTTAAATTTTGTGCTGTAATGTGTGGGGATAAAACACTATACTTTTAGGTTTAGAGACGTTATTTAAAGAATTGTGGAGATTGAGGGGAGAGAAGTATTTGTTTATTCTCAATCATATTTTTAAAATACAAGAAGCTATATACTTCATAGATTCTAGGATTTATTGTGAAAAGTCTACTTTGCTCATGCATAGTGTAGGGAGTTAAAAAATGGATATTGTATTAAGACCTAACAGTACTGTGTCTGGACTAACACCGTTCCACCGTAGAGCACTCATTAGGAGTAGACCTAATAGCAAGTCTGAACTTGTGTGGAGGAAACGGATGGTGTTCATTGTTAAATAGATTGACTTGTGGGCATGTAACTAGCATAAGAAATCCACTTTGCACAGAATGTAAATACAACTTTAATGGAAAATAAATTATTGGAATTTCTTTTAAGTGAATGACGGGTTTGATTAAGAGTTTTGTACATAGTCAGAAGCTTTTGTTATGGTTGCTGGGCATAGGCATTTCATAGTGGTGATCAGGAATTTTTTTGTCTGTGTAATTAGTCATGAGGTCTAATGTACATTTTTCATATCAGGCCGACAATCGCTTCAAAGAGACAGCAGTGCTGCAAAGGAGCAAGAAAAGAAGGCCAAAGTTGACACACACAGAGGCAAAACAGTGGAGGAAAAAAATCAACACGTTTTGCAAAATCAATCATTGAAAATGTGTCAGTGTTCAGGAGACTGTCTTTAATTTGCAATCCAAGTGAAAAAGAGTATTTAAATATGAGAGGCAGTATTATTGAGCCCAGCATGCCTGCTACCACTTGTTTGACTAGCTCAGAATAGAACACTGAGAGGCAAGGCCTCAAAGTTAAATGAACGTTTATACATTTTAAAATCAAATGAAAGATTCAGAGTATATTCATGAATTAAATTTTTTTTCCCCCAGAACCCTAAATTTAATCAGCTGGAATTACTTTTAAAGTGTCATTCTATTTAACTTTTGGGAATGATGAATTTGCCTTTTAATAGGGATGCTGTATTTTATCATGAAGATGAAACAAACTGTCTTTTGTTAATTATTCCCCAGAGACACTGGCCATTTTTCTCTCCTGTGCTTAGTGTAGAGTAAAGGCAGCTTCTGCACATTTTTTTCAAGCAAGAGCAATTGGAAGCTACAATGTGTGAAAGAGGCTCATGGAGTGCATAGCCTGCATTGTAGGAGTTCCCAGGGCCACCTAACGCAATTCTTATGGGTGATGTTACCAAGCTTCACAGAGAGGGCCGTGAACACTGAATATAGAAAAGTAAAAAAGAATGAAAGAGAGACTCTAGTAGAGAGTAGCCAGTGAGTTATATAAGCATCTGATACCTACTAGGGCCAGTTCTTGTCATTTTTGTCCACTGCTAAAATCTTTACTAGTATGTGCTAAGCGCTGTGTTAATGTCTTACATGCATTACTTCATTTAATCCTCCCAACAACTTAATATAGAAGATATTGAGGCCTTGGGAGGTGAAATAATTTCCTCCATGCCACGGTTTTAATAATTGTCTCCACCATCTACATTTAAACTCAGGTTTCTTTGCTCTACTTTGAATTAATCCTAGCCAGAGAAAATAGTGGCAAATGACATGCTTATGACATGCTCATTTCTAAAATAACAGTGAAGTATCTAATTGATAGTATTGGCAGCTAATTTAAGAAACCTGTTATTGATGATGCTAATGGTGTCATTTTCATTCAGATTGACAACTGGAGGTTTAGAGCACCAGTGATATGTTTTGAATATTATTATATTCACAAAATCTGTGAAAGGACATCTGATATTTATAGTAAATCTAATGTTAAGAACTGAAAAAAAAATGTACGATACCTAGATCAAACAATATTTTTATGGAAAGTGAGAATAGGCAACCAATAGTACATACAAACTGATGAGAAAAATTTGATGGAATTTTTTACTTTTTCAAAAATGTATACATTTGTCTAATTTATAGTGATTCTCTGTATTTGTTTTGAGCCAAATAAGCAGCAGGACAATTAAAAGAAGGCCTTTTAATCCCTATGATACAATTTTCATAAGCATCATATAAAATAGATATTTTTACAAATACTGAATTATTCTTGCCCATTTTTTTTTTTATTGAATTATAAAGATACACATTTAGAATTCTGGGTCTTTCAAAAAGTAAACAAAAAATACCTGGATAAGTAGAATCTTGATAAAACATTTAATAGACTATATAGATACCAAAATTTATTTATAGAAGTATAATTTTGAAAATTACTGTTATTTCAAGATATGCAAAATTTTTAGATATATTTAAATAAGCTATTTATTAGCCATTGCAATGCTAACTTTTATGCTAGAATTCTTTTGTTTAATGTTATGTTAATGTTTAACATAGCAAGGAAAAGAATGAACAGAATATCATATAATATTAAGATACATGTTTTCGAGCATTTATGATGATCCGAGGGTACAATTTAAATTCCTGGAGAATGTAAAGAAAAGCTATTTATTATATTTGATCTTTTTTCTATTAAAAGATCATGCATTGTAAGTTTAAAGTACATCTTCATTGTTAAATGTATTATAATTGAGATGGAGTATTACTTATGTTCTCCCTTGCATATTGTTAGGATGGTAGAAGGAAAAGTACTAAAACCTGCTAAAAAATTCTCACCCAGTACATTTCAGGAAAAGTGAGAAGAAAGTAAAACAAAGTTGTGTATCTAATGGGTAAATGTTGCTGTGTGATATCAAGGGGAATAAAAATATTGTATAGACTTTTATGATTTCTACTCCAGCAGAAACTGGAGAAGAGGTATAAATGTTCTGAAATTAACTGCTTTAATGTAAATTGAATGCATTATGGAATTTATGTTTTTATTGGGAGAGGAACTTTTAAGTTTCTTTGATCCTAAAGACCTGTTAGATCCTGAAAATGGTGAGAGATACAGAAACATGGAAACAGGCTTTAGGGAAAGAGTTGGCTCAGCTGAGCAGAGCAATAATGAGCAAAGCAAGCAAATCTGAGAGAAAAACAACAAAGAGATCATCAAGAAGAAAAAAGTGATGGTTCTATTATCTGTTTGTGTATGTTTGGATAATAAGAATATCACATTAAAAGGTAAAAGACCTGTAAAATAGAGATCATAGTGAAAGATATAGGGAAGATTTCCCGTATTTGAAACCTGACTTTAGAATTAATGTTAGTGTTTCAGAAAGCGAGGGCAGGACTAAAGCTCTTATGTAGGGCTTTTAAAACAAAATATAGAATTTACTATGTCGTTTCAGATAGGGAGGTCAAGAACTGCTTCAGCTTGTAACCGAACCATAGACTGAAAATAGAAATACTTCATGATAACTAAGAGAAATGTGGCTATTTTTCCAATATACTATCTGGCAAAATTGAATGTCTCTTAAAAGATAGAAGGAAACATTTGAGGTCTTAGGAAATCTGAAATGATTTCATAACATATTACCACAAAGATAAAGTAGACCTGAAAGTATATAATTGAAGGAGACTTACAAGAGATAATGAATTATATTATTAAGAAAAGATGTGATGATACAAAATAAAAACAGGTTATTGAAAGTTGGAGTTAGGAACATAGAATTTTATGATACAGTTCAGATTTCTAAAGTATATAATGTATTGTGATTAAGAATTATAGGGTTAAAAGTTAAAAAAGTTTAGCCCTTCAGGCAAGCTCAAAATAGATTTAGGTAGTAATACCAATAATGAGAACATCTGAATTAGAGTATATTAGTGGTCCTTTTTTTAATGTTTAAACATTTTTTATTTAATTTTTGGTGTAACACTGGTTAATAAAATTAAACAGGTTTCAGGTGCACAGTGCTATACTTCATCTATATATTGCATTGTATGGTCCCCACCCCATGTCAAGTGTCTCTCCATCATCATCTATCCCCTCTCTACCCTCTTTCACCCCCATCTCCCCCTGACCCATAACAGACATTATTGTTGCCTACTCAAGCATTTGCTCTTTCTGCCATTTGCCAGAATCTTTATCAACGTTAAGTGTTTGGGAAATAGATAAGTGGATTGAAAGATAGTCTATTATAAAATGAAAAAGAAAGTATGTAATATATACCATACCAATAAGCAATTGGCGAAGGAGAGAGCAACGAAGAATAACAATAACATAAATTTAGTGTGTCAGTTTATAAAACAGTTGCCAGTTATTACATTAGATAAAAACAGTCTAAAATCCTGTACTAAAGAATATCATTGACAAAAACCCCATAATCAGTTGCCAAAAGAAAAATACTTAAAAGAATCAAGACAATAAATGATCAAGATTTTTCATGCACATGTAAGTAAAGAGTAAATCAAGTACTTTTAAAAAACTGTTTTACATTCCATAGTAAAAATCATTAAGTGAGCTAAACAAGGATATAATGGCAAAAGTTTAATAAAACCAAATAAAAATGTAGTGATAGAATTTAATATGGCACAAACATTTCATTGCCAAGTGAGTTTGAAGATAACTTATTGTGCTGTAAAAACCAATGAAGTACAAAGTTGAATTTTTAATAAGAAATAATTTATATTTGGAGGGTTTTAACAGCATTATAGTGAATAAGCTTTTCCCCCCAACTATACCAGAACTCATTTTAAAAATTAGGTGTGTGGTGATTTAGCAAATTTGAAAAGCAAGAATTTTTATATGGCTTAGGCTTGGAATCCATTGCTGCAAATAAATACCAAGATGATCTTGCTTGTACTGCTTTTCTCTTTATCATCTACATGCTATCTCAGTTTCTACATCATCAAATTGTGTTTATTTGAAGTCCACCTTCCCCTTGAAGCCTACCATTTTCCTTTTTGTCTTTTCTGCTAAAGTTGTACATGGTATATTTTCAACAATGTTTTTGCCTGTTTGTGTGTGTGTGTGTGTGTGTGTGTGTGTGAGACAGAGAGAAAGGGACTGATAAACACAGGAAGAGAGAGGGTTGAGAAGCATCAATTCTTCCTTGCGGCTCCTTAGTTGTTCCTTGATTGCTTTCTTATATGGACCTTGACCAGGGGGAGAGGAGGCTACAGCAGAGTGACCCGTGCTCAAGCCAGTGACCCTTTGGCTCAGGCCAGCGACCCTGTGCTCAAGCTGGTGAACCTGTGCTCAAGCCTGATGAGCCCACTCTCATGCTGGCAACCTTGGGGTTTTGAACCTGAGTCCCTGCATCCCAGTTTGTCGCTCTATCCACTGCACCACTGCCTGGTCAGGCTTTGACTGTTTTGTTACTAAGAATATTTTACTTTGTATTATAATTATAATTTGTATCTTTTTTGTTAATATTGTTTTAAAACTAATATAGAGAAAAGTTTACTTTTTTGTACTGATTTAATTGATTGTGTTTACATAGATTCTAGTGTTGCCCCAAATGCATCCCCCCTCCCTGGTATTCCCCTCAACATCTCCCTTGCCCTCTCCCCCCTTCCTTTCAGGTTTATCCCATCCTATCATCCCCTTTCCCTCTGTCCTCTTTCCCTCTGGTCCCTTTGATCTCTCTCCTCTGTCTCAATTCCGTTCCTCAGTTCACATAGTTCATTGGATTCCTCAAATGAGTGAGGTCATATCATATTTTTCTTTCTCTGCCTGGCTTATTTCACTTAGCATAAGTTTCCAGGTCCATCCATGTTGTTGCAAAAGATAATATTTCCTTCTTTTTCATGGCCTCATAGTATTCCATTGTGTATATGTACCATCACTTTTTAAGCCACTCGTCCATTGACGGACACTTGGGTTGTTTCTAGATCTTCATTATTGTGAACAATGCTGCAATAAACATGGGGGTGCATTTTTTCTTTTGAATCAGTGTTCTAGGGATATATTCCTAAAAGTGGGATGGCTGGATCAAAAGGCAGTACCATTTTTAATTTTTTGAGGAATCTCCATACTGTTTTCCACAGTGGCTGCACCAGTGTGCATTCCCACCAGCAGTGCAGGAGGGTTCCCTTTTCTCATCCTCATCAGCACTATGTGTTGTTTTATTAATGAGTGCCGTTCTGACTGGTGTGAGGTGATAGTGATATCTCATTCTGGTTTTAATTTGCATTTCTCTAATGATTAGTGATGTTGAACATTTTTTCATCTGTCTATTGGCCATCTGTATGTCCTCTTTGGAGAAGTGTCTATTCATATCTTTTGTCCATGTTTGATTGGATTGTTTATCATCCTGGTATTGAGTTTTAGAAGTTCTTTATAAATTTTGGTTTTTAACCCCTTATCAGACATATTATCAAATATGTTCTCCCATTGTGTAGTTTGTCTTTTTATTCTGTTCATATAGTCTTTAGCTGTGCAAAATCTTTTTAGTTTGATATAGTCCCATTTGGTTATCCTGTCTTTTATTTCACTTGCCCGTGGAGATAAATCAGCAAATATTTTGCTGCGAGGGATGTCAGAGAGCTTACTGCCTATGTTTTCTTCTAAGATACTTATGGTTTTATGGCTCACATTTAAGTATTTTATCCATTTTGAGTTTATTTTTGTAAATGGTGTAAGTTGGTGGTCTAGTTTCATTTTTTTGCAGGTAGCTGTCCAATTTTCCCAACACCATTTGTTGAAGAGGCTGTCTTTACTCCATTGTATGCTCTTACCTCCTTTGTCAAATATCAATTGTCCATAAAGGTGTGGGTTTATTTCTGGGTTCTCTGTTCTGTTCCATTGATCTATATGCCTGTTCTTATGCCAGTACCAAGCTGGTTTGAATACACTGGCCTTGTAGTATAACTCGATATCAGGAAGTGTGATATCTCCCACTTTATTCTTCTTTTTCAAGATTGCTGAGGCTATTCGTGTTCTTTATTGGTTTCATATAAATTTTTGGAATATGTGTTGTATATTTTTAAGTATGTCATTGGTATTGTAACTGGTATTAGATTGAATTTATAAATTCTTCGGGTAATATAGATATTTTAATGATGTTTATTCTTCCTATCCATGAACACGGTATATACTTCTACTTGTCTGTATCTTTTTTGATTTCTTTTATCAATGTTTTATAATTTTCCAAGTACAAGTCTTTAATCTCCTTGGTTAAATTTACTCCTAAGTACTTTTTTTGTTGTTGTTGCAATAGTGAAGGGGATTGTTTCCTTAATTTCTCTTTCTGACAGTCCATTGTTGGTGTATAAAAATGCCTCTGATTTTTGAGTATTAATTTTATATCCTGCCACCTTGCTGAATTCATTTATCAGGTCAAGTAGTTTTTTGACTGAGACTTTAGGGTTTTCTATATACAGTATCATATCATCTGCAAATAATGATAGTTTTACTTCTTCTTTTCCAATTTGGATGCCTTTTATTTCTTCTTCTTATCTGATTGCTGTGGCTAGGCCTTCCAGAACAATGTTGAATAAGAGTGGTGAAAGGGGGCACCCCTGCCTTGTTCCTGATCTTAAGGGAATTGCTTTTAACTTTTGCCCATTGAGAATGATGTTGGCCGTGGGTTTGTCATAGATGGCCTTTATCATGTTGAGGTATGTTTCCTGTATTCCCGCTTTGCTGAGAGTTTTGATCATAAATGGGTGCTGGATTTTATCCAATGCTTTTTCTGCATCTATTAATATAATCATGTGATTTTCTTCTTCCTTTTGTTTATGTTGATTGATTTGTGAAACAATTGTATCAGCCTTGCCTCTCCATAATAAATCCCACTTGATTATGATGTATGATTTTTTTTCATATATTGCTGGATCCGGTTTGCTAATATTTTGTTGCAGATTTTAGCATCTAAATTCATTAGTTATATTGGCCTATAATTTTCTTTCTTTGTATTGTCTTTGCCTGGTTTTGGAATCAGAATTATGCTCACCTCATAAAACGAGCTTGGAAATCTTCCTTCCTCTTGAACTTTTTGATATAGCTTGAGAAGGATAGGAGTTAGTTTTTGAATATTTGGTAGAATTCACCTATGAAGCCATCTGGCCCAGGGGTATTGTTTGTTGGGAGTTTTTTTTTTATAACTGTTTCGATCTCATTTGTTCTATTTGATCTGAGTTCTGATTCTTCCAGATTGATTTTTGAAAGATTATATGTTTCAATGAATTTGTCCATTTATCCTAGGTTAGTGGTTGGCAATCTGCGGCTTGGTGAGCCACAATGCAGCTCTTGGGCACCTTGAGTGTGGCTCAAAGGCCAGCTTAGGAGTACAGTGTACCCTAATTAAGTTAATAACAATGTACCTACATATATAAAACGTTTAAAAAATTTGGTTCTCAAAAGAAATTTCAGTTGTTGTACTGTTGGTATTTGGCTCTGTTGACTAATGAGTTTGCCCACCACAGACCTAGATTATCCAATTTTTGGCATACAGTTCTTCATAGTATTTTCTTACAATTCTTTGTATTTCTGTTGTGTGAGTTGTTATTTCTCCACTCTCATTTCTAATTTTATTTATTTGAGTCCTCTCTCTTTTTTTCTTGGTAAGTCTGGTTAAAGGTTCATCAATCTTAGTTACCTTTTCAAGGAACCAGCTCTTGGTTTCATTGATCCTCTGTATTTTTTTTTAGCCTTTATGTCATGTATTTCTGCTCTGATCTTTATTATTTCCTTTCTTCTACTAGCTCTGGGCTTTACTCGCTGTTCTTTCTCTGGTTCTTTTATATGCAGGGTTAAGTTGTTTATTTGAGCTTTTTCTAGCTTCTTAAGGTATCCCAGTAATGCTATGAACTTCCTTCTCAGTACTGTTTTTGCTGTGTCCCAAATTTTTGAGTTGTTGTATGCTCATTATCATTTGTTTCTAGGAATTTTTTTATTTCTTTTTTGATCTCATTGTTAATCCATTCGTTATTTAATAACATGCTGTTTAGTTTCTAAGTGTTTGAGTATTTTTCAGTTTTTCTGTTGTGGTTGATTTCTAGTTTCATGTCATTGTAATTAAAGAAGATGCTTGATATGATTTTAATCTTCTTAAAATTTTTGAGACCCCTTTTGTGCCCTAACATGTGGTCTATCCTGGAGAATGTACCATGAGCACTTGCACGGAATGTATATTCTGCTGCTTTAGGGTGAAAGTTTCTTAAGATATCTATTAAATCTAGTTGATCTAGTGTGTTCTTTAATTCTGCTGTTTCTTTGTTAATTTTCTTTCTTGAGGATTTATCCAATGATGTTAGTGGAGTATTGAAATCTCCTACTATTATACTATTGCTGTTGATCTCACCCTTTATATCCATCAAAGTCTGCTTTATATTATATATTTAGGTGCTCTTATTTTAGGTACATAGATATTTATAATGGTTATATCTTCCTGTTGGATTTCTCCCTTTATCATTATGTAGTGACCTTATTTATCTCTTACTATAGCCTTTGTTTTAAAGTCTATTTTGTCAGGTATAAGTATTGCTACCCCAGCTTTTTTTTCATTTCCATTTGCATGAAATTATTTTTTCCAACCTTTTACTTTCAGTCTATGTGTATCTTTTGTTTTGAGGTTTGTCTCTTGTAGACAGCATATATATGGGTCCTGTTTTCTTATCCACACAGCTACCCTATGTTTTTTGATTGGATCATTTAATACATTTACATTTAAGTTTATTATTGATATGTAGTTGTTTATTGCCATTTTATTCTTTAAAGCTACATTCTGCTTTTACTATATTCTCCCCCCCCCTTTTTTTTCTTGGTTTACAACAGACCCCTTAACATTTCTTGCTGCATTGGTTTGGTTGTAATGAATTCCTTGAGTTGGTTTTTTTTTTTTTTTTGGTCCGGGAAACTTTGTTTCTCCTTCAATTTTAAACGATAGCCTTGCTGGCTAATGAAGTCTTGGTTGTGTAGGCTCTTGTTCTGCATTACTTTGGATGTTTCTTGCCATTCCCTTCTGGCCTCAAGTGTTTTTGTTGAGAAGTCAGAGGTCATCTTTATGGGAGCTCCTCTGTAGGTAATAGACTGCTTTTCTCTTACAGCTTTTAGTATTCTTTCTTTATCTCTTAGCTTTAGTATTTTAATTATGATGTGTCTTGGTATAGATTTCTTTGGGTTTTTCTTTAATGGAATTCTCTGTGCTTCTTGAACCTGTGTAATTTTTTCCTGCATCAATTTAGGGACGTTTTTAGCTATGATTTCTTTGAACAAGGTCTCTATGCCTTGTTTTTTTTCTTCTTCAGGAACCCCTATGATGCTTATGTTTTTTCTCTTCATGTTATCACAGAGCTCTCTTAGAGTTTTCCCAGACTTTTTGAGTCTCTTTTCTTTTTGCTGCTCTGCTTCCGTGCCTTCGTTTATCTTGTCCTCTAACTTGCTGATTTGATCCTCAGCTTCATCCATCCTGCTTTTAATTCCTTCCAGTGTGGTCTTCATTTCTGATATTGTATTTGTCATTTCTGATTTTTTTTTATTATTTAAATGTCCTTTTTTATACTTGCTATCTCTTTATTTAGGTGCTCGTATGTCCTTCCATTGTTGCTGTAAGATCTTTGAGCATCCCAAAAATCATTATTTTAAACTCTGCATCTGGTAATTTGGTTATACCAACTCATTCAAGTCCTTTTGTGGGGATTTCTCTTGATTCATTTGGGTTGCATTTCTCTGCCTTCCATTTTGTCTGTGTATAAGAAGGGTGTGGCCTCTCTGTTCCCTAGGTGTGGTCTGTTTGCAGGCCTTTCACCCCCTCTGCTGCTGCCTCAGGTGTTCAGATACTGGCGTTGCTGGTGCCAGCCCGCTATGGCAGTTGCTGCGGTTTCGGCTGCGGTTTCCGCCTCTGCTTTGTGGGCTGGACTGTTCACGTGCCCATGCTACAAGCCTTGGCTGGCCTTGGCCTTCACCCCGCCCCTATCAGTGGGGCTCATTCGCGGGTCAGGCTGCGAGTCTCCATCCCCTGGGTGCGGCTGCGTACCTGTGCTCAGCTGCAGGCCCAGCCAGTTCTGGCTTTTGTCTTGCCCCTGCTGGAGGGACTACCAACGGGACCGCTCTTGCTCATGCAGCCTGCAGCTTCGAGTTGAACTGCTTTGGTGGGCCCCTTCCACCCCCCACAGCCGACCTCAGCCTCTGCCCTTGCATGGCAGTACTGACCTCACACTGGGTCTCAGATTCAGCTCTCTGGGATTCCGCCCCTGCTGACAGGACCGTACTTCTGCGTCCCACCACTACCCGCCCTCTGGTGAGCACTCAGCAGTGTGGGTGGGGGTGATGGAGCTCAGACCTTATCACTCAATACTGTATCTCTGTTGGCTCCCTGCTTCTAAGCCAGCGGTTCTCAACCTGTGGGTCGCGACCCCGGCAGGGGTCGAACAGCCAAAACACAGGAGTCGCCTAAAGCCATCGGAAATACATATTTTATTTAAAAATGTATTGTATAATAAATATGTATTTTCCGACGGCTTTAGGCGACCCCTGTGTTTTGGTCGTTCGACCCCCCCCCCCGGGGTCGCGACCCACAGGTTGAGAACTGCTGTCTAAGCAACTGTGCTCTGAGTGCAGCAGGAGAGCTTGTGTTTGGCTGGTGACCTGCTTCACTTTGCTGGTATTGCTGGTTCCAGGAGAAATATTCACTTTAGATTTGGGAACTGACTTAGCCCAGGGGTTAGGGTGGCTGTCCCTCAAAGTATTTCTCCCTATGCCTCTTAGATCACACACTCTTCCTGCTACTCCAGTCCTCTCATCTCTCTCCTTCTCCCAGAGGCCAGGGTGTGTGGTTGTGTAAGAGGTTTTGTGCACAGTCCCTTTTAGAAAAATCCTGGGTCTGAGAAAATCTGCCTCTTTCTCGCAAACAGTATCTTGGCCTGTTTCGCAGCTAAATACCATCCAAACGCCTCCTCTAGGCTCTAGGGCTGCAGGCTGGGGCCTCGTTCCTGAGGTCCAGGATCCTCCCCTCTCAGCTAAACTCACTTCCTTCCACATGAATCCCTTTGGGCTGCCGTTCACTCCTGGGAGCTGGGCAGCCCTCTCCACTTTTCTGCTTTTCCTACCAGTCTCTGTGTGGCTTCTTCAGTGATCTTTGGTTAAATGATCCTCTTAGTTTAGTCCAAACTTAGTTTTTCCAGATGATGGTTCTTAAAACTGAGAAAAGTTTACTTTTTTGTATGTATATATTTCTATGAATTTTAACACATCACCACCACCACAATTAGGATACAAAAACAATTCCTCACTCCTAAAATCTTCTTTATACTATGTCTTTGTACACCTTTCCTTTACCCCTAACCACGGACAACTGTGAACTACAGTTTTGTCATTTTAAGAAATATAATTTTTATAAATATAATTGTATAGTATGTAAGCTTTTGAGATTGGATTTTTTAAAATTAGCATAATACCTTTGAGATTCATCAAAGTTTTTGTGCATATAAGTAATTCAGTTCATTTCTTTTTATTGCCAAGTAGTAATGTATTGTATGCATGTACCAATTTGTTTATGCAATGTCCTTGTGACATTGAAGGACATTTGGGTAGTGTGATTCCTTCTACATTGCTCTCCTTAAAAATTATATTAGCTCTTCCAGCTCTTGCCTTTCCTTATTCATTTTATAATCAATTTATCTTTATTTACAGGGAAAAAAATGCTGAAATTGTGTTGGTATTGATTTAAACCTGTAGGTAAATTTGAAGCTAATTGGCATTTTTACTGTGCTTAGTCTTCTAATCCACAAATACACGTCTCCATTTCTTCAGGTCTTTGGTTTCTTTCTTCAGCATTTTGTAGTTTTTAGTTTATTGACTCTATATATGCCCTGTTAGCTGTACATGTAAGATTTTCTTTTACATTTTTTGTGCTACTGAAAATGATGTTGCTTTTGTAATGTTGGTTTCTAATTGTACATTATTACTATATAGAAATGCAGTTGTTATGTGTGTTGACCTTATATCCCATGATCTTGGTAAACTTACTTACTAGTTCTCGTTTTGGGGGAGCTGCTAGGTATAGACGATCTCTATGGGATTCTCTATGTATAGACGATCATGTCATCTGCAAATAAGGACCAATTTATTTCTTTTAATCTGTATGTCTTACTTATTTTTCTTGACTCATTGCTCTGGCTAGGACTTCAAGTACCTGATGAATAGGAGTGGTGAAAGTGCACATCCTTGACTTGGACCTAATTTTACGGGAGAAAGCATTGAGTGTATCATTGTTTAGTATGAGATTAGCTATAGGTTTATTTGTAGATTTTTTTTTTTTTAATCAAATTGAGGGAGCTCTCCCTTGGTACAGAGTTTTTTGTTTTTTGTTTTTTTTTCTTATCAAGAATGGGTATGAATTTTGTCAAATGCTTTTTCATGAGAGCTATTGGTTTAGGTTTATTTTTCTCCTTGTTTTGTGGGGTTTTTTTTCTTACTCTGTGTCTGGTTTTGGTTTTAGGGTAATGCTGGCTTCATAAAATAAACTGTGCATTACTCTCTTATTTTCTGCTTTTTGGAAGTGAATATGTAGAATTGATGTTATTCCTTTTTTAAATGTTTTGTAGAATTCTATAATGAAGCCAGCTAGGCTTAGAGATACCTTTTTCTGAAGAGTTTTTTTTTTTAAACCCTTTATTTTACTTGGTTTAGTAGTTTTAGGACTAATGTGGTCATTTATTTCATCTTAGACATCTTTTAGTAGTTTATAGTTTTTAAGAAATTGCTCCAGTTCATCTAAATTGTCAAATTTATATGTATAAAATTGTTCATAGTATTGGTTTATTAGACTTTTAATGCCAGCAGGTTTTATAGTTTTATATTTTCTCTTTTTTGTCAGTCTTGATATGGGTTTATCAATTTAATTGGTCATTTTAAATAAACAACTCTTGGTTTCATAGATTTACTGTTTTTCTGTCTTCAATTTTATTGATTTCTGGGTGTTTTTCTTTTTTCTTTTTGTTTGCTTTGGGTTTAGTTTGCTCTTTCTAGTGTTTCTAAGTGAAGATTTACTTATGTGAACCT
Source organism: Saccopteryx bilineata (assembly GCF_036850765.1). Taxonomy (NCBI): domain Eukaryota; kingdom Metazoa; phylum Chordata; class Mammalia; order Chiroptera; family Emballonuridae; genus Saccopteryx; species Saccopteryx bilineata. The sequence goes on from NC_089492.1 coordinate 114,242,801, forward strand.
TTCTTCTTTTGTATTCCAGTATTCAATACTGGAATTTTTTTCTAAACCCTTTCTTGGTGGCATCCCGCACATTTTAATATAATTGTCATATGTTTCATCTGTATTCATTGAAAAACCCCGCTAACCACGTTCTAATTTTTACTTCTACTGTCAAACATTTTAACTGAAGAGAAGCATAATCCGTTACATTATTTTATATATTTACCATTTTTCTTTATTTCCTGGTCATTCACATTCTTGCATGATCCCTTTCTTCCTAATATCTCCCTTTAGCAATTCTTGTGTAGCAGTTCTGCTGGCTATGGATTCTCATAGTTTTTCTTAAACTAAGAACGTCTTTATTTAGCTTTAATTCCTGAAAGATATTTTTTGGTAGATATTGGATTACCAATTGTTTCTTTCAGCACTTCAAACATGTTGTGACACTTTTCTTTGGTCTTTGTGGTTTCACAGACATTTGAGTCATTCACAGACATTTGAGTCATTGTTCCCCTACAGTTAATGCATTGTTTTACTCTGGTTCCTTTCAAGATTTTTCTTTGTATTTAGCTTTTAGCAGTTTAATTATATATGTCTTGGTGTTGATTTCTTTGGGGTTATCTTGCTGGTGATTCACTGAACGAGGTTTTTGTATATATAAAACTCAGGACATTTTATCTGTTATTTTGTCAAATATTTTTTCATCACCACACTCTTTCTATTCCTGAACTTCAATACCATGAGTGTTAAATGTTTGTTATTGCCTACAGGCTCCTGAGGTTCTGTTCAACATTTTCATGTTCTATCTTGCTGTTTTTCAAGTTGGATAAATTTTTATTGACCCATCATATCAAGCTCAGTGACTGTCTCATGTGTTATCTCCATATTCCAGTTGAGTCCAGTAATAAATTTTAAAAAGTTTTCAGTCATTGTATTTTTTTCAGTTCTAAAAGTATTATTTTTTTTTGTATATTTTATGTCTTTGCTGCATTGATTTGTCTTTCCATTTGTTTCAAAAGTGTTTGCCTTTACTTTCTGGAACATTTTTATAATAGTTCCTCAAAAGTCTTTATCAGATAGTTTAAACATTTATATAATTTTGGATTGGTGTCTTGAATTAGTCGTACATTGTTACCATTTATTAACCACTATTGATGCATTATTATTAAATATGTGTTTTCAGTATTTTCTTCCAGACTGTGGGCAGTTTTATTCATTATCTTAATGGTGTCTTATTCAGAGCAGAAACTTTTTATTTCATTGAAGTCCGACTAATCATTTTTTTCTTTCATAGATGTGCTTTTGGTATTGTATTTAATAACACATCACCCTAGGTCACCTAGATTTTCACCTATGTTATCTTCTAGATTATTTATAATTTTGAGTTTTCCATTCAGGTCTATGAATTATTTTTAGTTAAAATTTACGTAAAGTCAGTGACCACATTTATTTTGCATGCAGATGTTCAGTTCTAGTACTTCTGGGTAAAAAGATTTCTCTTTTTTCCATATGTTGGCTATTGGCTATTGTGAATACTGCTGCAATGAACATGGAAGTGCAGATATCTTTTTAAAATAAGAATTTTGTTTTCCTTGTGGGATTGCTGGATCATATGGTAGTCCCATATTTAATTTTTTTTTTTTTTGACAGAGATAGTGAGAGAGTCAGAGAGAGGGACAAATAGGGACAGACAGAGAGGAAGGGAGAGAGATGAGAAGCATCAATTTTTCGTTGCAGCACCTTAGTTCATTGATTGCTTTCTAATTATGTGCCTTGACTGGAGGGCTACAGCAGAGCAAGTGACCCCTTGCTCAAGCCAGCAACCTTGGACTTCAAGCCAGTGGCCTTTGGGCTCAAACCAGTGACCATGGGGTCATATCTACAATCCCACGCTCAAGCCAGCAACCCTGCACTCAAGCTGATGAGCCTGTGCTTAAGCCGGATGATCCTGCACTGAAGCTGGCAACCTCAGGGTTTCAAACCTGGGTCCTCTGTGTCCCAGTCTGACGCTTTGTCCACTGCGCCACCGCCTGGTCAGGCCTATATTTAATTTTTTTTGAGTGTTTACATTTTAATTTATTTTTTATGATTTTAATTTGTGTTTATATAGATTCAAGTTTCCCACCCAATATATCTCCCCTCACCCCCTTATTCCCCCTTGGCTCTCCCCATGCTCCCTTCCCCCAATGCCTTACCCCCTTCCCTCCAGAATTTGCTGTCCTGTTCTCTATAACGCTGTATTATGTATATATAATTTCATTAATCTCTTTCCCTTCTCTGATCTCATCTTCTCTTCTGCTTTCCCTCTGACCACTTTCCCTTTGGTCCCTTTGATCCCACCTCTGCCTCTGTTCTGTTGCTCAGTTCACATTGTTCATTGGATTCCTCAAATGAGTGAGGTCATATGGTATTTTTTTTCTCTGCCTGGCTTGACTTAGATATATAAATATATGCTATATTTAATTTTTTGATGAACCTCTATACTCTTTTCTATAGTGTCTGTACCAGTTTACATTCATATCAAGAGTACATAAGATTCCCTTTTCTTCACATCCTCACTAGCATTTTTTATCTCTTTTGATAATAGCCTTGCTAACAGGTATGAATCTCATTGTGGTTTTAATTTGCATTTCCTTGATGATTAGTTGTTGTGAGCACCTTTTCATGTACCTGTTGGCTATTTGGATGTCCTTTTGGAAAAAAGTCTATTCAGCTCTTTGTCCATTTTCAAATTGGGTTATTTGCCTTTATTTTTTTCCATTGAGTTGTATGAATCCTTTGTATATTTTGATATTAACTCCTCACTGGACATGTGGTTTGTAAATGTTTTCTTCCATTCTGTAGTTTGCTTTTTTAATTTGTTGTTGGTTTCCTTTTCTGTGCAGAAGATTTTTAGTTTGATATGTCCCACTTATTTATGTTTGCTTTTGTTGCCTTTGCTTTTGGTGTCAAATCCAAAAATCACTGCCAAGATGATTATGAAGAAACTTAGCCTATGTTTTCTTGTTGGCATTTTGTGTTTTTTTTCTTATTCTTCAATCTTTTCACCATTTTGAGGTAATTTTTATGTACAGTTTAAGATGGGGTCCACTTGAATTCTTTTGCATATAGCTATCCAGTGTTCCCAGAATCATTTATTGAAGAGCTACCTTCCTTTATTGTATATTCTTGACTTCTTTGTTAAAAATCAATCAACCAGGCATGCATGGGTTTATTTCTGTACTCTGTGTTCTGTGTCATTGATCTGTGTGTTTGTTTGGTTTTTGCCACTACCATACTGTTTGATTACTATAGCTTCATACTCTAGTTTAAATGCCTCTAGCTTTGTTCTTCTTGTTTAGTATCCTATGGCTAATTGTGATCTTTTATGGTCTCCTATAAATTTTAGAATTCTTTTTTAAAAAAATGCCATTGAAGTTTTGACAGGGATTGCATAGAATATGTTGATTGTTCTGGGTAGTGTAGAAATTCTTTTGATCCATGAGCATGGAATATATTTCAATTTATTGTGTATTTTCTATTTCTTTTTATTAATGTTTATGTTTTCAGTATATAGATCTTTTATATCCTGGTTAAATTTATTTCTAAGTAATTTATTCTTTTTCATGTTATTGCAAATGGGATTGTTTGCTTAATTTCTCTTTCTGATAGCTAATTTTAGGATATAAAAATTCAACAGATTTTTATATATTGATTTTGTATTCTGCCACTTAACTGTATTTTTTATTAGTTTAACAGTTTTGGGGGGGTGTATGTGTGGAGTCTTTAGAGTTTTTCTATATAATATTGTATAATCCACAGACACAATTTTACATTTTTTCTTTTCTGTTTGGATGCCGTATGTTTCTTTTTCTTGCCTAATTTCTCTGGCTAGGATTTCAGATACTGTGTTGAATAAAATGTACTGTTCCTGTTCTTAGAGGAAAAGCTTTCAGCTTTTCACTATTGGATATAATGTTGGGTGTGGGTTTCTCATAATTAGCCTTTATGTCGAGGTATGTCCTTCTTATACTCAACTATTTGAGAAAAAGTTTTTTTTGTTTTTTTCAGTTCTTTCCTTTTTATTGAATTTATTAATCATAAAAGGATGTTGAACCTTTCCATATATCTTTTCAGTACATGTTGAGATGACCTTATGATTTTTATTTTTCAATTTGTTATATGGTATATCACATTGATTGATTTGCATATATTGAACCATTTTTGCATCCCAAGAATAAATTCCCTTCATCATGGTATAGGATCCTTTAAGGTACTATTGAATTCAGTTCACTAGTATTTTTTATTTTTGCATGTATGTTCATTAGGGATTTACCCACTATATATGTTAATATATTTTGAATTTAACTATATATTTACCTTTACTAGCTAGTTTTATACTTTTGTATGTTTTTATTTTAATAATTCTCATCTTTTCATATCAGCTTAATAACTTTCTTAAACATTTCTTGAAAGGCCTGTCTAGTGGTTATGAATTCTTTTAGCTTTTTTTGTGACTAGAGAACTCTTTCTCAACATTAATTCTGAAGAATTTTGTCAGTAGAGGATTATTTCCTCAGCTCTAATTTGCTTCACTAGTTAGTTCTCTTTCTAGCTCAACCTAATCTGCCATTGTGTCTCTTTATTAGGTTTTAAATATATTAATGTTATCTATGTATTATGTATATATTAATATGTAGAAAAGCACAAACAGTATAAACATATAGTTTATCAAAAAAGTGTAACTCAAAACAAATACAATTCAAGTGTATAATCTAAAAAAATCCAGAACTCCAGAAATTCTTAACACTTCTTCCCTCCCTTGTAGTAGTAACAACACTCTCAACTATTTATGGTTTCCATTTTACAGTTTTTCATTATGGCCATATGTTTATATGCATCCCTAAAGAAATATGATTTAAGTTTGCAGGTTTTAAAATCTGTGTAAATAGAATAAGTATGCATTCTGTTTTATGTGGTTTCTTCTCTACAATATAACTTTAAAATATATCTATGTTACAGTATCTGCATTTCATTCATTTGCTTTGCTGCATTGTATTTAATACTGGGACTTTAATATATTTTGTTAAACATTCTCCCAAAGTTAGATATTTGGGTAGTTTTCAATATTTGTTACTGCATATTCAAACTTTCTTCCAGATTTTCTCTTGGAGTTCTAATTTATTTTCTGTTCTTAGTCACTCTTTCTTAGATCTCTGAGGGTTTTCTAATTAAAACCAATTGGTTCAGTTTTGTCCATATAGCATTTGGGTTTTATGCCTTTTGTTTGTTTTCTCTTTCTGTTTTGTAGTTATAGACCATTAACTTATCTTTAGCCATGCTTTTTCTCTGGTAATTCTGTGTGTTCAACGTGTCCCATGAAGATGATTTGTTCTCTGCCTTGCCAGGTACTACGAATTATTATTGGTTTTGAGTTCCTGAACCACATTGCAGTGTGAATTTTAGCCTAAACTCCTGAAGACAACTTTGGAGAAATTATCAGGCGGCATTCTCCTCTTCACAGGAGGGCTTTAGCACTCATGTTCTCGGTTACCCAGCTGAGCAGCTCCTCTGGTCTGCAGCGTGGCCTGAAACCTCAGTGCTCATGCACCTCTCCCCCTGGTTTCTAGTCTTCTCTTCGTCCTTGGCTTCCTCACTTTTTGCAGGTCACCTCTGCATTTATAGGAAAAAATTGATCTATTTCATTCAGCCTCCTGTTTGTAGAGGAAGACTTGGTTTATCTAGTATGCTAATCTATTGACATTCTTTATCAGACTTCATCATATTTTAATTTTTTAAGTTGCCTCTGTGTAGTCTTGGTTGCCGATGTTAGAAACACAAGAGAGGATTTTAACTCTTGTAACTGGTAAGTACAAGAAAAGAAAAGGGGGGATTTATTCTTGAAACTGGTAAGTACATGGCTTTTCTGGCTTTATATATGAATAAATCTGAAACATGGTCACTAGGCTCTCTCTTTCTGTGTTAACCCTACTTTCCCCAGTGTTGGATTTGATTTTCAGACTCTATTTCCTGTTAAATGAGGAAAGTGATCACTACTATTTCTAGGGCTTTGGTATCCTTATAACTTATGGTCTGTCTTATCTTACTTAGCATTTTAACATCAAATCCTAGGAAAGACTGTTTTACCTGGTTGGGGCACTTTGCCGCTTCTGAACTGCTGCTTACTGTGGCCAGTGGGCTTGTATTTTCCAATTAGCCAGCCTTGGTCATGTGTCTAGCTCTGGGATACATAAGGGAGGGTACGCTGTAACAGGCAGCTCCACTGGGTCCACATGGAAAGTGGGAGGTTTGTTTTCTCAAAGGAAAAACCAGATGAGGTTCCCAATTAGTAGAAAAGAAACGTTAAAAAGGCAAATATCACATAATGTGCAAAGCATATTCCTTGTCAGGTCATCAAACCTCTTATCGGAAATTTAAGTGTGAAGAGATGAGACTACTGTACTTTCAACACTATCACTTTCGATGACTGATCATTCTTCTCATCCCCTAGTAGATCAGTTAAGCTGTAACTTACCAAATAAGATCCCTTTCCCTCTGTTATTAAGTCCTATCAGTTTCAGACATCTTTGGAATTTGTTCATTTTCCTTTTATTTAACATTGATGCTCTTGTCAAGCTATAGTCTTCTCTTCTCTGATCTACCAAATTAAATCCTTACTGATCTGTTAATATCGACTGTGGTTCCCCTTCAGTCGGTTCTCCACATTGTAGTGTAGAGATGTGTTCAGAATTCAAATCTAATTATGTGTTTCCGATCTCCCATATATACCTCAAGCTTTTAAAAACCTTTCATTAGAAATTATTAACTAGATTTTTCACCTAGTCCTTTACTACCTCTCCAAGTACTCTTGCTCAAGCATTTTCTTTTATGTAACTTAAAGTTTACATTCTCACAATACCATCTACCTCTCCCTTGAACATTTATTATAATTACAGTTTTACACTTGTGTATGAGTATTTGATGAATGTGTGATTTCTTCACTGGACTATAAAAGCAAATACCATGTCTGTTTTTTGTGATCATTTAATTTCACTAGCTAGAATGTGGCTTGGCTTACAGTGGAAAATAAATATTTGTTTCATTAGTTAACTGATTGATTACTGTAAAGAGAACTCCATGATAACTAAGACAATTTATTTGTTTAACATCCATCTCCAAGAGCTTTCTGGTCAATTGATTTTGGATTTAGCCTCTTCAATATAATCTGACTTGGAAGTTTATAGAGGACATTGTGTAGCTATCAAATGACAAATATGGGAGTGTTTCAAGTATATGTCAACACATGATTATATTCATGTGAAATGATATGAAAGGAAGATTCAGGTATACAGTTGTAGTGATATACTGATTGAAATCAGCAAGGAGTAGGACTTTGTACTGGTTGGATATCTTTTTTCTCAAAAGCAACATAATACGTTATTTATCTAGTATCTAGTTGAAATCCCCATTTTCCCCTTGTGCTTTTCTGCTTCTTTTATTCTGTTTGGCTTAAAGATTTATTTGCTGCTGTAGCTACTTTCTTTTAGACTAGAAGCAGGATGGTTTTTACCAATTTATACCTCAGAAAACAAAGACCATAGTCTGGAGTCGGTACTGTACGAAATGGACCAGGATTAGGGCAGGGCTATTTCTCCCCAGCCTTGGGCATCATAGTAGTAAAAATAATTTGGTATTTTCTGGGAGAAAAGGCTAGTCTCACCTCTTCTCCTCTAGCAGGACTAGATTATTTCTTCTGTGTATACTTTCTTAAGTTCTTTTATCCCCTCCTGAGGTATGAATAATCCGCTCCTGCAGTTTCTTTGGGACTACTGCATGAATGAAAATGAAATGGCTTTATGTGAAAAGATAATTTTTAAAAATTATTTATTAATTTATTATATATATTTTTTATATATATAGCTGTGTGTGTGTGTATGAGAGAGAGAGAGAGAGAGAGTGTGTGCGTGTGACAGAGAGACAGAGAAACGCACAGAAAAGGTTGACAGACAGGAAGGGAGAGAGATGACAAGCATCAATTCTTCCTTGTGGCTCCTTAATCTCCTTAGTTGTTCATTGATTGCTTTCTCATATATGCCTTGACTAAGCAGCTACAGCAGAGCGAGTGACCACTTGCTCAAGCCAGCGACCTTGGGCTCAACCAGCAACCTTGGGCTTCAAGCCAGTGACCTTTAGGCTCAAGCCAGCAACCATGGGGTCATGTCTGATTCTATGCTCAAGCTGGATGAACCCATGCTCAAGCCCGGCAACCTTGGGGTTTTGAATCTGAGTCCTCTGCATCTCAGTCCAATGCTCTATCCACTGTGCTACTGCCAGGTCAGGCAAACTTATATTTTTTAAGAGAGAGAAGCATCAACTCATTGTTCCACTTAGTTGTGCCATTGAATGCTTCTCAAAAAGAATTTAATTGAGTGCGGAGGACCCAGGTTCGATTCCCGGCCAGGGCACACAGGAGAAGCGCCCATTTGCTTCTCCACCCCTCCGCCACGCTTTCCTCTCTGTCTCTCTCTTCCCCTCCTGCAGCCAAGGCTCCATTGGAGCAAAGATGGCCCGGGCGCTGGGGATGGCTCTGTGGCCTCTGCCTCAGGCGCTAGAGTGGCTCTGGTCGCAATATGGTGACGCCCAGGATGGGCAGAGCATCGCCCCCTGGTGGGCAGAGCGTCGCCCCATGGTGGGTGTGCCGGGTGGATCCCGGTCGGGCGCATGTGGGAGTCTGTCTGTCTCTCCCTGTTTCCAGCTTCAGAAAAATGAAAAAAAAAAAAGAAAAAAAGAATTTAATTGATATAAATAAGTTCAGTTTCTTTGTTACTGTAAAATGATCTAAGTTCAGTATTTATATGTAATATCCACTAAAATTAATTTCTTCAACTAGCTGATAGCATTGCTGACATCAAAATTTTGAAGACTGGTTAATAAAATTGTATATGTGTACAACTTTAAAGTACAATTTATATAGTTGAGTAAAGTTGTGATATACTTTTGCACCTATCATGTGAATTAATGGAACAGTTATGAGAGAGTTGGGAGGAAGAAAATGAAAAATGTTGGGAGTAGTGACGAGCATTTTGATAAGCTTACAAAAAATATACCTGAATAATTTGATCTTGTTCTTAATCTAAGTGCTGATTTTCAATTGCATTCCATACTAGTTTCACCTTTTGCATTTTACTTCCCTTCAAATATCCTATTGCTTAACATGGTATGCCTTACATTTTCTAGCCTCTTGATAAATAAATATTGGTTAGTTGAATGAATGAAGGAATAAATTGATGAAGAGTAGATGGATGACAATGTTCTAGACTTCACAATACAAATAAATATACCAGTCAACTTCCCTGATCAAGATTTGAAAACAGAAGAATGTAAAGTGTTGATTTGATCTATAAATTTAGCAGTGGAGTTTTTAGAAGTTGAATTACTATATCTAAAATGCAGATATTAAATAACAAAATGAAGATTGCTTGAAATGAGCTTAAATTATGAAATATATATTCTTCATGTTGGAATAATTCCTAGGCTTAGATGATCATTTTTTAAAGAATTTTTAAAAGTTTTATTCTAACTTATTTTAGAATTTTAGCAAGTAGATTTATTTAGTTTTGTTACATAGAGAGAGACAGAGAGAGACAGATAGGAAGGGAGAGAGATGAGAGGCATCAATTCTTCATTGCAGCACCTTAGTTGTTCATTGATTGCTTTTTTCATATGTGCCTTAACTGGAGAGCTACAGCAGACCAAGTGACCCTTTGCTCAAGCCAGTGACCTTGGGCTCAAGCTGATGAACCTTGCTCAAACCATATGAGCCCACACTCAAGCTGGCGACTTCGGGGTTTTGAACCTGGGTCCTCTGCATCAAGTGTCCAACGCTCTATCCACTGCGCCACCACCTGGTCAGGCCCAAGTAGAAATTATTTTGAACTTTCTACTTAAAATGAATCAGTTTTCATTTCTGAATTATCATAGATTTTAACTTAGTAAAATTGAATGAACATATTTTATTATATATCTTTATTGGGTTTAATGCTTTATATCTGAAAAATATTTTCCCTGACAGATCTATGTGATTAATATCATTTGTTAGTTTTTTTTGTTTGAATATTTGAATATGGTTTGTGGTATAAAGACTGGGCTCTCACATGAGAGAGATTTGAGTTTCAATCCCCAACCTGCTACATCTTAGCAAATTATTTAATTTGTCAAACCGTAGTAGGACCTGAGTAAAATCTACTGTAAGAGGTTCTTGCGGGTGATATAATAAACTAATATATGTAAAGTGCTTAGCACAGTGTCTAGAATTTAGTAGGCAGTCAATAATTTGGACTAACTTTTCCCCATTATGTTTTGTCTTTTAGCTTTCCCCACAGATAAACCAGATAAAGATGCAAGACATGTGATAAAAGTGGTAAATATTGCTCTCAAATTTGCATTTCACATATATTTGATGTTTTCTGCTTTATTCATTTGATTTTTGTAAAAATGTTTCTTACTATAGTTTTCATGATTTTATTTATTATTAAAACTAGTTCTATTTTCCCAGTGTTAAAATGTAAAGAGTGGAGCCCTTTGTTCTTCTGTGTTAACATTTATAACCCTTCTCGCTCCTCTACTGCCCCCTCCCTTCCTTTCTACTCCAGATGGTATGGTCCTGACATTCAGGGATGAGGCTTTATTTTTGTTTGTATCCCCTGTGCCTAGTGCAGTGAATGAAAAATAGTGGACAGTCAGTAAAGGTATCATGTAGAATGAACCACCAGGTAATCTGCAATGTATCCCCTGATGAACATGTTGGTACACATTGAATGTCCGTGTATGTATATAATTCTCACTGTTTTTAGTAAGCTCTTTTCGTAAGAAGACTACTTTCATTTGTAAAGCTGTATAGAGATAGCATTGTGCTATGTTAAATTTAAAAATGAGATTCTTCAGGTTTATTTAGTACTTTTGGGGGCATTTTTTGTGGAATCTGATGCCTGTGTTTTATAATAAATGATTCAAGTACTATTGTGTATTACATATGCATCTTCATAGTCTCACAGTTGCAATGCCAAGTTTATCTTTAAGATTTTTTAAATAAAATTAATTGTTCTTCTTCTTTTATAGGAATATCAAGAAAATGGCCCATTATTTTCAGAACTTAAATTTTACCAAAGAGCTGCAAAAAAAGAATGTAGTAAGTAAAATTAGCAAAGCAAGCTACCTCTGTGTATATGATTGCCAAAGTTAGTGTATAAAAATATATTTGTCTTTTTCTGGCCTTCCGGAAAACTCTTTTCAATTAGAAACGTTATTGTAAATTACATATGGTTGACTGTTACAAGATATAAAAAAGACAATAGTATACAAATTTTGATATTACATAATGGGTTATATACATATATATTAATAATGGGATATATATATCCAATATATATTTATATATATGTATGTATATATATGTATATATTTTAGGTGAGAGGATGGGAGATAGTGAGGCAGACTCCTGCATATGTCCCAACTGAGATCCATCTGGCAACCCCACCTGGGGATGATGCTAGAGTACCTAGCTATTTTTAGTGCCTGAGGTTGATGTGCCTCAGAGCCTGGGGTCATACTTGAATCAATTGAGCCACTGGCTGTGGGAGGGGGAGAGAGATGGAGAGAAAAGCAGATGGTTACTTCTTCTATGTGCCCTGATCGTGAATCAAACCCAGGATGTCCTTTTGCTGAGCTAACACTCTATCCACTGAGCCTCCAGCCAGGGCCGAGTTACAGATTTCATAGTTGTTTCTACTACTTTACATAAAAAGTTGTGTTGTTGATCCAAACAATGAAGAGTTCTTTAAGTGTAAAATATAGTAAAATGAAATTAGTTTTATAAATCCATTTGGATAGGAAGGGTGTAAGAAAAAATAATTAAAATGGGCAGTAGTTGAATAAACAAAAGGAATGCTCTTAGAATAGGTTCAGATAAGGTATATGAATATGATTAAATACAAAGATGATTTAGAAAATAGGTTAAAACTGCTAGAAATGTGAATGTTGGAAAATTAATTGGAGCTGAATAACATGTAAAACTAGCAGTTAAGATTTGAATGTGAAATAAATATGAGCAGAGCTGAAGAAGAATAAGAGCATTTTGAAAACACTAAGTTTATATGGATTAAGTAAAGCTTTAAGAAGTTGATTTGAATAATGACTTTATAGTCAAGGTCCTTTACATTATGTTTAAGATAAAAAATGATGAGTCTGGCCTCAATAATTAACTTCTTTTTCTTTAATAAAACCTTCTAAGCGTTACAGCTAGTCTTCACTGACTGCTTAAAGTATGTCAGGGTGACAAATAGAATCCATTAAACTTGATTGTTTATCAGTAGAGCAGTCTTAAACATTAAATATACATGGTAGAAAAGTGAAAAATTAAATAAGCTACATGATTATTTAAGTGGATTTGATGTTTTAAAAATTAAATTTAATCAAAACAATTTCTGTATAATAAATATGCTTTCAGAGTAAGATGATTTTTTTTGTCCAATTTTTGTTTTTTGGCTACTATGACTTTAGATTTTTAAAGAATAAAGAAGAAAAAGGCATCTTTCTACTGATCCTTTCATTGTTAACACATTATATTTAAAAATTTAATTAGCATATAAGGGAATGATTTTTTTCATAAGTAGAAACATTTGTGTATATGATAATGCATTTTATGACTGACTGTTTTGGGTTATAATTTAAAATTTCTATATATATTTTTGTGTTATAGTGATAAATTGAAACCATTAATACATTTGATTTCTAAAAAAAATTTCTAGGAAGGTCTAATTTCTATTTAGGTTAGCAAATAAGTTTTAGTGTCAGTGCAAAAGTAAGAAATACCTTTTTAAAAAACATCTCTTTTCCTATTAAATTTGTCTTTGCAGTCAAAAAATGGATAGAACAAAAACAACTTGATTATTTAGGAATTCCTCTATTTTATGGATCTGGTCTTACTGAATTCAAAGGAAGAAGGTAAAATAGAATTATTATAATATTGTCCAGTCGCTATTTATTATGTGGTCTATTAATTATCTGTTGCTATATAATAAATTACCCAACATGTAGTGGCTTAAAAGAACAAACTGATATTATCTTAATTCTGTGGGTCAGTTATCTATAACAGGTTTATCTGGATGGTTCTAGCTCAGGACCTCATACGAGGATGTAGTCAGCTGTCTTTGTAGTCACCGAAGGCCTAGACTGAGGAAGATTCTGCTTTAAAGATGACTTATGTGGTTAGTGGTAGGCCTAAGAAGATCTGCTTTTAAATTCTCTTATGGGATTGTTAGCTGACCTCATATCCTCACCATGTCGCTCTCTTCATAGACTGCCTGAGTGTTACAAAGATATGCCAGCTGGCTTCCCCTAGAGCAAGTAACTGAAAGAGGGAAGAAGAGAGCATGCACGCACACGCGCATACAAGCGAGCATCCAAGAAGAAAGTCACTGTCTTTTATAATCTAATCTGAGAAGTGATACTCTATTATTTCTACTGTATTCTCTTTGTTAGAAGCAAGTCCCCATACTCAAGGGAGGAGAATTAATTAATCTCTATCTCTTGAGGAATGGCAAAACAAAGAATTTTTAGAAATATTTTTAAGACCAGCAAATATTTAGATAATCATCACATATAAATAGTTCATTAATAGTGATGATTTTAAGAAGTGCTGTTAGATAACCATTTTAACCTTTGAACAGCCTTTTAAGATAGGTGATATTTTTTCCCTAGGTGAGAAAATAGTCTCAGAGGTCAGTACTTGCTCAAATGGTCTTTAAATGATGAGTAAAAACAAAATGACAAATATACTTGTAACAAAGTAAAACGGCTGCTAGTAGGGACTGAATGGCTAAGGATGATACATGCATAGTATGCAATATTATACCGCACATTAAGTAAACCAGTTAGAGGCATGCCAGTGGGCTGGGAAGGATTTTGGTGAGATACTACTGAGAAAAGTATGATGCAGAAAAGTGCAGATAAGGTCACGTGTTTGTAAAACGAAGACAAAAGTTTCTACAGCATGCTTGTGTGTCGTATATACATAGATAGATTTAGAATAAGGTCCTGTGTAGGTATGTAAGTGAAGAGAAGAAAAGAAGGGATAGAGGTGCCAAACAGAACAGGAAAAGTGCATTTTTATAAAGGCGTGTTTATTAATGTAGAGATAGTAAATACGATTTTATAAGGCCCAGAAAAAATAAGACTTTCTATATTTGTTCAAAGCTGATGGAGGCAAAATGAACTAAATTCAGAACTATAATTTAGAAAGACTATTTTTCATCATCTAAGGCAGTCTCAGTGATTCAGCACTGCATTCTCTTCTAGAAAACTTAATGGCAAAGTAAAATACTAAGTAACATCTTTCTGCAAAAAACAGCATTATTAATATACTTCATTCTCTAATGGTTCAAATTGCATCATTCTTTATTGTTATATTGGGAATATTTTTTCTTGTTTCAATTCCTAAATAGAGAGTTTCAAGCACTGTTATCTTAAGATCTCTTATTGATATCTTCTTCTCGTAGTTACAGATTTATGATTATGGAAAGACTAGGCATAGATTTACAGAAGATCTCTGACCAGAATGGGACTTTTAAAAAATCAACTGTCCTGCAGCTAGGTATTCGAATGGTAAGAAGAAATGTTTCTTCTTTTCTTATTTATTTATTTATTTATTTATTTATTTATTTTTAATTCATTGAGAGGAAAGGAGGCAGAGACAGAATCCTGCATGTGCCCTGACTGGGATTCACCCAGCAAGCCCACTAAGGAGCGATGCTCTGCTCATCTAGGGTGTTCCCATGTTGCTCAGCAAACAAACTCTTTTTAACACTTGAGGCAGAGGCCATGGAGCCATCCTCAGTGCTCAGGGCCACTCTCTGCAATCGAGCCATGGCTGTGGTGGTGGGAGGCAGAGAGAAATGGGAGGGGGAGGGGTGAAGAAGTTGATGGGTGCTGCTGCTGTGTGCCCTGACCGGGAATCGAACCTGGGACATCCACATGCCAGGCCAGCACTCTACCACTGAGCCAACCAGGCAGGGCCAGAAGACATGTTTTATTTCACATGCTCTCTTTTCCGATTATTTACTTGTTACAATATGCATTTCATTGCCCTTTGTGGAATTATCAGAGAATGAATGATTATTACCCTAGAAATGTCAGTTATTGAGAGTAGAGGCTATTTTGGTGAAATTGATAACAGTGGACTCTGTAAATGACAGAATGTGCTATGTTTGGCACTACAAACTCAATTAGGCATTGGTTCTACAGTCTGATTTTTCCCTCACTTTGTTTTATATAGCAGAACAAGGTTGCATTGCTATAAGAATAACATCGCTTTTGTCAGTTATATTTATAACAGTAGGCACTGTGGCAGATTATATTATTTTCCATACTAAGCTCATGATGGTATGGAGGTGCTATAAAGTTTTTATTATGAGTTTGGGATGGTGGCAGTAATTAGTGTGACAATGAATAATATATACTTTGCCAAATAAGAAGCAATGAAATCTTAATGGCACCCATGCACACATTTTGTTTATACCACATATTTGTCTTGTCTTATTTGTGTTTGGTTTGCCTAAGCTTCACTTAATTTTTTTCCATTTTAAATAGAATGAAGCTACTCGTGCCAGGTTGGGATGGGGCAAATAGAACTCATTAATTTTCCCATTTTTCCATTCATCCATCTAGCCAGCCAGCAAATAGTTTGTTGAACACTGGGTGTAGGAAACATGCAAGGCTCAGAGGATTCAGAGATGAAGCTAAGGTTTACTCTGGTTTACTCTATTACTATACAGAGGGAAAGGGCCTTTCTTTGTGCTCGTGGACATGGTGTTTTATTCTGGAGTCCTTAAAACTTGATTTATAATTATTCCTTGGGTAAGGAATTGCTGAATGGGCTTTATAGTTATTTTACTTTAAACCTCTGATTTTACTGTATTTTTCCCCTTTGCATGGTGTGATTTGGCCACCATTCTGCCAGGAGCATAGGCAGAGGCATTGTTGAATCTTGGTTTCCTTTTATCAGAGGTTCAATCAAAACACTGATATTTGCCTGACCTGTGGTGGCGCAGTGGATAAAGCGTCGACCTGGAAATGCTGAGGTCGCCGGTTCAAAACCCTGGGCTTGCCTGGTCAAGGCACATATGGGAGTTGATGCTTCCAGCTCCTCCCCCCTTCTCTCTCTCTCTGTCTCTCCTCTCTCTCTCCTCTCTAAAAATGAATAAATAAAAAACAAACAAAAAAAACACAACACTTATATTTGAGGGTCATTTTATTCAACCAGTACATTTGCTATTTTAGAATAGATAAGTAATTGTGAAACAGGTCATTCTGTCATTGTTAATATGAAAAAAATACTTGTTATTCTATATTCAAAGTGTTCAAGCTGATCATGAGTTCTAAATAGACATCAGTATAACCTTATGTATTTCTCTTTACAGTTGGATGTACTGGAATATATACATGAAAATGAATATGTTCATGGTGATATAAAAGCAGCGAATCTACTTTTGGGTTATAAGAATCCAGATCGGGTAAATACAGTATTAAGCTTTGCTTTTATAAAGGTCCTCAAAGTACCGTACTGAGATATTCTAAAAACAAGCTCCTCACGCAGACGAGTTTACAAATGAGGACTTAGCATGATGAATGTTGTAATTTATCTTACCTTGCTTATCTAATTTAATGCACTAAACTAATAAGTAATTAGGATGAGGAAATTGAGACTCAGAGGGGTTAAATAATTTGTTAATGGGCATACAGTTAAGAAGTGGCTGAACAGAAATTTGACCTTCTGGGCAAATACAAACAAAGATCCATCAATATCCAATGGGAGAAGACAGGGATTTTATGCAGAGAAAAAATTAAAAAGCTGTCACATTAGCTCCTCTTCTACCATGTAAATGATTAAGCTTTAACCAGAGCAGTGTTTCCAATATATTACTGCGTTTCCTGTATATTACTGCCAGTACAGTAGCCATTGGCGGCGTGTAGACATTAAACATTAAAGTATGGGTACAACACCAAATGCTGGTGATACTGTGGAGCAACAGGAACTCTTACTCATTGCTGGTGGGAATGCAAAATGGTATGACTACCATGGAAGACAATTTGGCGGCTTATTACAAAACTGAACATATTCTTAATATATGATTTAGCAGTTATACTCCTTAGTATTTACCCAAAGGAGTTGAAAACTTAAAACTACACAAAAACCTATACATTGGTGTTTATAATAACTCTCTTTGTAATTGCCAAAACCTGAAACAACAAGATGGCTTTTAATAGGTGACTGGACAAATAAACTGTGGCGTATCTGGACAGGGAATATGAGTCCATGTTAAATGAGCAAGATGAAGGGACATGGAGGAACCTTAAGTAATGCATATCACTAGATGAAAATTGGTAATTCCAATTACATAACATTTTAGAAAAGGAAAAACTATGGAGACATTAAAAAGATCAGTGATTGCATGAATTCCTATGTATTTTGGATATTAACCCCTTATCAGATAAATGGTTTGCAAATATCTTCTCACATTCCATAGGTTACCTTTTCATGTTGTTTTTCTTTGTTATGTAGAATCTTTTTAGTTTGATGTAGTCTTATTTGTTTTGGTTTACTTGCCTGTGCTTTTGGTATAAATTGAAAAAAAAATCATTCCTAAGACATATGTTTATGGATTGAAAGAATTAATATTTTTAAAAATATCCATACTACCCAAAGCAATCTACAGATTCACTGCAACCCCTATCAAAAGTTCAATGCCACTTTTCATAGAAATAGAAAAAAAAAATCCTAAAATTTGTATGGAACCATGAAAGATCCTGAATAGTAAAGGCAATCTTGAGAAAGAAGAACAAAGCTGGGGACATTCTAGTTCCTGATTTCAAACTATATATGTATAACAATGCTAGAGTAGTTAAAACAGTATGCTCTTGGCATAGAAACAGATCCATACCAATGGAACAGAGAGCACAGAAATACACCTAGTCATTTATGATCAATACCTTTGACCAGGATGCCCAGAAAATACAATGAGAAAAGGACAGTCTCTTCAATAAATGGTAATGAGAAAGCTGTATGTCCACTTGCAAACGTCGGAATTGGAGTCTTATTTTTACACGATACACAGAAATTAACCCAAAATGGACTCAAGACTTAAATGTAAGACCTGAAATGAGAAGACATAGGGAAAAGCTTAATTTTAATTAGTATCAACTTTAATAGCCATGTCTGTCTAGTATCCACTGTATTAGACAGGAAGAGAGTTTAAAAAATTAAATCTTTTTTTTTTTTTTAAATAATTTTATTTTTTTAATGGGGTGACATCAATAAATCAGGATACATATATTCAAAGATAACAAGTCCAGGGTATCTTGTCGTAAATCTTTTAAAAATTACAAAAAACATTGTTGAATATTAACTGAACTTTGCATAAGGAAAGAAATTTCTAAATAAAATTAAAAAAGAAAATCTTAGAAAATACTGAGAAATTTCAAATTTTAAGTTGTGCATATTTTAGAAATTGGAAAAATGAAAGGCAAATGAGACACTAGGGGGAAGTTTATTATGACAAATATTTTAGGTTATATAACCAGATCTAAAAAAAATTAATAAAAACACCAAATACTTTCTTAAAACAATGATTAAAAGGAATAAGTAGAATGAGAAGAAATATGACTATCCAAGAAAGAAATGGGGAAAAGTTCACTAATCAATAAAAACTAAGAAATATACAAATCAAAACCAGGAGGCAACATTTTTAAAGAACTTACCATTTGGGAAAATTCAAAATTAATAATTAAGTTGATTGTATTGAGGCTGATGAGTTGTAGAATGCTAATGGGAATATAAATTTAATGGGAGTAGAAGAAATGAGGTAGCTGGAAGGGCAATTTGGCAATATATAGTAAAAGCCTTGCCCTGGCCGGTTGGCTCAGTGATAGTCGGCCTGGCGTGCAGGAGTCCTGGGTTCGATTCCCAGCCAGGGCACACAAGAGAAGTGCCCATCTGCTTCTCCACCCCTCCCCCTCTCCTTCCTCCCTGTCTCTCTCTTCCCCTCCCGCAGCCAAGCATCACCCCCTGGTGGGCATGCCGGGTGGATCCCAATCGGGTGCATGCGGGAGTCTGTCTGCCTCCCCGTTTCCAGCATCGAAAAAAAAAAAAGAAAAAGCCTTTATAGATCTGCGTACTTTTTTTCAGGTTAAGTTTATTAATATATAACTTATAAACGGTAAAATCCACCCTTTCAAATATACAGTTTAATGTGTTTTGACACATGTATATCACATAGCCACCATTACGATCAAGATACAGAGCATTTCTATTATCCTCAAAAGTCTTCTTATTTCCTTTACACTAAATCCCCTTCAGTCACCTCCAGCCCCTGGCACGGATTTCTGCCTCTCTATTTTTTGCATTGTGGAGAATGTCAGATAAATTGAATTATAGGATACATACTCTTTTCTGTCTGGCTTCCATCACTTAACATATCGTTTTTGAGATTTATCTATGCTGTTGTTCACTAATAGTTTATTCCTCTTTAATGATAAGTAGCGTTCTATTAAAAATTTCTATACTTTATCTGTTTCTCTGTTGATGGATATTTGTGTTGTTTCCAGTTTGGGAAATTACGAATAAAGTTGCTATAAGCATTTGCGTACAGATTTTGGTATAGGTATATGTTTTTTTTTAACTTTTTGGTAAATAAGTAGGAGCGGAATTTCTAGATCATATGGAAGTATACATTTAACATGAAAAGTAACAGCCAAACTGTTTTCCAGAGTGATTGTACCATTATACCTTCCCACAAACAATGTGTGATAATTCCAGTCGCTCCATATTTTGTCACCACTTGGTTTTATTAATTTTTAACATTTGAGCCATTATAGCAAATGTGTAGTCATACTGAGTTTTTTTATTTGTGTCAGTCATCCCTATTGACTAATGATATTGAGTGTCTTTCATGTATTTATTTGGCATTTATTTATGTTTGGTGAATTAAATATGCTCATTTAGAGTTGGGTTCTTTTTCTTATATTAAGACAACTTTATGTTTTGAGGACCAGAAGCCTTTGTCAGATACTTGTTTCTAGATATTTCCTGCATATGTAGCTTTTCTTTTTGTTTTCTTATCCATCTTTCAAAAAGCAGATGTTTTAAATTATGATGAGGCCTAATTTGTGGGGGGTTTTTTCTTTATGATTTGTGCTGCTTCTCTCCTAAGCCAGGATCACAAAATGTTTTCTCATAAATTTTCTTCAAAAAGTAGTAGTCTCTGTTTTCATAGTGTCAAGTTTAATAACTGTTCAAAAGATCTACCTTATTGACTATATTATTTGTTATCTGTATCTTTATTTAGGTTTTGTCTCCTTGATATGTTTTGTACCAAGAGAAGTATGTATTTAAAAGTCTTTCATTATTTGTGTTTCTGTTTCCTTGATTTTCATGTAGTTTTTTGTAGATCATTGGTGAGCTATTTGGTAAATAATTATTACTTATATTTGCTGTGTTTCTTATGCTTTGTGTTTTCTTTGATCTTATATTCTTTAAGGTTTTTTTTGCGGGGGATGATTTATAAAAGTTGATATCTTTGTTGTAGTGTTTATGGTATGTTAGTATTTATATCTTTTAAAAATGCTTGCTTTTAGCCCGCGGTTTTCTGTTTCATCTTTTACTACTGCTGCGATAGTTTGTTGTGATATTTTTTATTTCCACTGACTTATTCTTTATCAATGAGCTTAGTTTACTCTCTTCTTTCCCTTACTGTTGTTGCCTCATTTTTAAGTAACACTAGTTTACTTTATCAGAACAAGTATCATTTGAATTTTCATTTGTCCGTACCCTTGTTTGAATATTAGATATAAATATATTAAATGCTCACCTTTCCTTTTTCTTTTGTGAAAGTTACCCACTCATCTTTTAATTGGATGAAACTGATCTTCTAGTAGATTGTTCAAGTACTCATGAGTACAGTGTTCCCTTGCATGCATAAAACTTTTCAGTAGCATTGATGCTTGAGGGATAGCCTGAATGGATTTAGAATACCTAGTTCATTCTTTCTTGAGAACACTGATCTGTTGTTGCCTTGTTTTGCATGCCGCTTGGAAGAGGTCTGCTACCAGTTACTCTTACCATTGTATGCTGTTTGTTCTTTTTGTCTTGCTGTCTTTAGGATTATTTTCTTTATTAACGTCTAATTGTTTTACCATGATATGTTTTAGAGTGGGCCATTGTGTATTGGTGTTCTTAGGTATCTGCTGAGCCCTTTTGATATATAGGTGAGGCCTTTTATTTCATGGAAGTTTTCATGGGTTATAGTTTTAAATATCAGTTCTCCCTTCATGTATGTTTTGAATTAAAACTATGGAGAAAGGAACTTCAGCAATAAGCTATTTAATGAAGAGAAAAAAATAAAGTGGTAAAAGAGTCAAAACTAGAGAGGGAAAGACATTGTTGAAATAAAAGAAAAAAGAACAGGAAAAGTTGACACTTATACAGCGTTTGTCAAAGCAATAGAGTTGTAAGGACTGAGGTACCATTGGGAAGTAGAGTCAAAAGAGTTATTGGGGGCTCAGTGGTAGAGCGTCGGCCTAGCGTGCGGAGGACCCGGGTTCGATTCCCGGCCAGGGCACACAGGAGAAGCACCCATTTGCTTCTCCACCCCTCCGCCGCGCTTTCCTCTCTGTCTCTCTCTTCCCCTCCCGCAGCCAAGGCTCCATTGGAGCAAAGATGGCCCGGGCGCTGGGGATGGCTCTGTGGCCTCTGCCTCAGGTGCTAGAGTGGCTCTGGTCGCAACATGGCGACGCCCAGGATGGGCAAAGCATCGCCCCCTGGTGGGCAGAGCGTCGCCCCTGGTGGGCGTGCCGGGTGGATCTCGGTCGGGCGCATGCGGGAGTCTGTCTGACTGTCTCTCCCTGTTTCCAGCTTCAGACAAATGAAAAAAATAAAAAATAAAAATAAAAAAAAAATAAAAATAAAAAGAGTTATTGGGTAAGAACAATAATTAGTTAAGGGGAAATGAAAAGGGTCCTGATAGGCATAATAGTTAAAGTAATGTCCTACATAGCCAATTGGGGGCATAATTGATATTCTGGGGCATTTTTATTTTATTGGTTTTTCTTTGTTTTAAAAAAAGTTCTCTAAATACTATTTATACTGGTAATCAAACAGTGTTTTTCCTTAAAATCAGTCAGTTAGCATCATTGAGAGTCCAAATGGGCCATTGTAGATTATTTTGATTTTTCTTGACTTTTTTTCCTATATTTTAATTTCATTTTGGCCATTTCTGGATAACTTACCTGATCGTCTTCATAATTGGAATTTTGAAGGCTAACTTCAAAATGTACACTACTTACCTTACTTCTTTTGTCATCTTCAACATTTTTTGTTGAAATAATTTCAATTTTATCTGTGGAAAGTATCTTTTTGAAATATCTAGGATTTCTTATGTGCTTCTTTACATTATCTACTTTATTTTTTTTAATCTTTATTTTAGACAAAATACTA
This sequence comes from Saccopteryx bilineata, assembly GCF_036850765.1. Taxonomy (NCBI): domain Eukaryota; kingdom Metazoa; phylum Chordata; class Mammalia; order Chiroptera; family Emballonuridae; genus Saccopteryx; species Saccopteryx bilineata. The sequence goes on from NC_089492.1 coordinate 114,265,305, forward strand.
AAGAAAATGCTTCAGTAGTAATACTGTATTCAGTAAGAGAAAATCAAGTATACTTGTTTGGTAAAAATATTCTTTAAATTAAAATTTAAAATTAAATTATACTAAAAAATATCTGCTTACAGCAGAGACACATCTTAAGAAAAGACTAAGTATGTAAATTTCATCTAATATTTCCAATATTTACTGTGTACTAGGCATTATGTTGTATTCCTTAAAAATAAATTCCTAACTCATACTTCCCCAGTAGATAAATAGATATCTTTCTCTTAGACTAGCTAACTTAAGTTTTCTAACTTCTGTTTCTCACTGCACTGACTTTGGAATATAACATGATGCTGCACAATTGATTATATTAGAGTTAGGCTTATGGGTGCCCTAAAATATTTATAGTATTTGAAAAACAAATGTGATGTGCCTTTCTGATTTCATTGCTTATCATGGCATTTCCAGAAACGACATTGAGTAGTGGTTTTGCTGTTGCGTACCACCCATTTAGCTCTATATCCCAGTGTCACTAGTGAAGAAAGTTGAACCATTTTTAGTAAATTTGTACCCTTTTTTTTTTATCTCAGTGGTGCAGGTGCTCTCTCGCATATGGAAGGCCACCTCTTTGTTGGTCAGAAGCACATTTTTTTCATGCCTGCTTATGTTCCTGCTCTTATGTGAAGCTTTCTTAATGGTTTTGGTCTATGCTGATCTCCTTTTGTGATTTTCTTTAGCACTCAAGTCTCACTTGTCTTGTGTTGTCTTATATTCTGAACTAGAATGAATTCCTTGGGGCTTATAGGTAGATACACTCCCTTCCTTGTTTTGTAGGTTCCTCACAGCATCTAGGTTAGTGTCACTTTGGGAATAAATCTTCAAGAAATATTTTACTGACTTCTCAGGACACGAGGCCAGTCTTCCTGCAATACCTGCTGTCTCACTTAGTGCACAGAGTACCTTGACCCCACCGTGCTCCGTGGTTTCTGCCCCAGATTGCCTGCTCAGTTGCAGAGGAGGTCCTCACAGGGAGAGAAGGACAGTTTTCATGTCAGTATCTGCAGTGATAATTATGACTTAGGAAACCTGTGATTTTCTTAAACACCGTTTGATTACTAGGACTTGTGCTGAACCGAAAGCAGGTTCTAGTCCCACTTCTGACATTGAGCAGAATGGCAGCTTTTAGCAAATGATTTCACTTATACATAATGTGGGGCTTTGACAAGATGAGCTCAGACGTTCCTTCTAGTTCTAAAATTCTGTGATTGTCTGAAAACCTGTTTTTCATGCTTATTGAAGAAGGTGATGTTTCTAATGTTTCCAAAGTGTCTTGCCTATTGTTGCACAGCTAAGGAAGTTAAATAGTTTTAATATAGGCAAAATTTAATGTGCTGGGAGCAGGAATTGCAGCAACTGACCTGTATCTGGTGGCAAATATTCACTTTCAGATTCCCTAGGATATCCACAGGGTAGGGTCATAAGCCTCATTAAAGCTGCTTGTTCACTGTTTGCTAGAGGGAATTCTAACACAATCCATTTATCAATCACAGTTACTTGTAAGATGGAATGTGAATGTGTTTGTAAAAATTTTGCATGATTTGTGTATATAATGTGGTTACCTTTTAGAGGTAACATTTCCTTTGTTGAACACATAAAATTTAGCCCTGGTAACGTGTCTGTATTTCATTATCTCCAGAGTAGTTTTATATGTCTTAGCTTGATGATACCATAATATTACTAGATGGTAGAGTTGGTGTGGCTACTTTAAAGTATTTTGATATCATGTGGATAGGTTTATATTATAGATTAAATGACATGCTTGTGTTTGTGGTCACGTATAGCAAGCACGGTATTTGCTTTCTTCCTGTTGAGATTCTGCTGTATATTTTTAGTTGAGTAAACAGACTGAAATTTGTTTCAATGATTTTAGTTACTTGAACTATAAAAATTTTAGGAGTTTAATATGATTTTAAAAAACACACTTTCATGAACTTTTTTGTCTCAAAATAATTGTCAAATGAATTTGTTGTTTTTGAAATTTAATAGCTACTATGTATCTGTTATTTATAGACCAGTTCTGCCAACTTACTCTTTTGGTATTCTTTCAGTATGATTTGTCAGCTGAAAATAAAGTCAACCCCAAATTCTATTTCCATCAGATATTCTGTAATGTGTTAACACTACTACTACTTTAACTGTTACCTGATACTTAATTGTGTTCCCATTATCAAAATTTATTCTTAATATGTGTATATCATGATGCCTAAATTTAACTCAGATTTGATCCATATTTAAACATTCTTATTTCAAAAAACTATGCAAATGACAGCTATATGAATGTGGGCTACTAAAGTCTTATTGGAGGATGGTGATAAGTAGAAAATATTGAAGAAATCAGCCTAATAATTATAATTTAGAAGCTATGGTCTTCATATTAAAATTAGTAATTTGTGAAGCTTAAATGCTAGTACTGAGACTCTGAGAAAGGTGAGAATATGTTAAGTATGTAATTTTGCCTCTAGGAGGATAGTTTTTTAAACTTTTCGTTAAAAATTTTAAACATTCTGAAAAAGGAGTATTTTATATATCCATCACTTTGATTTAAAAATTAAGGTTTTGAAAATTTGTTCTATTTTTTGTCTGAAAAGTTTTAAAATAAATTATAGGTATAATATTTTTCTTCTGAACACTTAAGTATGTATGCATTTTCAAAGAACTATGCCAGTTCACCATAACAATGCAATTACCATACTTCACAAAATTAACATCATTCCTCACTATCAAATACAATTTTATTTCTTCGACTTTCTTTTCTACCCTAAAATTCCTGAGAAAATGGATTTTAGACATTTTTATTCTCATTGTACTTAAGTTCTCTGTTTCTTTCTTTTTCTTTTCAAATTACCTATTGACGTAGACTTTCCTGCCACAACTTCCCTTTCTCTAATTGAGTAGCCTATCCTGTGATCTTGCTGGCCCTTTTAAACTTACATATCAGCTGAGTTACTGGCTAGAACCAGTTGTTAACTACAAATCTGACTTAGAAAACTGTTGATTCAGAACCAGGTAAGCATGATTTTTTTCAATTAAATGTTCATCAAGAGGTTAAGTTTCTAGTCTTGCAAATAAGAAAACAGGGCTTGTGTTTTATTCACTGATGTGCATCCAACAGCTGGGACAAGATGTGGCATATAATAAGTGCTTGATAAATAAGTGATGAGTGAACAATGAGTAATTGAATCGGTTAATGTATAAATGAATTGATTAGTCAGTGTTCAAGAATAACAGTTAAAAACAAACGAGTGGAGTTGGACATAGCCTAGCCAAGTCCGGCAAATAAGCCATTTATACATGCCTTAAATTCCTATTGGGAAAAATCTATTCATTGTGTCCGGAACTTTACTATTTAATGTAGCCATTATGAGTGTTTTCTTACAGATAGAGCTCTGTTAGCATAGTTACAAAGAGAAATGTAGAATAGAGACTGCTCTTGGTTGAATTGTGTCCCCTAAAGAGATGTTGAAGTCCCAAACGCCAGTACCTATGAATGTAAACTTATATGTAAATAGTCTTTTTGAGATAAGGTGAGGTGATTAGAGAAAGCCCTAATCCAGTATGATTGTCTTTTCTCATAAATGGGAAAGACCACTGTTGTCGGATAGCTCAGTTGATTAGACCATTGTCCTGAAGTGCAGAGGTTGCTGGTTCGATTCCCAGTCAGGGCACATACAGGACCAAATAGATCTTCCTGTCTCTCTTCCTCTTTCATTGGAATCAACAAATAAAATTAAAAAAGAAAGTTTTTAAAGGGAAAGACATGCATAGAGCAAAGACAATGTGAAGAGACAGGGAGCATGACTTCTACAAGCGAGGGAGCACCTGACACTCCCAGAAGCTTAGGGGAGAGGCTGGAAACAGAGTCTCCTTCACAGCCCGCAGAAGGAATCAGTGTGCCAACACCTTGATTTCAGACTTCTAGCCTCCAGAACTGTGAGACAATAAGTTACTGTTCCTTAAGTCATCTAGTCTGTGGGACCCTTTTTTAGCAGTCCTGTAAAACTAATACAGGGACTTAGACAAAAAGCCTTTGATTGGAGGCTGAGATAATACATTTTTCAAATAAGGTCAAGAAAAACCTCAGGATAATGTCTGTCCCATGTAAGTTGCTAACACCTTAGCTTGGATACCAGTGTATTTTGGCTACGTGTGAACTTTGGGCAGCAGAATAGGGAAAGAAAAAGGAAAGGGGGAAAGTAAAAACAGTAGGGAGAAAGTAGTCTCTTTTTATTTTCCTTAGGGCCACTCCAGGCAGGACCAAATCAGTTAGTGTCCTTAACATGATGTGTTCTTACACACAGGGTTTCCAAGCAGTTAGTTCTTGAATAGGTGCGATGGGATCTCTGCTTTATTATACGGTGTACTTGTTTATTCTGGAGCTAAATGTTCTTGTTCAGGATAAGCAAGAAGATGTAAAGAGAAGGGCACTTATGTTCTTCTAATCCCCAGCAAAAGGTTTGGTAGGAGATGGTGACCGTTTGCATAACTTTCAGTTATATTGGGGGTTCAGTGCTGAATAGTTAAAGCTAGCTCTGGTATCAGGCTCTCTGGCTTTGAGTTCTGGCTCTAACTCTTGTTACCCCTTTGTTCTTAGCCATATTATTTTACCTCTCTGTTCTTCCATTTCCACATCTAAAAATAAGGGGGGGGTAATAGCACTTCCTACGAAGAGATATTTTAAGGATCAGATGATTTAAACATGTGAAAATCTTATACCAATATCAAGCACATGGTAAACAGTAACTAATAGATAGAAAATAATATTTTTATTGTTATGCTTATGACAATAGACTTTTATTTTGCTTCCCAAGAATTGTTTAGATTTGCATTAAAATGACATATGGTATTCTGGTTAGATGTTAAGAATGGTATTGAATTGAATTGAATAATGGTAGTTCCAGGTATGCAGTTTGATCATTAGACCTCCTTCAAGTTGTAGGGAACAGAAACTTGGGTTCTGTTTTTTATACAAGGGAAAAGATTTCAAATTTTAGGAATGTATTAACAAATCACCTATCTCTAAGAACATAGTTCCTAGGAGAGTTAATGCTATTGAAAAATTAGCACTATGACTGTCAATAATCAATACAAGTTTATTAGGTGCCTACTGAGTCCCACTGACCATATTCTATTTCTGAAGGCCAGATGCATACATGACCAAAGAACTTTTTTTCTTTTTCTTTTTTTTTGTGATAGAGACAGAGAGAGGGACAGATAGGGATAGGGACAGACAGACAGGAAGGAAGATGAGAAGCATCTGTTCTTCATTGCGGTTCCTTAGTTCATTGATTGCTTTCTAATATGTGCCTTGACAGGGGGGCTACAGCAGACTGAGTAACCCCTTGCTCAAGCCAGTGACCTTTGGGCTCAAGCCAATGACCATGGGGTCATATCTGTGATCCCACGCTCATGCCAACAGTGCTGTGCTCAAGCTGGTGAGCCCACACTCAAGCCAGCAACCTTGAGGTTTCGAACCTGGGTCCTCTGCATCTCAGTCCAGCACTCTATCTACTGCATCACTGCTTGGTCAGGCCAAAGAGCTCTTTATGACCAAAATACTCGAGCAACCTGATTCACAAATGGCTATATATATAGTGCTTTTGGTTGTATGTTTGTTTTTACCAGTTAGTATAGGAACATGGCATTTCTGAATTCTGAATCACCTTATTGAGTTATATAAATTAGATGGGTTAAGAGACACCCCTTTTTAGGGGCTGTGTTACAAAGCTGCGAAACACCATAGGGGCAGTGCATGTAAGAATGGGCTTATTGCTGGCAACCTCTGACACTGGCTTTGAAAACAAGAGAATTACAGTTAATGTAGAACAGGAAGGTTGTTTTGAATTGAACAACTATGTTTTATGTAGACACAACTTACATGTGGTCAACCTTTTTGATAATATTATACACTGGCAGTCAAATTCTTTCAGCTAACATTTTGTGAGTACCTGCTGTTTATAGATATACTAAGCTCTGAGAATGCATCTGATAGGTTGAAAAGTCTTAAGTTCAGATTTGATTTAGGCAAAGAGGAAGACTATAAACTGGATGCAATTCAGATTATTCTCTTCCATTGCCTATTTATTTTGTTAAAGGACAGACACAAGTTACATGCTTTGAAATCACATGGGGAATTATAAAGAGAAGCTATTATAGGTTCTTTTATATCATCCTTGGGAACTTGTGTCAAAAGGACAAATTGGAAATAGCCTATAATTGGAAAGATTTTCTTTTGTAGGTGAAGGAATTTTTACTAAAGAAGCAACTCCGAGCCTCAGCTGTTGAATTTCTTCCCAAAGTCTGGAAAGCGTGTTAAAGTCATAGCCCTCTTCATATGTTACTAATAAAAAAGCAGGTCATGAGGTCAAAATGCTAATATCATTTCAAATAGTGCTAAATATACCTCAGTATTTTGTTATGATGCTTGAATTTATAGCACCATTTAAGGGAGTCATAGACTTGGGCTTGGTGGAGCATAAGAGGGAGTGAAGAGAGAATGACAAGTGACACAACTTTTCTGCTGCTTCATTGAACCTCATGGCTGTATCTTTAAGTCTCTCTCTCTCTCTCTCTCTCTCTCTCTAGTAAATGTAAAGAAAAATGATAAAATTCCAGATTTGAGGTGTGAGTAGTTATGAGATCTAGTAGAACAAAAAGAAATCACAACAGAAGCAGATTTTTAAGTATAAGCACATCTATCATTAACTGCAGACTTTTTACAGCTCACTAAGAGATCTGGTCAAACCATATACCTGAAAAGTCTGTCTTCATGCTTATATTCTAATAAATGTCATGCTTAAAAAGTAAGCTGGAAAGTTTTGAAAGTTACATTATTTTGTCTAGGCTGCACAGTGGTAATGCTGTATTATTTTACCGGCAGGAACAAGGTAGGTAAGTTGAGAAGCAAAATTGTACTGTAAAATAAAAAGAATAAAAAGCACAGATTTACATTAACATATAGTAGCATCTATGAGGCTATCTACCAGTTTTGTTTGTAACAGATATGAATGACTTCTGTGAACAACATGCTGCTTATTCCATGCTTCTTTCTCCTTTGGGCATGAAATGATTTTCATTAGTCAGTAAGCATTTAGTTTATTGTGAAGATTTTCACATTGCTAGGATAGGAAAATATTATATCCTACTCAAATAAGATAAAAGCTGGCCTTTTTTTAATATAAAAGCTTTTAAAGTTGCTAAATAAGTATGTTCTTCTAGAGTTTTTAAAGTGTTTTCTAAATTGCTATTAAAACAAAATTATGAGTATGTAGTGACTGTCTCCCCCAGTAATATAATTTCCACCAGTCTCTGATAATGAGGACTTAACCGACACATTTCTTGCTACCATAGGGTATGCTCATTAAAATGATTTAATTATATTTAATAGTCTAAATCATGACAAGGTATTAGATTGCATTCCCCCAAAAATTAAGTCCTTGAAAAGTGAATCACATTCTTGGGACTGTACATACATTTCTTCTCTAATGTGCGTTTGTGAAGTGGAGGTGAAGCGGTAACGTCCTGATGGGCAGTGCTGTTTGTTCACATTAGCTTCTTGCGGTTCCATAATCTCATGCACCCATTCTCCAGCTGGCATTTTCCTATCCGTCTTATCAAATGTTGAAAAATTCTTCCACTTGAGCCAGTTTGACTGCTCGGAATTTATTATTCCTGTGGCTTGACTCTGATGGGAAGGAGGTCTTTTAGTTTTTCCGTCAATAATGAATCTGTCTCTTGGTTCTGCATAATGGAGAGAACCAGGAATAGGCTGGATTAAGGTGTTTGCCACCAATCGACTATTTTGCTCTTGGTACTAAAAATGAGTAACTCAGTTTCTTTCTAAATCTCCTTTTCCTCCATTGTTTTTACCTAGTCATTGAATCCTCACCCAACCAGCCACTGTTTTCAGAGTTATCTTTGACTCTCTCTTCACCCTCTTATCCAATAACTTGTTGCTCTCTTGTTTGACTCCCTTCCTTTGTTTACCACTGCCCTAGTCTAACCTCCCTTTGCCTCTTGCCTGCACTGTCGTTATATTCTCCTAGATGGACTCCATGCTTCCATTTCCTCATTATGACGCTGCCAGTGATGGTAATACCATTCCTTGCAAAATCTTTCCAGGAACTTCTGTTTGCATGCAGAAATCATGCACCAAATTCTTAGTGTGGTTTTCAAATCTTTCTGTAAACTGATGTGAACCAGTTTTTCCAGCTTGTGTTGTGTGCAGTAACCTCTTCACTCACAGCACACACAGACTCATGCCGTGGTTTTCCTTCTTATGTTGTTTCTTCTTCCCTGTTGCCATTTGTAGAAGTATTAGATGTTTTTCAAGGCCCAACTCTTTTTTTTCTCTACGACCCCAATCAGAAACACCTTCTCCTTGCTGTAAAATCCTATTAAATATAAATCTAATACACTTCTGTCAGAGTACATGTTGCCTCCTGACTTGTAGATGTGATTATGTCATCTCCCCTTCCTATATGTGGGACATGTAGAAAATACTCAGCCTTTTTATCAGAATAATCTAGGCTCAAATCTCAACTTTGCCAGTTATTATAAATATGTTTTGCGCAGAGCACCTAACCTTACTCATCCTACCTTTTCATCCTCAAGCTACCTTAAAATAACTTCTACTTAGGTCATGAAGGTTTCATGATTTGACTTCTGTAAAGCACATAATGCTTTCACCTAGCAAGTACAGTTGACCCTTAAACAGCCTGAGGGCACTGATACCCACCCCACCCGGCTGCTGTGCAGTAGAAAATTTGCTTATGACTTTTGACTTCAAAACAATAGCCCACTGTTGACTGGAAACCTTACTGATTACAGTCAATTAACATATTTCCTATGTTACATGTATTAAATACTATATTTTTACAGTGAAGTAAGCCAGAGAAAAGAATATGTTATTAAGAAAATCATAAGGAAGAGAAAATACATTTACAGAATTTATTGACAAAAATATGCATATAAGTGGACCTGTACAGTTCAAGCCTGTGTTTTCTAGGGTCAACTATATTTTAAAAAAATGCATGCATTTTTTTAAATGTACAGTTGTCAATAGTTTGTCATTCTTGGCACTCAGTTGTCTACTGAAGAGAATTTATGTTGATTTGTACAGTCATTACCATCAAGTCACATCAGCAAAAATTTATTTAAACCTGCTATACAGAAGGCCTTAGATTGGGTGCTGTCATGGATACAAAAATGTTATACAGTATTTATCCTGACCTCTTGTCCACTAGGAGTTTACAATTTTTAAAAGTGGGGCCATAGCATAAAGAAAAGAAAAGCAGAATAACTACATTTTAAGATGGTAATCCATGTGGACAAAAATGAATACCCAATTAGTCACTTTATGGTTAAAGGGATCTACATCCCAAAATAGGGTTCAGGTGTAAGTGGTGAATCCAGCAGGTATGGTAGGAAGTAAAGAACACTGTGGTGCCGAACAGAAGGCAATGGCCCTTCGCATGCACTTCACTGCCAAGAGGAGTTATCACAGGTGTTCTTTGTTAGTTTCACCCATCCATCTGGAATAATAAAGCAGTGTAAGAGCCTACTACATACATTAGGAAGCAAAGAAGATGAGAAGTAAAGTTTTAACTAAGGTTTGGCACACATGGGTACAAATCTAGCTAGGTAAAGCAGGAGGTTGGTTTCTGAAACAGGCTTGTTTAGTATAGGAAAATTGTATTTTCCATGATCATCAAAGACAACATTGTTTTCATCTTCATTTAGTGCTTTCAATCAAGGTTTTGATTTATAGACCATCTATGTCATATCCAGTTCTCAGAGAAGCTGACACTGAGACAGGAGTAGGACTGCAGAAGGCTCTATTGTGGGGACAGAAGTACCACATTTCCCCCTGTATAAGACACACCTCAATTTGGGGACCCAAAATTTGAAAAAAATGTATTACATAAAGTTATTAAACTAAGTTTTGTTCATCATAAAATTCATACAACTCCTCATCACTGTCAAAACTCCCATCCATTTGCTTGTCCTCATCTGTGTCTGATGTCCACGAATCACTGTCTTCATATATTACCTCGTCCTCAGTTCCATCTATGGCATTGAAGTGCCATAACCACTATATAAGACACCCAGTTTTTAGACCCTATATTTTTCGTAAAAAGGTGCGTCGTATACATGGGGGAATATGGTATGTTACCTATGAGAGAGCAAAGAGAAGCAGGATTGGACAGGGATGCTCTCAGACTGAGATTTGATATGACACCCATGAAGGAAAGGGGAGATTAAGCAGGGAGAGCTCAGACTATGATACAGTTCTGACAGAAGCACCAGGTAGCAGCAGAACAAAAGTGCTTACCAGAAGGATCTCTGACTGGGTAGAATGGCCACACTGTATCCCCACCATGATCATTGTTTGGCAGGAGCTGCCCAGAAAAAGTGTGGCCTTGGCTCCGGCGGGTCCTGCTACCCTGCCGCTGGAGGTTTTCCGCTGATCGCACCCTTCCCAGGGGAGAGGCCTGTTCTTCCTTAGGAGATGCCACCTCAGTAGCTGCCACACTGCTTTCAGTATTAAGATGTTAAAATCAAAACTCCGTGGAAAGCATTAGTTCAGATTAGGTGTTTTGGGGGGTGCTAAGAAATTCACTAAAACAAAACCCTTTGTAGAAGCTGGACTTGGTAAGTGTTGGGTGACTTGTATTATTTGGGTATATCACATTATTTTTCATCTATTAATTGTGAGTAATGACATATCATCCTTACCTACCTCATAATGTAATTAAAAAAACATAAAGCGCATATCAAAGAATGGTGAGAAATATGAGTACCAGGTAGAAATATGAGAGGCATTGCAGTATAATAGGAAGTTTTATGGAGATGGAAGCAGAAAGGACTATCCTTTTACTCATGGAGAAAAGAAGCAGTTACTAAATTCAGAAAAGTTGCATAAAAAGAAAATCATTTAAAACGCACTAGGGAGCTAGATTTTAAATTTTCCTATGTCTAGTCTTATTATAATGCAAATAGTTGTCCTCTACCTGATTGGTGATCTTAAGTTTCCTACTATAAGCTTCTAAAACTAGGGATATTATATGTATTTATACTTAAAGTAAAAAATATTAACTAGTTATTTTTTACTTCACAGGGATAATGTAAAAAGAAAAGTTAACTGAAACTAAGTTTTTCTTATGTTGGCAAACTTTTTCTATATGGAGCCAGAGTGTAAATATGTTAGGCTTCTATGGGCTCTGTGGGCCACATATGGGTGAGTCTCAGTTACATATCCTTACTCTTTTTTTTTTTTTACAATCCTATAAAATTATAAAATTATTCAAAGCTCAAGGGCATAAAAAAAAACAGAACCTAGACTGCAAACTCTACTATAGATTGAGTTCTGCTTAAACCTATATTTTACTTCAGTAAAATTTCAGGAATGGTCAATCGCAAATTGTATATTGTATAAAAATAAAAAGCCAGTGGACTTTGAAGTTACATTGGCATGGATTTGAATCCTGCTTCTATTCTTTACCAGCTATGTGATTGGGCAAGTTACTTAACTACTGGGATGCTCAGCTTCCTCATATCTAGATGGCTGGGTGGTTGATTTTAAAGAAATAATTTGTGAAAGGTATTTTGCTCAGTGATTACCACATAATTAGAAGAACCTCAACAAATGTTACTTCCTTTCTTTCCTTCCTTATCTTTTTTGACATTTCCCAGCCTCTTTTTTTCTTATTTTGAATTATTCTAACACAGTTATAGACGATGTATTTCTATTAAGTTATCTTAGTAGAAACTCACACTTTGGCCTAATTTGAGATAAAATAATTTGTCTATGTTCTGATTATTTTGTACAAATTATTGGCTTTACTTTCTCTTACTTCAAATACCCACCAAATGCAGTCGCTTCTAAATTTCTTTACTCTTCACAATCTAGAATTTAAAAATATTAAAAGATACCAGTAGTAAAACTTAAATGAGAATTTTAGAAAATTTAATTCTCATTGAATCTATAAGAATATAAATATTTTAAATCATAGGCAATACTAGTAGATTAAAAATCTACACTAAAAATAAAGTTTTATATAGTGGGGTGGAGATAGATAGCTGTTTATTTTACTATTTTGTGCAATAGCCTTCTATGATTATTTTACTTCTACTCAAAGCTCTATTAAAACCACCAGTTATGCACAAAATAGGAGCACCAAAATACAAAGTGCATATTAACAGATATGAAGTTAGAAATATACAGGAATATCTTAATTGTCAGGTGTTTCATACCACTTTCAACAACTGCTAGATTATTGAGACAGAAAGTCTGTGGGGAATCATTGGATTTAAACTATATATTAAACTAGATGGAATTGACAGACATAGAATACATTCCATCCAACTATAATAGAATACACTTCTTCTCAAGTGTACATGTATTCTAACCCTTAGAATAGATTGTGTTAGGCCACAGGACAAGTCTCAGTACATTTAAGAGGATTGAAATCACATCAAGAATCTTTTCTAACCACAGTGGTTTGAAACTTGAAATCAATTACAAGAAGAAAATGATAATATTCACAGATATGTGGAGATTAATTAAATAACATTCTCCTGAACAACCAGTAGGTAAAAATAGAAAAGGGAAATAAAAAAATACCTTCTTTCAAATGGAAATGAAAACACAGCATGCTAAAATTTATGTGATGCAGCAAAAGCAGTTCTAAGAGGGAAATTTATAGCAATAAACTCCTACATTAAGAAAAAGGGAAGATCTCAAAACAACCTAACTTCACAAATAAAGGACATAGGAAAAGAAGGACAAACTAAACACAAAGTTAATAAAAGGAAGGAAATGATAAATTTCAGGGGGAAAATAAAGGAAAGAAAGACTAAAAAGATAATAGAAAAGATAAAACTGAGAGCTGTTTTTTAAAACATAAAATAGACAAATCTTATATGGCCTGGGTCAATGAATGCAAAGCTCTTAGCATGCTGTGATATATTTTAGGTGCTCCATGTTGTTTAGGTCTTTTTGGCTAATGATTACATGAAAAGCTTCTTGATAGCTTTTTTTCTTTTCTTTTTTTGTAAACTGCTGTAGTATATTTAATATATGTATGTTTCTGTTTGAAAAATTATCAATATGTAAATTTTCAGGATATTTACTTTGTAAAGTGAAGTCTATTAATTTAGTTCTTGAAATAAAGATAAAAATGCATTATAAAGAGTGAAAGCAGGCAATCAGTTTACATCTGATCCTGAAGTCTAGTTACTTAGGGAAGTTGAAAAACAGCATCTGTGAGCAAGAGACACAAAACTGAAATACCATGTTTTCAGACACTTTAGCAATTTATGTTCCCCAACAAATGAAGAAAACTCTGTGCTGTTTATGTTTTGAAGTTCAAAATACCTCCTACTTAGTCTATCCTAAAACAAAAAACTTAAGCTAAAATTTAAATACTAAAAATTTTAATAGATATTATATTTTGAAATGCAGGTTGTTTTTACAACACTCTGTTGTCTTGTAGCTACCTCATGGAATATTACCTCCATCCCTAGAATTTAAAGATATATGTGTAAAACTACACATTTTAAAAATTGAAAGCATTGTCTTTTTCAGGGGAGCTTGGTAACATTTTTATGTTACCAAGTCATAACAGTTTCACCTATTTATCTGTAGAACTACTTCTTCCTCCTCTTTCTCTTTCGAAAGTAATCTGAGAAAAATTCACTTGAATTGCCTTCTGACTTTTAACAATTTATTTGTTTGGCAACCCTGCTTGCAATTCTGACTGACTTACAAAGATAATAGTGATGCTATGGATCGGTCTGAAAGACCAAAGTACTGCACTGATGTTCCATTCTTAATATAGACAACATGCTGGTGTTTGTTTGGTTTTTTTTCTTTAAGAGTCATTACCTCTTGCAGTATGTGCATTATTTTAGACTTCTCATTAATGGAGACTTCTATAACATTAAATTTTATATTTTTAAATTGTTTTCTCTCATTTCCCCCTCCCTGCTTGAAATAGTTTTATGTTTCAGGGATGGAGTTACAAGAAAGGCAGAGCCTTACAAGTTGTTTGAATACAAATAAAACAACATGTTGTGGTTAATGATGTCTAGATGCCTACCTGTAGGGAAGGGAATTTGGGAGCAAAATAAAAAGACTGAAAATCTAAGTCACCTCAGAAATAAGATATGCCTAGGATAAAGTAAGGATTTAGTTGGAAAGTTAACTGTTACAATCCCCAGTTGTATATATTTTATCCTAAGGCACCATTTGGTTGAATAAAATGTAGATCTAAGGCTGTTCTTAACCTAACAGTTTCTTAAGACTTAATTGTAAAGGTTATATTTTCAGAGGACAAAAGCATTATCATTTGTCTGTGCATGTCTTCCAGGTTTATCTTGCAGATTATGGACTTGCCTACAGATATTGTCCCAATGGGAACCACAAACAGTATCAGGAAAATCCAAGAAAAGGCCATAATGGGACAATGGAGTTTACCAGCTTGGATGCACACAAGGGAGTAGGTAAGTTTCTTTTTTCTTTTTCTTATTTTTATTTCACAAGAATAATTATAGAGTAATAAAACTCCATGAAATGACCTTTTTATAGTCACTTTGAGGAGTGAGACCACTGGTGAGATTTTTATCAAAAATAGTGAATTCCTGTATGTCAATGAATTATTTGTCTTTACCAGGGAGGAGATACAGACTATGACAAGTGAGAAAAAAAAAACAAAAGGGTGTCAAGAAAGTAAAAGCTGATGCTCATTTTGGGCAGGAAATTACTAGTTTGTGTAGGTTAAACGTGAAGGTCAGCAACTGAATTTTTATGCTATAGTGAATATCACAGATTTGGGAAAGCTGCACATGTGAGGAATTATTCCTGTTTTTCATTACGTTCTTATGGAGCTTTGGAAGATACCACCTCTCAACAATAAGAAAATCTTTTCTGAAACTATAAAGTGTTAATTTGTGGAAATCTCTCCTAGTCACCTTTCATATATCTTACTTATTTAAACTCACTTTGATGGTATTGGAAACACATTTGCAGGTAAATTACATACATAGTCCTTTTATTGGATATTGATTGTACTGCCTTGCATTCCAAGGCAGACTTAATTCAACAATTCCCTAATTAGTTAAAGTCATAACCTATGTCTTGTATTCATTTACCATTAATTAAACCTTAGCTGTTTATTACACTGCAGTCCAAATCCAATAGCCGACCCAGAAAGCCATGGAAAAGGTAGTAGGAGGTCAATATTGAAAATATATGGTGCAGAGTCCCACTGATGGTTGCTTTGTTCACAATCAATATGGTCAATGCAACTGTACTTTCTTAGTTGCTCTGTCAGCAAGACAAAAAGTCAATTCTAATGTTATGCTAGTAAAGAAAGGGTGATTATTGAAAAAGTTTGGCTTTCAAAATTATATTCTTTAAACTTTGTTTATAAAAGTATTTTCAAATATGCTAAACCATACAAATTATTTTAAACACTTTTGAAAGAACCACACTTTCACTAAAAGGCAATTAGACATTTGCACTTGTTAATGGCTGTTGAACTGTTACCCTAAACTGAAACATTCTAACGAGTTTTAGTTGGTGCAAACAACTGTGTATTATTGCTTTTTCTATTAAAAAAACCACTGACCATGTATTGTGAAGGGCCTTGATCATTTTCCAGAGCCATTAAAACCCACCCTAGTTTGAGGTAGGCCAGTGAAAAAGTGAGACAAGTGTATCAGTTGTATACTTTCTTCCTTTCAGGAAGAGTCATAGGTTAAATTTTCTGAAATGGGAATTAGTTTTCATACTTTGCATTAGGGTTAAAGAAATCACTATATTACTTTTCAAGGAGAGTTTAGTTAGAAAAGTAATGATTACTCAGAAATTAAGTAATGTGTATTTTTTCACCATTTACATTACTAATGAATCAAGGAACATTTGAAGATATAAAGGAAATATGGCTTTAATTCAATTAAGAAATGTAAGAATCAAATGCTCATTGATAGTGGGTTCTTTTTTAATTTAAATTTATTTTACTCTCAATAAATTTTGTTCTTTGCTTTTGCCAGATTTATTAGTATAAGAGAATTTTTAAACTTGGGGTACTGTTTTGATAGTAGTATAACTGGAAATTCGCCATATAGATTCTTAAGCATTGGTCTGGTTATGGTAATAATGATATTAACTTATGGTTGGTCCACTTATTTCAACTGGTATCTCACACCATGGTTTTGACTATTAAAACAGCTAGTAGTCAATTGTGATTGTTGAATGGGAAGAGGAGTTGCTACATGTTGATCTGGTCAGTGTTTGGACTGCGCTAATTCTGAAACTTCTCTACAGTTATTCCATATTAAGGGCAGTGTTTTTATTGTGCTGTCTTCATAAAAGATTTGAACAGATTTTTATGTATAGTGCATTTAAGTTTCTCCTCCCTAAATAATAATACATGTGTTGAGTTGGGTAGATTCACCATGGTAGGTCTTTGAGGGAGAATATTGAACTGAGAATAATGATAGAAATATATCCCTGGGAGGACTATTCAGAGAGGTGTCTGTATTATATAATTTTGGTATTTGCCAAAAAGATATGCTGGAGTGAATATTCATTTTTATAGGTTTCATAGGATTTCTATAAAAAGTTCCCTTTATGCCTTTTTTTTCCCCCTGAAGTGAGAAGCAGGGAAGCAGAGAGACAGACTCTGCATGTGCCTGACCAGTATCCACCTGGCATGCCCACTAGGGGGTGATGCTCTGCCTATCTGAGGTGTTGCTCCATTGTAACTGGAGCCATTCTAGTGCCTGAAGCGGAGGTCATGGAGCCATTCTCAGCACCTGAGCCAACTTTGCTCCAGTGGAGCCTTAGCTGTGGAGGGGAAGAGAGAGAGAGAAAGTAGAGGGGGGAGAGTGGAGAAGCAGATGAGTGCTTCTCCTGTGTGCCCTGGCCGGGAACGAAACCGGGACTTCCAGATGCCAGGCCCATGCTCTCCACTGAGCCATCAGCCAGGGCCCTTTATGCTTTTAAAATAGAATTTACACTAAACATCTAAGCATATCTATATCTACATATTGATATATATATATATACACACACACACACACACACACATATGTACACACACATTTACATAGCTACATACATAAATATATATTTGCTAAAGTTTTATATGCAATTTTAGTCTGGTATATAAAGTGAAGAGTTTGATAGCCTCAAATGTTTAAATTCATTCCTAATATTTTGCATTTAATTTTCCAAAATAAAACATTTCATTTTAGGGTTTTATTAGAAGTGAAATAATCATTTAGCCATATCTAGGAACCAGAAAAAATAGGGTCATAAATCCTGGAGGTTAATGCAGAAAGTCAGAATCATAAATATTTATGTGTTGACTTTCAGTATAGTCACTATGTAGTTTAACCTCAGAAAAATCTTTTCTATACTAGTCCAAATATGTGATCAAATAAATACTTTGAAAGATTATGCAAAGGAAAATATAAAAATCAGAACAATTATTATCAGGAAGTGGAACCTCTAGTTGTCAAAGCACTTGTCACGTGTCAGATATCTCTGTGTGGTCAGGCCCAGGGAGAGTGTCAGGCTTCAATGTGAAACTGATTTAGGACTTAGTCATTTAACAGAGACTGTTAACCTGGTTTGACTATCTTGGTTTCTGCACTTTTTATAGTGGTTATTCATAAAACAGAGCTAACTCTTATTTTTCTGTGGATTAGCTAGCTTTTTATAACAAAGGATCTTGTATAAGGTGCCATTCAGCACTTTCGCTTAAGAATTCTCTAGTTCAACTTTAAGTAAAAGCAGGGTGGCGTGTATTATTACAAACCAAAGAGATATGTAGAGATGGGTGGATAGATTGACAGATGAATGGATAAATAACTGTTTCTGGAACTATCATACATCTATATATCTGTATGTTTGTTTCTTTTTTTTAAATCGCAGTTACCCTTTCAAATTCAGTTCTCTTGTATGACCTAAAGGTATTTTCTGAGTGGCTGAAGTGCTTTATTTAATGTAAAACTAGAGTAATATGTGTTGAGCTTCTCTCTTCTGTTACTAATTTTTTATTCTTCATAAAAACTAACGTGTAAACTTTGGCATAGTTTGGGCTCATTGCCTGATAATTAAAAAGAATTATATCTGTGTCAAATATACTATTTTAAAATTTGTTACATTCTTAGTAATGTTTAAAAAAGCAATATTTGGATCAATGTGTGGTATGGATTTTTGTAGATTTTTCTACTCACTGAGGCATGCAGTCAATACCTAATTTCTCTAGAGATATATACTGCATTTAACATATTGAGCTTTTTAAAATAGTACTTCAGACCTGGGCATTGAGTGTATAATACCTGTTTTAATTTGACATCATTGATGATTATAAAATATATCTAAATTGCATTTTAAATTTGTTTATTTATGTAATATATTCAGTATCAAGGAAAGATATACTATGTACTTTTTTTTCTTCTGCCAATTGCTACCGTGTATGAAATCCAAGTCTTGTGTTATTTCATGCATGATTTCATTTCCCTCTAATTTAGCACTCCAGTTTACAAAATACATGTGAATTAAACTGCAAATGTATTTCTATGTTACCAAATTTGGGGAAGTGACATTGTTTACACAATGTTTATCTTCTTAAACAATAATTCAAAAAAGGAACCCATTTTTCAATTATAATATGTCAAGGGAAACCATCAAGTTATTGATATGCTCTGTTCGATCTGTTGGATCTGTTAGTAATCAGAAAAAAATACTGTTGATTTCTATTTTTAGGTAAATTTGACCGCTACAAATAGTGGTTGGTTGATGTATTAATAAACGGTGATGAAGACACTATACCGTCTGCATGGCACAACCCAATTTTGACATTTAGACAAGACTTTTAAAGTCATGACAGAGGTCTTGAACTATTTGTTAAGAATACTTATCAGGCCCTGGCTAGTTGACTCAGCAGTAGAGCGTTGGCCCAGCATGTGGAAGTACCAGGTTCAATTCCCAGCCAGGGCACACAAGGAGAAGTACCCATCTGTTTCTCCACCCTTCCCTCTTTCCTTTATCTCTGTCTCTCTCTTCCCTTCCCACAGCCAAGGCTCCAATGGAGCAAAGTTGGCCCGGGCACTGAGGATGGCTCCATGACCTCTGCCTCAGGTGCTAGAATGGCTCCGATTGCAGTGGAGCAGGGGCCCAGATGGACAGAGCATCGCCCCCTGGTGGGTATACCGGGTGGATCCTTGTTGGCACATGCAGGAGTCTTTCTGCGCTATCCCTACCACTCCCCCCACACACACTGGAAAAAATAACTAAGGCTTAGAATTTAAAGGTACAGAGAAAACAAGGATAAGCTAGGTTTAATATTTTATTTTAGTGTCACACATTACATGCTTTTTTTCTAATATCCTTTCTGAAATTGCAAAAATTTGTGGCCACCGTAATGCTTTCTATCTTGTTATAATCTGAATTTACAAAATACTGAATAACATAGGTTACTATTTAGAAAATTAAAAATAAAGTTTAAATTTGTTTTGCAGGCCCTGGCTGGTTGGCTCAGTGATAGAGCGTCGGCCTGGTGTGTGGAAGTCCCAGGTTCGATTTCCGGCCAGGGCACACAGATGAAGCAACCAGCTGCTTCTCCACCCCTACCCCTTCTCTCTCTCTCTCTCTCTCTCTCTTTTCATCTTTCTCTTTTCCTCTTCCTCTTTTCCTCTCTCTCTTCTCCTCCCATAGCCATAGCTCAAATGTTTGAACAAGTTGGCCCTGGGTGCTGAGGATGGCTCCATGACCTCATCTCAGGTGCTAAAATAGCTTGGTTGCCATGCAACTGAGCAACAGCCACAGACAGACAGAGTATCGCCCAGTAGAGGGGAGCTTTTGGGATGGATCCCAGTTGGGGGCACATGTGGGAGTCTGTCTCTGCCTCCCTGCCTTTCACTTAATTTTTAAAAATTTTATTTTGAAGATAGTCACTGTTCACTTGGCAACATGAGCATCTTATTCAGATATGCTCTGTTTTCTTATTGTCATTTCTGAGCATGTAAACTAATGTATACTTGAGTCAGAAGTTTTCAAGTTACTTTATTATATCCTGCCAAACTTGTTTTTCTTCACATTTCATAATGTTACTCTACATAAGAAAGAAAACTAGACAGAAAACACTTTGGGCAAATAATCGGATCCATTTTGGGATTAACATTTGCACCTTTTCTCCCAATTCCTCTTTTATTCCATCTGATGAATTGGGTCCAGATGATTTCACTCTCGTTTGTTTTTAGAGTAAGGACCAGTTCTCTAAGGTAACTACTTTGCTGTTCTTGAACCAGCTTGGAAGGACCATTTAACACCTTATGAATTAATGTTTTAACTCAGGGGTCCCCAAACTTTTTTCACAGGGGGCCAGTTCACTGTCTCTCAGACCGTTGGAGGGCCAGACTATAAAAAAAAACTATGAACAAATCCCTATGCACACTGTACATATCTTATTTTAAAGTAAAAAAACAAAACAGGAACAAATACAATATTTAAAATAAAGAACAAGTAAATTTAAATCAACAAACTGACCAGTATTTCAACTATGCTCCTCTCGCTGACCACCAATGAAATAGGTGCCCCTTCCGAAGTACGGCGGGGGCCGTAGTTTGGGGACCCCTGTTTTAACTAGACACCCTTCTTAATCAGGATGAAGTATTTTGAAAAAAATAGTGTGTCTTGAAAGGACAGTCACATGAAGTTTTGTAATTGCTACAGCTTAGACCTCAGGACCTGCTGTGTGTTTATTCCTTGCCAAAAGAACTGTGTATATCAGTATATCTTTTGTTGTTAAAATGCCTACTTCAAATAATCCACTAACTATAGAAGTAGTATATGTATAGTATGGGAGCTGTTTGAATGGTGTTAAAATTAATGATGGAGGCAAAGTAATTATTACATTGACTGTGGGCTTTGGATTCTGAAAAACGGATTTCAATACAGAGCTGTCAATTTTTGCTCTGTGATACTGGGCAAGTTATTGAGCCTCTCTGAGCCTCTGTTTCTTATCAACAGCGTTAATAATACTTAACCTTATATTGTTAGAATGATTAAGTGAGATAATGTAATATACTGTGTCTGGCATAGTAGCAGCTCCATAAATCACATCAATTGTTTTATTTTAATTATGCATTTCAATGTCAACTGTTTCTGTAATCCACTTTCTAATGAAAGAGAATTCAAGTCCCCACCTATGCTTTTTTCCCCATTGTTGTTACTCTTGGCAGTGCTTTATAATATCAAAATAAACAGACAGCCAACTATATGGGAACTGATATTTTCAAACAACAGCTCAGATAAGGGCCTAATATCCAAAATTTACAAAGAACTCATAAAACTCAACAACAAACAAACAAACAATCCAATAAAAAAATGGGAAGAGGACATGAACAGACACTTCTCCCAGGAAGAGATACAAATGGCCAACAGATATATGAAAAGATGCTCAGCTTCATTAGTTATTAGAGAAATGCAAATCAAAACTACAATGAGATACCACCTCACTCCTGTTAGATTAGCTATTATCAACAAGACGGGTAATAGCAAATGTTGGAGAGGCTGTGGAGAAAAAGGAACCCTCATTCACTGTTGGTGGGACTGTAAAGTAGTACAACCATTATGGAGGAAAGTGTGGTGGTTCCTCAAAAAACTGCAAATAGAACTACCTTATGACCCAGCAATCCCTCTACTGGGTATATACCCCAAAACCTCAGAAACATTGATACGTGAAGACACATGTAGCCCCATGTTCATTGCAGCACTGTTCACAGTGGCCAAGACATGGAAACAACCAAAAAGCCCTTCAATAGAAGACTGGATAAAGAAGATGTGGCACATATACACTATGGAATACTACTCAGCCATAAGAAATGATGACATCAGATCATTTACAGCAAAATGGTGGGATCTTGATAACATTATAAGGAGTGAAATAAGTAAATCAGAAAAAAACAAGAACTACATGATTCCATACATTGGTGGAACATAAAAATGAGACTAAGAGACATGGACAAGAGTGTGGTGGTTACCAAGGGTGGGGGGGAGAGAGTTAGGGGGAGGGGGAGGGGCACAGAGAACTAGATAGAGGGTGACGGAGGACAATCTGACTTTGGGCGAGGGCTTTGCAACATAATTTGATGACAAAATAACCTAGACATGTTTTCTTTGAATATATGTACCCTGATTTATTAATGTCATCCCATTACCATTAATAAAAATTTATTAAAAAAAAAAAAAAAAAAAAGAAATGTTGAGCAATTGAGAATACCTCAGGGTTTCCACAACAAGAGTCATTTACATTGCTCCATATCAATAAGTTAAATAAAAATTAACTGCTAAATTATGTTTGGAAACTAACAATAGTATAGAAGAAAAATATTAATAACTAAATTTTGCTACATTCCAGTAACACTGTAATAGTTTGATTTTATAGGAAGTCTGTGTGTAAATATACTATTGGTTATATTAATTATCAGATATTGCTGAAAAATCTTAGGTTACAATAAATTATACAGAAACAAAAGAATTCATAATATATTTCAACTTTCAAATTAAATATATTTTATACTTAGAGATTAATAGTCCTCTTCAACTATAACTACTTTTTTCTTTTTATTTTCAGCATATTTTCTTTTGTAATACAAAGAATAATGTGGTAAATATCAAAATATTTATTTTCTAGATTATTTTGTCATAGCATTTATATTTTGATATATTTTTAAGTTAATTAAAGATATATGATCAATTCATTGTATTACATATTGTCATCTAGAATATTTATTTTAATTAGCAGGCATTAAAATTACATTTCTGTGTACAGTAGATGGAAAGCAGACCTAATTGTTGGTAGAATCTTAACATTTAACATCACTAAAACACTCAGACTTTGCAATTTGTTTCTCTGGGAGGGAATTCTAGGGAGGATATGTACTTAGAATTATTTTCAATACTTTTATTCTTTAATGATGAGAAAGAGCACCTGTAGGAGATTTTTAAACACTACATATATTTCTATAGAACTTAATGGAAACAGTGGTAAAAACACTTTGCAAACTATAGTTATTTACATATATTAATATATGCAGTAAAATAAAATAAGAAGTTGAACAATGTGATAGTGTATTTTAATGAGGTAAAACCATACTGTAATAGTGAAGTAAAGTTAATTCTCAAAGGGCTATTTCAAATGAAGACCAGTTCATGAAAGATTGGCTTCAGAAATCTAAATGACTTGTCATTACTACAGCTTCATATCAATTAATCCCTCAGTTGGGGAGGGCGGGGTGATGGGGAAGGTTTGTTCCATTTTAATTCTTGATTGTTTTTCCTCAGAGAGCCTCTTGTGTGTAGCCTATGTCATCTAAACAGGTGCCAGAATATAATTTTTCGAAAATTAGAGGCTGATTTTTTTTAAGTGGTGGTGATCAGGAATTGCCATAATGCAAAAGGGACTTGTGAACACATCTGTGCAAATGGAACCATTCCATTATTAATGGGAGATTTATTACTGAAGAAATCACTACAAAACAGTGTGGTAGAGACAGAGTTTTTATTTTGAATATGAGAGCCAGGACTTGCATTAGGACATTGTTGAAGCTTGTGCAGAAAGTAAACGGCACCCGTGGGATTGCAGCATTCTGCTGTGCTGAAGGGCCTTGACTAAGCCAGTGCTCTAATAGCAGTTAAGACAGAGTATGTGTAAGAGCTAGCCCTGTCTTCTGCTTTATAATAACTTAGGCATGGTAACCAAATGTAGTTGTGATGTGCTAGCAGCATTGTTCTTGGTATATAACTTTATAAGTTAAAAACTAAGTTTACTGAGTGACTTTTTTTGAAGTTGATTTAATGAAAGATAATACTTTAGATACCTGTTTACAGCGAGTTTAACAGCCAGAAACAGCACTTGGGAGGTTGTGTGTCCTGCACAGGTTAGCACTGAAGTAGTGGTAGAATGTAAGTACCAGCCTATTGTTTTATGACAACTTGGAATGGTTATAAAAATGAGTTTATTTTACGGGATTTTGTAAATGTTTTAATCATGTCAGTAATATTTGTTATATTTGACATGTTTCTTAGATTTCCTTGTCTATCTTTTGAAATGAGGCTTTTTAAAAATATAAAATTATATGGAATTAGTCTACAGCATTTAGTAGTTTGATATAAATGATATTTGCAATGGCCTAAAAATGTTTTGTGGGGTTTTTTTACTGCATTTTTATGAAAAGCCATCTTGTAAATGCTGAAAGCCTCTGTTTGGCTTCAAATTCTGCTTCTCAGCACCCTACCCTCACTTCCAATCACAATATTGCCTCCATTTTATATCATCTATCCAGCATCTTTTACCAGAATCTTAGTGCTGCTTAGAGCTAAAAATATTTGTAAAGTTTTAGAACTGTGTACCCAAAACAGTACACATATTTTATCCTGTACTTTCATTAATTGAAAAAGCTGAAAACAGACCTGTTTTTTAATACTGTACACTAGATGGCAGTTTTGTCATATGATTCCAACGTCAAATGCTCCTAGTGTGAGTGGAACAGAAAAGGCCATCAATGTTTAGTCTGCACTCAAAGGGTCTCTGCATGACCAATGCAGACCCCATGGACTTCCTGGAACATATGTTAGCAATTTAGCTGCAGACATTTATTTCTTTGTTTTACTGCTTGGCTCTTTGAGAAAGTGTTGGTGCCAGGTTATGGGTTGTCTGGATCATGTCAGAGGCCATGGAGATCAAGTTCATGTGACAGGCTAGACTAAGGAAGGATGAAGTTGGAGGAGGTGAGGAAACTGACCCTTACTTTCAACAGCAACAAGTCACTGCCTGTCTGTGGACTGAAGCCAAACGCCTAGGCGCTTAAGTTTTACTCCAGCTGAACAAACAAAACACATTGCCCATTTGGCTTTTTCCTATTTCATCAATAGTAGTTAAATCAGTGATTTCTCTGTTTCTCCAAACTTGCGTACCCCTCATCTTTCTCCCATAATGCTTACTCCTACAGCCCTGTCCAGACGGAGTGACCTTGAAATCCTCGGCTACTGCCTGCTGCGGTGGTTATGTGGGAGGCTGCCCTGGGAGCGGAACCTGAGGGACCCCATGGCTGTGCAGACTGCGAAAACAAAGTAAAGGTTTTCATTACTAAATCCCGTGCAGCAGCGGGTCTGTAGGGGCCCATCAAAGGGAGCTAGTGTCCCAGGGAAGACTGCCCTTCTCTCGTCATGATAACCAAAGCAGATTTCTTCAATCTGAAAAATATTGTTTAAAGAAAAACCAAAAAGCTCACAGACATAAAATCTATGAAGCTAACACCTATGAAATCACATGTACGTGAGTTGTAATACAAAATCTAAAGTGAAATAGTTGTCCTTTCGCATGGTGTTTTCCAAAGCTTGGATTCTAGGTGGTGGTATTTCCAAGGAAGAGTCTTTCCACGTTAACGTTGTGCAAGTACATGCACGTGGTCAGCGCTTGGCGCGACATGTATGAAGCGTGCAAAGCAGCAATGTGAAATGAAACAAACGCGGCCTGCGTTATCAAGTGAGAGCAGCGTACCTCTTCCTTAATCCTGTGTCTTGAAGGGAGTATGTTTTGTTTCTGAAAAAAAAAAAAATCTTTATATGAGGTATTTATATTAAAGATAATCTTACAGCTATATAAACATTTTTAATATTTCACTTTCGATTTTTGTCAGCTAGAATCTGTTAGCATGAAAATGAGGTCAGACTGAGAACAGAGTGTGTTACTATTTTCTCACTGATGAGGCCTAGGAAAATGTCAATTGCATGTAGCATAGAATAGCTTTTTTTAAATTATATACCAAGATATACTCAAGAGTAGGTATCCACAGATACAATATCACAATTGGAAAAGGCAGCTATGTTTTAAGTAGGGCATGTTAAAACAGAAGTTTACAAAAGGGGTAGCTGATTCATAGAAATCAATCTTCAAATTCAGTGTGGCATCCGTTCTTAATAGAGAGAAAGAAAGGCTATCCTGCAGGTGCGGAATAATACAGATTAAATTTGTAAATGCTGACATACTATGAATTATATGAAATATTTCTCCACTTGGAATCTTGATCATCCTAGTCCCTCACCCAAAATGAACACATTTATATAAGTCAATATTAGAACTATCTAATCAGTTATTTACTGCAGTGATCGATGTGTCCATATTAACCCCCATGTAACTGACATTTTTCAATATATAGATCAAGTCAAAGCACAGTAATGGGCATATATAAATAATTTTGGTATGCAGTTTTCCACCTCAGTTTATTGAATTTGAATAATATACTTTATTTCAAAGGTTAGCATTTTAATTCTAATGATTATATGTATGTTTTTTCTTATTAAAACTTACTAATATGATTTTAGTCTTTTATCGGTATGCATATATAGATGCATTCATTGTAGATATGAATATGCCTATATATGAATATTCAAATATAATAATACAGGATGATATAAAATAATAAAATGCTAATAAATACAACATACATTTACATTTTGGGAATCCTTACATATATTAATATCTTTATTTTGATTTGATTACTAGTAAAAACCTATAGATCAGTAAAGCTAAAATATACTGCCCACAAAAATTAGGTGATATTTTATCACTTCATATTCATTTTGAATTATCCTCTAATTTTTGTGAGCAGTATATTATGAAGTATATATATAATTAAGGTAAACTGAAGGCATTTTCAAACTTTATTTAGTGTATAATACATAATCATAATTTATTCAAATTGCTGAGAAGGCATAACACTGGATTTCTCATAAGGGCATGCTTGCATATTTAACTATGATACCATATCTCCCATATGCCTTTTATTTTCCTGACATAGGGTGATATTAGATCAGTGCTTTTATTGTTGCAGTTCTCCCTGCACCAGAATTTATGAATCAGACATTATATCAGTAATTTTAGTTGACTGTTTATATATTTGTGACTGAAACAACTTAAGAGAGTTGTACTTGTTTAGTCTAAAACACTGGAAATTGTTAGAATAATGGTTTTTGTTTTGTTTTGTTTTGTTTGATATTTCTTGTTACCTGTTTAATCATAGAATAGCATAAAACACTACTCAATGAAGCCCTGGCTGGTTGGCTCAGCGGTACGACATCGGCCCAGCATGTGGAAATCCTGGGTTTGATTGTCGGGCAGGGCACACAGGAGAAGCACCCATCTACTTCTCCACCCTTCCCTCTCCTTTCTCTCTAGCTCCCTCATCCCCTCCTGCAGCAAAGGGTCCATTGGAGCAAAGTTGGTCCGGGTGCTGAGGATGGCTCCATGGCCTCTACTTCAGGCACTAGAATGGCTTCAACCACAACGGAGCAATGCCCTAGATGGGCAGAGTATTGCCCCCTGGTGGGCATGCCAGGTGGATCCCGGTCGGGCACATGTGGGAGTCTGTCTGCCTCCCTGCTTCTCACTTCAGAAAAATACAAAAACAAACAAATAAAAACACTACCCAATGGAAAACAATATACTTAAGTAATTAAAATAATTTTAAGTATTCTCTCCCCCATGGTAAATACTTGAGGAAAAATATCCTCAAAATCCAAGATAAAATTTTATCTATGTATTTTTCCTTGTTTTTAAGAAAAAATTATGACAGATATTGCTACTTCTACATTTTTACATGTGTAAACTTTGAATTAAAGCATTTATACTGTGGTTCTGCATTACTTAGTTTCTAGGTGACTGATGTGAAATTGATCGATAAGAATTGGGGAACTTCCCCACCTCCACTTTCCCTCTTCCCCATTACTGGCAGGTGAAAAAAAAGAAATAAAAGTCCCAAGTATTGGTGACTCACCAACACAGAATTTGAGTTTTGTTTTCTACTCAAAACAAAAGGTCAACAGGATTGCAAACAAAATCACTGTGTATTATTCTATTTTGTTTTAGTCTGTTGGACGAGCTCCCTGGGTCAGTGCTTAAATGGGCTCCTGGAAGCAGTTGCTGTAAGTCAAATGATAACTTCTACCTTCCCCAGCTGCTTTATTGGTCCCCACATTGTCGCTCTCATGTTGTAGCTTTTGTTTCATCCACCCACTCCCATGCCACAGGGATGGGAGGAAACTCCTCAGGGTGGCTGGAGCAGAGAAGGTTTAGATCCTTTTTGCCATTAGAACACAGGAGTGCTGCACAAAAGTATTTGGGCAGCTTTTTAGGCTCCGTGGGCTGTTTGTTTATTTATTTATTTTTGTTTGTTTGTTTGATATATAGCATGGGAATCATGCCCAGGTTCAATAGTCAGCTTTATCTGGTATTTCTAGAGTTGGCTTGCTTTGTTCCTCTATATATAATTGAAAGAAGATAAAAGTTGATCTAAGAAAAGACTACTTTCAATCAGTAATTAAAAAAAAAATCATTAAACCCTTGGATGCTGTTTAAACCCTGGGTTATACTCTGACTGAATAGCCAGCAACAAAATTTTGGATTGGCAAAGGCATATGACATTGGGATTTGGAGGTATATTTCATTAAATGTTTTTCCTTTCCAAGTTACTATAGACTATTTTTTAAATTCTTTGACAGTATTATTAGTAAAAATAATAAGTCAATTCAGAATTACCCAACTGTCTGTTGCGTGCAATGCATGCATAGCGCATAGCACATTGTGCACCAGTTTAACAACGGGGTTTCAGGGTCTTATAGAAAAGAGCCCCCTCTGGCTGCCAGGTTTGCTTTTTCCCAGGACAGAAAGCAGTGAATCTTGTTCTCTATTTATATTAAGCAATCTCAAAGTTAGCTTTTAGCTGACTTATAAAAGTGAATATGAACACTGACCCTCTAGCTAAGATCAAACAGTGTCAGATTCCATCTGAGAATTTAAAAGTTAAATCATCCTAATTTTATATTTATAGCCCTTCTTTGACAAGAAACCAAAGTTTTCATTTTCATAGGAAACCAACGAGGAACAAATCAGACCTGCTTTCCCACCTCTATTTCCTAAGACCATAAGTCTGCCTTCCCATTTTCTGCTGTCCCTTCTCTACAGACAGAGGGGGTGAACAGGAGACGATTCTCATTTGGGAGGATGGGTTGAAAGATGAAAGTGTTTTGTTTCTGTAACTGCACTGAGCAACTTGGTCCAAGTAGCAATATTCCGTTTAGGGTAATATTCTTACTGAGATTTTTACCAAGCTATTCAGTTGTTCTACTCAACAGGATAGCCAAAAGGAGCTCAAGGAGATGTCAGAAGTTTTTTTAATTGTGTATCTCCTTGACCTCTCCTGTTCCTCCGGGCACAAAATGTTCAGTTTGGGATTAAAGAAAGAAAGCCCAGATGCCCAGAGTTATCAAAGATAAATGCTTGTGGGTCAGTGTATATTCTATGACACTTCCATTGCTTGAGCTAGGTTCAAAGGAGAGGTGAGTGACACAAGAATTCATGGAAGGAGGGCCAGGCTTCCCTTTTTCAATACAAACCTTTTGAGTCTATAGTATAACTTTATAAAATGCAAATTTCTATTTCTAAAGCACAAAAAGTTGAACATTTCTCTTTAGTTGGTTGCGCTTAGAGTGGGTATTATAAGCAGGGAAATTAAATTGATTTACAAAAGGTTTATTACTAAGACATTTTATGAAGTAAAACAGCCAAGAGTTTTACAGCATGTGTGCCTGACTCAGTGTAATAATAGTTGCAAAAGTTTCTCTCTCTTGAAATGATGGTCAGCAATGATATTTAATATTTCTCTAGCTTGAGAAGATGATTCCAGAATATCATAATTGCATACTAAAAGTATTTTGTTTTATGGTTCTGGAAATATGCTAGTAAATTAAAAAGTGTACTTAATATAATAAATCCAGATCTTGAAAGGCTCACATTTAAACCAGGACTTCATCACAAAAGTCTAAGGTTCAGGTGCATAATAATAAATTTGTAACAGAGGTGGCTCTTTTTCTCCCTCTCCGACCTCACTGGTACCTTGTTTTTTTCAAAACCCGACCCATGAAGGGTTTGCAGAGCAGCTGCTGTCGGTTGGTGGAATGCCAGGAGTCCTCCATTGTCTTCCAACAGTGATTTGTGAAAAGTGTTTCCAACTTATTCAGCTCTGTTCTCCATTTGAGATAGGTTGGCTAATAGAATTGTAATATATACCAAACTTGGCTTACTAATCGTGAAATGCCCAAAGAACAACAGAATATTTATATTAAAAGAGCAGTGAGTGTAATTTAATCTTTGTGCTCTCCCTGATCGTT
This sequence comes from Saccopteryx bilineata, assembly GCF_036850765.1. NCBI lineage: Eukaryota > Metazoa > Chordata > Mammalia > Chiroptera > Emballonuridae > Saccopteryx > Saccopteryx bilineata. The sequence goes on from NC_089492.1 coordinate 114,295,591, forward strand.
CCTTCAGGAATTGGATGCCCCCGAAGGGCTCCTGAAAACATGTGTTATAAATGTGATGAAACCACAGCGCTTGCTAGTTAATAGGAATCTGGTTGATCAAATGCTTGGTAACAGATTTTGTATATCTTTTACATTAGAGCAGGAAAATGTAGGTCGCATAACTGCCATGGAATCCAAACAAAAAAACAAATAAAAAACCTTGGAGCCAGGACCTCTCATTTTAGTCACATTAGCCTTATGTTCCTAGAAAATAGCTGTGGACAATATGGTGTATAGTGGTCACTCTCTGACTTTTAGGGAGGAAAAACAGATGACTATTCCTTCTGGAGTTTTTCCCTGTGGGCAGTGAAACCCAGTTTCTCTGCATTCCCCACTTGAATGGAGGTGGGCAGGGAGGGAAATGAAGGGTTGGGAAGCCGCTGCTGCCAACCCACCAAGCTTTCCAGATTTTCCTACCCTGGGGTATAAACAACTTGGTGATAAAGTAAGAAGAACTTGGGTCTGGGTCAGTAATAAGTTTTCAAAGGGGAAAGGCTTATAAAGACAAGTTTGTGAAGTATCTAAGTGTCACCATAAGCAAATGAAAACATGCCTGTTTTTAAACAGTGTGTGGTATTATCACTTCTTTCTAGGCTTCAGATTGAACGTTCATGAAACAAAAATGCAAAATGCATTTGTTTTAATGCTGCTATGTTTGTAATTTTTGGTGACTAATTCTACTTGCATTTTAAAGTTGGTAGTTCATAATTTTTTCTTCCTAGGGGAAGACAGTTACCTTTTAGTCATAGGCAGATTACAGCAGAGCAAAAATCAGAGGTGGCAGCTTCTTATCCTTATGCACTAGATCAGGAAGACTGCCGTGAGCACTGGGCTAGCTCTGTATGGACGACTTGAGGGAGGTCTGGCGGATTCTAAAGTCAGCCCTGGCTGGACATGTACAATTCAAGGTCATTTCTAAATGAACTGTTACGATCTCAAAATCAAAGCCTTAATTAAAATTTGGAATGATTTTTTCCCCCTTTGCAGTAAGAAAGTTTATAATAAGTAATAATTGTTTTTAAAATTTTTAAAGCTTCATTAAAAAAACATGTTTGGTCTATTATATTACTCAGGTAGTTCTTAGTAGTTCTACCCCATAAATCAAAATCACTAAGTAGAGTTTTAAAAATTTGCTTCCTTTGATAAGATTGGTGAATTAGAAATACATCAACAAAGATGTGTAAAAAAATCACCAGTTTCATCAAATCTGTAGGTCAGTGTATATTTCAGTCATTTTTGGATATCATTTAACAAGTGCTTTTCACTGAATTGTTCATTAAGCTTCTTCAGGGCGTGTGTGTGTAAGAGAGAAAGAGAAATTTTCAGGGTCCTGCAGTCTTGACATTCCTTGCCAATTATGAATGACATGTAAAAACACTTAATACTTCACAGGTGAAATAGCCCAGTATTTGGTATATGCTCATAAGTTAGCATATGATGAAAAGCCAAACTATCAAATGCTCAAGAAAATTCTGAACCCGGCTGGAATACCTTTAGGCCCACTGGAATTTTCCACTAAAGCAGGAAGTGTAAATGTGCCTTCTCCAAATGATCAAAAAGTAAGTAATGTGGTCCCTGAGATCTTATGATTGCCTTCTGTGAAGCTTTCTTCCAAATGTTTTAGGTTCAAATGAGTTTGACAATCAGTTTTTTGCTTGTTATATTAAATTCCTATTTCCCCTAACTCAGCTCCAAGAAATTTTGTTGAAAGTTCTTTTGACATATTGTTTCTTACAGGAAAATAGTCGGATCTGTGGTCTATATTGTGTACTATTAAAGAAAGCAGTCACTGATGTCAGAGATATGAGCAAATTAAGGCCAATCTGACTTCATTCATGAGAACCTTTGTTCGCTCCTTTTCTTTGGGTTTTCTTTAGTTTTTTCCCTCTGTTTCTGCATACCAATTTGGCCATAATTTGGTGGTAATGGTAATATTCTTAGATTTAAGCTGATTATTTGTATGTATGATATTTTGCTTATAGAAATAATTCTTTTTTTAAAGTTATTTTTTAAAAATCTCATCCTTCACTCTGCTGTCTTCTCCCTCACACCAACTTAAGAAAAATAGAATTTGGAAAAAAAAAATAATTAAACTTGAAACAGTAGAAAATGTGTAGAACAAAACATCTTTTAAGAGGGTAGGGAAACCTGAGACTGCTGTCAGCAACGACACTGGACAGGCAACTCAATTCCGTTTCTTCCTTGACACTGTCCACATGTAAAACAAAAAAAGTCGGGAGGGCTTTTCCCCCTCATGCATGTATAGTAAGGTAGGGTCAGGATGCCGTTCATTTTTAATATTTCTTATGAACTTTGGATCATCGCAAGTGTTCATGAGCCAGGAATGCAGGATGCAAACTAATGTGACGGATAGGCTGCTAGATGAATGGTGAGTCAAGTATCAATGCACAGATGGTTCTGATTTGCCGAATTTTGTAGCTGCTGCAACTGAAGACATAAAATATCCTTCTAGTCATAAATTAGCTCTTTGGAAGCAAAACCTTGACACCAGAGCTTTACAACCTTCAATTAGTAGGGAAAGAAGTATTTGAACGACTGTGGTATTGACATCTGTAGGCCTGCATAGTAATCATTCCTAATAGAAGAGAATATCTGTCTGAGGAGGTTTTGCATGGCTAATTAACTACCAGTGAGAATATGTAATTTTTTCATGATCTCCTGATTGTCACCTTTCTCTCATGATACAATTACATTTTATTGTAGCAAGTGCCTCACAAACCAATTGTCAGCACTGTTTACGTATTGCAGAAAGCAGAACAAAAGTTCATGTTTAATAAAAAGCCATTGGATTTTGATCTTGGTAATTACTGAGACTTACTTTAACAGTTTTATTGACTTTTGTGTTTTTATCACTTTCACAACAAAACAAAGAGCCATTTGCTTGACAAAGTATTTCCCTTGCAATAATGGTCACCATTTAATCTACACTAATTTAAGTAGGTTTCTTCCTTTTTTGTAGTTTTTCAGTTACATAAACTTAATTGAAATATAAAAGAAGTCATTTTAAAAACTGATAGCTGTATCTTCTGATATAAAATTCTAATTATTCACCAGAATTTTCAGTTTCATCAAATTCAAAGGATGTTGCAATGAAATCATTTTATATGGAGAGAATAGAACATAAAACATTATTTTCCAATGAGCCTCAATCAAAAATATTTTATTCCTTTTTTTTATTAGAGCACTTGTGAGTAAAAAGAAAACACTAAGAATAATATATATCCTTAAGACCTTAGTTAATTTCTGTTAACAATATGATCAGCCTCACTGTATAGAAAGTATGATGATTTGGGTATATATTTCACAGCATATCAATATTTATTGGATAATGACAATTTCTTTAATATTTTAAGTATACAAATACATTTAATATGTATAGCATAAAATGCAGGTTCGCTATATGTGGCTAAACCTTACTATCTTTATTTTTAAAGTTTACAGATATTGTGATGCTGAAGAAAACCAAACCTGAAAGCGTTCAGAAGGCAAGTGTGGCAATGTCAGCTGTCCTCTGTTCTGCCCCTTCACATGGTACAGTCCGGGAGAACTTCCGCAACTCACTGCCTCCATACCAATAGATTTGTAGTCCAAAATGAATATTAATCACATGGCCCCCAATATATCTTTTTTTAGTCACAGAATCTCTTCAAAATCCCCTTAAAAACATTTATTACGCGATACATGGATCACTGCGGCTATTTCTCAGACTAGTGAATGAAATTTGACCTTGTATTTTTTAGGCAAAGATACTTAAAAAGAAGCCAGAGGGCATGAAAATGTATATACATTTAGATAAATAAAATTTTTCTGTCTTTCAATATTCAAAGGAAAGTTATGAATGTTTAATTTTTAAAAATGTGACTGACTAGGCAGTGGTGCAGTGATAGAGCATCAGACTGGGATACAGAAGACCCAGGTTTAAAATGCCGAGGTTGCCGGCTTGAGTGGGCTCACCAGCTGGAGCGTGGGATCATAGACATGACCCTGTGGTCGCTTGCTTGAGCCCATAGGTTGCTGGCTTAAAGCCCAAAGTCACTGGTTTGAACCCAAGGTCTCTGGCTTGAGCAAAGGATGACTCACTCTACTGTAGGCACCCCCACCCCACCAGCAAGGCACATACGATAAAGCAATCAATGAACAACTAAGGAGACTAAGGAGCCACAATGAAAAATTGATGTTTCTCATCTCTCTCCCTTCCTGTCTGTCTGTCCCTATCTGTCCCTCTCTCTGTCACAAAAAAAAAAGTTATTTCCCTCAGTATAGGTGGTTGTACCTTTTAAATTTAGAATACTTAAAAATATATTTTGGTTAGGTATTAGAAAATAGCACATCCCTGTAAACATCTCAGCAAACTTACATCATATTTTACATAATATTTTTACAAAAGAAAAATGAGGTATTTTTTCAATACTAGATCTTAGTAAGTATCATATACTGTTCCCTGCAAACTGAGCCTTCTTCCTAAGTCCTCAAAAACTGTTACTGGAGTTATGCTGGGAATTTTTGTCAAGATAGTAAGGATGTTGATATTTTTTTCTTGGAACAGCAAATCTTTGGGGGTATTTGCCTCAATCAAAATGACGGTGTGTATAACTGAAATCACTCCCTACGAGTTCTGTCAGCTCCTGAGGTAGCACTGACAAATTAGAGGAATCTATCATCAGTGTGACCACAGTCTATTTATGCCATCCACTGGGACTTAATGTCCAAAATTCACTGAAGGAAACCATATTTCAGTAAGAATGCTTACTGAGGTGAGCTAAAGCTCTAGAATTCCCAGATGAGAACGCGAAGCCAAATTGAAAACCAGCATTACTGAAGTCCCAGTTCAGGCACTGAATAAGTTGTTGCTTCAACAACCAGATCTGGTTGGATCCTTTCATCAGTTTATCGTACCCCTTTCCTTAAGGTAATACCTAAATCCATATTTTAATAGTATAGCTACCTGAGCATAATTCGCCATCCACCCTTCCTAAATGCTTTACTAGGTCAGAGTGCAAATGTCCAAGCTGAGCCACATTTCACATAGTATAAGTTCGTTCCTACATTCACCCTAAATTGGAGGTTCCCACAGCAAATCTAGGGGTAAATATACTGCTCACAAAAGAAAATAGGGGATATTTCAAAATGAATATGAAGCAATAAAATATCCCCTAATTTTTGTGAGAAGTATATATTATTGGTAGTAGTAATCTTTGTACTGAACTTAAAAGTTTACAACATTCTTTCTTGAGCTTTAATGAACAAAATCTATAAACTTGTCTTCAGGTTTATTTTCTGTATATGAGAAAAGTAGAATATAAATTCTTGTTTCTAAACACATTTTGGCATATTAAATATGTTTTAAATTTATATTATTGATTTTAGAGAGAGAGGTAGAGATAGACAAAAACATTGATCTGTTTCTGTATGCGACCTGACCAGGGATCGGACCAGCAACCCTGGGGCATCAGAATGATGCTAAAACCAACCGAGCTAATCCAGCCAGGGTAGCATATTAAATTTTAGGGGTCTAGTTGGCTCAATGGTAGAGCGTCAGCCTGGCGTGTGTATGTCCAGGGTTCGATTTCCCATTAGAGCACACAAGATAAGTGCATATCACCTTCTCTACCCCTTCCCCTCTCGCTTCTCTCTCTTGCTCTCTTCCCCTCCTGCAGCCATTGCTTGATTGGAGCAAGTTGGCACCGGGTGCTAAGAATGGCTCCATGGTCTCTGCCTCAGGTGCTAAGAGCTGGGTTGCTGAGCAACAGAGCAATGCCCCAGATAGGTAGAGCATTGCCCCCTAGTGGGCTTGCCAAGTGGATCCTGGTTAGGGCACATGCAAAAGTCTGTTTCTCTGTCTCCCCTCCTCATTAAAAATAAATAAATTAATTAATAAATTAATAAATTTCAAGGGTCTAAAAGTATTCCTGATTTTGTAAAACACTGTGAAGTACTAGTGGAAATTTAAGTAAAAAGTACCTTGAACAGCCACTTTCTCAAAATGACAAACATTTAGAGTATCCTTTTATTTTATTATGTGGGATGCCGAAGTATTTTACAACTTTGAGAAAAAATCTTACTGTGTTCACAATTAAGAGTTAAATTTAATCATCTCACTTCATTCTTACCATTTATTTATTTATTTAGGTGAGAGGAGGGGAGATAGTGAAGCAGACTCCTGCATGCACCCCACCAGGATCCACCCAGTAACACCATGGAGCTATTTTTAGCACCTGAGGCTGGCATGCTCAGATCTGTCCTCAGTGCCTGGGGCCATGCTCCAATTGAGCCACTGGCTGTGGGAAGGGGTGAAGGGGGTGTGGGAGGGGGAGCAGATGGTTGCTTCTCATGTGTGCCCTGAATAGGAATTGAACCTGAGACGTCCATATGCCAGGCCGACCCTCTATTTACTGAGCCACTGGCCAGGGCCTCATTCTTATCACTTTAAAACTTTCCCTAGAAATAAAAGTTTTGCATAAACTGGGTGTCATTTTGTTCGTTAGGTAAAAGTGTCCATGGCAGCACAGACTAACCATCCAGCTACCTGACATCCAATCCGGCCTCACAGAGACTTGAATCTACTAGACCAAATCTTTGTACGTCAGAGGCTCCCAGGGCAAACACTGTTAGGGAATGTGCCTAGCATGTAAGAGGCACTAAAAGCTCAGTATCTCAACTAATCCTTTATACCATAGGACACGTTTTCACAATGACTGGCAAGCCAGCGTTTTATTAGAATACAACCGTATACAACAGCCTTCGGAAACTTTTTGTTTATACTAGTGGTATGATGAGCATTTATTACCAAGAAGAGTGGCTCTGGAGGTGGTCGTACATGAACTTTCTAGCATTTGGGGAGAGTTGAGTGGTGGAAATAAAGAACCCATGAATGATTAGGAAACAGTTTCAATTTTCAGGTTACTGAAAGGTAATGGCTTTGCTGTCCTTTGAGAAGCTGGCATCCGGGAGGAGGGATGAATAAAGAATGATGTTGTGACAACTTAGACATAGCCACAAAATACTAGCATATTTTAAAGGGAAGGAGTGAACGCACTTGGCAATAGAAGCTAAAAATTGAGACTACAAATTAAGGCTCTGCTTGCCCAGCCAGTGTAATTCATTCTCTGTTTTGGCACTGGCTACTCCATTATTTCCCCTTGTACTGCTCCTATCTTCTGCCCCCTATTTAACCCGTGGGAAAAGGTGACGGCACTTTCAGCTGCTGTAAACATGAAGCTGCTGAACAAATACTTCACATAAGGATCTTCACTGTGGCTTTCAATCTCCCAACTATATTGAGGGATATGCCCTGCTATTTCCCTGTCTGCTTCAAAGTTATTAAGAGTCAGTCATCCCCTAGATAACACCATGATGGGAAAAAGAAACCTTAGCGCAAGCTTGCTGTAGAACTTAACCTGTGATACTGGTACACAGTGTTAGATGACAGGAACTGTTACTCATCTGCTTCAAGGTTAAGTTACCTGTATAAAAAAGTAAGCAACATCATAAGCTCCTTTTAAACACTCACATTAATTAGACTCACTGCAGTGATATAAAACTAAGATTCTAATTAATAAGAATTTAAAGTATAAAAATATGCTGGATCCACTCCCAGCAAAAGTTAATAATGAATTCATGGGCAGTTCTAAAATGTGACAGCTTTCTATAAAAATGCTGTTTTCAGTGAGCAAGTTATCTGTAGAGATAATTTCTAAAGAGTGCACAACAGAGACGCTAATTTTAATTGGTCTGGTCCTATTGATGAGAAAGAGTCAGGATCTTGCCAACTACATTTTTTTCTGTAACGTCCATTCATTGGTTTCCTATTTCTTCCTTTTTCTCAAACTTTGGCAAGTTTAAAATTTTAAAGAATCTGTACATAAAGGTATTTTTTTACATGTCAAAAGTTTTCATTAAAAGATTGTTACTTACTCTATCAACAGGTTGATTCCCAAAAGGCTGCCACAAAACAAGTCAATCAGACACAAAATAGGTTAATAGAAAAAAATGTCCACAGTGAGGGAGGTGCTGTATCCTATGCCACACGGAGAAAAGTGCAGCAAGAGGAGAAGCTGACTGGATTGCCTAACAGTGAAACAGCTCAGGTGAGAGGTATTTTTGTTTTTGTTTTCCCCTTAATACTATATTAGAATACGCCCTTTGGGAATAAAGACGTTTTATTTTCTCCTGAGGGCCAAGGTTGTATGCTTTTGTTTAATGAAAATGGACAGAAAATGTCCTATTCAGCAGATAAAATTAAAGCCAGTTATCATAGAAACAGAATAACCGTGAGCACATTTGCTTACGGATCTGATTTCTTCCCTTAGCCTAAGAATGTAATGAAGTGCATGTCCATTTTTTTTTAATTTTGATTTTATTATTATTTTTTTATTCAGTGAGAGGAGGGGAGGCAGAGACAGACTCCCATATGTGCCCCAACTGGGATCCACCTGGCAAGCCCACTAGGGGTTGATGCTCTGCCCATCTGGGGCATTGCTCCATTGCACAGCAACCCAGCTCTTTTTTTTTTTTTTTTTTTTTTAATTTTTTTTTTCCTTGTATTTCTCTGAAGCTGGAAATGGGGAGAGACAGTCAGACAGACTCCCACATGCGCCCGACCGGGTTCCACCTGGCATGCCCACCAGGGAGCGACGCTCTGCCCACCAGGGGGCAATGCTCCGCCCCTCCGGGGCATCGCTCTGTCGCGACCAGAGCCACTCTAGCGCCTGGGGCAGAGGCCAAGGAGCCATCCCCAGCGCCCAGGCCATCTTTGCTCCAATGGAGCCTCGGCTGTGGGAGGGGAAGAGAGAGAGAGAGAGGAAGAAGAGGGGGAGGGGTGGAGAAGCAGATGGGCGCTTCTCCTGTGTGCCCTGGTCGGGAATCGAACCCGGGACTTCTGCACGCCAGGCCAACGCTCTACCACTGAGCCAACCGGCCAGGGGCAACCCAGCTCTTAGCGCTTGAGGCAGAGGCCATGGAGCTATCCTCAGTGCCCGGTGCCATCTGGCTCTAATCGAGCCACGGCTGCAAGAGGGGAAGAGAGAGAGCAGCGAGGGATGGAGGGGCAGATGGGTGCCTCTCTTCTGTGCCCTGACCGGGAATTGAACCCAGGACATCCATATGCCAGGCTGACACTCTGCCACTGAGCCAACCGGCAAGGGCCATGTCAATGTTTTATGCCATCTATGATCCATTAGGTACTCTTAACATACTCTATACTTCTACATTAGTTCCTCCAGTCTAACCTTTATAATCAAATATAAGTGAAGTGTTTCTCTGTTAATATGGTTGGATTTTAAAATGTATTTTTTACCTCATTTGATCATTTGGTTGGGTAGTGGCTCACTTTTAGCAAATGACTCACCCAGCAAACAAGTTTTTTTCTAATCTAACCCTTTTGACAAGAAGAAGCATACAATGTATTTATATCTGCAGTAAAAAATATTATTTTTCAGAAAGGCCAATATTTTATATGGTTTATACACCATCATTTTCCCAAAATGATTTGAGTTACAGTGTGCAATAGAATTTAATGCCCCCACCTCTAATTATCACCCTCACCCCCCAAGTTGGTGTATCAGGCAGCTGGGATGTTAATCACGAAACTGAGCGCTGAATTTGGCTCCGAGCTTCTTGGCAGGCAAGGCAAAAATTAGAAGCATACTAGTTAGGCATGTCTTGTCTAGCCAGTAAAGCGTACAAGTTTATCCAGAGAGAGATGCTTTTTCCGGACTAATAAGAATCCTTGGCATTTATTTTCCTACAAAATAACAGTAGCATCAATTTTTAAATTGTAAAGGACTCTATTTCAAATTAGTCATATTTTATAGTTTCTAAAGACAAATATTGCTTGGTGACAAAAATATTCTTAAAATAAAAATTTAAGAATATTTTAGAGAGAGAGAGAGAGAAACACTGACTTGTTCCACTTATTTAAGCATTTATTAGTTGATTCTTGCATGTGCCCTGACTGGGGACCAAACTTGGAACTTTGTCATATCAGGATGACACTCTGACCAATTGAGCTATCTGGCCAGGGCTGAAGTAGAGATTCTTGAGTGCTCTGTTTCAATCCTTACTGTGCATCAGAATTACCCTTGTATGGGAGTGGGGCAGGGCTTTAAAAATACTGATTCCAGATTCCAAGTGAAGAAACTGATTCATTTAAATTGGGCAGGCAATGTGATATGTGTGCATAGATTTTATCGCTGCAGAAATTTGTTTGTTCCCTTTCTCAGGCAGTCCCTTTCCCTCAGAGACAACCACTGTTTTGGTATTCTGATTCTCATCACTAGATTAGTTTTGCCTGTTCTAGAATTTCACATCCATGTAGCCATACACTGTGTACTCTTCTGTGCCTGGCTTCTTTCACTCAGCATGATTTATGACATTTATTCATACTGTTGCACGTATTAGTAATTTGTTCTGTTATTGTGTAGTATTCCATTGTATAACTATGCCATAATTCACATATCCATGCTCTTATTAATGGACACCTGGGCTGCTCTGGCTTTCGCCATCACAAATACGATTGCTGTAAACATTCTGACACAAGGCTTTCTACGGATCCTTTTTGTTTCTCCCCAGAGTTGGAAATGCTGCGTCATAGAGCAGATACATATTCAACTTTACAAAAGCTGACAAGTGGTTCCCATTTTATACTTCTGCCAGTAATGCACAAGAGTGGCAGCCATTGCACATCCTTCCCATTGCTTTGGTGTTGTCAGTCTTTTTCATTTTAGCTGTTCCAACCTGTGTATATTAGTATCTCATGATGATTCTAATGATCGTTTACCTGATGACTAATAATTTTGAGCACCTTTTCATGTGCTAACTTGCCCATTCATATATCTTCTGTAGTGAGTTGTAAGAATTCTTCATATTTTTCACATATAAGTCTCCTGTCCAATATCTGTACTGTGGATATATTCTTCTTGGTATGTAGTTTGCCTATTCATTTACTTAATAGTGTCTGTGATAAACAGAAGCTATTTGTTATTTTTATTTGAAGTTCAATTAACCAGTGTTTTTCTTTACAATTTCTTTTCTGTAAGAAACCGAAGAAACCTTTGTCTACTTCAAGGTCACAGAGTCATTTTGCTATATATGCTATATATAAATATATAATTTCTTTACAGGCTTATTGGTTTAGCTTTCATGTTTGGGTCTATGAACCATCTCAAGTCAGTTATTGTGTATGTGTGAGATAGGAGTTGAGGTTTGTTTTTCTAGATAGAAAGCTGGTTGTCTCAGCGCCATTTGTTAAAAATATTTTCCTTTTCCTAATGAAATTTCTTGGGAGACTTTTTTAAAATTCAGCTGACCGTTTGTTTAGCTCTGGGTCTGTTTCTGGACTCTTTATCATTCTGTTTGTCCTTACATCAATACCACTTTGCATCAATTATTGCAGCTTCACAGTAATTTCTGAAATTAGGTAGAATAAGTCTTTCAGCCCTTTCTATTCTTCAGAAATGGCTTGGCCAGATTAGGTCCTGGTCCCCTCCCTAAAATTTAAGAACCAGCTTGTAAATTTCCACTAACAAGCACAATAGGATTTTGATAGGGACTACACTAAATTTAAATATCAATTAAGGGTGAACTGCAATCCCAACATTGAGTTCTCCAATGCACGGACCTGCTACTTCTCTCCATTTATCTAGAGCTTCATTTCTCTCTGCAGTGTTTTATAGTTTTCAGCATAGCTATCTTACACATCTTCCATTCAAGTTATCTTTAAAAGTTTTGATTTTGATCCTATTGTAAATGGCATTTAAAAATTTTTCAAATTCAAAAAATTTCAATTTCAGATAAAAAAAAGTTATTTTTGCTTGTATATAGAAATATAACTTATTTTGTATATTGACCTTGTGTCTTTGGATCTTCCTAAATTCACTTATTCTAGTACTTATTTTGTAGATTCTTAGGATTTTTCTATATAGTCAATCATGTTGTCAATGAATAGAGTTTTACTTCTTCCTTTCCAATGTGTATGCCTTTCATTTATTTTTGACATAGCTGTTACACCTGCCAGGACCTATAATACTACATGAATAGTACAAGTAGTGAGAGTGAGCATCCATGCTTTTGTTCCTGATCTTATGGGAAAACCATTCATTCTTTCACCAGTAAGTAATATGTTAGCTTAGGTTCTTCCTAAATGCCCTTTATCAGGCTGAGGAAATTTCATAGTTTTTATAGTTTGTTGAAAATAAATTTAAGTCATTCAGTAGGTTATTAATGCTTTTTATGGATCTACTGAGATGATCATGATTTTTATCCTTTACTAGTATAAAGAATTACATTGAGTTTTGAATGTTAAATCAACCTTTTATATCTGGAATATACCCTATTTAGTCATATGATGTCATACTAAAGTCAGTTCATATTATTCCATTAAGGATTTTTAATATTGATGAGATACTGGTCTATAATTTACTTTTCTCTTAATATACTTATATGGTTTAATTTTATGAGTTGGAAGTATATTTTTGGAAAATGTCTTAGTAAGATTAGTCTTTCATAGATGTTTAATAGAATTTAGTAAGAAAACCAACTGGGCCTATTTTTGTTTTAGGAAAATAGTAAATTATGAATTTGCTCTCTATAATAGTATGATCATCAGATTTCTTTTCGTGTCCGTTTTGGTAAATTTCATCTTCCAAGGAATTTCTCTACCTCATCTAAGTTAAATTTGTTAGCAATATATAATTCATGATATTCTCTTACTATTATAATACCTTCAATATCCATATTGATGTCCCTCTTTTATTCCTGATAAGAGTAACTTAGTTTCTTTTTTCTTTTCTCAATAATCTAGCTAGATGCCTGTTATTTGTACTGATCTCTTAAAATAACCCAAGTTTGGATTTGTTGATTTATCTATTACCAATCTTATTTCTATCACTATTACCCTAATATCCATTCTTTGTCATTTCCTTCCTTCTACTTATTTTGCATTTGTTCATTCACACTTCATGAAGTGAAAGCTCGAGTCATTGATTTTAAGCCTCTTTTCTTTACTAAAATATAAAGCTATAAAATGCTTTAGCTGTATTCAACAAATTTTGATATGTTGTGTTTTCATTTTTGTTCAGTTAAATATATTTCCTGATTCCCCTTGCTTATTCTTTAACCCATGGACTATTTAGAAGTACATTATTTAGTCCCTAAACGTTTTTGAGATTTGGGGGTTATCTTTTTGTTACTGATTTCTGATTAACTCTGTTGTAATGAGACATTTCCTGTATTATTACAGTCCTTTAAAATTCATTGAAACTTGTTTTTATTTCTCAGAAGGCCCAAGTTGGTAAATGTTCCTTGTGTATTTGTTAAGAGTGTATTTTCTGAAGTTTGGGCTCTACTGTTTTATTAATGTTAAATTGTTTGATAGTGTTGTTCAAGTCTTCTGTGTCCTTACTGTTTTGCTTTATTTTACCCTTCTGTTTTATCACTAAATAAGAAAGAGTTTTTAAATCCTTGACTGTAATTGTGGATTCATCTCTCTTTTCCTTTCGTTCTATGAGTTTTTGCTTCTTGGATTTTGATGTTCTGTTAGGTAAACACAGATTTAATACTGTTACATTTTTTTTTAATTTTTCAATTATAGTTGACAACAGAAGTAGGTTTATAGTGGCTCCACTGGAAAATAATACAATAATTAATAGATAATATAAGAATAAACTTTTTCATACAACTGTAAAGCTACTTTTACTCAACCTGTATTACTTTCAGGTACACTATATAGTGATTAGACATTTATATAACTTACAAAGTGATCATCCTGTTAAGTCCAGTACCCATATGACACCATACATAGTTATTACATTATTAACAATATTTCCTGATTCTGTACTTCACACCCCTGTGACTGTTTCCATAACTGGCAATTTGTACATCTCAGCCTCATCCTAATACCTTTATACCCATCTCCCCAACACCCTCCCCCCAATTGGGCAACCATCAGTTAGTTTTCTGTATCTATGAGTTTGTTTCTCTTTGTTCATCTATTTTCTTATTTTAACTTTTTAAGTTATATTTTATTGGGGTGACACTGGTTAATATAATTTTACAGATTTCAGATGCCCCTATCTACAACAATCTCTGTATACCATATTGTGTTCACCGCCCCAAGTCAAGCCTTTGTCCATTATCACTTATACCCCATATCCTCCTCCATCCTACTCCACCCCACTCCCTGCCCCTCACAATCACCGCACTGTTGTCCATATCCATGAGTTGTTTTCTTTAAATTGGTCTTTTGCTTTATCCCCCTACCTCCCTCACCAAACCTCACCACCCTCTCCCTCCTGATAGCTGTCAGCTGGCTCTCTGTGTATGAGTCTGTTTCTTTTTTGCTTATTAGTTCATTTTGTTCATTAGATTCCACATATGAGTGAAATCATATGGTACTTGTCTTTCTCTGACTGGCTAATTTCACTTAGCATAAAGCTCTCCAGGTTCATCCATGCTGTCTCAAAAGGTAAGATTTCCTTTTTTGTTATAGCCACATAGTATTCCATTGTTTAAACGTACCAGCTTTTTAATCGATTCATCTACTAATGGGCACTTGGGCTGTTTCTAGATCTCAGCTATTGTAAATAATGCTGTAATGAACCTAGGAATGCATATATTATTTTAAATTAGTGTTTTGGGTTTCTTAGAATATATTCCCAGAAGTAGGATCCCTGGGTCAAAAGGCAGTTCCATTTTTAATTTTTGAGATAACTCCATAGTGCTTTCCACAGTGGCTGCACCAATCTGCGATCCCACCAAAAGTGCCCTGATGTTGTATGAAGATTAGTGAAAAAAACTAACCACCCTGATTATGTGAAGATTATAGACCCAGTGATTATAGACAGTATAATCTTCATACAACAGGGTGGTTAAGTCTTTTGTGAACCGGCAGTTGAAAACCACTGGTCTAAATCAAACTAATATGTGTTTGATAATAGCCTTTATTTCATTCATCATAATGTCCTTCAGATCCATCCATGTTTTGCATGTATCACTAGTTCATTTTTTTTTTTTTTTTTTTGGATTTTTCTGAAGCTGGAAACGGGGAGAGACAAGTCAGACAGACTCCCACATGCGCCCGACCGGGATCCACCCGGCATGCCCACCAGGGGCAACGCTGTGCCCACCAAGGGGTGATGCTCTGCCCCTTCGGGGCGTCGCTGTGCCACGACCAGAGCCACTCTAGCGCCTAGGGCAGAGGCCAAGGAGCCATCCCCAGCACCAGGGCCATCTTTGCTCCAATGGAGCCTTGGCTGCGGGAGGGGAAGAGAGAGACAGAGAGGAAGGGGGGGGGGTTGAGAAGCAAATGGGCGCTTCTCCTATGTGCCCTGGCCGGGAATCGAACCCGGGTCCCCCGCATGCCAGGCCGACACTCTACCGCTGAGCCAACCGGCCAGGGCTCTAGTTCATTTTTATTGCTAAGGAGTATTCTGAAGTACGAATGTAGTATTCAAGAACATGAGTTTCCAGTTTTTGCCTTGTACCCATTTAGGCTGGTAGCTGTAGATTTTTGGTAGCTGTTCTTTATCAAGTCAGTATTTCTAGTGTATTGAGAATGATCATGAATGGGTTTTAAATTTTGTTAAATGCTTTTCCTGGATTAACATGATTATTTGAATTTTCGTCTTTGTATTATTAACATGGTAGATAGCACAAACATGTTATATTTCTCAAATCAACCTCAGTTGGTTATGATGCATTACTTTTTTCATGTGTTGATGAATTCAATTTGCTAGTGTTTTGTTGAAGATTTCTGCATCTGTTCATGAGGAGTAGTGACCTGTTGTTTTCCAGTGTCTTTGGCTGGTTTTGGTATCAGGGTAATATTGGCTGCATGCAATGAGTTGAGAAGTTGTCCCTCGAATTTCTAGAAGAGAATGAATATAATTGGTGCTGTTTCTTTTTTAAATGTTTTAGAGAATTCTCCAGTGAATCCATTTGGGCCTGAAGATTTTATTTTTTAACTATGAATTGAGTTTCTTTTTAAGACTATTCGGATGATCTATTTCAAGAGCTGGCAAGTTTTTCTGTAAAGAGCCACATAGAAAATAGGTTTTATAGGTCACGTGGTCTCTGTCACTATCCAACTCTGCATTGTAGCACAAAAGCATCATGACACAGTACATAAACAAATTATAGCCAAATCCAACAAAACTTTATGACACTGAAATTTAAATTCCATATAATTTTCAAGTGTCACAAATTATTTTTTCCTATCACTTAAAAATGTAAAAACTATTCTCAGTTGATAGGCTCTATAAAAAAACAGGCAGCGCACTAGATTTGGCCTGCTGACCAGTTTACCCTCCTAATCTATTTCGAGTTATTTTTGATATTCTAAGAATTGGTTCATTTCATCTAAGCTATCATATTATTATGTTTAGAATTATTCATAGTCTTCCCTTGTCTAAATCCTTTAAATACTGTGGAATCTGCAGTAGTATTTCTTTCCAGATATTGGTAATGTTTTTTTTTTGGGGGGGGAGTTTTGGTCAGTTTTATCCATTATATTGGTCTTTTCACAACACCAGTTTTTGTTTGATTTTCATTGATTTTAGCTCTTGGATTTATTTTCGCTGTTTCTAGTTTCTTGAGGTGGAAACTTAAGTTTCAATTATTGAATTAAGACTTTTCTTCTTTTCCAATATTGGTATTAAGTATATAGTATAGATTTCCCTTCTAGGGAAAATCTATGTTAACCCTAGATTAACACTGTGTTAACCATGTATTTTCATTCAGTTCAATATATTTTTAAGTTTCTCTTGGGTCTCTTTCACCCATCCAGGAGAGTGTCTTTAAATTTTCAAGTGCTTATAGATTTCCCTTTTATTTCTTTCAGCTTGATTTTGGTTTATTTTCCTTTTCTTTTTCTAGTTTAGGTGGAAGGTTAAGCTATTGATTTGAACCTTCATTTTATTCTAATAGAAGCATTTAATGCTGTAAATGTCCTGCTAAGCCCCATCTTAACTGCATCCCATGAATCCTCATATCTTATATTCTTACTTTGTTTAGTTCAAGAAATTTTTTACTTTCCCTTTAGACTTCTTTTGTGATGCCTTGGTTATTGGATATCTCAGTTATCTGTTATTGATCTCTAACTTATATTGTCCCAAAACTTACTTTGTATAATTGTTTTAAAATTTGTTAAGGTTTATCTTAGGACCCAGAATAATTGACTATCTCGGTGCATGTTCCAATTGCAATTGGAAAGAACATGTATAACTATCAGGTAGATCCCATTAGTTTGTGGAATCATTTTCTTTTATAACCTTGCTAGTTTTATGTGGTAGTTCTTATTACTGAGAGCAGGGTTTTCTAGTTAGGAGGATGTGGGGTCCTGCCTCTGTGCTGTCATTTGCTTAATGCATGGCAGTGATTGTCAGTAGGGCTTCTCCCCAGTGTTTGAAGTTTGATGTCTCTTTATTGATGTTTGCTTAGTGCAGGGCGGGCATGGCCCATAGGGCCCATTGTGCAGTCTCTACAATGTCTGGTGGGGTGCAGGAGAGGCACTGCTTCTGCCTGTGTTAGTGCAGGGAGGGATAGTCTACAAGGCTCTGACCTACAGTCTCCGTAGTACCTCATGGGGAGGGCAGGTTGTTACCTCAGTAACGCAGGCTAGGTAGGAATGGTTGACATGACTCTCATAACTTCCGTTAACACTCAATGGGATAGGGTATTGCTGTGTAGTTTGGGGATGGTCGAAGGGCTCCACACAGGTCTCCTCAGTGCTTAGTGGGGAAGGCGGGTGTGCACCCATTAATACAGGGTAGTGACACTTGTCCGGGCTCCACCCATAGTTCCCACAGCACCGGGAGGGAGGTACAGCTTCTTTCATGGTTTTCACCAGCAGCAGAGCAGGTGTTGTCAAAAGGGTTCTGTCCTGTAAACCTGCCATTCCCCTGGTCCATTACCAGCAAGCAGGGTTGTTGGATTTTTATTTATTTATGTATGTATGTATGTATGTATGTATGTCTGTGCATGTTGTTTTCAGATTGCAGGCTGCTTTATGAAGCCCAGCCTGGTATACATAAGATGAACCCAAAACAGGGGGCTTGTGGCTGAGACTCATGGTTAGGTCATTCCTTATGTCCTGAAGTCTCTATCCAGTCTGTCCTCTATTCTACAACTTTCAGAATATTCTATTAGGGCCCTGGCCCGTTGGCTCAGCGGTAGAGCGTCGGCCTGGCGTGTGGGGGACCCAGGTTCGATTCCCGGCCAGGGCACATAGGAGAAGCACCCATTTGCTTCTCCACTTCCCCCCTTCTTCCTCTCTGTCTCTCTCTTCCCCTCCCGCAGCCAAGGCTCCATTAGAGCAAAGATGGCCCGGGCGCTGGGGATGGCTCCTTGGCCTCTGCCCCAGGCGCTAGAGTGGCTCTGGTTGCGGCAGAGCACCGCCCCTGGTGGGCGTGCCGGGTGGATCCCGGTCGGGCGCATGCAGGAGTCTGTCTGACTGTCTCTCCCCGTTTCCAGCTTCAGAAAAATACAAAAAAAAAAAAAAAAAAAAAAGAAAGAAAGAATATTCTATTAGTTGTTTTTTGTCCTGAATCTTTAGTTGTAATTAGCAGGAGGAATAGCTTAGAATTCTCTTACTGTCTTTTCTGTTAATAGATGCCCTTCTCCTTCAATTTGTAGGCATCACTGGGTATGGAATTTTCGTTCCGAACTTGAAAGATGATGTTTTCCTATAATTCAGGGTATGTTTTTTTTTTCTGATAAGTTAGCAATTATTCTTATCATGACCCAGTATATAATGTACATCAATCTGGCAGCTTTCATGATTTGCTTTTTTATCTTTTTCTTTTTTTTAGGGATGGCTGTCTTGTTTTTATTTTCTTTGGGTTCATTGAGCTTTTATAAGTGGGTTGATATGTGTCATCAAATTGGGAAAGTTTCAGCTGTGATTTCTTTTGATTTGTTTTCTGCCTTAATCCCTCTTAACTACTTATTCCGAGAACCAAATATATGCAAATTAAAATGCTTTACCTTTTCTAACAAATAAACTGTTTATTTTGCAAATCAGTCTTTTATTTTGCTATACTTCAGTTTGAATATTCTTTTGCTGAGCCCCTGTCAAATTAGCATTAAACCTAGCAAGTGAAATTTTCATGTCATATTTTTCAGTTCTAAGAGGGCATTATTCTTTCCATTTCTCTGCTGAGTCCTTCATCTGTTCACTAATTATGTTTAACTTTTCATTTAAGTCCTTGAATATATTTATGTAACTGTTCTGTTACTCGATAATTCTACCATCTGGGTTATATCTGAGTCTATTTTTATTATGTTTTTCTCCTAGCTATAGGTCAAATTTTTCAGCTTATGTGTAGTCAAGTTTTTTTGTATGTTGAACATTCTAGATCAGGGGTCCCCAAACTTTTTACACAGGGGGCAAGTTCACTGTCCCTCAGACCGTTGGAGGGCCGGACTATAAAAAAAACTATGAACAAATCCCTATGCACACTGCACATATCTTATTTTAAAGTAAAAAAACAAAACGGGAACAAATACAATATTTAAAATAAAGAACAAGTAAATTTAAATCAACAAACTGACCAGTATTTCAATGGGAACTATGGGCCTGCTTTTGGCTAATGAGATGGGCAATGTGCTCCTCTCACTGACCACCAATGAAAGAGGTGCCCCTTCCGGAAGTGCAGCGGGCTGGATAAATGGCCTCAGGGGGCCGCATGCGGCCCGAGGGCCGTAGGTTGGGGACCCCTGTTCTAGATGCTAAGTTCTTGAGATTCCAGATTTCATTAAAGTGTTGAATTTTGTCCTGTTGGGCAGTTAATTTATTGGTCCTTTACCTCGATCATGTCCTGACTTCTGTTTAAACTTTTATAGGCTGGTCTAAAGTTACATTGTGGAGTGTAGCCTTTCTAGACTCTGGGTTGTTTTCCTTTCCTCAACAATCACAGCCTTACGTGTTTTCTATGCCTGATAAGTCCCTGCAGGAATTTTACCCAACTTTATTATTGTATTTATTTCATGGGTTTTAACCCTTTACTCATGGCCAGAACTAGAAAGTGTGCTCATTGTTTTCATCACTTCCTAATTGATTCTAATATGCATTCAAGGTTTATAACTGTCTTAATGCAGGGTTTTATAATATTGTCACTGTTGACATTGGGCTGGATTATTTGTTCTGTAATTGCAGGCCACCATCCCTGGCCTCTGTCCAGTAAATGTCAATAGTACCCTCTTTCCAGTTATGACAACCCAAATTGTCTCCAGAAATTGCTAAATGTCCCTGTGGGACAAAATGTTCCCAGGTTGAAAACGCTGCTCTAGCAGAATTAATTATTGCATACCTTAAGCCCATGCTCCTCAAAATGTGTTATGCCAACGAGCTGCACTGGCAACACCTGGAGGTTCTCATAACACAGAATTGAAGGTCTCATCTGAGACCTTTGGAATGAGACCTGCATCTTACAAGATCCCAGAATGATTTGTATGCTTTTTAATCTTTGAAAAAGAATGCCATATACCAGGGGCCCGCACACTTCTTCAAGGGCCAGGTAGTACATATTTCAAGCTTAAGATACAGTCATTATCAGAACAAGTCAGCTCTGCCATTGTAGTGTAAAAGCAGCTATAGATAATACATAAACAATGGGTGTGGCTGTGTTCCAATAAAACTTTATTCACAAAACAGGCAGCTAGCCAGTGAGCCAAACTTGTCTAACATATGTCATAGACTATCCCAGTCAGATCTCTCAGTAAAGTGAAGACAACTGGTAAATTCTCTGGTGAATGAGTACCTTCCTATCTTTCATGTGTTGTTGCTTAAAGAGATGTGTATGTTACACATATTTTCTGTCTTGAAATTTTAGTAGCTCAACTTCTATTATCTAGGTGGGGATATCATACACTCCCATATATAAATAAGTTAGATATTGATGCCGCTTAAGTTAGCTTACCAGTGGCTATCAGCCTTCAGAAATATTTGATTTTATGGCATGTTTCTTTTTCTTTGTGGAAGAACAATATATTTTATTGGCCCAGTGAAATATTCACTTATTGCCTTTAGCAAAGTAAGCTGACAAAACTTCAGGAAAATTGTATTCGTGTGACTTTGTTAGAGCAGTTTAAATTTAGTTATCCTGCTCACCATACCAAATGTTCCAAGTCCCCGCCAGAGTACAAGGGTAATGTTTACCTTGGCCACACCTCTTGACAATTTTGTTGTATGCTTCTAGGCATTCAGGTTTAACACTGTAAAATTTTAATTTGTATATACAGCCTGTTTCCCTTTTTTCTAGAAGATAAGAGGGAGCATCTTTTCCTAAATCAACTTTCTAGACAAATAAGGATTTTAACTAGCTGTCTTCTTGAGATCTGTTATTGGAAGATGTCAACCTCCGGAGGCCAAGCAGGGGGTAGGCTGCTAGCCCAGTCTGTCTACTCAGTGAGGGCAAAACCATCTTGTTCCTTTAGAATCACTGTTAATTATTAATGACCATAAAGCCCTCTAATTCTGACTGATACCCATAAGATTAAATCTGTTTCTTTGTCTTGCCAAGAAAATTCAGTTTTCATATTTTCTTATTTTTGTATTATAAATTAAGAGATGGGCTTACTTACTGGTTTAATAGAACCAATCAGATTTGACTCTTTGATGCTGGTAAGTAGCTTATAAACTCCTAAAATCTAGACTCTCAAAATAATTTCTCGGGTAAAATAAACACACAAAAACTTATTTAGCATTTTTATAGCATACACAAAGTAAGTACATATGTATTTTTCCATAGGAGAACACAAGGAGAAGACAAAAATATTATGGGTCGCAAGATTTTTTGAATGAAGTAAAAAGTTCTCCACAAAAAGACAGCTATATGCAGTTCCCAACCTCACTTTATGAATCCCATCAAGATTTTACCAGTCGTGATAGATTCAACAAGTCAAGATGTCCATCTTGTTACACACACACTCCTACAACTGGTATGCAAATCCCAGACTTAGAAAATTCTCCAGGATTTTGGCCTGCAATTTCCCAGTTTACCCTCAGTGAAGAGACACACGCAGATGTGTATTATTATGGTTTCACCATTCTTGTTCTTTTGATGTTGATATGTATTGTTTTATCTTATCTCTGAAGATACCAAACAAAATCCTTTTGATAATTTTTAAAGTTCCAGTTCTTCACAGAAATGTTGCGTTCTTATTTTAGGGCTTCCTCCCAGACATCTTCAAGGTAATTGGCTTATAAAAAGAGAATACATTTTAACAAAGTAAGTTTGAACAGTCTGAAAAATTGCTTTATACCAGAAATGGTATCATGATCGATAGTTTGGAAAATACTCTTCTGAAGTTTCAGATCACCCAGAAAATTTAAAAGGGTTATCCTAAAAAAGAGATTAACCTTGTTTGATCAAAGGAGCAATTTGGAAATTAAAATGTTATTTATAAGGACAACTTACCATATAGAAACTTTTTAAGTATATGTTATGTCTCAAAGTTTTAAATAAGCTGATATATACATTTCTTGTAAAACATATAATTAAAAGATAAGGACATTTATGAAGTGTGATTATTGCTTACCTTACTACAGTATGGACATTCACCAAATAAGATGTTAAAACTCTGTCTACTGGTCTGTAGTCCTCTCAACCACTGAAGATTTTAAAAGATAACAGGAGCAGTGTTAGCATGATTAGATACTCCAAAAATCATTCCCTGTCTTTTTGAGTACATTATATTTTTATTCCAGAATTTTTTTTTTTTTTGCAAGAGTAAGGAGGCTATTTTCTAAGCCAACATCTGACTACTAATATGCTGGATAACAAGGGGAAACCAATGTGCATTCCCAGGTCTATGCGTACTGGTAAATAACCAAATTATGGGCCCTATAAAAATTTGATGAAAATTATTCACCTTTTCTTCCCCTGCAACACACAAAAATAATGCATACAGGTCCATGGCATTCATAGACCTACCTAAATCCATTAATCACAGGCTAAAGATACCATAGGCTCTTGACAATTTAGATCTTAAATTATTTTTATTTATCCATTTTAGAGGGGAGAGAGAAAGAGAAGGAGGGGAGGAGCAGGAAGCTTCAACTCCCATATGAGCCCTGACCGGGCAAGCCCAGGGTTTCAAACTGGCAACCTCAGCATTCCAGGTTGACGCTTTATCCACTGTGCCACCACAGGTCAGGCCGACAATTTAGATCTTAATTCTGATATTAATCACCAATACCTCAACCATAAATTGCTTCATTTTAAAAATTTAAATGAATACTCATTATTATAAAAGAAAGCACATGTTTCCTTCAGAGTACCTCTATAATTAGACTTGACATTTTATCATTTATATAAGGTAAACTGACATCTCTACCTCAGTCCTCCCTTGTTTAAAATGCAGATAGAATGGACTCCTATCACTAATCACAAAAATCAGGTAGTGATCACCACACAACTGCATGGTGTTTTGTATACTGATGAATGTATAACTTACTGTGTGTCAACTGTGCCCTAAGATGAATGCTATAGAGAACAAATGCAGAGACAGGAAAAAAGCAGACTTCACATACAATGTCACTGACTGAGATGCTATGAGATATTCAGATCATAAAATGTGTTCTCCTCAATATCAGAAGTAGGATTATTACATTTATTCTTTACCTAAATTTGCCTGAAAAGTAACAAATGGTTCATAGTGCTAGTTTCTTTTCACCTTGTTGCTGCCACTACTCCCAACTAGATGCATCTATAGTTTGCATGTTGTCACACATGGTATTTACTCAGGGTTACAATGTGCCATCAATTTACTGTATGTCAGTGTAGTCCGTGAATGTATTCTGGATACGCTTCCCCACTCTTGGTTACTCTTGGACTTTTATTTACTTATGAGGAAACGTAATGAGGAAATGAAGCACATGGACATCTGGAATGAACTAGTAATACAGGAGCTGATGGCAAAAGAGGAGATCACAGAAATAATCTAAATATTTCAAATAGGCACTCTTCCTGTGTTGTGCTAACTGAAAAAAGTCTTGTTGATGTGGTTTTTATTTTACCTCATATAAGCATATTTGATGGAAAGGCTGTCCACACTGGGAATTATCACACACTTGATCAGGAATGGCACCTTCTAGGTGATAGGCATAACAAATTCCACAATCCATAGAAAAGTCCTTCAAAGGAAAAATATTATAAGTATGTGTTTAAGGCACGTAAGATGAAATAAGAAAGAATAATATGGAATAGACAATGTTAAATTTTTATAGCTTATTAATTTTATAATTTATAAATTAGTTTTTATAAAAGTAACTATATCACTATGTTATAGAAAATAGTCACATTACTACTTAGTGCTCCCCTTTTCATCCAACAAATTATACACACAGATACAGAAAAAAATTCCATTTTTTGTCTCACAATATGTTTGGGCTTATAGCAATTTCCCATATTGTATATCAATATAATACCACTGAAGTATGTAAAAGCAGGAACTGATATAAGTGAATTGTATAATTAAAGGAAAAGACAACAATATCGCCAGCACTTTAGTAGTCTATAATTTAGCAGCTTTGTCAAAGATCAATTTTAAGTTTATTTGCAATATAGTGGTGTCTGTTCAATTTTGAAAAACTATACTGTCATCCTTCACACTTATATGTAAAGTTAAATAGAACTTCATTTCAGTCATCCGGAAGCAGATAGTAGAGAAAATCTAAACATCTCATTAGTTACTTTGAATCTTTACTATTTTTAATAATACAGATGTCTGTCATTAATTTGCTATTATGAAAACCAAGAAAAAGTACACTTAGAACCATTAATCAAAGGTTAACAAGACCTTTGACGCAACTGTTGCTTGCAGTTGGGAAGTCTCTTATAATATCCATCCAGTTCCCTCACTTTCTGCCTCATTTTTCTCTGGTGCCTAACTGTAATTATACAGCAGGGTTTGGAATATCAAAGCACTGAAAAAACTTACAGATTTTTCCAGGATAGCAGGAGCTGGAAAGTCGATTTCTAAAACATCTTTCAAATTTTGTAACAGAGTATTTTCTGGATCCCTGAAAGCAGGGGGGGGGGGATTACTAAATTTGTAAAATCTTAGAAAAGTAACAATTATATTGCAAAGATACTGATACTTACCACAAATGTATGTTCCTGCTCAGCTTAATTCCCAGGGGTTTCACCACTTCAGATATTTAAATAAAAAAGAGTTTAATAATTTAGGAGTTGCTATTCTCATTTTGTAAAACCATATTTGGCACAAAATTTGTTTCTAACTTAAATTGACATGTAACACTGTTGGTTTTAGGTGTACAATATAATGATTTGGTACACACATATGTTGTGAAATGGCTACCACAAGTTTACATCCATCACCACACAGTTATATTTCTTGTAATGAAAACTTTTAAGATCACTCAATAACTTTCAAATATACAATATAGTATTGTTAACTATAAAATTTAAGTAACTGACTAGAAAATATATTAAAAACAAAAGTGTATAGTTCAGACAAGATCGGGCGTGTTCAGGGTGGTATGGCCGTAGACAAAAAAGTGTATAGTTCAAAATGAGACATTTTCATTTAAAATAATTACTATTAATATTTTAGAATATTTTAACAGTAGTAGACAAGAATTTTATGATTCTGTTAAAACACTTAAATCTGAGATCTCACACCATGGTCAGCTCCAAGAAAGCAGCACTCAGGAAGCATAGTAGGATGCCTCGGATCGACCTCTATGTTTATTGATGCATTGTTCCCTAGAATAAAAGAATATTCAAGTTTTTAGAAGTAGAACAGTTCATCAAACAAAAAAATAAGCATCTGGGTGAGTATTTATTTCATTATTCTGCACAAGAAAAAAATAACCAAATGTCTTACAAATTATTTTATAAAGGTAAATATATGTGTATATTACAATTTAATTAAAGAAGTAATTTTGAAATTATAAATGTGGCTAACAATTTTGGGGGCCCAAAAAACAGTCTATAAATTAATATAATTTATTAGAATCCTGGTCAGGATTTTGTTAAAGTTTAAGTAAAAGGTTCTATGAAGTGATAAAGATCTTTAATATGAAAAATTGGCAAATCGAATATGTAAGAATATCTAAATTACCTTTTATGACTTTTTTAGAAAGTAATAGAAATATAGTCAAATGTATAAAAATTAGAAATACAATAAATTATAGAAATAAACATGCTTAGGATTTGAGTTTTATTAAATTTATAAATATACTCTGAATTCTTTTGCTCCCTGTGAAGTTTTCCCTTGGAAGTGAAAGGGTTCAGTTCCTATTAAATTTGAAACTGTCGATTTAGTAAAAACTAACCTTGCTTGCAGAATCTACAAAAAAATTATTTCTACTTGGCACTAGATCCTTTTATACATTTTAACTGTACTAGAGTACTGTACAAATTTCAGAAATGACTATTTTTTGAAGGTATACAATATAATTGTTTAAGGTCAATTTAAATATGTTATGATAAAAATAACTTGATAAATTATATATACTATATACTGTATAATCCTTTGGCCAAGGTTGGCAACAATATAAATGCTATTATTAGACAAAAAGATAACCAAGTAAAATAATATAATTCAATAAGAAAAACAATTACAAAAAGGTAACTTTAGGCATATCACTTGCCCTTTTCTCCTGAAATATTTACATTTAAATACACAGTAAAAAAAAATTCATCCTCAAAAGTCTGAATAGTTGACTTCATGCAAAAAAATCTCTAATAGTCTAATGCCATCTTTAGATTCATTTTCCTAAATAATTCAAAATATAAACAGTATCTTAAAAAGAGAAAAACCTCATTAACCCTCTTTTTCCTTACCTACTGCAATTCTGCGTGCTGTTGCACTCCGTGTAGGTTTTTCTGGCTCAAGTACCCAAGTCTTCTCATCGATTTCATCCATAACATCCCAAAATGCCTTCAGTGATTCCAATGCTGCCAAAAACTGACTATGAATGTTTATTATGGAGCTCTGTAAAAGGACAGAAGAAAGTTTAATAAGTTGTATGGCACTATCAGTAGCAGATAATCTTTCACTTAATTTAGACATTTTAACCTTTTCATTTCAGGTAAAACTAGACTCGAGTAAGAGTCAACGCTCCCTGCTTCACATGTGTCTTAATACACTTCCATCAGTATTAACAGAATTCCATGGTCACTTATGCAATTTTCAAGAAACAATGGCTTTTTAAAAACCATACTTATTTTTATTATGGTGAACTTTGTACTATATGTATAACACAGTAATTACTAATATAAGAAGGTGTGTATGTACAACTTTACTTTTAAACATTATGAATAAATAACTTTTCAGATTTAATTAAGCAAAAAGTATGAAAGTAAAGGAAATGTGTAACTCATGTTCTTTACTTCAATTAATTCTCAACCCCCTTCAGTGGGATTCCTCCGACCAGGGAGTAGAATGAGAAATAGCTAATTTGTTTACCAATTCCCCAACCCTCTTTGTCCAGTCATCTGTTTTTTTTCCAACCATTCCTCGACCCCCTTACCTAGTTAATGATATCCCCATCTCTCCCTTCCACCTTGGTGCAGCCATTTAAACTAGCCAATCAAGAAAAAATAAGATTGTACGGTCAACACTCCAGCCAATGGAGCAAGACCCAGCAGCCTAGGGCCTGATCGGGATAAAAAAACAGAATTTGTCCTCTGCCTGGCGTGCTTGCTGGCTGGCTTTCACTAGAGGTAGCACGCCCTTCTGCAGAAGTTATTAAAGTTGTCTTGCTGAGGTAATTTGTCTCCACGAGTCTTGCTTAATTCTACCTCTAACAAGAGTTAACACTGTATTTTTCTGAATTAAATTATAAATTAAAGGTGTTTCCTTTTTCTCATATATTCAATAACTGATCTTTTTATATTAATCTTCAAATGTACATATTTAAATATTTAAAACCCTCTCCAAGACAAAACACAAATATGTCTTCCTAGAAAAGAATCTCACTGTATCGGGTAAACTATAATCTTTAAAATGTCTGTGACATATTTTTAACCAGAGGATTATAAGATTTGAGTTTAAAAATATATATACATCTTTATATTCTCTAAGTAATATTTAATTAGCATTTATTTCAACTATAGATATAGATAACAAACCACATAAGTATTCCCAGGACATATAACTTTCTACTTAATAAAAATAATTTTGGAAACACATAGGGAACTTAAATACTAATATCTAGATTCCACTCTCAGCCATTCCTTTTTAATTGGTGCAATGTAGCTTTGGCATTGGGACTTTTAAAAGCTCCCTGATTGTACTGTGCAAAGTTAGAAACCACTAGGAACAATGAAGAATAGCCATCCTTGTTATAGTCCAACAGGGGTCCCCAAACTTTTTACACGGGGGACCAGTTCACTGTCCCTCAGACCATTGGAGGGCCGCCACATACAGTGCTCCTCTCACTGACCACCAATGAAAGAGGTGCCCCTTCTGGAAGTGTGGTGGGGGGCCGGATAAATGGCCTCAGGGGGCCGCATGTGGCCCACAGGCCATAGTTTGGGGAAGCCTGGTCCAAAGGTTACCACAAGTCCTAATTCTAAAAGATTCAGGCAGTCCTGCTATACAAATGAATTATGTCTTCATACAATTCAATTCAGCAAAAGTTTATAATGTGTCTTCTAATTATGCTATATTGTAGATATTAGTGACTAAAAAATATAGAACACAATATGTTAGTTAAGACCACAGACTTTGTAGTCAAAGCTTGAGTCTCATTCCTAACTCCATCACTTAAAGCTAGTTGCATCTTTATCAGCAAATTATTTAACTTCTCATAGGTTAATATGAAAATAGGGTTAATCCCTTGTTAATATTTGAGTGAGATAATATACATAAAAATGCCAAATGCTTAGCATATAGTGTATACTTAAAAATTGATAGCTGTTATTATGACAGAGTCCTAGACCTAGAAAAGTTTGCAGCCCAAACTTTTAAAGGAAATAGCAAATCCAAAAATATCTAGCATAAAAGGATTACCCTTAATATAAAAGGTTAATGAAAAAATCAATAAAAATGAAATGAATTAGCATGACCAGGCGGTGGCACAGTGGATAGAGCATCGGACTGGGACACAGACGACTCAGGTTCAAGACCCCCGAGGTCGCCAACTTGAGCACAGGCTCATCTAGTTTGAGCAAGGCTCACCAGCTTGAGCCCAAGGTCACTGGCTTAAGCAAGGGGTCACTTCAATCTGCTATAGCCCCCCAGTCAAGGCACATATGAGAAAGCAATCAATGAACAACTAAGGTGACGCCACAAAGAACTGATGCTTCTCATCTCACTTTCTGTGTGTCCCTCTCACTGTCTCTCTCAGTCACACAAAAAATGAAATGAATTAAAAAGGAAAATAATTCTCCCAATGACAAAATTCACATGATCAAATACAAAATAAGTTTATCAAATATTGTCATAAGTTTAGACAATATTTCTCTAATTACAAATCTTAAAGGTAAGAGATGAGCAAAGCTGAGGTTCCAAGATGGCAGCGGAGTAGGCAGATGTACAGACGCCCAGCTCTCAACACCAAACTGGAATACAAATCAATTTAGGAAAAATCAGCATGAAAAACCAACACTGAACTGCAAGAACAGCTCTCAAAAACCAAGGAGCAAAGAGGAAGCCACAATAATCCTGGTAAGGAGTGCCTGAATCTCCTCTGCTTACAGGAACAGAAGGGGGGGGCAAGGCTGAGAGCCCAGAGATGATTTCACAGAGGAAAAAGAGCAGAAACTACTCACAGCCACTTACCTGGCGACCAGGGAGCAAGGTGGGTTGAAAAGACCAGCTCATCTCCCAAATGGAAAGGACAGGGAGAGGGACAGACTGTGAGGGGCTAAGGTATGCAAGAAATGAAATAAAAAAGCTGACTCATTCGTGCTGGAGGCGGCCATAGCTGGGGGAGGGACTGAACCTTTCACAAAACAGAGCTAAAGTGCTTCCGGATCAGAGATCTCCAGACATCTCTCCAGCTCCAATCAGCACAAGACACAGCTGAAAACAAGAAGTGGGGAGGAGGGGCAGTAACTCAGGTCTCCATGGAGATCTGAGATACACCTCCCCCTACTGAAGCTGAGAAAAAACCCTGCCCCCAGTGAGATTAGTTGGTGGAAGAGACCTTCACGGTCTCAGGTTACACCCACAGCATTCCTGGTTACAGTTTCAAGGAAGCCCCCTGCTGAGATCAGTTAACAAGACTATCACCTGTTAAGAAAACAAACAAATCAAGACTTCAAAGCTGCCCAAATCCGAAAGTGGATTACAAATAATAGCTGATACCAACCCAAGAAGACCTAGAAATAACACAACTGAAAACTGGAGGCAGACAACACCAAGCCTAGACTCAACCAACTCTACAAATAAAACACCATGATGGGAAGACAAAGGGGTGCAACCCAAATGAAACCACAAGAGACACCTTTGAGAGATGAGCTGAGTAATATGGAAATAATCAAACTTCCAGATGCAGAGTTCAAAATAATGATTGTAAGGATGCTTAGGGATCTTAGAACAACAATGGAGGGGCAGTTTGAAAACCTAAATAAAGAAATAGCAAGTATAAAAAAGGATATTGAAATATTAAAAAAGAATCAGTCAGAGATGACAAATACAATATCAGAAATAAAGACCACAATGGAAGGAATTAAAAACAGGATAGATAGAGCAGAGGATCGAATCAGCGAGATAGAGGACAACTGGAATGAAGGCATGAAAGCAGAGAAGAAAAGAGAAAAGAGACTCAAAAAGTCAGAGAAAACTCTTAAGAGAGCTCTGTGACAACATGAAGAGAAATAACATCCGCATCATAGGGGTTCCTGAAGAAGAAGAAAAGGAACAAGGAATAGAGATGTTGCTCAATCATATCATAGCTGAAAATTTCCCTAAATTAATGCAAGAGAAACTCTCACAAGTCCAAGAAGCACAGAGGACTCCATTAAAGAGAAACCCAAAGAAACCTACACCAAGACACATCATAATTAAAATACCAAAGCTAAGCGATAAAGAGAAAATATTAAAAGCTGCAAGAGAAAAAAAAGTTATCACCTACAAAGGAGCCCCCATAAGGATGACATCTGACTTCTCAACAGAAACACTTGAGGCCAGAAGGGAATGGCAAGAAATATTCAAAGTAATGCAGAACAAGAACCTACAACCAAGACTACTTTATCCAGCAAGGCTATCGTTTAAAATCGAAGGAGAAATAAAAAGCTTCCCAGACAAAAAACAACTCAAGGAATTCATTACAACCAAACCAATGCTGCAGGAAATGTTAAGGGGCCTGTTGTAAACAGATCAAAGTGGGAAAAGAATATAGCAAAAAAAGGAATACACCTTTAAAGAAGAAAATGGCAATAAACAACTACATATCAATAATAACTTTAAATGTAAATGGATTAAATGATCCAATCAAAAGACATAGGGTAGCTGCGTGGATAAGAAAACAGGACCCATACATATGTTGTCTACAAGAGACACACCTTAGAACAAAAGACACACATAGATTGAAGGTAAAAGAATGGAAAAAAAAATTTCATGCAAACGGAAATGAAAAAAAAGCTGGGGTAGCAATACTTATATCAGACAAATTGGACTTTAAAACAAAGGATATAGTAAGAGATAAAGAAGGCCACTACAAAATGATAAAAGGAGTAATACAACAGGAAGATATAACTATTATAAATATCTATGCACCTAATATAGGAGCACCCAAATATATAAAACAGATTTTGATGGATTTAAAGGGCGAGATCAACAGCAATACTATAATAGTAGGGGATTTCAATACCCCACTAACATCACTAGATAGATCCTCAAGAAAGAAAATTAACAAAGAAACAGCAGACTTATTGGAAACACTAGATCAACTCGATTTAATAGATATCTTCAGAACCTTTCACCCTAAAGCAGCAGAATATACATTCTTTTCAAGTGCTCATGGTACATTCTCTAGGATAGACCACATGTTAGGGCACAAAAGTGCTCTCAACAAATTTAAGAAGACTGAAATCATATCAAGCACTTTCTCCGATCACAACGGCATAAAACTAGAAATGAATCACAGCAGAAAAGCTCAAAAATTCTCAAACACATGGAAACTAAATAGCAGGGTGTTAAATAATGAATGGATTAAGAATGAGATCAAAGAAGAAATAAAAAAATTCCTAGAAACGAATGACAATGAGCATACAACAACTCAAAATTTATGGGACACAGCAAAAGCAGTGCTGAGAGGGAAGTTCATAGCACTACAGGCACACTTTCAGAAGCTAGAAAAAGCTCAAATAAACAACTTAACCCTGCATCTAAAAGAATTAGAAAAAGAACAGCAAGTAAAGCCCAAATGTAGTAGAAGGAAGGAAATAATAAAGATCAGAGCAGAAATAAATGACATAGAGTCTAAAGAAACAGTACAGAGGATCAATGAAACTAGGAGCTGGTCCTTTGAAAAGGTAAACAAGATTGATGACCTTTAAGTAGACTCACCAAGAAAAAGAGAGAGAGGACTCAAATAAAATTAGAAATGAGCGAGGAGAAATAACAACTGACACAACAGAAATATAAAATATTGTAAGAAAATACTATGAAGAACTGTATGCCAAAAAACTAGACAACATAGATGAAATGGACAAATTCCTTGAAACATACAATCTTCCAAAAATCAATCTGGAAGAATCAGAAAACCTAAACAGACTGATTACAACAAATGAGATCGAAACAGTTATCAAAAAACTCCCAACAAAGAAAAATCCGGGGCCCGATGGCTTCACAACGGAATTGTACCAAATATTCAAAGAACTAATTCCTATCCTTCTCAAACTATTTCAAAAAATTCAAGAGGAAGGAAGACTTCCAAGCTCCTTTTATGAGGCGAGCATAATTCTGATTCCAAAACCAGGCAAAGACAACACAAAGAAAGAAAATTATAGGCCAATATCTCTGATGAATATAGATGCTAAAATCCTCAACAAAATATTAGCAAACCGGATCCAACAATATATGGAAAAAATCATACACCATGATCAAGTGGGATTTATTCTGGGGAGGCAAGGCTGGTACAATATTCATAAATCAATCAATGTGATTGATCACATAAACAAAAAGGAGAAAAACCATATGATAATTTCAATAGATGCAGAAAAAGCGTTTGATAAAATCCAGCACCCATTCATGATCAAAACTCTCAGCAAAGTGGGAATACAAGGAACATACCTCAACATGATAAAAGCCATCTATGAGAAATCCACAGCCAACATCATACTCAATGGGAAAAAATTAAAAGCAATACCCTTAAGATCAGGAACAAGGCAGGGGTGCCCCCTTTCACCACTCTTATTTAACATAGTCCTGGAAGTCCTAGCCACAGCAATCAGACAAGAAGAAGAAATAAAAGGCATTCAAGTTGGAAAAGAAGTAAAACTATCATTATTTGCAGATGATATGATATTGTATATAGAAAACCCTAAAGTCTCAGTCAAAAAACTACTGGACCTGATAAATAAATTCAGCAAAGTGGCAGGATATGAAATTAATACTCAGAAATCAGAAGCATTTTTATACACCAACAATGAAGAGTCAGAGAAATTAAGGAAACAATCCTCTTCACTATTACAACTAAAAAAATAAAATACCTAGGGGTACATTTAACCAAGGAGATTATAGACTTTTACTTGGAAAATTATAAAACATTGATAAAAGAAATCAAGGAAGATACAAACAAGTGGAAGCATATACCGTGCTCATGGTTAGGAAGAATAAACATCATTAAAATGTCTATATTACCCAAAGCAATCTATAAATTCAATGCAATACCAATTAAAATACCAATGACATACTTCAAAGATATAGAACACATATTCCAAAAATTTATATGGAACCAAAAGAGGACATGAATAGCCTCAGCAATCTTAAAAAAGAAGAATAAAGTGGGAGGTATCACACTTCCTGATATCAAGTTATACTACAAGGCCGTTGTACTCAAAACAGCCTGGTACTGGCATAAGAACAGGCATATAGATCAATGGAACAGAACAGAGAACCCAGAAATAAACCCACAGTTCTATGGACAACTGATATTTGACAAAGGAGGTAAGGAAATACAATGGAGTAAAGACAGCCTCTTTAACAAATGGTGTTGGGAAAATTGGACAGCTACCTGCAAAAAAATGAAACTAGATCACCAGCTTACACCACTCACAAAAATAAACTCAAAATGGATAAAAGACTTAAATGTAGGCCGTGAAACCATAAGCATCTTAGAAGAAAACACAGGCAGTAAGCTCTCAGACATCACTCGGAGCAATATATTTGCTGATTTATCTCCACGGGGAAGTGAAATAAAAGACAAGATAAACAAATGGGACTATATCAAACTAAAAAGCTTTTGCACAGCTAAAGACAACAAGAACAGAATAAAAAGACAAACTACACAATGGGAGAACATATTTGACAATATGTCTGATAAGGGGTTAATAACCAAAATTTATAAAGAACTTGTAAAACTCAACACCAGGAAGACAAACAACCCAATCCAAAAATGGGCAAAAGAGATGAATAGACACTTCTCCAAAGAGGACATACAGATGGCCAATAGGCATATGAAAAAATGCTCAACATCACTAATCATTAGAGAAATGCAAATTAAAACCACAATGAGATATCACCTTACACCAGTCAGAATGGCGCTTATCAACAAAACAACACAGAATAAGTGCTGGCGAGGATGTGGAGAAAAGGGAACCCTCCTGCACTGCTGGTGGGAATGCAGACTGGTGCAGCCACTGTGGAAAACAGTATGGAGATTCCTCAAAAAACTGAAAATCAAACTGCCTTTTGACCCAGCTATCCCACTTTTAGGAATATACCCCAAGGACACCATAGAACGGCTCGAAAAGGAAAAATGCACCCGCATGTTTGTGGCAGCATTGTTCACAATAGTGAAGATCTGGAAACAGCCCAAGTGTCTGTCAGAGGACGAGTGGATTAAAAAGCTTTGGTACATTTATACTATGGAATACTACTCAGCCATAAGAAATGATGACATCGGATCATTTACAATAACATGGATGGACCTTGACAACATTATACGGAGTGAAATAAGTAAATCAGAAAAAAAACTAAGATGAATCCATACATAGATGGGACATAAAAATGAGACTCAGAGACATGAACAAGAATGTGATGGCAACAGGGGTGGGGGGTTGGGGGAGGGGGGATGGGGTGAAGAAGGAGAAAGGGGTGAGGGGAGGGGAGCGGCACAAAGAAAACCAGATAGAAGGTGACAGAAAACAATTTAACTTTGGGGGAGGGGTATACAGCACAATCAAATGTCAAAATAAGCTAGAGATATTTTCTCTCAACATATGTACCCTGATTTATCAATGTCACTGCATTAAATTTAATTAAAAAAAAAAAAGAGATGAGCAAAGCCTTAGCATTATAGGCTGGTGAAAATGAACAGGTACAGTGGGGGTCTGCTTTCACCAGAGTGGCTTTCCTTCCATGACTGAAGTACGTCCTCAGTCCCACGGTTTGGTTTCTCTTTTACAGCACTCCCAGTATTAGTTACTGGATTATTACAGAACTTCACTGCAGAGGTGAGCATTTTTAGATCCTGTGAAACCATGGTGCATGCATGCTCTTAATCCATTCTATAATAATCAAGACTGCTTTGCTTCTGATTTGACTACAATGATATTGTTCGAATGCATCATTGGTCTCTATTTAGTATGGTTTTTAAAAACTTTTTATCCTGATACCAAAACTAGTATAAATGAATTCAGTAAAGTGGCAGGATACAAAATTATTATTAAAAAATCAGTTGGGTTTTTTTTTGTATTTTTCTGAAGTTGGAAACGGGGAGGCAGTCAGACTCCTGCATGCACCCGACCGGGATCCACCTGGCATGCCCACCAGGGGGCGATGCTCTGCCCATCTGGGCGTTGCTCTGTTGCAACCAGGGCCATTCTAGCACCTGAGGCAGAGGCCATGGAGCCATCCTCAGCGCCCCGGCCAACTTTGCTCCAATGGAGCCTTGGCTGCAGGAGGGGAAGAGAGAGACAGAGAGGAAGGAGAGGGCGAGAGGGGGAGAAGCAGATGGGCGCTTCTCCTGTGTGCCCTGGCCAGGAATCGAACCTGGGACTCCTGCACACCAGGCCGACGCTCTACCACTGAGTCAACTGGCCAGGGCCTCAGTTGCATTTTTATATACTAAAAACCAACTATCAGAGAAATAAAGAAAATAACCTCATTTACAATTGCATAAAAAAAGAATAAATTTAATCAAGGAGGTAAAAGTCCTATACTCAGAAAATGTAAGACACTGAGGAAAAAAACTTAAGATACAAATGATCATGTATCATGATCATAATAGGCTATGTCATGATATCTATCATGATCATGGATAGGAAGAATTAACATCATTAAAATGTTCATATTACCCAAAGATTCCATGCAATCCTTATCAAAATATCAATGGCATTTTTCACAGAACTAAACGAACAATTCTAAACTTCATATAGAACCACAAAAGACCCTGAATAACAAAGTAGGAGGTATGCTACCTGATATCAAACTATACTACATGACTATATAAATTAAAACAAAATGGTACTGGCATAAAAAACACACATACATACATAGGACAATGAAACAGAATAGAAAGCCCAGAAATAAACCCATGTCTGTATGGTCAATTAATCTATGACAAAGAGGGCAAGAATATACGAGGGGAATAAAAACAATCTCTTCAACTTTTGTGTTTTTGGAATTGGTTTGCATCCACAAATTCCTAGCAGGAAAAACAAAGCAAATAAATAGCTTAAATGTGGTAAAGATCTAAAAATAACACCCAAAATATTACAACTGGTTAATTTACTAATCTAAGAAAAATGCCATCGTCTTTACACATATATATAGCACCATGGTTAAAGGAGATGGAATACAGAAACAAAAATAGAAGACAAAAGAAATGGAGAAAAAAATTGAAATTACTACTTACAAAACTATAAAGAAATAAACAAAAGGCTTTATGTCCCAAAAGCAATAAACTAGCTCAGGGAGAAGAAGAGTATCCCAGAAATGAGCATGATGATGTAGATCCTCTCGCCTAAGCCTTGCCGTGGTGGGAAAGAGAGGACAGGAGGAAAAGAGCCTCAACAAGCTCTGTCCTTAAAAATGTTTAAAAAAATTTTTTTGAGAAAGTTAAAAAATTTACAGCAAGCTGAGAAGAGTACATTCTATTCTACCCACTCCAGAGATTTGCAGCAGTGGCCCATGTTGAAGGCATTCCAACCTCAACAAACTATTTTATGTGTGTCTGTCCACCTCTGTAACATTATAAGCACTTCAAGCAGAAGAGCTAAATTTAACAGGGGAGCTATTCCCTGATATGGAGTCCAATTTCCTGTGTTAAAAGCAAAGGTCAGAAGAATAAAAAGAATGTATTAATCTTGAGGAAAAAAATAAGACATCTTCACATGACTGAAAATATCAGGCATGAAAATATTAAGAGATCAATTTAATATTAGACTCACCTAAGGCATAATGAAATTCTTTGCACTGAAATCAGAGTATCAGGACTGTTCTATACATGGGCTTCTCAGTGAAAAGATCTGTGTGTGGGACCCCTACATTGATTTACTGAAAATTTCTGAACCGAAAACATTTCTGAACAATCTTTTCAGTTTTTAAAAGATTCAGCATTTAAATTTTGAGATTATGAACCATTAGAAAGTCTATTCAAAGTTCACCAAATCATGACCTTACAAAAAATACTAACAGGCTTACTGTTTTTCCTGACCAGTTTTATACTTAAAGCACAGTCTATTTTGGCAATGCTGACCGACTTTTAGGTTGGAAAGCACGCCTGAATCAAGTACCCTTGTACTGAAGCAGGGAAAGGTCAAGTTGCTTATTCTAATTCGTGTTTAAAAAATAAACCTGCCTGGCTGTAGTGGTGTTGTGTACAAAACCGTGGGTCTGGAGCATTGAGGTCACTGGTTTGAAACCCTGGGCTTGCCCAGTCAAGGCACATATGAGGAGCAACTACGAGTTGATGCTTCCAGCTCCTCCCCTATCACCTTTCTCTCTCTCTCTTCCCTCCCCTACCCCAAAAATCAATAATTTTTTTTTAATTTCTGAAAAAAACTGACCAGTGGTGGTGCAATAGATAGAACATTGACCTGGGATGCTGATGTTGCAGGTTCAAAATCCCAAGGTCGCCAGCTTGAGCACAGGCTTATCCAACTTGAGCGTGGGATCATCGACATGATCCCATAGTTGCTGGCTTGAGCAAGAGGTCACTGGCTCAGCTAGAGCCCCTGGTCAAGGCACTTATGAGAAGCAATCAACATCTGAAGTGACACAACTACAAGCTGAGGCTTCTCATCTCTTCCCCCTCTCTTTCTCACTAAAAATAAAAATAAACCATCAGAAGATTACATTGTACCATTATTCAAAAACTTTAAAAGGCGTCACATTTTTTTATGAAGCGCAACCAGTAAATAGGAGGTAGATGAAAAAGTTCTCATTAGCCCTGGCCGGTTGGCTCAGTGGTAGAGCGTCGGCCTGGCGTGCAGGAGTCCCGGGTTCGATTCCCGGCCAGGGCACACAGGAGAAGCGCCCATCTGCTTCTCCACCCCTCCCCCTCTCCTTCCTCTCTGTCTCTCTCTTCCCCTCCCGCAGCCGAGGCTCCAATGGAGCAAAGTTTGCCCGGGCGCTGAGGATGGCTCTGTGGCCTCTGCCTCAGGCGCTAGAATGGCTCTGATTGCGGCAGAGCGACGTCCCAAGATGGGTAGAGCATCGCCCCTTGGTGAGCATGCCAGGTGGATCCCAGTCGGGCGCATGCGGGAGTCTGTCTGACTGCCTCCCCGTTTCCAGCTTCGGAAAAATACAAAAAAAAAAAAAAAGTTCTCATTAGCTTTATGGCTACAGACTAGTGAAAAACTGTTCGGCAGTTTCATCAAAAATTAAACATGTATCTCCTATATGATCCAGCCATTCCATTCCTAGGTAGCTGCTAAAGAGAAATGAATGCATATGGCTCACATAATGACATGCACGTGAAATTCACAGCCATTACATTGTAACACCCACATCTTCAAAACAACCGGTATGTCTGCCCCTCAGCCTAAAGGGACAATATGTGGTATATCCATACAACCGAGACTACTCAGCGTAAAGAATGAACTGTTATTACATGGTGCAACATGGATGAATCTCTGGTTATGCTGAGGAAAGAAAACAGACATAGGAAAGTATGTGCAATTATATAAAATTTTAGAAAGCAGATCAGTAGTTGCCTGGGGACCAGTCAAGAGGGAGGGAAGGGAGGAAATAAGGGCAAGGAGGAAGCTTGGGTATAATGGAAATGTTTATTTTCTTGATTACAGGGGTGATTTTACAGGTGTAAACATTTGTCAAATTCACCAAATTACACATTTAAAGCATGTTCGGTTTATTGTGTATCAATTATATCTCAACAAAGCTGTTTAAAACGGCACTCATTCTGATTTCTGGACAGTAATGGATCTACACTGCAGTACCTTCTTTGCAGTGTATGTCTCAACAATTAGAAGCTTTTAAGAACTTAGAAAATGAAAACATTTCTAACAGTAAAGATAAAGGCAGAACAGTGTTCACATTCCCACCACTTAGAGAATAAAATCTTATCACTATTACATGTATATATATAATGTGTATATATTGAAGAAGGAAGGAGAAAAGATATATAAGGGAACCAAGAGTTAGCTATTCCCCCATAACTGTTATTAAATTATGTTAAACTAGGAAAGCACTTAAGCAGAAAAGTGAACACTGCCAATCTCAAAATGTAACGCTTATTATCTTTAAAAGCATTTTGTTACTTTTATAATACCTGAAGTGATCTAATAATATCAGTCACTTAACCAGATCTTACAGTAAAATATCTTCATCTTAAGTACTATTATTTCCAATATTTTAATAATTTTCTCAATCCCAAAATGTGATCTTTTGTGCTCTGATGACACTTAAATTAATAGCATAATTTTCTGGTTCTTGCAACAGATGCTTTCCATTCCAATTTTTTTTATACTTTCCTATAATACTTGAGGATAAGTCCTTTAATCATCATTTTTGTCTTTATCTCTCAGGGATTCAAAAGGCTTCCATAGAATAAGGAAATATCAAGAGATTAAACTTTTTAACAAATTTAATTTTAATATTAATTGCAATATTTCTAATCTGATATCTTTAAAGATGGTAACTCATTTCATTCATTTGCTCTTATTTGGAAGCTTCATTGATGTTCTCAACTCTTTCTGTAGATATCACTATAACTAAATCTATGTAATCAAATGCTATTTTCTATTAAGTAATCCATAAAGAGCATTTCTCTCTTTGTACATTTAAGTTTATTTTGACTAGAATTGACCACTAATGGTATAAAAGACCTGCCACCATTTTTCAAGTCATGTGAAAAAGGTATCTGCCCACAAGGTCAAATGAAACATATTTACTTTGGGTGTAGCCATTACAGGATTGTAGCTGTTTTAAGAAAAGACTAAAGACGGATGGAAACATCTGTCAAGTGTATACTGAAAATAAACAAACATTTGTAATTTGGTCCTTAGCTGTCCTAACTGCAGCTCGCGAGCCACACGTGGCTCTTTGGCCCCTTGAGTATGGCTCTTCCACAAAATACCACGTGCGGGCGCTACCTTGATAAGGAATGTACCTACCTATATAGTTTAAATTTAAAAAATTTGGCTCTCAAAAGAAATCTCAATCGTTTCACTGTTGATATTTGGCTCTGTTGACTAGTAAGTTTGCCTACCACTTTCTAGACCATTAAAAACAACAATAATAAAAATGAGGCCAATTAGGAGAGGAATCTGGGTAGATGGCTGAGTAGGAAGCACCGAGAATCTCTGTCCCCACCTACACAAAAATTGCACTAACAAAATATCTGACGTACTTATTTTAAAACTCTGGAATCTATGGAAAGATGGTACCTTTGGTCAATTTAAATTCCTAGCTTGGCAGGGGTTACCCGTCACCCAACCCCCAGACCTGTGATAGCCATGCAAACACTCCAGACACAGCTGCACACAGCTTGTAGAAGCCAGAGTGGGCTCAAAGGACCCTGTAGTTCAAACATCAGGGATCTATGTGCTGATCACTAATTGCTGCTTCTGACCTCAGAGCGGCAGACAGTTGATGCACCACCCTCACTGCAGCAAGCCTACCACAAGGGTCAACAACAAAGTCAGATTTAGTAACATTAGCAGGTAAATCACTAATGTAACTTAAGGTGGTACTGAACGCATCTGATAAAAAAAAATGTTCCATAAAAGTATTTCGTGTGCTCACAGTGCAGAGGTCTCAAATCTTCTACAAAACTTCAACTTTGATAATCTCAGAAGTCATCTGAAGTTAAAATTATATGTATTCCAAGTCATAACCAATTGCCCACTAAACACATCTACTTTCATATACCAGAGGCATATCCAAGTCATCAAATTCCAAACAGAACTGTCTCTACACCTGTTCTTCCTGCACTATCTCCCTGACTGCCAGCTAACCTCTTCACTCACACCAGCAGCACTGGGAGTAATCCGTGAGATCTGTGCATAATCAATCACTAAATTCTCTCAATATAACCTGTGACATTTTCTCAATTTCCTCTACTTACCCAGCACCCATGAACCTAGAACAAACCCTGATTATTTCCTGCAAGGATGTGTTCAGCAGCCTCTCGATCAGCTCCCTTCACTGCAGGCTTGCCATCCTCACTTAGAACCCTCTACACTGGCAGAGTGACCTATTTTTCTAAAAAAAACAAAAACATGTTTTATTGAAATCTAATTCAGAGAGGTGTGGTGTGTGCATGTGTGTGTGGCAGGGGTTGGGGGAAGCCATGTGAAGAATTATAATATTTCTTGGCATCTAAAGAAATCTGAGAAAACCAAAGTCAAGAAATAGCAGGCCCTGGCCAGTTGGCTCAGTGGTAGAGCATCCGCCCAGTGTGTGGAAGTCTTGGGTTTGATTCCAGGTCAGGACACAAAGGAGAGGAGACCATGTACTTTTCCACCGCTACACCGCCTCTCTATCTCTCTTCCCTTTCTACAATCATGGCTCAAATGGCTAGACCAGAGTTGGCCTGAGGATGGGTGCTGAGGATGGCTCCATGGCCTGCCTCAGGCGCTAAACCAGTTCAGTTGCCGAGCAAAAGAGCAGTGGCCCAGGTGGGCAGAGCATCACCCAGTAAGGGGCTTGCTGGGTGGATCCCGGGGTCCAGGCACATGCGAGGTCTCTGTCTCTGCCTCCCTGCCTCTCACTTAATAAAAAAAAAATGAAAAGAAATCAAATAAATTTATGAAATTGTAGATGTAAGTTGTGCTATCATAGAGTCCTTTCCTCACCTTAACCCTATTATAGCCAAAAACAAAACCAAACAAAAAACACTTTGAGAAATGCTACTATAAAATAAGATTCTGACCATGTAACCCTTCTTCCGTATAATCTCAACACTTTGAGGATAAAGGCCA
Source organism: Saccopteryx bilineata (assembly GCF_036850765.1). Classification (NCBI taxonomy): domain Eukaryota; kingdom Metazoa; phylum Chordata; class Mammalia; order Chiroptera; family Emballonuridae; genus Saccopteryx; species Saccopteryx bilineata. Next base: position 114,338,178 of record NC_089492.1, read on the forward strand.
AGCTCATTAGTATAGCAGACCCAGCCTAACTCTAGCAAAAGCTCCAGTCCATAGAGTACCAAATGATGTGCAATTCATGCATTATCTCCTAGGATTTCATACCTTTGTTCTTTGGCTAAACCAGTTCTCTCTTCCCAATCCTAACTTCTCATTCCTTATGACTCACTGAGCTTAAGTAATATCCTATCCAGAAAACTTGCCTGACCACATCAATTCAGAGTATATGCCTCTCTTCTGCCTTATCAAAACAGCCCATCATCACTCAACACATTTTACTGAAATTACCTTTTTAAATCCCTCTCCTTATCAGACTAAGGGTGACTCAGGAAAACCCAATTTAGAGTATTAAAACCTGCCCAATTCACCGTAATATTCTTAGGATCCTGCTCCATACATAGTATATAAAAAATGCTGCATTTATTGTTTCCTACTGAAAGTTATTGACTCTTTTCTGTTTATGTACTTTCACAAGTTTTTTACAGAAGACTTGACCATGACAGCTATACAATTTTATCTAATAAAGCACTAAAATTAGGATATAAATTCTCTAGTAAACCTTTGTGAGTCAGTTCCCTTACTTATCTTACCTTAAGTTCTGTGAATGTCCAAAGAACCCTGAACTTCCCACACTAACTCCCACCAAATTACACAAGGGGGTGGGAAAATATTTAAATCGGAGGATTTAATTCTTTTGTCACTTGCCTCTAGTTGAAAATGTGAAACTCCACTCATATTTAGCACACGTATTTAAATTTTCAATACTTCTCTTAAACTAGAAGCTATTAGTGAAAGCTATGAAAAACAATTTACACATTCATCAGAATTCAAACAAAGTAAAAACTACACATTTAAGATTAAGAGTTAAAGCTACTAGGTAAGGAAGGTAGGTAGATTAAATACAAACATCTAATTTTACTCTCTCCTCAAAACTCACTATTACTAGAACTATGTTGCTTTTTGCCCTTTCCAAAGGATCAATTGATTGATATAAAATACATCACAACCTAAACTGGGTTTATTTCAAAAATGCAAGATTGGTTTATTAGGAAATCAAACAATATAATTTACTACATTAACAAATTAAAGAGGAAAAATTATTTGATTATCTTGACATAGAGAATATGTTTAATAAAAATTCAACTTTCATTCATAAACTCTTGGCAAACTAGAAATAGAAATAAAAATAAATTCCATTAATTATGAATAAAATATTTTAGGATAAGAAATACATGGCTAACATATAACTAACTTTGAGATCAGGAATCTATATAAATGTAGAGATAATCAGTTCCTAGACTGTGAACATATCAATTCTTAACTTGATGGACAAATGAAAACGCAATTATTACTAAAAACTTAAATGAATCTAAGGATTACCTGGAAAAATAAATACACGGCATTACTAACATTTTAAAAGCTAAACTACTTTGGTGAGTGATAAGTACAATTTCAAAACTACTCACTGAAAACCCAATTCTAAATGAAGACATTAAAGGTGATTTTTATATATTCTTAACTTTGCTTGTTTCCTCTCTCTCTCTCTCTCTCTCTGATCAATGAAGGGTATTTTTAAAATAAATGTTATTGAATAAAAGGGCAACAATAGGTCAAATTGCTACTTTTAATGCCATATCACAAAATCTCAATAATACATTAAATTTCTTTGTTTTCATCAATGTGATGTCTTTTTATCTGTACCATTTTGGCAACAAGAAGAGTACCAAGAAGATAAAAGTGTATTTAATTAACCAACTTAAGAGTGAACAAAAATCTAGTACTATGAGTTCTCCAACAAAGACAGCAAAGAGAAAACTGGTAAGAAAGAGAATCCAGTAGGCCAGAAAAGGAGAACTTTCCCAGGATTCTTTATAGTGGAGATTGAGGGCTTTTTTTCCTCTGACATTGTTTTAAACCAAATTTATTTTTCTTTTCCTATTTTTTTTAAGAGAAGGGGATGCAGAGAGACAGACTCCCCACATGTGCCCTAACCAGAATCTACCCAGCTAGCTTACTTGGGCAATGCTCTGCCCATCTGGGCACTGCTCTGATGCTCAGCAACCAAGCTCTTCTTAGCACCTTAGGCAGAGGCCATGGAGCCATCCTCAGCGCCCTGGGACAACTCACTCCAATCAAGCCATGGCTGCAGGAGGGAGGGGGGGGGTAGAGAAGCAGATGGGTGCTTCTTCTGTGTGCCCTGACTGGGAATCAAACCCAGGACATCAACAAGCCAGGCCAATACTCTACCAGTGAGCCAACCGGCCAGGGGCCAAATTTATTTTTCTTAACATCTCTGCAAAAGAGAAAAAGTTAATTATTCCACATACACATGAACTGAGGTAAAGGGAAGTAGTGTGATTAGTTGAAATGATACAATTAAGTCAACGGCTAAAATGTAAACAGAACCTAGGATACCCAACTGCTACTCGATGCTCTAACTAATGGATCATGCTCCCTGCTATGTAATAGGACTGTTTTCTTTAATTACAAATTCTTAATTCACCATCAGATTATTAGCCAGTGGCTTTATCATTAGTTTTGCTCTTCTTATATTCATGGCATTATTCCAAGAATATGAGATTTCCATGTTAAAAATATAAAGACCACTGCTCACTGTATTATACCAAATCTGAAAATTCCAACCGCCCTGCCAAGAATACTTCACCAGACTGCACTTAATTGCACATTTATAGGTAGAACTGCAATTTTAACTTCCATTTTGGGTTGGTCAGCAACCTGGAGAAAATGAATTTGTTTTTTATAGAATCATTAATATCAGTGCACTTAAAATCTTACATTCGGGAATTTTATAGTCTTATTAGTCAATACTATTTACAGTGTATGACCGTATGACCTGTATGTAAAAGTCCAAAAGATAACAGATTGCTAAAGATACATTTTGGAGCATATGTCAGGCTGGGAAGCAGATAAAAATGGCACGCTCTGACATTCTATACTAAAATCTATGAGACAAAATTGAATGGAGTAAACAAAGTAAATATCTGAGAAGAGGTACACAGTCACTTGTCTTTGAGAAGCACTTTGTGTTTCTTTGGCGCATATCACAGCAGCAGTGGTAGCAGCAGCCTTGCCCTTGGTGCTGATTTCTTGCTACTCTAAATGTCTCCTCTGAGCCAGAATACACTGGCTGTTGCTGATCATGCTGTGAGACACCTGCACTGGCTACTAGGCTTGTCATGATGCACAAAACCCTACCATCTTCAGCTTGACATTGTGCAAGTTATAATTATTCATCCAAATGAATATGTCAGAGCAGCAGCAGCAGACCTCTCATCAGAGCAAAAGAAAAATACATCAAAACATTATCAACCCAGCAGGAAGACAGGGACCATAAGGAAAATTACCCATTTTTAATATGGATGCCACAAAGCCATGTCTATTATTTTATAAAAAGAGAGAAAAATAAAGATCTTCCAAGTTTAAAGTTCAGAAACACTGAATCCAAAGAAAAAAATGTACAAAGGAGACAAGGAACTGTTTTTTTAAATCAATTATCTGGAACCTATTAACAGTCTCTACTAGACTACAATAGTAACATTTATTTTGCTTAAGAACCACGACTGTACAAAATTGTTTAAAAAAATCACAAGTAAAACTGTTTCCAACAAGTCAATGAAAAAAGGTCAAAAACAGCAAAGAAGTCTAATATTGCATCTTACTTTCAAAACACATTGCCAACACTCACATCATGTCTAAAAGACTCAAAAGTAATATAGCTGGTAACATCACCAAAATACCTATGATGTACAGCTAGACTTTAAAAGAAGAGGTAAATAGTATATCTTGAAAACTTTCTAAAGTTCAGAGGCATGCATAAAAGAAAAACTGAAATCAACCTCCAAACTCTACAAACGAAGATGGCACATCCAAATTCAATGAGTATACACAAAATAGGCAAATGTAAATACAGATTCCTATCTCCTAAATACTTAAATATGAAAAAAGTACAACTTTTAGAACAAACTATAGAATATACTTTCAGAAAAAAATAAGCAAGGTTTTTTAATTCAAGACAAAATAGGAGAAATCAGAAGGAAGAGACTGATAAGTGTGACCACATTGCAAGTTAAACTTCTGATTAACAAACTATACCATATACAAAGGTAAAAGCATGCCACAGGGAGAAGAAACTTAACTCCCAAACTAATCAACTAAATTCGTAGCCAAAATATATAAGAAATGCTTATAATAAAAGAAAAAATTCAAATAGGCTAAGATTATATAGTATATACAATAATAATGATTTATTATCCTTGTTAAGAATAAAGGTCAGACTAAAATCAGACTAGTAACTGGAAGGGACTTGGGAAAGTAGGAATTACTATGCATTGCTGGGTAGGAGAAGAAACTTATACAACCATTTTGGGAAGGCAATCGGCAATGTTTAGTAATCTCAAAGAGGTACATTTCCCTACATTCCTCCATTTTTCACTTCCAGGCCTAACCCACACTAAAAGCCTCACAGGTGTACAAAGAAACATGTTAGGATGGTCACTGCAGCAAGAAATTTGGTAAGAAAATTGTGAACAACCTTATCAGTAGGGCAACAGATAAATTAACTGGTAGATTCATACAGTGGAATGATATAAAGCATTTAAAATAAATGTACTACACAGAAACAATGTTGTAGGGAAAAAAAGACTGCAAATGTTATAGAATATGTAGAAAATGTAGAAAAAATATGCATACATAGCATACACATCAATTTCAGAGAAGTGGTTAACTCTAGAAAGGAAGAGGAGGATAGAAAGAGGAAAGGAGAGAGGGGAAAAAGGGGTAAGTCGTAGTTGTTCCAAAAACATTTATTCCTAAGAGAGAAACACAAATAAAGAAAAATATATCTGAAGCAAATGAGATGAAATTTAACATCTGTCAAATCTGAGTTATGGAAAAAAGGTGTCCAAAATTTTATTTTTATTTTGCTCAGAACTTTAGTATATGCAATAACTTAAAAAATAATTTGTGACATTCCAGTTACTGCTAATTCATTCTATTTTATTGGAACTGTTACAAAACAGAAAACTTGTATGACCCAATTTGAATTAATATTATAAACACTTACTCCATACTTATATATGCAAAGCACTTGAGCTAGTGTTAAGTAGGGATACAAACATTGTTTTTAATTTCATCAAAGATATTCTAGCTTAGTAGAGTCACAAATTAATTTTGCTAAGTGGCAGAATAAGGTTAAGTGCATTTTTCTGTAGAGATGCAAACTTCTTTTCAGAGAGTCAAGTCTGGGGAAAACTTGTATGGTTACTGACATTTAAAAAAAACTTCAAAACATTTAAAAAGTATTCTTCAACCTTGGGTTTTATATATATTAAAGTAGAATTTAGAGATAGCATATCTAGAAAGAATAATACAATCAAGATACAATGTTATCTTATCTCATAGAAATCAAAGATAAAACTTATAGAGCCAAATAAACAATATATATTTAAACACACACACACACACACACACACACGGAATACAAATTTTATATAATTCCAATTCTTAAAATAAAAAAACACAGTGTTCTTATATACTTATAATATATAACAGAATATCAAAAGCAAATCTATGATTTTTCCTCTCCTTTAGTTTGCTTTTTTCTCAATTTCCATCGAAAGGAGGAAGACTTTTTTTTTAAAGAAGAAAATGATAAAAATAACTTTTGAATATATAGGTATAATAAAATGACATTTAAACCGTCACAAGGCTATTTAAATCCTGTTAGGTTAAAAAACTACCTTCATATATGGGACATTTTATATATAATATTTATAATATAAAATGTAAGCATAAATTTTCACTTTAACCTATCAAAATTTCATAACAAAAAGATAGGTAGCTTGTATTTAGAAAATATTTGTAAAATGTCACTAGAATTATTTTTCTCTTTCGTAAGAAATGTACTTTCCATTTGCTTTCAGATAACACAATTTACCTGTGAAAAAAGGACCATGTCCATCAACACTAGACTGTGCTTTGAACCTAACTGCTATTATTTTGCCAGATCTTTAGAAATCATATACTTACTGTGATTACTGTACTACTGATAATCATATCACCTCATACTATACAATGTTTCAGTTTATAATGTGCTTCTAAATACATTATCTTGTTAGCTATCACCAAAGTACTGAGAAATTCAATTGACAGAAACAGGAGAAAGAATTTCCTATATTCTTGATTCAAAGTAAAAAGCACATAGAAAAAGAAAATTGAGAGTCCAAGTCAAGGATAAATGAAGGAAAAACTTTAAAACAATAAAAACTGAGCTGAAATGGCAAGGTTTATATTTCTAGTCATAACTCCTTCTCTTTGAAAGAAGATTCACTGGTATTATGTCATCAATGTTAAAAGTTTAAGCAATTTGAAAAATTTCACCCAATTTTCCACTTACTGCTCAATGCTTTACACAGTCCTTTAGAAATTAAATTTAAAGCAAATTTTCTGTCAACAGAGCTTCTTACTGTTTTCTAAACTGAAGTATAAAGATCTAAAGGCTGGATGGTATGTTTACATGTGTGCAGAGAAAAAAATGAACATTTCTAGGAAATATGAAAGAAGCACTCTAGAAGTCCTGTTTATAAATAAGTACTTAAAGCAAAATGAAAATCACTTTCTAACCTAGAGTGGCCATTTATGAATAAATAGAATTGTTTTTAGCTATTTAAATTTAGGACTGTACCTGTGGTGTCCAGGAGACAGAAAATGAAACAGGAAAATCCACCAGACAATCTGGTGGTTCTGCAGGGTACTAGGAAAAAGCAGAAAATTCAGTTATTTTTGCTTCTGTGACAATTCCTGACAATTTCACATGAGGTATTTTAGAAAAACTTAAATATATAAGAAAAAGTATTATATATACAAGTGTATTTATATAAATTTTTTGATTCTACTGTTATAGAAATGTCAAGAACTTATGAATAATCAAGTTATGCTCAGGAGGTACAAAGTTTGGTGATTTGGGGGTAACAATGCAATTAGTTTTGAGCAAAGAGGAATAAATTAAGTCAGTATTAGGTCAGCTGCTAATGTTATTTGAGGGTTAAACCACACTGGACCTCAGTTTCTTATCTTTAAAATGAGAGACAAACTAATATTAATTTCCTTTCAGTCTAAAATTTAATCTCAAATAGCCTGTTACTATTTAAAGAAACAGTATCAGAATCAAGAAATGCACAGAAATAGTTATCAATTATAAAAGATATTTTATTCAATTAAATAATTACTTTTAGTAAGATAATAAAAAGAAACAATAAAATGCCTTTTGACTTATTAATGAAAAACAAAAGTAAGAGTTTTAAGTCAGAAAAAAATTTCATTGTTAACAGAAAATTAAAATTCTTTTAAGTTTTATTTAAAAATGATAGTCATTAGGAAAAATCAGGTTTCTAAATTAAAAAAGAAAAAAATATAGTTTTTCTTAATCAAATTTGTTATTAGAAAATTATATTACATGATTTCTCTAAAATGCAATTCTATATTTTTCAAAGTCACATATAATTTTTAAAAACACTCATTTCTTCCCATTAAAAAGCTAAACTTACCAAAAGAAAATTAGTTTTAGGAAAACTCTTTTCTCTCATTTGACAGAATGTTTAAGTTTTAGACTCATTTATTTCAGTTTATTTTTCACTACTTTGCTGAATATAGCAAAAAGGGACAAAAAGTATCACTACAATATCTACAAAATATCAGCACACTGAAGTGAAGGCTCTGAAATGTATTAATCTTTACTTACAATGATCTGTTGGTTGAAAAGAAACTTATCGCAGACTCGGACTAATGGTATCTGGCTCTGTAGAACTGATAACACATAGGCAAATATACAGGAAACCATAGAAAAATATAATAATGCTCCAATTTGGAGGTAAAATGAAAAAAGGCTAGGCTGAAATTAAGGAGGGAGCTCTATTTCAGACAATTAAAATATCATGATGTATTTAAGTGTGTACCTGCTGTAACCACTGTAAAACAATTTGTATGCCATTTTTTGTAAGTCATGTGATTATCTAAAAGTAAATGCAGGTAGAGACTTGAGATTTCTCTGGTTTTCAGCTCTGCTGACTAATTTGTGTAATCTCAGATAAGTCAGTAAACTTCTGTATTATAAGTAAAAATGATAAAACTCAATTGAAGGGATTATAATATCTCTTTCTGCTCTAAAATGCTAAGATTCCTTAAAGCAAATAATGCACACTTGAAACTTCCATAGGTCAAAATTTAATATTTAGTTTTGCTTTGATTTACTGCCATTCATCTCCCACTGATGCAGACAATGAGTAATATCAACTTTCTAACTTACAACAATCACCAAATCTGAGTATGAGTATGAAGTTAATGAAATGCTTACAGTACTTAGAGTAGAAAAACAAGTAAAGTACCTATGACTTTGGAAGTTATTAAGTACATACAACTCATTATGTTAAAAGAATATAATTTTATATTTAAGTAGGACTCTGTACAGTAAAAGGTACATATGTACTGACATAGGAAGGGATCTAATAGTTGAACAAAAAAGCAGGTTATAATAAATATAATATGAGTCCACAAACATGAAATTATATCTAGGCTTTTGGAAATCTGCTGAATTTTCTTTGAGGCTTTCCAAAATAAAATTTTCAAAGTATCACGTGTATATTTTTTTAGAAGCAGCTAGCACTTCTTTACATTGAAAACATTCAAAGAGGTCACTTCACAAAGTATTTCCTGACCACAATTCATATAGATACATGAATATGGGATAGTTTGAGATAAACACCTTTTAAATGTCTTTTCTGTGTAATTATGCAAACATACAAACATAAATTAGATTGACCTATAGATAGGTGGCTTTACCGTATATCTATTATAAGTTAAATGCACATATATAGTATGTGTTAATTAAATTCACATTTGAGATCAATTTTATTTCTTTAATAAATTTTATACAACTGCATAGAACCTAAAAAGCACAAATTTATATACTTGTGGATAATTTAACATGAATTATGAAGTAGTATCCCAGATAATTTTCAGAATCATTTGTACTTTGTAGTACTAACTACAACATCGGTAACTAAAAGTAACATTGTAAAATAACTACCAAAATACAGACAGTTTTGAGTAAGCAGCAACAGTTATATATAAAAGCTCCAAAAACTACCTGCCCAAAGATTTACTTTAGAAGTACAATTGACAGCAATAAGAGCTGCACATAAGGGAATATTAATAGAAAAATAAGTATAGTAATTATTTTAATTAAAATATAGTTTTAAAAATCTCAACTAGGCCCTGGCCGGTTGGCTCAGCGGTAGAGCGTCGGCCTAGCGTGCGGAGGACCCGGGTTCGATTCCCGGCCAGGGCACACAGGAGAAGCGCCCATTTGCTTCTCCACCCCTCCGCCGCGCTTTCCTCTCTGTCTCTCTCTTCCCCTCCCGCAGCCAAGGCTCCACTGGAGCAAAGATGGCCTGGGCACTGGGGATGGCTCTGTGGCCTCTGCCTCAGGCGCTAGAGTGGCTCTGGTCGCAACATGGCGACGCCCAGGATGGGCAGAGCATCGTCCCCTGGTGGGCAGAGCATCGCCCCATGGTGGGCGTGCTGGGTGGATCCCGGTCGGGCGCATGCGGGAGTCTGTCTGTCTCTCCCTGTTTCCAGCTTCAGAAAAATGCAAAAAAAAAAAAAAAAAAAAAAAAAAATCTCAACTAAAACAATTCAGTCAAATGCACAACTATAAAATAATTATAAAAGTGTAAATTTTGTCACATCCAATATATTTAGACTCTATATTACATAATTCTAAGAAAAATGTTAACCCCAACTATTCTGTGATGTAACTATTAAAGAGGTAAGGCTCCCTCACAAGTGAATACATACAAATTGCAAATTATCAAAATGGTCGTCAGAGACAGAATGCCCAGACCTCTGATACACATATGTGATTTGTTTCTCAAGAAGCCTGATCCTAGCCAAAGCTGAGCAAGTCCTAGGCTAGTTCTTTCTTCAAAGAAAGATAATAACTCCATTCCACAGTTCAGGATATACTGTAAGTATTGCATAAAAATACACTTATAAAAACAATAAAATTGAACTGTTTCCCTTATCATATTTCTTGATTTATACATTTATTTTTAATAGAGGATGTCCAGTCAAAATTGGTATTGTTTTCTTTGTAAGTTTTTAGAAACAGTGTGTACAGGGGCACAACTGGAAATACCGGTATGTATTTCAGAATCAAAATACTAAAACTAATTTATTTCTTTACAACATATAAAAAAAAAGTTTGTGTAATTACAAAATAAGCCTGTTTTAAGATTTGTTAAAAAAAATCAGCTTGACCCTTTAAAATTTAGTTTGGATTAAGATTTTGCATTATGTACTCTTAACACAGTTTCAGCTATCACTACTTTTAACTGACAATCCCAGATCCAAATATTCCTAGAAAAGAAATGATCACATCTACAAGAGAACGTGGGGTGGGTCTGCTTCAATGAAAACTGAACTAAATGGACAATTAAAGACTCTAGTAAATCACACCAATGTAATATTCACTCAGGTCCACCCTTTTAAAAAATAAAAAAATATCTTTTTCCCAATTCCTTCCCAACTGACACTTGAAAATATTCTCCACCTTGTAAAGATATAAGAAAAAGCCAACAGAGTGGTAGCTATATCTTCCCTCATAATACTACCAATAACATCCTAACTGCAATTAATAATAAAATCTTGTAGTACAGATACAGACAGTGTACACTTAAAGCATTATCTCCTCAGTCATTAGAAATGCTTGCAAAATTTAGGCTTTTACAACAGAATCAAGACAGGATGTACTTAAAATCTTTCATTTCGGTCTTCATAGCAGCAAAGCAACTTTTATCAATATACAAATTATAAACAATTAAAGCTTTGAGGAATATGACAGGACCCTTGCCACTGGCTGTCTGTGACCTTTGAAGGAATAAAGACAGTTTTCTCCCTGGCCTTAAAAAAAATGTACACCTCTAAAAATTAAAAGGGAAAATAAACATTTTAAAATTTTAACCAAAATATCCATGTAACTCTTTTTACAAATAGGATTTCTAGCCCACTAATTTTTATAACACTTATCACAAGTCTTAAAATTACACTTAAATATTTTGTGTGTGAGAAAAAGAGAGAATGAGTAATTTCTCAACTTGTCTGACATATAAGATATGGCACTATAAGGTATCCACTTTTCTGTGTCACCCCGTACAGCTTTATATATTAATTCTCTCTCATGGAAAGCTTAAATGCCAGGCACATTTTTAAAAAGGACAAACACAATTGATCTTTTCATCACTAGAGTCTTCTGAAATAGAGTTGATTGATGACTCCTGGGAACAATAAAAAAAAAAAAAAAGATGTCCTGGTTTTCTCAAATTCTAATGTTTCCCTTGTGATTATGAAACAAATGATTAATATGCTGGACTTGTTTATTCTACTTATTTCTAAAAATTTACAATCTAAACTAAAAAATAAAGATGAAACAGGTATGTTTTGTGCCAATAAATTAATGAGTAGTTATACACCACTACTAGCCTGTTCCTGTAAGTAGAGGCATAACCTTGACAAATTCTTAAAATAACAGAAAAAGAATTCAGCCAAAAAAATACAAACAATAAAAATAAAAAATATGTATCTGTGTGTGTCTGTGTTGGCGGGGGGGAGGGCAGAGTGGGTCAGACATAAGAACTACAAAGGTAATCCACAGTTAGCACTGACGACAAAGACCTTCAGTAGAACTTTACTGGGGACAGTGGAAACTTCCAGCTCTTTTCTATATTGGAGGATACAAAAATAACATTTTGCTACTATGAGGCTGCTGAATCTTATTGCAATATTTCTTTTTTATGAAGTCTATCTTTTGATCAAATTTGAACTAAAATAGTGACATGAAATTATATCTAGGCTTTTGGAAATCTGCTGAATTTTCTTCGAGGCTTTCCAAAATAAAATTTTTAAAGTATCATGTGTATATTTTTTTTAGAAGCAGCTAGCACTTCTTTACATTGAAAACATTCAAAGAGGTCACTTCACAAAGTATTTCCTGACCACAATAACAGGTTAAGGAAGCACATACCTTTGCCTTCAACTTGAGAGTGATTAGATGCTCTCTACCAGAAGCATCTTCAGCTTTTAACTTGATGGTACTGAAGCAAGAATCCACATACACAAGTCTGGTGAGCAGAATAGAATAAAAAATTATCACATGTGGGAGGCAGGACTGGGGGGAGGACAGGACTTGGGGGAGAGGGCAGAGGATGGTAGCATTTGAAATGAAAATATTTGCTACATTCCTATTAATCCATTACAAATATTAATCAGAGGGATTTCTGCATGCTAGCCCTTTATGCTGCTGTATAGATTTATTGCTGTTAATACACCAGCCTAGTGCTTAATGCAGTCATAGATCTTGGGATTATTTACTATGTGTGTCAAGGCTCATGCTGTGGTCAGTGAGCACTATGTTTTGGTTTTCCATCACTGGAACCTTTGGCACACACAGCATGTTCCTGTCAGCCTCTACTTATGTACACATTAAACTTCCTGTCATATTCTTTGATCCATTTCTGTGGTTTCATGCAGTATGAGACTTTTATGCTTCCTTTATTTGTTTCCTCCTCGATGAACTTTTCTTTATTATCAATAATGTTACTGTACAAAAATCTGGCTGATATTAGTTCATATACTCAAATTGATCCTCCAAGGAAAATGTTGTATAAGCACAGGTACAGCCTGGTCTCCTAACAATAAATTTTCTTTTTGTGCAATATATAGCTTCTGACACTTAACCTGCACATGCATTCAAGATGACTAATATTTTAAACATATAGCACAAGCACAGTTGTTTTGGCTTTAACTTGCTCTAAATGCATGAATTTTCTACAATGGAAACCAATACCCTTTGAAATATATCATTCTGTAAAACTATGGTCCCTTGAGTAGCATAAGCTACTGACAAAAATGTTCAAATTTAGTAGTATATTTACTAGTGAACTGGGCATGTGGATATTTTTGACATTTTTACAATACCATTCTCTTGTAAAGATAAAAAGTAGCCTAAGAGTATTGCACAACTTATCACCCAGACTGATGGTAAGACTATTAGAGTTCAGAACTGACATTGGCCTCCTAACCCAGGAAACATTTTTTTAATATTACTATATGCTGTTTAGTAACTGTCCAGGTATAATGGTAAAAGTGGGTCAATTTAAAAAAATGTTAGGCAATAAAGTTGTGGAACACTGTAATGAAAAACAGACCTAAAACTGAAAAAGACACATCTTTAACAACAGACAAAAAGATAAAATAATCTTTATCAACAGAAAGAATGTTTATCATAATCTATAAAAAGCCTAGAGTCTTAAAAAACAAAAGTTATTCTAGAAAATTATTTTTAGAAATATCAATGATTTTATATATAAACATTTAATCATTACTTTCAGCTATATCTATAAGCATCTCAAGGCTCCCTCCCCCCCCAAAATTACAATATGAGACTATCACATTTTATCAATACAACTCTCAGATTCAGATATGGACACCTGTTTGAAAACATCAACATTTCAGGTTAAAGATGCTAATATAAGCACAAGCATTTATATCCTCTCTCTACTCGCTTAAAAAAAAAATAACAAGGTATAAATAAACCCACAGTTACAAAAAGAACAAGAAAGAAATATACACTAAAGCAAATTTTCAACAAATTCTATAAAATAAAAATAGAAATAAAAAGTGGTTTGAAAAACACTGGCTGACAAAACATTAGAGGCAGAAAAAGAAGGTGCGAGAAGAGAGATAACTGGGGAAAAAAAGAATAGAAAGAAAGAGTATTAAATAGAGGGTGTGACATATCATATATGGAGAGAAATTAAAGGAATATTTTTAAAAAATATAAAAAACCAAACAGGGAAGAGGAAATTTTAAACTAAATTATAAACAATAAAGCTATGTTAAAAAATTAAAAATATTTATAGTCATAAAAAGTTAAAATGCTTATAATTACAATTTTTTTAAATCCAGCAATAAACAAAGATAAGAGAATTATAGCTACAGATACTAATGTAAATATATTTGACCACTGCAATTTAAAAGGAACGAAGGACAAAAACAGAGGTAGAAAGGGGAAGGAGATGAGGAGAAAAAATTGGGAACATTAAAATTTGTAATTGCTAATTTGAGAGTAAAAGATACACACTGTTAACTAAATATACATGAAAGAAGTTTAAGAAATATTAACCTAACAGAAGAATAAAAGAATAGAAAAGAAGGAAGAGAGTGTAGGAGCTAAATCCTTTCTAATTATAGCAGTCAGTATGTAAGTCCTAAAACTGACAAGTCAAGCAATATTAAATATAGGCATATTATTTTAAAATATGAAAGCTGTAAGCATGAATATTTCAGAGTGTTTGTCTCCAAGAGTAAGGTGGAGGATAAGAAATGGGATGGGAAAAGGCTGCTGCTTTTCTTCATAAGCCTTAAACAGTTTATAACCATGATGAATATGTACAAAGACAGAGCAAGAGGGTGGGGAAAGAAAAGAAACAAGTGAATCACCAATTAGTACTTCTCATACTTCACATTGCTGCTCCTCATCTGAATGCTCAAAATCATTACTGAACATCTATACAATTAGACAGAAATAAACAAAAGTTCAGATCTTTTGTTTCCAGTCACATAAACGAAAGATTATCATCTTTCCATGAAGTTTAAGACATGGAGATACTATATTAGAGAAATGTCATGCTCAAAATATGGCCTTGCAGTCAAACTGGTAAGATTAATTTTGTTATATTTTAAGAAAAATAAAACAGTAAAAAAAAAAATTACAATTTCAGGTTCATCTCAGCCTGGTCTTTAAAATTAGCCATTTTACCCTTATTGATTTCTGTCTAGTTTAGTTCGGGGACAGGGAGAAATCTTATAATTATTAACACCTTGAGTACATGTGACCTAGACTGCCACATGTCCTCTAATATTTCTTCTCACCTTTTACCTTTTGGTTATAGGATCCCTGCCTCCATGGGGCCCCAACTACAGCAAGTTTTAGCAGGGTACACTCCATCCAGCTAGCAACCCTTCCTAGCCGCCCTTGGGTATCATCATATCACTAAATTTTGGCCAATGGACAATAAACAAAAGTGATTGACATGTGTACTTTCTGGATCATTTACTAACAAAACTGTCTTCCCTCCACTGCCCCTCTCACTCTCCCTTCCTTTCGACTAGATCTGAGACAGGCTTAACTGAGCCAGCAAAGACCATGCAGACAAGAACAACTCTCTTAGTGCAGCTCTGACCACTGGCAGGTTCTGTAACAATGGAGGTATTTTATATCTGCCCTGTCCTAAACAGCAGCCACTGGCTACATGGGACTAGGAGGTCCTAAAATACAGCTAGCATGAACACTGAAATTTTAATTTAGTTTAAATAATATAAATGCCAATAGCCACAGGCAGCCAGTAGCTACTATAGTGAACAGTGCAGCCACAGTAGATGGTTGAAAAACAAACCAAAAAACCTGAGTTCCTGGATGACCTTGTGGAACAGAACCACCTGTACTCACTCTTAACCATCTGCCTACTTCTGAGTATCAATGAGAGGTGAAAATCTTGTTGAAACACGGAGGACTTAGGATTTTCTTTATTAAAAGCAGCTTAGCCAGTAACCTAACCAAAAGAACATATTTCTATCTACTTACAGTAGGAAAGAATATCTCAGTGTTTGGTCAATAAAAGAGATATCAAAGGGGGAAAATCAGTAATAAACTCTTACAATTAATATAAAAATGAGTCTTAAAAAAGCCTATTTAAAATGTTCTGCTTTATTGTTATGGTGGTTATCTTGATTTAAATAATGTAGAATAAATAAATTTTACTCATTCAAATAAGATAAATCATTTAAATAATAAATTTAGAAAACTTTTCATCATTGGAACGTTCAAAACTTTTTAAAGTAATACAATCACATTTAAAATTTATATCTAGAAGGAGTTTGGGTATTATTACTTAGCTACACATATTCATAATTGACTAAAAATGCAAAAACAAATATAAAATCTAAAGAAAGTTGTAAAGCCAGTAGCCATGGCTACCATCATAGCCGCCTGGCCCATGCAGGTTCACATTAGATTGGTACAGACAGTAATGAAACAACAGAGCCAAGAACTGGTGGGCCATCCTCTTTATTCCTGCTTGCACCCAGCAGGCAAGAAATACACACAGTGGGAAAACACTTCCCTTTCCATTCAGGGCTCAAAAAGCCACTGACTTATCCAGTTTCCTAGAATCAAAGTTTTTCACCTCACCAGCCTTATTCACCTCTGTTACCCATCTCCTTCTCCTGCACAAACTCTACACAAACTGGCTTCTCCTTCAGCACTCCGCCATCTTGGCTGCTTCTCCTCTCCTCCACGTGGCCTTTCTCTGCTCTCCTCCAGCATGGGCTCCTCTGCCCCATTTATAGTGTAGAAATCAAAACCTTTAATCTAATATACAAACAAGGAAGTCTCTGATACAAAGTCACTTATATCTGAGGCATATGAGATTCCTCATGAGAGCGCACCACCCCACATCATGCAACAGTCAAGGGTGTGGGGAAAAGCTTAGTCTTAAAACTAAGCCTTAGGCTATAACGACCCAGCCTGCTTACAGCCTGTCCCCCACACAAACTATAAGTGAGCAAACATATATATGATATTTACAAACTTATTTGACCAACAAAAGTATATTTTTATTACTTTATATTTATCATTTGCTGCATTTCTTTGTAAGTCTGCTTGTGATAACTAAAACGACACTAAACTTGACAGTTAAGTTTTATAAACACAAAAGGGATATGAATACCTCAGCTTCAGGGGGGTTTCTGTTCCTGTTAATAGCTAAATGTTATCAAGTCAGAGCAGCAAAAGGAATGTGTTTTATCTCTTGAAATGCTGTACCCATTTTGACCAACAACCTAAGTTACATAGCTTTTCTTTAAATATCTAGATATATTTATATAGTAATAACATCAAAAGGCAGACTGAAAATCTAAATGATTTAATAAAGTATCAAAGCTTCCATTTTTAACACTACTCTCAAGTTTAAGCATTAAATTGCAAACCTAGATTTCAAAAAAACAACCTCCATCACTAATTGGTGACTTTACTTCCTGTTTGTGCAACCTATCCTGCCTTCTAGACCAGATTAATCTTCCTAAATATCTTTATGTTCTTTTCTTCTTTAGATTTTATTTATAGATTTTGAGAGAAGAGGGAGAGAGAGAAAGGGGGAGGGGGGAGAAGCAGGAAGCATCTATTCAAAGCCGTTGCTTCTTGTATGTGCCCTGATCAGGCAAGCCCAGGAATTCAAACCAGTGACCTCAGCATCCCAGGTCAACGCTTTATCCACTGTGCCACCACAGGTCAGGCCCTAAGTATCTTTTTAATTATATCAATTCCTTCCTCAAAAGCATCCAATAAGTCTCCCTCACCAGCGTATAAAAAATCCTTAGTTTAGCAGTCAAGAGCCTTCAGTCTGGCCCTGATATAAGCAACTGATTTACTCCAAAATCCAAAAATGAATTGTACATTTCCATCCTTATGGCCTTGCCTCCACCAATCCCTCTCCTTTTAAGGCTTTCTATATTCCTCCTAAGCTTATTTCAAAACCCACACCCTCTAAGAGCCTTCCTAAATTATCTGTAGCCCAAAAGGAACTCCTCTTTCTTGAAAATCTCAACACTGCTCCCTTTTCATTTAAGGTTTTGCTTTCTTATAAAGAATATAACAGTTTTTTACTTCTATACATGTGTCAATGCTCTATATATTAAACAAACTTAGAGAAGCTCCTGTCAGACTGGTTCATATTTATTGCTTCACATGTATATTTTAAACAACTGAATGCAAATTCTGTTTAAATCAGATACTAACAACACATTCATGTTTCCAATTTAAAAAGACATTTTTTTCACTATCAGATAATTTATAGTTATTCAGTGGTTTAGATATAAGTGTGTAGAAATAAACACTTCATAAAGATACATATATAGTCTGACATTTTTGGGTGAACTAGTGTCTCAACAACTTTATACCTACTTTATACAGAGACTGAGTCACATAACATGTTTTTCAATACTTACTATTAAGTATTATTAGGCCCTCATCGATAAGTCAACAAACAATTGCTGGCAAGGATGGAATAAAAAGGGAACCCTTATGCACTGCTGGTGGGAATGCAGATTGGTGCAGCCACTGTGGGAAAGCAGTATAATGTTACCTCAAAAAATTAAAAATGGAACTGCCATATGACCAAGTGATCCCAGTGCTAGGAATTTATACAAAAAAACCCGAAACACTGAGTTGAAAGAAAATATGCATCCCTATGTTCACTGCAGCATTATTTACACTAGCCAAGATTTGGGAGCAGCCCGAGTGTCCATCAGTATATAAGTAGGAAAGAAAAGTGTGGTGCATTTACACAATGGAATACTACTCGGCCATAAAAAAGAACATCTTATATTTGTGACAGCATAGATGGACCTGGAGAGCACTATGCTAAGTGAAATAATCCAGTCAGAGAAAGACAAGTACCATATGATTTCACTCATATGTAGAATCTAATGAACTAACAAGCAAATCAGAGACAGACTCATAGAGAGCAGGCTGACAGCTGTCAAAAGGAAGGGTGGAATGCTTTGAAGGGGGGGAGACACTGAGCAAAAAAAAAAAAAGAAAAAACAGAGGAAAAACATTCATGGACACTGACAGCAGTGTGGTGACTGGCAGGGGAGGAAAGGTAGAGGGAGGCGGAGGAGGTATCGACAGCATGAATGGTGAAGGATGGAGACTTGGTTTGGTTTGGTAAACACATATTACCGTCTACGGATGATGTGTTGTGGAACTGTCCACGTGAAAGCTGTATAATTTTGTTGACCAGAGTCACTCCAATAAATTCAATTTAAAAAATAAATTAATTTGATTAGTTTCGAATGGAAATTGAAAAAAAAATGCGGTTCTGGGAGGTAACATTACTTGACCAAGGTCACACTGCTGATAAGCCAGAATTAAAGCCCTTGTCTAGTTATTGGAATTAATTTAGTATAAACAAGTGTATCTCCCTTTGTCCCAACATGTTATATAATTCTTTGCAATGCACTGAGATTTACAGAAAATATCACCAGCAATGGCTTAAATCCATTACTCAAATAATGGGCTTAATTAAAAATTTAACTTAATATATGTTGATATATGTTGACAATGCTCAGCAATACAACAAATTAGGTAAAACTCAGTTCTTTCCCAAGACAAAATTGAAAGGCCAAATAGCTGAATTCTACACACCCTAAATGTTGAATAACATGCTGTAAAAGGATAAAACCATCAGATCACTTCCCCATTAGACCATTTAATCCCTGAATTTTCTAGGACCATGTGATTATTGAAACAAATATAAGATATCTTATAAATAAGGTGACTGTGAATGTCTTCTAAACTGGGACACTTCTGAGACTGAAGTGAGCCAGGATAAGGCATTAGTTGGGACTACCCTACATAAAGTGGGTGCAGTACTTTTAACTCCAGGACATTCACAGTACCAAACAGAAAATCCTGCTAACCCCAAGGACTCTGTCTCATTGCTATTTTACATGAGCCATTCTGTAAACAACACAAGCAGGAGGTAACAGAAGCCCATCAAGACATACTTTTGCCTCATTCACCTTGAACCAGTATAATGCCCAAAGTTACCCAAAACTGTTCTATCACCTTCATCTCTACTCTGAACAACTTGCTATTTTTAGTATGCTTTTAAAGAAGTTGAAACAAGCAGAGAAATTACAACAGCAATCAAACTCAAGGTGGCTACTAATTCTCTATCATTTCTAACTTAATTTTTTATAATGCCTAACCCTATAGAATTGATTAGAAATGTCAAGTATGTAATTTAAAAATGCAGCAAAGTCTTCATTACCTTAAAAAAGTTTTCTTTTATTTTCAGAATTTACTATTACATTAATAAATCTACAAGATTATTGTTTAGAGTGCAAGGAAAATATGGATATATTTATATGGTCTAGAAAACATTAAGATTCTGATCATCCATTTAAGTCAGTTTGTCATACAAATCATTATGTGTATCATTTAAAAGGTATTTTAATAAAAAGTTAACTAGCTGCTGAGGCAGGGCCTCAAAATGTAGCAATTCCAGTTTGAGGACAGCACAATTCAGATCTCAGTTTTAGCTCTGAGTGTCACAAAACCCAGTATTATTAGTGAGCCAAGTATACCAGAGCTGATTTAAAATTTAAGACACAAAAATGAAACTGATGGGAGATTTTCTTACTCGACCAGACAGTGTTGGATAAATACTGACAAATCTTATTCATTGGTTTCTCACAATCCAAGCAGAAAACTTCTCTTCAGCTAATATACTCTTTATATGTAAAGCTATGAAACAAATGATAAGGTAATAGTAGCTATATTACTAATTAACTCATGCATCCTAGCCTGACCAGGAGGTAGTGCAGTGGATAAAGCATCGGACTGGGACACAGAAGACCCAGGTTCAAAACCCTGAGGTCACTGGCTTGAGCGTGAAATCACAGACATTACCCCATGGTTGCTGGCTCAAGCCCAACAATCGCTGACTTGAACCCAAGGTTGCTGGCTTGAGCAAGGGGTCACTCGCTCTGCTGTAGCCTCCTGGTCAAGGCACATATGAGAAAGCAGTCAATGAACAATTAAGATGTCACAACAAAGAAATGATGCTTCTCACTTCTCTCTCCCTTCCTGTCTGTCCCTATCTGTCCTTCTCTGACTCTCTCTCTGTCTCTGTCAAAAAACAAACAAACAAAAAAACCTCATGCATTCTAGTCACATCATCTTACTCAAATCTAAGCAACAGATTTTGAAACTACCTCTAAGGATGAGTTAATTTTGCATATGGCCAATTTTATCCATAGTCACACACTGAGAGTGAGACTAATACAAACTATCTCCAAGTACTTGAGGAAACTTTACGAAGGCTCCGTATTAGAGCTGCCCCAGAGCACAACTCCAGAGAGCATCATTCACACCCACAAAGCCTGAGCACTGACAAGCAGCCAGCCTTGGCTATATTCACTCAATTTATACACAAAGTTAGGAATAAAAATATGTATCTTAAATTTTATTCTGAGAATTGAAGAAGAAGTCTACAAAGTGGCTAGCACAGTCAGAGGCATACACCAAATATCATAAATGGAACTTCCTGTGTGTAATGACCTTAGCCTAAAGGGGAGACAAATATTTATATTGTGATGAACGTTATGGTAGAAGCATTCATATTCTTACTTTTGGCTTTCATCTATTATCAAAACTAGAGCTCTGTTCCTTTTTCTGTCACATGGCAACAATGTATATAATGCAAAGTAAAAGTCAATCATTTCTATTCATCTCTAAAACCACAAAGTATTTTACATACTTGTGCTACTTCTCTTTATAATTTTGTTGCTTATGGCTCCCAAGAAATCCTATAATTATATTATATACATAGTACTTATCCATTAGAATTAAGTACTACTGTGACCATGGATTTTTTATTTTATTTTATTAAGTAAGAGGTGGGGAGGCAGAGAGACAGACTCCCACATGCGCCTCAACTGGGATCCACCCAGCAAGCCCCTACCAGGTGATGATCTGCCCATCTGGGGCCGCTGCCCCATTCCTCGGCAACTGAGCTATCTTGGCACCTGAGGCAAGGCCATGGAGCCATCCTCAGCACCTGGGGCCAACTTGCTTGAAGCATTCAAGCTATGGCAGGAAGGGGAGAGAGAGAGAAGAGGAGGAGGGGTGAAGAAGCAGATGGTCACTTCTGTGTGCCCTGACTAGGAATCGAACCTGGGACATCCACACACTTTGCTGACACTCTACTGCTGAGCCAACTGGCCAGGGCCATGATCATAGATTTAAATTCTCACTCTTATACTAGATATAAGTTACAAGAGCAATCTTAAGTCTTGCCTATATATCCTCACTTCCCTACATTACAGGCATTCAACAAATGATAGAAAGAAATGAATGATTCAAAAATCTCATAGTTGCCTTCTCAATGCTTCAATTAATTTTTACTGGAGTTCTCTCAAATATGTCATATCCACGTTAAAAACTACCACAAACTCACTATATCAATATAACACAAATAAAACTAGAAATTTCTTCTTCCCTTCCCTAACCCTTCCTACATCCTTAATTATTTGAAAAACTAAGGTCTTGCCCTGGCCGGTTCGCTCAGCGGTAGAGCGTTGGCCTGGCGTGCGGAGGACCCGGGTTCGATTCCCGGCCAGGGCACACAGAGAAGCGCCCATTTGCTTCTCCACCCCTCCGCCGCGCTTTCCTCTCTGTCTCTCTCTTCCCCTCCCGCAGCCAAGGCTCCACTGGAGCAAAGATGGCCTGGGCGCTGGGGATGGCTCTGTGGCCTCTGCCTCAAGCGCTAGAGTGGCTCTGGTCACAACATGGCGACGCCCAGGATGGGCAGAGCATCGCCCCCTGGTGGGCAGAGCGTTGCCCCTGGTGGGCGTGCCGGGTGGATCCCGGTCGGGCGCATGCGGGAGTCTGTCTGACTGTCTCTCCCTGTTTCCCACTTCAGAAAGATGAAAAAAATAAATAAATAAATAAAAATAAAAACTAAGGTCTTGCCCTGGCCAGTTGGCTCAGTGGTAGAGCGTTGGCGTGGCGTGCGGAAGTTCCGGGTTCGATTCCCGGCCAGGGCACACAGGAGAGGCGCCCATCTGCTTCTCCACCCCTCCCCCTCTCCTTCCTCTCTGTCTCTCTCGTCCACTCCCGCAGCTAGGGCTCCATTGGAGCAAAGATGGCCCGGGTGCTGGGGGTGGCTCTGTGGCCTCTGCCTCAGGTGCTAGAGTGGCTCTGGTCGCAACAGAGCGACGCCCCAGATGGGCAGAGCATCGCCCCCTGGTGGGGAGTCTGTCTGACTGCCTCCCCGTTTCCAGCTTCAGAAAAATACAAAAAAAAATAAAAAATAAAAAACTAAGGTCTTAACATTTAAGCACCTGAAAATAAGTCAAAATGATTTTTCTCTATTCTATCACCTTACATCCAAAGAATGACAGGGTCCATGACATCAATGATTTGAGACAAGCCTTCATAACTTCAATGGAATTGCTATTAGTGCATCTTAATTCACTACTTTTCTTCTCTGTCTTCTTCCCTCCATTGGTATGCTTCATATTTCATTATAAAGGGTCCATCCATCCCAAATCCTATTTGGGAATGGCACCTTATCAAATAAAGCCTAATCTCATAAATTAACATTAACCAATTCTCAATATCACCATAATACTATATTTAAAATTATAGGCAACATCCATATCTGGCTAAAATGGAGTAGCTGCTACAGACCAACACTTTCACTGAAAACAATGAGAGTAACCCAATAAAAGGAAAGAGAAGAAAAAAAGTTTGAAGGCACCAAAAAATTGCTAAGGCAACCAGGACTTTAAAGGACCAAAGTCCTGAAGAAGGAGGAATAGAGGAGAGGTAAGCAAACTTTGCAGCCATTTTTCCCTTTTGCTTATTTACCAATTATGTACACAGAGCAAAAGAATTAGGATCTGGGCAAAGGATCTGAGAATTACTCTGAAGTGGAACAGCAACAAAAACCTCTAGCAGCATTTTTTGGCCATTTTTTGAAGACAGAGAAATCTAATAGAAAGGTGAGATCAGAGATCTTGGCCTAATATTTTGACAGTTTTCCATCAAAACCTTTGATAAATCCATAAACTACAATGGATAAGAGGATAAGAAGCCAAGTAGAAAGCCAGTGAAAAAAAGGAGGGGGTGGGGAGCTGGCCAGTTGGCTCAGAGGTAGAGTGTCAGCCTGGCGTGTGGTAGTCCCAGGTTTGATTTCCAGTCAGGGCACATAGGAGAAGTGCCCATCTGCTTATCCACCCCTTTTCCTCTCACTTCTCTCTTTCTTTCTCTCCCCGCACCTTCCTGCAACCATGGCTTGATTCAAGCGAGTTGGCCCCAGGCACTGAGGATCTGAGGATGGCTTCATGGCCTCAGGCACTAAGAAGAGCTTGGTTGCTGAGCAATGGAACAACACCTCAGATGGACAGAGCATCACCCCTTAGTGGGCTTGCCAAATGGATCCCAGTCAGGGTGCATGCGGGAGTCTGTCTCTCTGCCTCCCCTCCTCTCACTGAATAAAACAACAACAATAAAAAAGAATGGGGGGAGAATACTTAGAAATCTCATAATTAGAATTCAGATCCCACCAGTGAGAAAAACCCCAGTGAATATCCCTAAGCTCTCAGTGTTACCCCCAAAATCAAAGCAAATGAGAGGTAGATGGAGCATTGTGAACAAGGTCAAAAGGTACTTCCAGTTATAAAATAAGTACGTAATAGGGATCCAATGTACAGCATGGTTAAAAAAAAACCAAAATAGTTAATAGCACTAGTTAGTAGTTATTGTATATTTGAAATTTGCTAAGAGAGAAATCTTAACAGTTGTCACAAGAAAAAAATGTGTAACCATGTGTGGTAAGGGATGTTAACTAGACTTATTGGGTGATCGTGTGTTTATGGATGTTAACTAGACTTATTGTGGTGATCAGTTTGTTTTATATGTATATATTATACATATAATATATATGTGTGTGTGTGTATAAAATGAATCGTTATGTTGTATACCTGAAACTAATAAAATGTCATAAGTCAGTTATAACCCAATTAAAAATATTAATGAGAATTCTTTAGTCAGGAGCAAAATGATTCTAGACAGAAAAATAAAAGAAGGAAATGAATACTCAAAAGAAATAATGCTATATATACACACTATATATATACAGATACACATATTTATATAGAGAGAAAGAATAAAAACAACAGTAAAGTTTGTCATTTTTTTCTTATAGAATTAAAATGTGAGCTAATAAAACAATAGGCTAAAGGGAGGGGGATGCATCAAGGAGGTTTGGATACTTGCCTTATAAGGAAATTGGTAAAAGTAACAATGTATATTCTGTTATAATATGCTCTAATCTTTAAGGTAATCTCTAAAGAATCAGAAAGAATGTATAACAAGTTAATAGAAAGAAAAATATAATAAAATTTAATTAATTCAAATGAAGACAGATAAGAAAAAACAAAAAACAGGTGAGACAAATAGAAAACATAGCTAGATGGTCAATATAAAACTAAATAGATTGGGTGACATCACAGAAAATGGCACTCAGAAATTCCAAAAACTCTCCCCTCAGTAACAGCAACAAAAAAAATGACCAAAAAATGTCAGGGAAAAAAACAGGCAAATATGTGAAGTGATGGATAAGTTAATGCAATTGTAGGAATCTTTTCACAATGCTGAAGTATATTAAATCATCATAACATATGCTTTAAATATAATTTTATTTGTCAATTATACCTCAATAAAAGTGAAAAAAAATTAAAAATGTTCCGTTCAGTGAAAATATGGTAATATTTTACTGTGTACATTAAATTGTTATTTTTTCCAAATTTAGTATTTTACATTATAGGTCAGTTTTTTATGATAATATCCCTTTAAGTCATAACTACAATAAGGAACAGATACTCTAATTACAACAAAACACTTTGAAAACAGGTATACAATAAATTGCTAAAATTGCAAATAAATTGAAATGTGTAAAAGAAAGGCATTTCTAAAACATGTTTTAAAATACACATACTTATCCCAACCAAGAATTCCTATCTCTTCAATAAGGCTTGAGTAGAACTGGGGAGGAGGAGGTAGTGTATGTATATCTTGTTTATTCTTTAAAGCAACTTCCTGTTTAAAAGAAAAAATCTGAATTAGCCATGAAATGCCAGACAATGAGTTGTTAGTAGTACCTGATAAAACAACTTCATAATCTTCTTTGCACCTGACTAAAGTGCCCATTATTATTATAGAAAATCCAAGTGAATCATTCCACTTCTCATTAAAAAAAAAGAAAAGAAAAAGCCTGATCAGTGGTGATGCAGTATATAGAGTGTCAGCATGATACCGAGGACCCAGGTTCAAAATCCCGAGGTCGCCAGCTTGAGCGAGGTCTCATTGGGCTCAAGTGCAGGTTCATCAGCTTGAGCATGATCCCATGGTCGCTGGCTTGAGCCCTAGGTTTGCTAACTTGAGCAACAGGACACTCGCTCTACTGTAGCCCCCAGTCAAGGCACATATGAGAAAGCAGTCAATGAACAACTAAAGTGCTACCGCTACAAATTGATGCTTCTCATCTCTCTCCCTCTTTCACAAAAAAAAAAAAAGGAAAAAAAAAGAGATGAAAATGTTAAAGGATTACACTGAAGATCATATAATATTCTCCTGACCTAGACTATTATGCCTATCAAAGATGAAGTTTTTAAAAAAAACATACTCATCTCTGAGTCACTATCTTACTACTCTTGAGGATATAATGTTTGACTGAAACACAAACCTTAAAATTGCCGAAACTGATATATTGTATACCGTCATGAATTTGTATACTGTTACGAATCTTATAAACAAAAACCCTTCATCATCACAATAAATACTTACCTGCTAACTTCTTTCTTCATTCCATATACACCCCAGCCTGGTTAATCCAAGTGTTTTGCCATCTGGCTAGATCACAGTTCCTTTCCCTGCCAGGCTTACCTAGGATACTGTTGAGATGGTTTACGTTCCCCCGAACAAAACTAAAATTACGTATTTAGAAGCAATACAAACATCTTTAGAATTGATGAGGATGAAAATTACCAGTTACTTGAAAGGTGCTCACCTAGACAAATATCTTATTTGGATAGTAAAAATAAATGTATCTACAAATTACATAGATGTTCATATGGTCTGGGTTATAGTAAGGTATTCTGAAAACTAAAGAAATAAAACTTAAAAAGAAATCCAACACTATAAATAACATAGCCATATGGAAAGAAGCATAAAAATTATAACTTTCTAGTAAATGTAACCCTAATAAAAGGTATAAATTTTAACCCTTTAAATATGTTTAATCTATTAGTCCTTATACTTTTTTTTTTTTTCCTGAAGCTGGAAACGGGGAGAGGACAGTCAGACAAGACTCCCGCATGCGCCCAACCGGGATCCACCCGGCACGCCCACCAGGGGCGACCCCCCCCCCCCGCCCAACAGGGGGCGATGCTCTGCCCCTCCGGGGCATCGCTCTGCCGCAACCAGAGCCACTCTAGCGCCTGGGGCAGAAGCCAAGGAGCCATCCCCAGCGCCCGGGCCATCTTTGCTCCAATGGAGCCTTGGCTGCAGGAGGGGAAGAGAGAGACAGAGAGGAAGGGGGGGGTGGAGAAGCAAATGGGCGCTTCTCCTATGTGCCCTGGCTGGGAATCGAACCCGGGTCCCCCACACGCCAGGCCGACGCTCTACCACTGAGCCAACCGGCCAGGGCCTCTTATACTTTTTTTATAACAAGAATAGAATACTATCAAATTAAGGCAACACTAAAAAGAAACAGATTTTACAAAACACTTTCAAAATCAGAACTATTAACTAAAATTACTTTAATAAAGTTCTAAATCTGTTTTATGATAAAAAAATTAAAATTAAAAAACTCTGTGAAAGGAGATTTGTAAAGCCCAGAATATCAATTTGGATTTGATTAAATTGTAAACTCCTAAAAGACGAGGAGTATATTGCCTTTTTTTTATAAACTAAATATGTAATGTTAACCGTAAATAGCTTGATGTTCCATAAAAATAAATTCATATTAAGATTATCCTGTCCCTAAAATATAGTAAGTCAGTACAGTTCTTGTATTTTTTTTTTTTAGAGAAAGTGACAAACAGTGACAGACAGGGACAAACAGACTAGGAGAGAGAGAGATGAGAAGCATCAACTTGTAGATGTAGCACTTTATTTGTTCATTGATGGCTTTCTCATGGACTCAAGCCAGTGACCTTAGGGTCATGTCTAAGATTCCATACTCAAGCCAGTGACCCCACGCTCAAGCTGGTGAGCTGGCACTCAAGCCAGATGAGTCCACACTCAAGTCAGCAACCTTGGGTTTTGAACCTGGGTCCTCAGCGTCCGAGTCCAACACTCTATCCACTGCACCACTGCCTGGTCAAACTAGTTTTTGTATTTATACATATAATATTTATACAGTATTACCTTTGAAATTTCTACTTTTATTCAGAAATATTAATTACTGCTATCTATAAATATTGAAAGTAAAAAGAAACTTATATAATAAAAAAGTATTTTAATTCTAAATTTGACATTTGTACACTCTGCCTTCTACCTTAAGTCAGACAAATTACTCCTATTCAGTACCATAACAGTAAATTACTCCTGTTCTAGAACCAGAATAGTAAAAAAGGCGAAGGCAGAGCAGTGAAGCCTTCTTCATGAAGGAGGAGGCAACAGTATACTTAGTAGGAAGATCACAGGCTTTACAAACAGAGGTTTTAAATTCTAACCTGAACATTTCCAGGATTTGAGGCCTTAGGCAATCAATGACTTGGCCTAAAATAGGAATAAAATAACCTACAACCTCACACACTTTTTTCCAATATATGATCATTTTCCTGATTAAGTGTAAACTGAACTTCTATTATATGCCCAGTTATTACTAGGAAACTCCATGGGAGATTTACAAAATTCCTGAATAAATTCAGTAACTACTGATTGCATTTGGGTATGAATACTTTTATCAGTGATTATTATAGGAACCTAACCACTGACAACAAACCCCAACAAACTAGTAATTCTTCCATGTTTAGGTGTACTGTCATAAATGTGTAATAATCTCACCAGCTCTGTCCATAATTTCTTTAGAAAGCCTAAAATAGAATCTCATTTTATTCAGAATTTCAGCAACAAATGTATTAAAGAGAATACTGTGACTCAAAGATTAACTAAATGTTTTTAGTTTTGAATTAATAATTATTTCTTCAAAATTAAATGACCAATGGACCAAACATAATAATTATGTTAATACTAGAAACCAAGATTTTCGCAGTAATATAAAAAAGATAAAAGCATAAAAAACAAAGCAGTAAAAACACTATAATGCCAAATCTGGACTGGAAATATCAATACAGACTCCTATTTATTCTTTCTAAAAAGTAGTTTTTCTTTGTCCACTGAAAAAGCCTAGAAGTAACTGAGTGCACACATCAGTTTACAGATTGTGGCATCCACATACCATTTCCTACAAAGAAGCCATGGCTCTTTGGAGAAATAACTGACCCCAGTTCTAGGATGAGTAAATTAACCTGGAACAACTAGCTGCAGAAAGCTGAGCTTGGGTTGTGTCAGAAGAACTCAGGAGCCAATGTGAAGTGGCTTATGCTGACCAAAAAAGGTACCATTTAAGCATCAAAAAGAATAACTGCAATGGATTAAAGGTAATCAAATATATAAAAAAAAACAGAAGTTCATAATACTAAAAAATCAGAAGTTCCCTTTGACATTTTCTAGGCATCAACTTATTATTCATTAAAATTCATTTCAAAAAGAAAAGAAAAAGGAGAAACAGGCACTTAACCTATCACTCCTATAAGAGCTATACCTCAGATTGACCAAATAACAGATGAGGGGAAATTATCTGTAAAAGATTTTCAGCTAGTAAATGTGCAAGATACAATTGTTTAAATTACCATTTGTAACCTCTAATGAAATAATGGATGTGGGCAATGACTATCATTGAATGCTAACATCATTAGGTTACAGGCTGATGAAAAACTTTATACTTGATGTCTCTAAGCCTATTGATCAATCCTAACTTTACTAAAAGAAGAACTATCCGACACCATGTATCTCCTGATGCAGTAAGTATGGAGCATAGTGTTCTTACCAGAACAAATGGACCCAACTCTGTTGAGATCTCTAGATCTAACTGCCAGATTACAAAAAAGATAGAATATGTCAAAAGACACCATGAATATTTAATAAACCAAATCTAAAATGTGGGACGTTTTCTAGGATACACAATCTGGTTTATTTAACAAGTAGATGGCATTAAAAAAAAGAGTAGGGGGAAGAGGAGGTGCTGCTATAACTGAAGAGACTTAAGAGATATAGCAACTAAATATAATGCAAAGCCCTTATTTGCATACTGATACAAACAAAGCAGCTATAAGGAATTATCACTAACTTTGTTGGGGTTAAAATTGCCTATTTAAAGAGAGATAAAAAACACTTAGCTGTTAAAGATATACAGTGACATATTTATGAAGGAATGGACTCAATGTCCAGGTTTTCCTTTAAAACACTCCAGTTCCCTACTCCTAAAAGAACAGGGGAAGAATTGTGTTTGAGAAAATGATGAAGGTAGATCATGGACCCCATGGGTATTCACTATAGTCTCTCCTCTTTTGTTTTTGTAGAAAACTTGAATAAGTTATTTTTAAAAAATACAATGTCTATAGAATATTTAATGCATAATTTAATTAACTTATTAATTACTATATGTAACTGTATGTAATGAAGCCTAACAGTTTTTCATAAATCTGTAGCTTTATACAAAATTACACACTGTATTATTTATTTATTTTTTTACTTATTCATTTTAGAGAGGGAGAGACAGAGAGAGAGAGAGAGAGAGAGAGAGAAAGGAGAGACAGAGAGAGAGAAGGGGGGGAGGAGCTGGAAGCATCAACTCCCATATGTGCCTTGACCAGGCAAGCCCAGGGTTTTGAACCGGCGACCTCAGCATTTCCAGGTCAACGCTTTATCTACTGTGCCACCACAGGTAAGGCCACATTGTATTATTTTATTTTATGTTTTGGACAGAGACAAGGACAAGAGAAGGACAGATAGAGACAGACAGACAGGAAGGGAGAGAGATGAGAAGCATCAATTCT
This sequence comes from Saccopteryx bilineata, assembly GCF_036850765.1. Taxonomy (NCBI): domain Eukaryota; kingdom Metazoa; phylum Chordata; class Mammalia; order Chiroptera; family Emballonuridae; genus Saccopteryx; species Saccopteryx bilineata. The sequence goes on from NC_089492.1 coordinate 114,369,006, forward strand.
TCATTGCAGCACTTTAGTTGTTCATTGATTGCTTCCTCATATGTGCCTTGATGGGGGGGGGTTACAGCAGAGCCAGTGACCCCTTGTTCAAGCCAGCGACCTTGGACTTCAAGCCAGCGACCTTTGGGTTCAAGGCAGCGACATGGGGTCATGTCTACGACCCCATACTCCAGGCAGCAACCCCACACTCAAGCTGGTGAGCCCGAGCTCATGCCAGTGACCTCGGGGTTTCAAACCTGGGTCCTTTGCATCCCAGTCTGACATTCCATCCACTGTGCCCCCACCGGGTCAGGCTATACACTGAATTATATCTTGATATAATTTCTCTGGGCTCTGGCCAGTTAGCTAAGTCGGTTAAGAGCATCATCCCCAAATGACAAGGTTGTGGGTTTGATCCCTGGTAAGGGCAAACACAGTAAGCAGTCAAAGAATGCACAACTGAGTGGAACAACAAATGAATACTTCCCTTCCTCCTCCCCCTTCTCTCCCTTTCTCTGTCTCTAAAAATCAATAAAAATCAAGCCCTGGCTGGATAGTTGGTTGGAGCGTTGTCCCACAGCACAGAGGTTCAGGACACAGAGGAGCAGCTTGACGTTCCTTTCTCTTTCTCCCTGCCTCTTTCAGAAATCATCATCATCATCATCATCATCTCTCTAAAGATGCTACCTTCTGACAGAGCAGAACTACATTTTATTTCTTTATCTCCTGCTGAAGACTCATTTCAAGTGTACCCAGTTTATGATACAATCAAAATGGTTCTTACAGTTTTGTTCCTTGTACAATTAAAGAGAGTACCATCCATGTTCATGCACACAATAGAAGAAAACATTAAATGTCTGAGAGTTCAGAAGTTTTAACTTCTTATCACGTTAGTTTTTACAGGAATTACAGAAACAATCAAAATTTACAGAATATGGCAACAGTGTTAGAAAACAAATATTTACCAAAACCATCTTCAACTCCATCAGAAAGCTCATTAGATCAGGAGAGTGCTTCAATCTCTAGATCAAAATAACATTTCAAAATAATTTTATTTGTACAAACTGAAACTGAATGTGAAAATTGTGACTGTAAAAAAAATATTAGCTATATCTATATCATAAAAGTATAAGAACTGGAGTACTGGTCATCATCCTTAAATCTACCCTGGTGAAATATATTAAATTCCATAAGAATGTCACTTAAAACCTCACACACTTCTCTCTTCCTTCGGCACTGATTACTGTCAAGTTAAACAAATCAAGCAAACCAAATCATTTTTTTAAGTGAAGTGGGAGTGAAGAAAGTGGAAACAGGAACATAAAATATAAAAATGAGGCTAAACTATACATTTAAAAAAGTAGAATGAATTAATAATTAATAATAATGCTATTTTTTCATTGACCTTAAAAATTACCTTTAATTATTATTTTGTCCTTTCATATTTAATCCATACTAATTCAAAAGAAGTCACTCTTTCAATAAGATAAAACCAATATAACCAAAGGAGAGGAAAAAAAAACAACTTCTAAAAAAGGAATGAATATTTAAGAATCATGGTTCCATTTCTTAGAAATCACTTTAATGCCCTGGCTGGCTGGCTTAGTGGACAGAGCATCAGCCTGGTGTATAGACATCCTGGGTTCCATTCTCAGGACACAAGGAGAAGCGACCATCTGCTTCTGTCCTGTTCTCTCTCCCCCCTTTTATTCTACTTCTCCTTCTGCAGCCAGTGGCTTGACTGGTTGGAGCATCAGCCCCAGGCACTAAGGATGGCTCATTGGTCCAAGGATCAGTCTCAGGTGCTAAAAATAGCTAAGCTGATTCGAGTATCAGCTCATGGTGTGGATGCATGTGGCAGTAGGTCTCACTATCTCCCCTCTTCTCACCTAAAATAAATAAATAATAAATAATTTTAAAAGATCATTTTCTAAATAACTATGCAATACAAAAATAAAAAGAACTCCAATCTAAAATTGTTTTATTAGATAAAACTATCACTTCTCTGCTTGAAATAAAAACATTATATTTTTGTTACTTTTTGTGATATATTGCACTACAACCAAATCGTTCTGGACAATATCAATATGTGAATTTTTTTTACTATTTTTAGATATAAAAATAATAATTTAAGATATTCCAGCTATGCATGAGACATATGATTCACATCTTAACATAGCTTTGAGTAGGTACATGTTCATAGAACTAATCTTTGACTTTCCCTTCTTCTGTATAATATCCTTCCCCCTTAATTTAGTAGAGATGAGTAATAAATTATATCCACAGTTTGCAAACTCTAGTCCAGAGGCCAAATCCAGCCTATGCCTGCTTTTGCAAATAAATCTGTACTGAAATGCAGCTCAGCCACTTCTCTGCCTCTCATCATGGCTGCAAGGCAAGGTGAAGCTGAGTGGCTGCAACAGAGATCTAACTGTCCACAAAGCCTGAAAAATTTACCATCTGGCCCTTCACCAAAAAAGACTGCTGACAGCCCTCAACCCATACTTACTAGTTAAAAATGATACAGGGAAAGAACAGTAACATTCATCTAGACTTTGGAATAAAACAAGGCTCAACTAATACTGGGTTCTACATGACTCAATATTTGGGTCTTTTTCTAGGAATCCTTTTGGTGAACTGGTGAAGAAAAACAGGGATATTATCATTATACTTAGTCTTTATTAACAAGTTTTTCAGGCTATTTAAATATTGTAATACATTAATTTCTTAAGCTTTAATATATACTATAAATAGTCAAAGGGGATGGGGAGAGGGCAGTGGAGAGAAAACAGAAATAAACATTCTCTAAAAAAACTGCTGTAATTATACTACAGGCAATGACAGCCTACATTCTACAAATCAAATAGTTTATCTCCTATTATTTCTTTGTGACTCAGTAATGCATTATATGAGAGTTTCTGTCAGTTGTCATAGATAATAACCTGCCTTTTAGATAAGGAAAATACCGAAAATTGGGAATAACATACAAATTAAATGCAGTTCTATTTAATTTCTTTTTCTATAAGAGGCATTTCATTATTTTCAGTTGCTTCAATATACTGATTTTGCTTTTAAGTTTCTCTAATCTTTAAAGCTAGAAGACCCTCAACATTAAGAATAACTAAACTGGGGTGCAAGAGGTGGGTGAAATGGATAAAGGTGGTCGACAGGTACAAACTTCCAGTTGAAATTTTTTAACTAAATTAATCTTGCTTATAACTCCCACTATATACAAATACATGATCCTAAGTGATGTCCACCACACCTTTTCTGTTACTAACCAACTACAATCTCATTTTTGCCACAGATATCCTACAACTCCTAAGTGGGTCCTGGCATTATTTCATACCACCACTATTCAGTTTTAGCAGAAAAATCACTCAGAAAGTGGTGGATATGGATACGGGTGGATGCATTTGAAGACTGTAAAGGATTTCTCAAGGATGGAAATCAGTTTCAACATATGTTACCTAGAAATGTGATATCGGTTCTGAGATAGTAAAGATCTTATAGAATGTATGGATCTTTAAAATATTTCAGAGGTGAAACCTACAAAATGTAGCAACTATTAAATTAGTTTGTTACAATATTCTGCAAAGTAGGTCTTTAAAAAAGGGTAAACTTAGTAATTTCTTATCCTTGCTTAAAACATAAACCTTTCAAAGGACTTACCTGTTGTACTATTTGATGGTATCCATTAAGTATTGTCTTCAGCTGCCAACTACATAGTACTCTGAAATTTTAATGGAATAAAACAATGTGTTTACTGTTCAGAATAGGAAAATACATGTATGCTAACACAAACAGGCATGAACACAGACAAGAATGACAAGTATAATTCTGACTAGGTAATAAAATTTTTACCACTTACAGAGTTGAAAGTCTTCAAACTATCAGTCCTAATTTTATTTCGAAATATAAATAACTGACATCAGTAAATAACATGTGAACAGTACACCTCGAAAATTTTAACATAGCAAAGTTTTCTACTGAACTAGATTCTGCTCCAAGGTAGGTTAAATAGAACCAACAGTTAGATCATAATATACAGAATTTGTATTTAGAAAGTATATGTATTCTCCTTTTATACTTCAGTTCAGTACTTGTTAGTGAAGTTTATACAATTGCTCTTTACTGCTTTAAATGGAAAAAAAAATTAAAGCATTAATGTGTCACCTTTGAAAAGCACGTTAGCACCAGAGAAAATCATTTATAAATGCACACTGACGTGGGGAAATGAGAAATGACTAAAAAGCATTTTAGGCCAAATTCTAATGACTGAATTCAGTTTATACCAGATAAACTGCCTGCCTGTCCCACAGAGCTGCACGTATAGAACAAAACAGCACCTCACCTTGCATTCTTTACTTGCAAATCTTCAGGCAACAATATCCTAAGGTGGAAATCTTTTCCCTGTAGAAAATATTGAAAAGGTTCACATTTTTATCTTTCACTAATATTTTGAGTTTCACTTAATTATAGAAACACATAGAAAAGGCAACATTTCCTTTATTTTCTAAGAGATATCAACTTTATCCAAATGTTTATATCTGTCAAAATATAAGCAACAGAATATTGCATGAGGGAGAATAACTGTCAAAAACTTTGTAATTACTGTGAAATCAAAACACTGAGATAGGATTTTCTTCTCAAAGCGAGAGTCACTTGCATAAACATAAAAAACATAAGAAATTGTTAATGTAGACAAAGATTTTTAAATGTTATTTCTTAGAAAATAAATTATGAAAAAGAAAATTCATTCAAATTGCTTTGAATATAAAAGAAAAAATCACAATATAAAATAAGACTATGTAATACATTAGGGGCTTCATATTTTCAATTTTCTATACTTTATAAAATGAAAATATATTTAAACAATAAATATACAAACATCAGAGAAATATTTTCATAGATCAGAATGTATTTAATTCTCCCACACTTGCAGACCTTGAATTAAAAAAACTGTTAAGCTATCAATTACTTTTTTTAATTTAAATATTCACTAGCTATACATTTAAATATCCCAAATTTTACTTAAGAACCTTTTTAAGGAAGGAAGGACTGTTCTCTGAGAAATATATTTGGTTTTACTTCCTTCAGAAAGTGAATGAGTAAGCAGCTCAAACTCTGTAACTTAAATATATAATACACATGAAATCAGAGCAAAGGTAAGCAGAAAAAGACAAACAATTATAATCTTCTATTCCAACAGTATAAAATGAAAAAGAGTAATAAAATTCTCAAAAAACAATTACCATGAGAATTTTAGCACAATCTCCCTCAAAGCAGTTTCAAAAATAGAGGAACACAATTAAATGTACCCCATAACCTTTACTTTCATGGTAATATTACAGTTCTGACTTTCATTACATTTAAATGTCCTTTAAAAAAATGAAACAAAATGTACTACTGACCTTTTCAAAAGGGCAAGTAACAATAATTCACTATTTCATTAAAGCACTAGAAGGTATTATGTAGTAACTTTAACCTAACTTTACAGACATCCCACACATAGGTGTAAGAACAATCTAGAATTCAAAAATAGTAAAATAGTAAAACTATTGAAAAATAGTAAAACTTCTCTACTAATCTGTTTTCTGAAGGAATTACATTCCAAAGTCCCTTATTTGCAAAATCCAGCCATTTTAAAAGGTTAGGGCCATGTCAAATGCCATCATACTTTTCTGATTAAAGAAATATCTAAATTAGCTTTTTTTAGTTAATGGCTATCAAGAAGTAGATTACCCAAGTTTAGAGGGACCAAAAGTACTGATATTTGCCTAAATGTTTGCCCTTCCACACATCCTCCCAAAAACTATATAGATCCATATTAAAAACAAAAAACCCAGGCCTGACCAGGTGGTGGCTCAGCAGAGCATCAACCTGGGATGCTGAGGACCCAGGTTTGAAAACCCGAAGTCACTGGCTGGAGCGCAGGCTCATCTGGCTTGAGCACGGCCTCACAGACATGACCCCATGATCATTGGCTACAGCCCAAAGATTGCTGGCTTAAAGCCCAAAGTTGCTAGCTTGAGCAAGGGGTGACGGGCTCAGCTGGAGTGCCCCCGCCCCAGGGTCAAGGCACCTATGAGAAGGCAATCAATGAACAAATAAGGCGCCACAACTACGAGTTGATGCTTTTCATCTCCCGCCCTTCCTGTCTGTCCCTATCTTACTAAAAACAAACTCAAAAATCTTCTGTCTTCAGCAAAATCATAAGACAGAACACTATAAACTTTAATTACCTGTAGAAAAAATAAGTCTACTTTCCAGTTGTATCCACTCTGTAGCTCCCACAGTAAGTTATTTTAGACAGCTAGGAGGTTCAAAAAGAATGCATGGAAGAGAGAAGAGGGGGCTGGACTAAGCGCAAAAATAATAGTTGACAGATCAGAATATGGTAGAACACTGACTACAGGGAGGAGACTAAATATGAACAAAAAAGTCAAGGAGCTCATCTTGGGAAAGATATGTAGGAATAGAAGATAGTAAAAAGGCAGGGAGAAAATCTCTTTGGAAACTGGTGTTAGGAGGAAAAATAAGTAAGAGTGGCAAATTTAGGTCTTAATAATAAAATAAGAACACTCAACACCTCTCTCGGCACTCCCAAAAACATCATGCATTAAATAAACTGTACTTTATTTCATTAACAAAACTAAGAATTTTTCCTTGAACGAAGAGTTTTATAAACTATTGCAAACAGCCAAATTATTCTCCAACTTAAATTTATTATCTTCATCAATGCCACACTAACTATAAGAAGAAAACATAAGAGAATCAAAACAAAATTCAGGTGATGACACTGCCATGCAAACAAAAACTGCAGGCAGAAACAAATTACAGTACTGAATTACATACCTTTAGTGACTATTTACACTCAGATTCAGAAATTCAAAAAGCAAGAACAGAAACAGAAGGAAGGGAAGGGGAGGGGAGGAGAGGGGAGGGGTGGGGAGGGGAGGGGAGGGGAGAGGGAGGGAGGGAGGGAGGGAGGGAGGGAGGGAGGGAGGGAAGGTAGAAGGGAAAGGAAGGGGAAAAGGAAGGGAAGAGAAAGGAAGGGAAAAGGGGAGGAAGGGAGGGAGGGAGGAAGGGAGGGAGGGAGGGAGGGAGGGAGGGAGGGAGGGAGGGAGGGAGGGAGGGAGGGAGGGAGAGAAAGGAAAGGAGGGAGGAAAAGAGAGCTATAGGATATACCTACCCACATTAACTAAAAAATTGGACACAATATGTATGAAATGTTGATGTTCAGACATTAAACAACAGACATTGTAGGACAGTGATCCTTAAAAGAAGGGAAACAAAGTCTTTATAAGAAGCCAGTCTTATGGCCTGGAGAATTTTCAGGCTGCAGGGCAAGGATGAAAACAAAATAGATCTTAATAGTCTTTCTGCTTTGAGAAGACAGAGGTGAGTTAGGGGAGGCCAAAGCATGCAGAGTTCATAATATACAGTACTGAAGAGGAAATATATGTAGAAGTAAGAATTGCAAAAAGTAAAACCTAGAGAACTTCACTGGATTCCTGAAAGGAGTCTTCAGCTAAGTAGTAATAGCTGCATGGATTTGAGAAAACCACCCAAAGCTGGGAAACCATGAGAATGGAACATATAAAACATCCTTAGCACTCATACAAGGCTGAAAGTAGTCATGTTGCTATCCTGGTGGTAAACCTGGTACTGTAAGAGCCAACAAATAGATGAATGTTGCCTAAGATGTAGAGTTAAATTAATCTAGGCAAAAGTCTGTTCTGTTTCTGCCTAACAAAGTTTTAAAGCTAAAACCCTAAAAAGATCAAACTGTTTCCAAGTAATTTAACTGCAACTCAGAACAAATCTCAAGAATATTTAAGAAGCCTGACTGGGTGGTGGTATAGTGGATAGAGCATAGGACTAGAACACAGAGGACCCAGGTTTGAAACCCCAAGGTTGCCAGCTTGAGTGTGGGCTCATCCTGCTTGAGCACGGGCTCACCAATTTGAGCACAGGATCACAGACATGACTCCATGGTCACTGGCTTGAGCCCAATAGTCGCTGGCTTGAAATCCAAGGTTGCTGGTTTGAGCCCAGGGTCGCTGGCTTGAGCAAGGGGTCACTTGCTTTGCTATAGCCACCTCCCCCCCATCAAGGCACATGTGAGGAAGCAGTCAATGAACAACTAAGGAGGTGCAATGAAGAACTGATGTTTCTCATCTCTCTCCCTTCCTGTCTGTCCCTATATGTCCCTCTTTCTGACTCTCTGTCTCTGTCAAAACAAACAAAAAAAAGAATATTTAAGAGAATAAAAAATATCTAGCACAAAACAGGTAGAATGTATGATGTCTAGTATATAATGAAAATATACCAGGTATGCAGAGTAACAGGACAATAAGATTCATAATAAAAAGAAACAAATACAAAAATGGCAAATGACAGAACTGCTTTAAAATATTAAGTAGTTATAACAGTATTACATGATTCAAGGGGGTTGAGGAAAACATAATTATGCTAAATAAACATATGAAAGATATAAAGACAGACCTAAATTGAAAAGATAAAAAAATACAATGTCTAACATAAAAGATATGCTAAATGGTATTAACAGTAGATTAAATCTGGCAAAAGAAAATATTAGTGTACCTGAAACACAGAAATAGAACATCTAAAGTAAAAACAGTTGTTAAATAATATGAATAACTACCAGTGAATTATGCAAAACTTAAATTGGTCTAATAAGTATGTATTTGGAGTCCCCAATACAAGCGAGAAAGAGGGAGAAACAAGCAAAAAAAAAAATTCTGACAAAATAATGGCTAGTTTTTCCAAATTAAATTAAAATACAGTTTCACAGATCTTTTAAAAAAAACTGCACAAACTATGAAGAAAACTATATTAAAGTATATTCTAATCAAATTGCCTGAAACCAATGATAAAAAGAAAAATCTTTAAAGCAGCCAAAGGAAAAAATAACACATTACTTAGCGAAACAAAGATAAGAAAAAGAGTTTTCATAGAAAATAATGCAAGACAGTGAAGCAACATCTTTGAAGTGCTAACAGAAAAAAAAAGTCAACCTAGAATCTCATACCCAGTGAAAGTATCTTTCAAAAGCCCAAATAAACAATTTTTCAGACATAAAACAGCTGAAAGAATTAATCAGTAGCAGACATGCACTACATGAAATTTATATAACAAAAAGTAGCAGAAAGTTAGTGCACAAATAAATATAAAAGACTCTTTTTCTTATTTCTAAAAATCTCTTTAGCCTGACTGGAACAGTGGACAGAGCGTCGACTTGGGACATTGAAGTCCCAGATTCCAAACCCTGAGGCTGCAGGCTTGAGTGTGGGCACATCTGGCTTGAGCTTAGTATCCCTGGCTTGAGCACAGTGTCCCCGGCTTGAGTATGGGATCATCAAAATGATCCCATGGTCGCTGACTTGAGCCCAAAGTACTGCAATTTCTGCTTGATCCCTCTGGCCTATATCACTCACTAGCTAGGTAGGGGAAGCTAGCTGCCATGTGTCATGACAGTCAAGCAACACTATGGAGGTCCATGTGGTGAAGAACTGAAGCCTCCTAATCAAGAGCAGTAAAACACTGAGGCCTCTAGCCAATGGCTACATGAATGAGAAATTGTGGAAGCAAAGCTTTCAGCTCTAGTCAAGCCTTTAGATAACTGATATCCCAGCCAGCATCTTCATAAGAAATACTGATCCAGAACCACCAGCTAAATGACTTCCAAATTCCTGACCCACAGAAATGTAAAATAATAAATTTCTTTTAAGCCACTATGATTTAGAATAATTAGTTATGCAGCAAAAGATAACCAATAGAAAGAGCATCACTACATAGCATTAAGACATTAAAATGAGCCTGACAAGGCGATGGATAACATAGTGGATAGAGCATCAGACTGGAAGGCTGAGGACCCAGGTTCAGGGTCCCAGAGTTGGATTACCAGCTTGAGTGCAGGATCAATGGTTTGAGCATGGGATCATAGACATGACCCCACAGGATCATAGACATGACTCCCTGTATTGAGCCCAAAGGTCGCTGGCTTGAGCAAGGGGTCATTGGCTTGGCTGGGGCCTCCCCTGCCCGCCCAGTCAAGGCACATATGAGAAAGCAATCAATGAACAATTAAGGTGATGCAACTATGAGTTGATGCTTCTCATCTTGCTCCCTTCTTGTCTGTGTGTCCCTGTCTGTCTCTCTAGCTTAAGTAAATAAAATTAAGACATTATTAAAATGATAATAAGGGAATATTATGACTAACTTTTAAGCCAATAAATTAAGAAGCCTACATAAAGAACAAATTATTTGAAGAAAGCAAATTATCAAAGCTCACTCAAGAAGAAACAAACAACCTGATAATAGAGAAAACACTTTCTTTTAATCACACACAAATCACTCACACACATACACAAAGGATCAATAAGTTCCACACAGTATAATTTTTACCGACAATACTATCTAATCACAAGGCAATAAAACTAAAAATTGGTAACAAAATTGAGTCAAAAAAGACCTTCCATGATAAAATCTTTTAATCTTCTATTAAATAATTCCTAAATGCAGGGGAACTAAAAATTAAATTTACATAAGTTCTGAAAAATGATAAATCACTACATGTCAGCATCCACAGGATAATTTTAACACAGTTATGAGAGGAAAATGCAAAGCCTTAAAATTTTATATCATTAAAAATGTGCTCTCACTGGCCAAATCAGGGACAATATAAGCATCAAAATAAAGGAGGTAACGATTTTAACCCATTAACTAAATTATTTTAAAAATCCATGAGTCCATTCTGAATAAATGGGAAAGAAGAAGAGAAAGCCACTCCTTATCACAGAATGCCAATTATATAGGAGAAATAATGGAGTTAGAAAATAACTTCTACTGGTTAGAAAATAAATAAACCATCACAGTATTAACTGACTCAAACAAGAGTGTATGTGTGTGTGAAAGATTGATGCCTCAATAGTAACTCCCTAAAAGTACTCATTAAATTACAAAGGAACAGCTGTTAGATGCCACCTTAAACAGGTGATCAGAGGTAACATTATCAATAACCAGACCCATATGCCTTGAAAAGAACACAACATTCTTTCTGGGGCATCTCTGCCAAACTGCATAATCTGAACTTAATGACAAGAAAACTTCAGATCCAAACTGAAGGGGCATTCTACCTAGTCACCAACCTGTACTCTTAAAAAATGGCAAATTCATGAAGGACAAAGAACTACTAAGAAACTATATCATGTTAAAGACATATGACAACTGAATGTAATGTGAGATCTTACATCATCAGATAATAGGGAGCTAAAATAATGTAACTGCAACATTTAAAAAAAATTGAAATTGGATTCCAGATTTGATAGTGGTATTATATCATGATCAATATCTTCATCTGTGGTTATATATATGTGGGTCATTGTTCTCATGAATATAACTGAAGTATTTAGGAATAAAGTCCCACTATGTTTGCAACTTAATTTCAAACAGTTCAGCACCTAACATTTTTAGATATAGGTAAAAGTTTCATTTAGCAAGTGAGTTTAATAATTCACTCAATATTTTTGAGAGGTTATTATATGTTTTAAGAAGTTTTCAAAACATATAGTAATTCCTAGGATATAACCCCAAAGAATATGTGTACTGGGAAGGGGGCACAATGTGGAGTGTAATGGTCAGGGAACAAAAGCTTACACTCAGTATTCTAAGCTAAGGTATCCTGGTGCAGACCCGGTGGGCAAAACCCAGCATGGAATCAGCCTGAGTTTAAGGGGTTCTGTTGCGATCATGGACAAGGAACTTATCTTTTCCATTTTCCCATGCCTTGATTTATTCACTTACGAAACCAGAATGATGACTTTTTAAATTCCTGCCCCAAGGGCGGAGGATTGCCTGACCTGTGGTGGCGCAGTGGATAAAGCATTGACCTGGAAATGCTGAGGTCACCAGTTCGAAACCCTGGGCTTACCTGGTCAAGGCACATATGGGAGTTGATGCTTCCTGCTCCTCCCCACCTTCTCTGTCTCTCTCTCCTCTCTCTCTCCCTCTCTGTCTCTCTCTCCCCCTTTCTCTCTCCTCTCTAAAATGAATAAATTTAAAAAGAAATTTTAAAAAGGGCGGAGGATTGAGATAGTGTACTTGGAAAGCGCTTTGTAAACTTCAAAACCCCACACGTGTGTTACTATCGTAATAACTCCACGAGAGAGGCTATTAATCGGAATCCGCAAACGTAATTAAGTCTGTTGTCAAAATTTCCTACCAAACAACCCAACTAGAGGTGTCGGGTACACACGACTTGACAGAGAGCCAAAATAAGGTTTTCCTCCAAACCGTTTTTTCTACAGGAAACACCAATATAACATATAATTTAGCAGGGATTCCCGTGAACGGCCACCAACTTTTGTGGGAGTAGCTGATGTGAGAACAGAGGTAAACAAAAAATTTCCAAAGACCAAAAAGAACAGCTAAACGTGGGGCAGAAGCGGAATTAGGAAGGAGGCAACTCCGAGAGGGGCGGGGCCGGGGCGGGGCCTCCGCCCCGCCCCCACTCTCGGCGCCGCGTCCCGCGCGGCCGCTGTGTCCCAGGCGTGCCGGCCCGGCGGAGAGGCGTCGGCGAAGGACAGGTTTTCAGCAACCACCGCTGGAGTCTCCGCGAAGTCGTTACGGGCCGCCCCTCACAATCCCCATAAGTCAGGGCTCCTAAACCTCTCGGCTGACAGACGCCAAGGGGCGGAGCAGCGCCAAGAGAAGGAGGCTGCGATAGCGAGGGATCAACGCCCAGAGTGTACCTGAGCAGTAATGAATCCTTCGTACACGGTTTTCGCCCGGTTCTGTGGCAGAAGCAACGGGCACTGGTGCAACAGGCTCGCTTCCTTCTCCTCCATGGCTCGCGCTCTGCGGAGCCGCAGGGGCTTAGCCAGCCGGCCGGGCGCCGCACATGCGCAGTCGCGTTTGTGTCCGGGCCGCAATAGGCAGAAACCCAGGCATTGGCGGGAAAAATCGAGGATTGCGCGGGCGGGAAGGAGGGTCCAGGGCTGGAAAGACCACCTGGGCTCGAGCCCAGCCAAATTAGATGTGGCTCATTACGAGGTAGCATCGGCCCCAACGGGAAGCGAGAAGGGAGATTGTTCTGAGCCTCACAGATCTGACTGAACAAAATCATTCTAGCCCTGATTGTTACAAGAATCTTTTCCGGTGATTTTTCTATTTTATTGAAATTCTCCTATAACTTTAGAGTTGCATTTCTCCCAGTATACTATGTTTTTTACAATCTGTGTGTTGTAGTACTTCTTTTTTCCTGGAAGTGCCTCAACTCTTTTTCACTGTCATCAATATCCTATTAGCCTGCTCTACAGGGTCTCCTGTATACCCTCTGTGTACAGAATAATATATTAATATTATAATATTATATAATTAAGTCTGAATTACATTCATTATATAATATACAATATATTACAGTTCTGTGGCTTAACCATTTTAATCAGATGTTTTTGTATGTGAGAGACACAAATATGTAGGTACTGATCCCGATTCAAGTCAACAACAGAGTTCTTTTTTCTTTTTTTTTTTTTTTTTTCATTTTTGAGAGGAGAGAGGGGGAGAGAGAGGAGAGAGAGACGGGGGAGGAGCTGAAAGCATCAACTCCCATATGTGCCTTGACCAGGCAAGCCCAGGGTTTCGAACTGGCGACCTCAGCATTTCCAGGTCGACGCTTTATCCACTGCGCCACTACAGGTCAGCAAACTGAGTTCTGATTGTCTGCACTCACAAATATCTAAGACAAAACATGAGGAAAGATGACTTGATGAACCAGAGTTAATTATTCTTTGACAATACTGTGCATTTCTCTAACTCAGGAATGATCATCTATTCCATTTTTACTAAGAGTTGACTCTCTTATGAATATTTACTGCATGATTACTTGATATTCCAATCAATGCATCACATTTTTGAGCCCTGGTTTTTGCAAACCATCATTGTAATATGCCAAGGTTGTACAAAGATGAATAAAATACACCCCCTCCCATCTTCATTACCCTCACAATGGAATCAGGCTTCTTAAATATTCTTAAAGTTTGACAGAAATTGTCAGAGTGTTTCCGGGTGCTTAGATATAAACAAGAATGCTGCAACAATTAGATATAAATTTCACTAAAGCAGTGGTGCTCAAAATGTCATTCTGGAACCAGCAGCGAGTGTCAGCATCACCTGGGAGCTTTATATAAATGCAAATTTTCACCCTCATCAGACCTAGGGAATCACAAACTCTGGGAGTGAGACCCAATCATTTGTGTTTTAACAAGCTGCTCCAGGTGATTATGATGTACACTGAAGTATTTCCCCATGACATCTCTAACCTTTTTCAAAGTACTCAGATGCTACCTCTTTTGGAAACTTTTAATCTGCTGAAAATTGTCACTCTCCCTAATCACTTAGTATATTTTCTGGTGCATTATAAGTGCTCATTAACTATTTACTAAATTAAATGATATCAATTAGTCATATAGACAAAGTAAAAGCAAGTATTTCAAGAATTCAGAGGAAGGAAGGAATTTCTCACAAGATTTTGAGTTGGTTTTTATTTATGATACCTTAATAATCAGGCTATATAGCACTAGTATAGACTTTATGAGATTTATTTTAATTATAATATAATTAGCATGTATAAAACACTTTCATATATTATTTCATTTTGATTGCAGCACTCTTTAGGTAGATTATTTTTTTATAGTGTCTTTTTTGTACACAAGAAAACTAAGATTTAGGTATTAAGTTGTTTAAGATAGTCAGTGACCTGTAAAATGAGGATTAAACTCAAATCTTCTAAATTTTAGATTTAATAATCTTTCCATTAAAGCATGTCAGAGATGGACAACCCATCATGAAACTCAGGAAAAGCTAATCTAAAGTTGTTATAACTCATTTTAACAATGGGACTTTCATGATATTAACTTTGAAAGTTTGAAAACAGATTTGCCAATATAATATATTTATCCTTAATATAATCATAATATTTTCTCTGTAAGATCCACATATTATGAGAAAAGAGACCTAAGAACATTTTTGTCCAATAGTTTATTTCCTCAGGAAATAAAGATTTTTCATGAAAGCAATTTTAAAGATTTCATACTTTAACACCCTCATTATAGATTAAGGAAACAAAGTGCAGAAAAGAAAAGTAATTGTGTGTGTGTGTGTGTACATATATAAATATATAGACACCAAACTAATACAATTCTGGGGACACCTAACTAGGCCAGTGTTGGGCAGATAAAATGTATTATGCTCACTTTGTTAAAGAGGCCGTTGCCCAGGTGATATTAATGTGTGTTGAGAATTGTTGTAGCCTGAGGCTTGGTTTTGGGATTAAGCCTTTCCTACCCTTTTTGATGTAGGGCGGTACAATCCAATCATGCCTCAGAGAAGTGACTTTGTATTAGAGACTACCCTATTTTGTATATTGGATTAAAGGTTGTGAAGCTACACTATAAAATGGGGGCAGAACGGGACTTGGCTCTTGGTTCCTGAGATTATCATTAGAAGAGAGAGAGCAGAGGAGAGCAGAGAAAGGCCACGTGGAGGAGGCCAGGAGAAGCAGCCAAGATGGTGGAGTGCTGAGTGAGATGCCAGTTTGTGTAGAGTTTGTATTTGGGATAAGGAAGGAGATGGGGAACTGAGGAGAATAAGTCTGGTGAGCTAGAAACCTTTGATTCTAGGAAACTCGGATAAGTCAGTGGCTTTGTGAGCACTGAGTGTGACTGGGTTTTGGAGCCCAGTGTGTATTTTTACTTGCCCACCGGGTGCAAGCTAGGATTAAAGGCTATGGCCCACCAGTTTGTGGCTCCATTGTTTCTTTACCGACTGTCCGAATCCAATGCGAACCTGCATGGGCCGGGCTGCTTTGTTGGTGGCCCTGGCCGTGGCTCCTGGCTTTACAGCCAGTATCTAAACCTAGGATTCTCTATCCTAATTTACATTCTCTATCCTAATTTACTACAGTGAACTTTTGGTTAACAGACTAAATATCTTTTGATTTCTGCTACCACATCCTCAAAAAGGACTTTCTGGACTTAGAAGCTCCTGGAAACTTCTTAAATAGCAATTTAGTCTTCCATGAACAGCTGTGTACCCCTGTTCAGACAAGCTATCTTCATGACACTAACCGCCACCACCACCAATGATACACTGAATCATGCGGCCAAAGACAGCTGGCTCCTTGCATCTGAATCCTCAGAATTATCTTATTTGACTTAAATAATTTTACAAAATTTATTGCTAGATATCACCTTAGTCCTTAAGAAAAATATATACAAATCACCTTTCATTATAGTTGAATTTGCAAGTGAGCATTCCCTTTGATAAAGTCTATAATCTAAGAAATACAACTGCCAGGAAACAAGATGAGAAACCGTACAATGGTTTTTTAATTCAATGATTCAACTATTATCTTTAGATATTCAAGATTGAGCGATGAATGGATACTCACTACCATTATCAAATCCTATGTGATGTGCTGGGACGACTGTTGACATGTTGTCCAATATAGGACAGCAGTGCTCACCTCCACAGAGAATACTCAGTAAATTTAACAATGGAAAGCCAAGGAATTATTACCACCATCAGCATTATTTCAATTTGGGAGTCACTCTGACAAACTGTATGCAGATCTTCACCAAAGTTCAAGATCTTCAGGGCATCCTAAGCATGACTTCTTTTATATACTCTCCCTGAAAAATTAGTAGTGTTTAAATGCTATTTTCTGAGAGAGAACTGTATGCTTTAACATAGAATAATCTTAAAACATTTTGGTGAATGAAAAACCCAAGTTTTATAATGGTATATTAACTACTAGACCATTTATGTTGAAATAAGTGACAATATATTACTAGTAGTAATTATGCTGAGGAAGAGAGATAGGGGACAAGGAATGCGGGTAATGGCCTTAAACTTTTCCCTTATCTGTTATATTTCTTTTTAAGGAAAATTATTAGTCTTTAAATTTTAAATTAAATTTAAAATACTTATACTATTGACATTTCAATTAGCATCTATTTCTACTGTATTGCTTAAATTTCAACTTTGTTCCAGGTATTTCTTCTCCCAGTTTCCATCAACAATGTTAGAAGATGAATGCCGGCCATTAACATTAATTAATGATTAACATTAATTAATGAGATTAACAAGGGAGAGACTTCTTAAGTAGGCAGAACCTTGGAAAATAGTAAAGTTAAGAAAGAATAGAAGACTATAAATTCAAGAGTCTTCTCAAAGATTGTAAAAGCAAGCATAATAGGATAATAATATCCTATTATGTATAAGAACATGCCATAAAAAGGAAAAGAGGAAAGATATTCATCTTAAGGTGTGGTCAGCAGTGTATAATGCCTCATAATGGTTAAAAAGTTGAGAATTACTGGTTAGCCTTTGGATTTGATTATTGCAAAAGCATTGACTAACTTTAAAGAGTAGAGTGCCCTTGCCTGTAATCTATCCAAACACATAAAAGAAGCAGCTCAAAATAATGATGTGGTAAATAGTCTTGGCATTGTTTTTAAGTCTTGAGAAGAACGTCTTGATTTTAAACAAACTATAAAGACTTAGTTATGTGACCACAGTTGGATAGGTGATATATGGAAAAGATATCCTAGCTTGTACTACCCTATTCAAACTCCACAGGAGCAAAGTTCTTTGTTAAGTAGGTTTTACCAATAGTGAGCTTAGATCTGTGGCAGGTCAAGAATAATAATTTCTGCCTTAATCCAGGCAGTAAACCCAAGGAGCAATGACACCCAGAACCCAAATACAGATGAACAAAGTAGTATTTAAGGGTTAAATCTGCTAAAAGAATTAATGGGTTGGGATCAGAGAAGGGAAAGAGATTAGTGAAATTATATATACATAACACAGCGTTATAGAGAGCAGGACAGCAAATCCTGGAGGGAAGGGGGGAAGGTGTTGGGGGGAGGGGGCAAGGGAGATGTCAAAGGGAACACGGAGGTGGGGGGAGATATATTTGATGGGACACTTAAATCTATGTAAATACAATAAATTAAATCAATAAAAAAAATTTTTTAAATCTCATTACCCCAAGAACCACTGATTGTCTATACATACATACATTCACCAATGTGATTGTGCATGTGTATATTAAATATGTGTCGCTCTTTAATTTATTAGTCCTATGTCTGAAAATCCATTTTAAGGTAAAATTCATAAATATGAGAAATAGCCACTTAATAAAAACAGAACCATGAAAAAAAAAAGAATTAATGGGTAACAGGAGTAAACTGGAACAGGAGAATATAAGCTCATATAAAGAAATAATAAAGAAGTAAATTTATTCAAAAAGTCTCTGAAGATTCCTGAGTTTCTGTGAAATGGGACAACCAAAGTTATCAGACATCCCTCTTCTCCAGCAAAGCACAAAAAGACCTTCTTCCTGAAAAACATCATCCCACAGGAATAGATTAACAACTTACATTTTTTTAATGAGCACCTGGAAGATATGCTTTCAGATGGGTAACAACCAAACAAAGATTACAACTCAGGTAATAAGTGTTATAGTATGGGTGGGAGAATAGATGAGAACTATTCATAGGGGTATAAAAACTTGGGAAGTCCACAACAGTAGAGGTTGTGGAGACAAAGAGAATAATAAATGCTTAGGGCTAGGATAGAAAAGTTGTTAAGTGGAGAATGAAGGATACAGAAAGAGAATGGAAGGGGGAAAAAATGACTTCATTTATTTTGAAATTTTGCCTGAAGCTAGTCAGTCCCATTTACCCAAGGATACCAGAAGGAAAGCAAGAGAAAAAGTCTACACAAGGAGGAAAAAGATGCACAAAGCCCTCATTTTTATTCTGAAAAACCAATGCTGATAAATAAAGGGGGATGAAAAGGAACATTTGTATGTAATCTTACCACTTCTCAATTATAAATTTCTGATAGTGCTTTCAACCATCAAAATATGTTAAACTATTTTAATACACAAATGCCTAGGCTGTATCTTTGACTACTGGTTCTCAAAGTGTGGTCCCAGCAACATCAACATCACCTAGAAATATGTCAACACAGCCTTAGTGAATTTCTTAATTATGGGAAATGAGCTCAGCAATCCATGTTTTAACAAGCGTATGTTTAACAAATTTATGTTTTAACAAGGGATTCTGATGCAAGCCAATATTTGAAAACCATTACCCTAGACTTAGTAAATCTGTATTTTCACATCTGATTCTATTGTGCAGACAGTTGAAAGTCAATGCACTAAATCAAGTGAATAATTGTTCAGAGAGAGCTTTTACAGTTCCAAGCTCACAGCTGGCCATATAGTTAAATCTTAGAAGATATAAGCTAAGTGAATAAACATAGTTTATTAGTGCCAAAGCATTATTTAAAAGGCTGCCTTAATGCAGAGATCATTTTAATTATGAAGAGAGAAACTTTTTTTTAAAGCCTAAAAGATTAATACCAATTTGAGTTTAATACTAGAGAGCTAAAATTTTATTGATCTTTCTCTCATGGTCCCAAGATTGCTGCTGGAGATCTGGCCACCACTAGATGAAAAGGCAATGATAGCTTTCCCAAAGGCCTTTTTGAACAAGTCTTATGTCACACTGGCAATCTCCATATGCAAAGAATCTGGGAAATGCAGTTTTTCAGCTAAATACGTTTCCAAGAATTCTGCTAGTAAAAATAAAGGAGAAAATGAGTGGGATGGGTCACTTTTCATTTCTGCAACACTCTAAAATCTCCCCTCCAAAAAACAAGATTTGGGCTTTACTGACAAAACTTTACTAATGAAATGCATACTTTATATAACAAAATTTTAGACTAAAGATCCATTATAGGCCCTGGCTGGTTGGCTCAGTGGTAGAGTGTCAGCCCGGGATATGAAAGTTTCAGGTTTGATTCCTGGTCAGGGCACACAGGAGAAGTGACCATCTGCTTCTCCACCCCTTCTCCCTTTTCTCTCTCTCTCCCTCTCTCTTCCGCTCCTACAGCCATGGCTCAAATGATTTGAGCAAGTTGGCTCTGGGCAGTGAGGATGGCTCCATAGCCTCTTCTCAGGAGCTCAAATAGCTCAGTTGTCAAGCAACAGAGCAGTGGCCCCGGATGGGCAGAGCATCGCCCACCGGTAGGGGGTTTGCTGGGTAGATCTCAGTCAGGGTGCATGTGGGAGTCTGTCTCTCTGCTTCCCTGCCTCTCACCCTCCCACTTAATTAAAAAATATATCTATGTCCATTATAAATATGATTACTTTCCAAGATACTTTCCTCTATATTTTTTTTTCAAGATTATTTTTCTTTTCAAAAATATATCAAAAGTGACTTATATTTTGTTGACTAACTGAAGTGACATCATCTATAAAAGTATAAAGGATTAAGAAATCAGCTGAATAGAGATCTATATTATAATGATATATCTAACAAATAGGATAGGGAATCCATGAAATTACAAGTATATTTTCCATCCTAAATGTTCTTCAAGTATAAAAATATAAATGATATGATTTTGGTTTATGCCATTTCTTCAAAGAATCCTTTGTTGATAGGGATAAGATTTGCCAAAATAGCAATTTTGTTTCTATTTAATGTTGTTTGTTTTTATCTACAGACAACATAGAGCAAATAAAGTAACACAGATAATCTATAATGTGAAAATAACTGATTTAACACAATCTTGAGAAATAACTAAATTAACAAAAACAAAATTTTCTGTACAATTCAGAAATAATCTTATACATATATAGTTATTTGAAAATAAAAACAATTTAATTGTCTATCAAAAATCAGTAAGATTTTTTATTCTTCAAAATTTTAATTATATAAAGTCAAGTTTAGAAAGTCTATGGGGAAATAGATATAATCATACATTGCTGATAGTTATGTATAATTAGCAAAATAGTTCTAAAAAGCAATCTACTTATATATAGCAGTAACAATAAAAATTATTTTCTTCTGAGTAAGTACTACTTAAGGGAGTATATCCCAAGAAAATAATACAAAAAAGTTTATAGAACTAGGAGACAACCAATAAGTTGAAAATAATCAAATTATATAACATGATAGAATATATAAAAGCCATTAAAATGACATATAAGTGTATATATGTGTGCATAATTTTGGTACGTAAAATGTATATATGAAATCCTGATCTGTGAAAAGAGCAAAACAGTATACAGAGGAAGAGAAGAAATGTATATAATTAATATATATATATTTTAAAGGTAAAGTATCTTCCATTTTTCTATATAAAACAAAGTATTTGACAGTACCATGAATTTTTTAAAATAAAGCATTGGCAAAGATTTTTATAAATGTAAATGCTCTCAGACTTACAATCACCTGTTGAGTTAAAGGAAACAAAGTATAATGAAAAAAGAGGAGAAAATTTAGCTCAAATGCTTGATTTTGCATAGATCTCTAAGGTCCTTTACAATTCTAAAAGTGAATTTGTAAGAAATGAACGAATTCTAAAACAGTAACTGTAGTTAAATATAGATAGATAATCTGAATAATAAATCTAAAAAAACCCATACTTGGAATATTGTATTCATATTGTCATTTACCTGAATGTGTTTGTAAAATTTAAACTGGGATGCTGACATTGGATATTTTTCTTTTCTAGTCAACAATTAAAAAGACAAATTTGTACCCTTTTAGTTGGATAATAATGTTCTAAAAAAATCATGTAGGAAAGTTATAAACCAATTATTGCAACAAGAAGTAAAGTTTATATTCAGTATGGAGTAAGCAGTAACAAAGAGTTGAAGCAAATTAATAAGGTTTTATTATTTTTTTGATAAATTAAGAATTCCCAAAACTATGAACTAAAATCCTTACAAATTCAGATGTTATTCATCTCCCTTCTGTAGGTTCTTATTCTTCAGAACTTATTATACATTGTCACTTCAAAATTCAAGGTAATTTTATATACCCATATATAACCATTTCAAATTGACAAAAATATTTTAAGTAATTATAGAAAATTAGCAGAACGTTTAAAATATTCTTTAAAATCTTAAGAATGTAAAATTGGGGGGGGTTGTAAAATAATTATATTCTCCAAATAGTAGCTCCTACAAAGATTCATATTAAAAAGTTTATAAAGCCTGACCAGGTGGTGGCACAGTGGATAGAGCGTCGGACTGGGATATGAAGGACCCAGGTTTGAGACCCTGAGGTCACCAGCTTGAGCGTGGCTCTTCTGGTTTGAGCAAGGCTTAATAGATTGAGTCCA
Organism: Saccopteryx bilineata; assembly: GCF_036850765.1. NCBI lineage: Eukaryota > Metazoa > Chordata > Mammalia > Chiroptera > Emballonuridae > Saccopteryx > Saccopteryx bilineata. The sequence goes on from NC_089492.1 coordinate 114,391,215, forward strand.
AAGTCACTGGCTCAAGCAAGGGGTCACTTGGTCTGCTATAACCCCCCCTTCCCCTTCAAGGCACATATGAGAAATCAATCAATGAACAACTAAGGAGCTACAATGAAGAACTGATGTTTCTCATCTCTCCCTCTTCTGGTTTAGCTGTTCCTATCTGTCCCGATCTCTGACTCTCTCTGTCTCTGCCACAGAAAAAAAAAAAAAAAGTTTATAAAGGAAAAGATGGTATGAAAAGGAGAAGGTACAAAGAAAAAGATGACACTGTCAAGGTTGGCTGGTTAGTTTTATAGCTGAGATTCCATATGAAAAGCTGATTTACAAAGATAAAAGATGTGATATCACACAAATTTTTAAGACTCTCCAATGTATTGATATTTACTCTCTAGACCCGTGATGGTGAATCTATGATATGCATGTCAGCACTGACACGCATAGCCATTTTCGGTGACACGCGGCTGCATGCGGCCGCATACCAGAGAAGTATGGGGCCGCAAGCCGAGAAGAAGGTTTCATCCTTGGCTCCTGCACAGCCAGGTGCTATAGCCAAGGATAAAATATTTGCTGTAGTGTAGACACTCTGTGCCGGAGGTCTGTAGGCCAAAACAACAGAACTCCGGCACAGAGGGTCTAGTTCTGGGACTTCTGGTTAGGCCGTTAGGGGATCTTCAACCTCACTTCCGGCCAGCGGAGCAGGGAGCAGTGGAATGCCATGGGGGACGCATCTCTGGGGCCCTGTGATCGCCATTACCAGCAGCCACATAACCACAGCAACCATCATCCAATCTACTGTTCTGGGGTGTCGTGGATTTCTAATTGACCATCATTACTGAGATAAGTGAGGGGGAGGCTGGGAGAGGCGAGGGCTTGTGCTATGGGTGCCATTTCCCGACATTAGAAATAGCGGCAGCTATCTTAATTTACATAGGATGCAATTTGCAGAATCTCAAGACAGCATCTGGGCTCAGGTGTTTGTCAACTTGAGGTCAAAGCTTGAGAATCTGGAAAGGTGCTGCTTGGAGAATCAAGAGGAGTGCCACTACAAACAGAAAATTTGAAGTGCCTGAAACTGATTACCAGACACTTTCAGCACCCTGAAAAATATAGCAATGGCTTTACTCACAATTTTTCCCTCAATGTACTTTTGTGAGACCTTATTCTCAGCTTTAAATAATATCAAAACCAACAAAAGAAACAGATTGACAGATGAAGTTAGTAGCGCTTGCTTGGGCTTGAAGTGTACAAAATACCAACCTTCAGTTGAAGATTTAGCCAATGAAATTCAACAACAAAAAGTCACTAATAGACAGGTTAGTTAAAGAATTCCCCCTCCCCCTCACTTATCTTAGTTCAGGGCACCCCACACAAGTTAAATAATATCAAGACCAACAAAAGAAATTGACTGACAGATGAACAAAGAAGTCACTAAGCAGGTAAGTTAAATAATTAGTTTTTGGTTTATTTAATACAGTTATATATTACAATTATACATTTTTGTTATTTAAAATATAAATATCGTGAAATTATTATTTTTTTCTCGAAGTGACACACCACCCGAGTTATGCTCGGTTTTTTGGCGAATTTTGACACACCAAGCTCAAAAGATTGCCCATTACTGCTCTAGACATATATATTAATATAAATATATTTATAGTTTTATACTATTATGTTTCATATAAATTATAATAGTGTAAAAGTTATTTTCTATATTTAAAATCTGCCTAATTTTCTTAAAAAAAAGAGAGTATCTTAACTTAATGTGCATGATTTAGCAGAAGTTACAACCTAAAACCAGGTAAATTCGGAAGAATATGAAAACTGAACTCACTGTATAAGCAAATAGGTTCACCCAACAAAGGCAAAGCCCCACAGGCAACCTATTCCCCAAAATAGTCTTAGCCTATTCTTTATTTAGTTAATTTTTAATTCATTCAATTTTACATATATACAACTTTATGTATTGTGTGATAAACCATAGTCTTTAGGACATTCTAAATGAAGCAATACCTATGTCAAATGTGACTTTGAGTGACAATGGGCAAGGATGAATTTGGGAGACCACAAAGAAGAATGTACTTCTTTCCAATGGGCAGAATAAAAACCAAATTAAGAAACATTTTCTGCTCCCCGGGCTTCTTACAGTCCCTAACCTGAGGGATTTGTTACCCTCTATAAACTTAAATTGCCCAAATAGCAGCCTCACAATGGATGAGTCCAATGGACCAAAATGTGAGCATACTTTCACTGTTCAAGAAATCTGAGAAGACTTCTGTGTGTAAAAATAACTTTCTCGGCCCTGGCCGGTTGGCTCAGTGGTAGAGCGTCGGCCTGGCGTGCAGGAGTCCCGGGTTCAATTCCCAGCCAGGGCACACAGGAGAAGCACCCATCTGCTTCTCCTCCCCTCCCCCTCTCCTTCCTCTCTGTCTCTCTCTTCCCCTCCTGCAGCTGAGGCTCCACTGGAGCAGAGTTGGCCCGGGCACTGAGAATGGCTCTATGGCCTCTGCCTCAGGGCTAGAATGGCTCTGGTTGCAACAGAGCAACACCCCAGATGGACAGAGCATCGCCCCCTGGTGGGCATGCCTGGTGGATCTGGGTCAGGTGCATGCGGGAGTCTGTCTGACTGCCTCCCCGTTTCCAACTTCAGAGAACTGCAAAGGAAAAAAAAACAAAAAAACAAAACAAAACAAAAAAATAACTTTCTCTCATAATAATTAAATAATTTTCTGTGTGCCCCAAGTGAGTTTAGTTCAGTATCAAAATATTTTGGAGCCTACATTGTTTTGAGTTCTAATGATTTAAAACAAGATGACTTTGCATATGTGTACAAAACTTTAACATCAAAGTAACTCAATGGCAGTTCAGTATATCTGACATAATCAATAAATCCTCTGTCCCAAACCATCTTAATGAATTTACTCTGTGAAAAATTCTTTTTGATATTTTGACTACTTTATCTTTTAATAATCTGATTACCCAAAGCCTTTTCTATTAGAAAATAATCAATTATGGACATAGCTAAAATTATCTTAGTTTTTTTTTTTTTTTTTTTTTACAAAGATAGAGAGAAGCATCAACTCATTTTTCCACTTAGTTGTGCCATCCATTACTTCTCATGTGTCTTGACCAGGGCTGGAAGCTGGCGCTCTTGGGCCAAGCCAGCCACCCAGGGATCTAATCAGCAATCTTGGCGCTCCAGGATGGTGCTCTATCCAGTGTGTCACCAGCCAAGGCATCTCAGTGTTTAATTAAGTCAAAAAGAAAATTATGTTTTATCTCAGTTAAATAACAGAGTAGAAAACAGTACAATTGGTCTGATTTATCCAAATTGGAAATCTTTCAGAAGAACTTACCCATTTACTAGTAACTCTCCTTTATTATTGTCAGGAATAATGTCCTGTGCTGCCCAAATTCCCCTGCATGAGTGACTGGCATCAACTCACCTACTGGAAAGATCATCCATTGAAAACTCTCAGCAGCCAACTGTTCTCTGTGAATTGTTGCCCTCTGTTGAAAAGTGAGCTGGCTAGCCCAAAGTCATGACCTGTCCCCAGGGCAGTATGTATCTAATGATTGCCAGTGCAGGGGTATAAAGGCCTCTCTCCCTCAAGAGCCATCTTGGCTTCAGAGCTAGTGTAATCAGCAGAGGTCTTTGTGCCTGAAGTACAGTCCCACTTTTCCCTCTACCTGATCCTGCTTCCTTCCATTCATCTACAGGTATTGGTTGAATCCCAGAAAAATACCTAATAAACTTTCTCCTTATAAATTTTTCCTCTCTAAATCTGCTTCCTGGGGAACCTAACCTGTGACAACCATCCATTAACATACAAATAAATATATGTGCAGGCTAACTACTATGATTGTCTAGGAATAACATTTTAATAAAGGGAATTACAGTCATTTGCATATTTTTATTCATATTGGTTATGTTAACTGAGCTTTTCTAGTTATTTGTTATTCCAATTGGGTAGCTGAGACAAGGATTACTACCCACATTTTATAGCTACGTAAACTAAGTCTTAAAGAGAAATGGGTTCTTGATTCCAGGCAGAAATTATTTATGAACACTTACGTACCAGTGGGGAGAGAATAAAATGATGCAGCATTTTTTAAAACATGCTGGAAGTGGCCCTGGCCAGTTGGCTCAGCGGTAGAGCATCGGCCTGGCGTGCAGGGGACCCAGGTTCGATTCCCGGCCAGGGCACATAGGAGAGGCGCCCATTTGCTTCTCCACCGCCCCCCTCCTTCCTCTCTGTCTCTCTCTTCCCCTCCCGCAGCCAAGGCTCCATTGGAGCAAAGATGGCCCGGGCACTGGGGATGGTTCCTTGGCCTCTGCCCCAGGCGCTAGAGTGGCTCTGGTTGCAACAGAGCGATGCCCCGGAGGGGCAGAGCATCGCCCCCTGGTGGGCAGAGCATCGCCCCTGGTGGGCATGCCGGGTGGATCCCGGTCGGGCGCATGCGGGAGTCTGTCTGACTGTCTCTCCCCGTTTCCAGCTTCAGAAAAAATACAAAAAAAACACACAAAAATACACGCTGGAAGTTTTTTAAAAAGTTAACTATCTTTAGAATTACTGTATGACTTAGAAATTCTACTTAGGCATACACCTAAAAGAAATGAAAATGTATAGCCACATAAAATCTATACATAGATGTTCATAACACCATTATTCTTAATAGCCAAAAAGTGGAAACAACCTAAGTGTCCATCAACTCATGATTCAGTAAATAAACAAACTATGGTATATCCATACAATGGAGTAGTATTCAGCCATAATTGATGTACTGATAGATGCTACAACATAGATAAACCTTGAAAACATTAGATTAAGTGAATGAAACCAGTCACAAAACACCACATATGATTGTATGGATAAAATAACCGTTTTATAATTTCTATTTTGACTTTGGCATAGTTCCTAGTACATAACAAGAACATATATTTGATAATTCCTTTTATATTGAGTAAGCTTCCAAATTCTTGTAAATGTGAGGGAGAGTCAATGAGAGAAATATTGTTTTGGGGGCTGAAACTTAGAAGACAGATTTTAGCAGGATTTATAAATACACATCATTAGTATAGAGCAGTGATTTTCAACCTTTGTTTCTCATGCACTCATAAACTAATTACTAAAGAAAAAGGGGCCCTGACCTCTTTCTTCTCCCTTAGTAACTAATTTATTTGTGCCATGAGATGAAAATGGTTGTATTTAGTCAGGGGCACTGACCTTAGTAATTAGTGTGTGTTTGTGCCATGAAAAAAAAAGGTTGAAAATCACTGGTATAGAGATACATTAGTAACAGAAACCTTAGGAGTGAATAAGACCATCTACCGCCCTGGTCCATGAACCTCACTGTTGATCAAATTCATTTGGGCAGTTTTAAGAAAATGCAGATGCTTGGTTTAACCTCAGAATTTCTGATTTAAATATCTGGGAGTGTAATAAGCATCATATATATTTTTTCAAACTTCATATTATATATGTTAAATGTACAGCCAATATTGGAAATCTAAGATTTGTTTTTTTTCCTGAATTGTAGTCACTATATTGTGTTTACTCACAAGACACAGCATGCAGTGTGGTAGCTCAAGCAGTGGCTATATTTTGAACAGTCTTTCTGGTTTTGCCAAAGAAAACAGGAACTCACTGTTAGTCTCTTTCTGTAAAGTAAAAGGCCAGAAAGTCGTTGGCACAATGTAGAGGAAAGAATCGAAAGACTTTGGGAGATAAAGAGTTAGATTAAATGGATCATGTGTCTCACCTCTATACCCTGGCAGGGCCTCGAAGACCCTTCTCCCTCGCCAGTAAAAATAGAGTGGAAAGGGAAATACCCAAATATTTAAAAATGCTTTGCTAGCTCTTTTTATTCCCCCCTGGGCTTGGAATGCTGTTGGAAAGAGATACAATAAAAATGGTGTTCCTGATCTCAGTGGGGATGTGAGGAGCCACCTGAGGCCTGGCCTAGGTGATGACTGTTAACAGTCTGAAGCAAAATGGGTATTGTTTTAATAGCCAGATGCTACACTCAGGGATCAGGGAATGGCTTCAGGAGCAGAAATCTCTGGCTGTGGTTAATTAATCATGGGGTCTCCAGGAATGAAATAGACAGACAGGCAATTAAGGTGTGCCTTGATTTATTTAACCAAAGCTATTCTAGGATTGATGAACAGAGGCCTCATAGGAGCCAATGTGCTAGAGAATTTTTGGTTCACAGACCCAGTGAAGGGGAGGCTAGTACCTAGGAGAAACGATCCTGCTGTACCACTACCCAGGCACACTGCGAATCTTCTGTTGTGTCCTTCCTAATGGGGCTGGCAGTCGTCAACCTGAATAGTTGTGCATTGAGGAAAGGGAAACACTTAAACTCCAGAAATATTGGATCACTGATTCCTGGGGAGCTATAATTCCACTGTAATCAGCTGGTTAGAATGAAGGATCATTATAGAGTGCAGATTTTAAATGTAATAATGACTGGAGTTTATTTCACGGTAGCCTGAGTGGGACTTACTTTCTTGGGGTCACTTTCTCAGATCCTGAGTGAAGTTGGAATATAATATAAGAAAATGGCAGAATCCCACAGTTTCTAACACCATAAGGGCCAGGGCCCAGGGGCCACTGCCATTGCGGCCATGTAGATGCACATTCTCATTGGATTCAGACAGACAGTAAAGAAACATGGAGCCAAAAAATGGTGAGCCATGCCTTTATTAAAGTCTTGCACCGACCAGTGAGCAACACACAGGAAAAACATTTCCCTTTCACTCATTCAGAGCTTCCAAAGCCCTGACATATTCTCCGGTTCCACGACCAGGAGAATCTTCTCCGGTTCCTCCTGGAATCAAAGGCTCCACCAGTCTCAGAAGAGCTCACAAAGCCCCTCAGCTCTGGTTCTCCATCTGCACACCTTCTCTTTCCTTGCCAACATGGCTTCTTCTTCAGCACTCTGCATTCTCTCACCTCTTCTCTCACTCTGCAAACCTGGCTTCTTTCTCCTCTTCTCCTTCTGCTCTCTTTTCAAAACTTTTTGGCACGAAAACCTCTCTTCCAGCAAACATTAGCTAAACAATGTCCCCTCCCAAGCAGAAAGGTAATTTGCAATTTCACAGACCACATATACCTGGTGCTGCTCAGCCCCCAAAGCAAACTATAGGCGAGCAAACATAAAAAAAAATCATATTTTACAAACTTATTTGACCAACAGCTAATATTTTAGGAAGATACAAGTGGAGGCCAATTGGTACTCTTCTTTTCTGCCAAAATAAGCCAAGAACAAGAGCACTACAACCATGGAGGTTGCTTCCTAGAAGGTGTAGATTTGGTGGTTAATTTAACAGGATAATTTGCCTTCTGCAGTCTCAAAGGTCTTGGAGAATGACTGTGGATTGTTGGAAACTGTATGGCCAGGGGCTGCCATCGTGGCCATTCACATGCAGGTTCTCATTGAATTTGGGGCAGATGGTAAAGAAATGGTGGAGTCCGAGGATGGTGGGCCATTCTGTTTATTGGTGTCTCACCAAGACAGGCAAGCCACAAGTAAAGCAGATTTTCTGCTTTTCCCATAGAGGGCAAGGGATCAGGGAGGCCTCTGCAATGCTGATGGCAGGAACTGAGAGCAAGAGCCCCTGGTCTGCTTCATTTTACAGTGTAGAAAATTAAATTCTTTAAGCCAGTATACAAATAAGGAAGTCTCTGATACAAAGCCACTTATCTGAGACATAAATGGGATTTCTCATAAGAGTGCACCACTCCCTATCATGCAACAGGCAAGGGTGTGGGGAAAAGCTTGGTTTTGAGAAGACCTTAGTATTAGAAGGGAGGGAAAGGCTTAGTCTTAAAACTAAGCCTTAGGCTATAAGGACTTTGCTAGCTTATAGCCTGTATCCCACACCCAAAGTGAGCAAACATATATATCACATTTATAAACTTATTTGACCAACAGAAACAAAATCAGTTGAAGGTCCAGTTGTGGCTGCTATTGTGTCGTGTAGACAATGACTTCTCAAAGACCATATGGGGTGCGCTGGGGACCTAGGGGAGACTGCATCACAACCCCCTATACAGGTTTCATGTGACAGCCCTGACCCCCAGTCCTTATGGGTATTTATTGATACACACAAAATAGAAATAGGGACAAGAATGAGGAAGTCAGAAAGGGGAACTTCTTTAGAGAAAATTAAAGGGCAAGTTAGTAGTTCAAATGTCCCCACCTATTGATTAATAGAGAATTGCTAATTGTATTTCTATTGTGCTGCATTCAGCACAATACTGTGTTCAATACTTTCCTCAGTATGCCACTGTGGCCTTTCCCTCAGGGCACACTGGACTCTGTCCCTGTTTTATGTTCCTATTCAGGGCCTCTACGCTATTGTAGATTTTTTTTCTCCTTACTAGAATAAACTAATGTATCTTTTAACATATATGGTACAGTTATTGGTCCTGCCAAAACATTTTTTATATACTTGGTGTAAAGGCATCACCAGAAGTTTGCCTTCACTGACAGAAGCACCAATAAATCTTTATTGCCATGCTTCAGGGATATGTCAGCTCTCTAACTATGTACCATCTAGTTTGCTGGGACCTTGACCGTGTTACCACTTTGATCCAAGTAGTACAGTGGTCGGCAAACTGTGGCTCGCAAGCCACATACAGCTCTTTGGCCCCTTGAGTGTGGCTCTTCCACAAAATACCATGTGCGGGTGCTACCTCGATAAGGAATGTACCTTCCTATATAGTTAAAGTTTAAAAAATTTGGCTCTCAAAAGAAATTTCAATAGTTGTACTGTTGATATTTGGCTCTGTTGACTAATAAGTTTGTCGACCACTGAAGTAGTACATCATTTTGATCTGATACCCACAAAACATCAGGCTGATAGAACATTGTTGGGCAAATGAGTTTGTATAATCTGTATTTTCTGGTTTTGCTCACTCTTATTGTTAAAAATGGCAGCTGCTCATGTGATAACACTCTCACATGATACAGCTGATTACTTTCATGCTTGAGAAGGGGCTTGGTTATGCTAACGTGTGCTGGGGGAGGACTTTCATGTTGAAAAAATTTAAAAGGAGGAGCTAGGAGGCCATTTTTTGGGGAGAGAGACCACGTTGTTATAGGATAGAGAAGCCATGTGATTGGAGGAGAGGAGGCAGTCAAGATGGCCGGGTGCTGAAGGAGAAGCCAGTTTGTGCAGAGAGGAGAAGGGAGATAGGGAACCAGAAGGATAAGACTGGTGGGGGCCTTTGATTCTAGGAAAACTCAGATGTGTCAGTAATTTTTTGAGCACTGAATGAGTGGGTTTTGGAACCCACTGTGTTTTTGTTTACTTGCTTTCCGAGTGTGAGCTAGGAATAAAGGTAATGGCCCACCAGTTCTTGGCTCTGTTGCTTCATTACCGTCTGTCCGAATCAAATGTGAACCTGCAAAAGCCAGGCAGCTGTGATGCTGGCTGTGGCTACTGGCCTTACAAACATGAAGATCCGAAAATTCAAATGATCTTGGATGCTTTTGTCAGTCACATGTATGTCTGTGAAATACCATAAAAATAAAGATCTCTCATAAGATAGTGAAGGGCCTAGGTGTCTGAGGGTCTGTGGCATTCCAGGCTACTCCTTTCAATAAGGGTATCTGAACTTTGAATACGGCTTCTTTGTATGTCTTACTCTGCCCATCAACAAGATGACCCAAATTTTTTCCATCTATAATTGGAATTCATAATAAAAGAAAGCTTAGCACCTGGTCCACTGTTGCAGTGCATGTAACTGTCAACAGGTCCTTATGACCAAGAGCTCTCATGATGCTCAAATTATCTACACTAGGCAAATACCGAATAGACACTTGATAACTCCCAGTAGTTGATACACAGAGAAGGATCTCAGGTTTGGACAAAGGCCATGCCCTCTTCTGTAGTTAACATTGTGTGAAAAAGTTCCTGACTTGATATTAGCTCTGGAGGAAACTAACCATGATTTAAGATCAGTGGCCGTTTCCATGCCATGCAGGTTCTCATTGGATTCAGGCAGATGGTAAAGAAACTGTGGAGCCAGAAAATGGTGGACCATTCTATTTATTAAAGCTTCATAATGGCAGACGAGCAAACAGGCAGGGAAGACCACTTCCCTTTCTCATCACAGACCCTCATCAGTATCAGCACTCCTGATTCACTCCCTGGCCTCTCCAGCAAAGCAGGCTGTGGGGAAAAACCCTTCTCCAGCAAACAATAGCCACTCCCAAGCAGGAAGGCAATCCACAATTTGCAATCTACCACCCTGAGGGCAAGCAACCACAGCCTTTCATAGGTTATACACACCTGGTACTGCCCCAATACAAGCGAGAAAACCTAAAAAACATTTGTTTACCCAATATTCCACCCCTTTGCTCATTTCACAATTTACACCATAGGTATCCCTGTGCAAAGAATGGGGTACATTATATAAACAAACAAACCATAACAACAGTATAAGTTATACAATTACAACAATTACAAAGGTTCCCTATACAATATTTCCCTGAGCACTCTGCCCAAGGTGCAAACTTGAGACCCATCTCTAGCCCCCTACTCCACAGTAGGTGGAAGGGCCTGTATAGTCCAGGGCTCTGTTCATGGAAACCTTTAAGTGTTCTTGGTGCATCTCTCCAACTGGATGAGAACAGCTACCCAGTGCAAGAAGGCCTCCACCGGAGCTGCGCTCCCCCACTGGCATCTCTCATACTTTCCAAAAGTAGCATCCAGCAAGAGAGCTGGTGTCCCCCTCTGGTTGTAGTCCAAAAGTCCATTACACCTCTCCATGATCAGTCCATGATAGACAGCCCAGCTGTCTGTGCAAATTACCAAGGTAAAAGTCCATTACAGGAAACTAGGTTCACATGGGCCCTGAGACCTCCCCCCTCATCCCTGCCTTAAGGATGAGTGCATGGCAACAGTGGCCAACCTCTCCATCTCTGCTCTGGAGAGCATGATGCTGTCTACCCCTATGTCCCACAATCGCAGCAACCAGACTACCAGTGCCCCCAACTCCATCAACTCTGTTTGGGTGTAGGGCCAGATCACAGAGTGCTCCACCACCTGGGGAGACTGTGGCTGCCCCAGAGGGACTTTCTGTTGCTGGGTTTTTACCTTCTGGGCAACCACTGGCCAAGCTCTGAGTGTGTGGATGGCAGCTTCAGCCTGAGCCTCTTCATCCTCAGAAGAGGAGCTGGAAATGCCTGCTTCTGCCGACTCAAAGCCGCTCTACCAGCACAGCTCCATCTTTAGCTCCTGCAGTGGCTGGCTCTCTGCCTGAAGCTCAACCCACAGTTGTTCCTCCAAAGCTGCGAACTTTCAACTTCCAGGGCAAACTGCAACTCGAAAACCCACTTGGCCTCCTTCTCCAGAGACCTTTCCAGTTCCAGGAGCTATACCTGCAGTTCTGGGATCAGCATCTCTTTTTCCCGTGACCATTCCAGCTCATGCCATTGCTGCTGCTTGGTTTGCAGATCTCGGGCAGCCTCTTGCAAAGAGCTCTTGGTTTCCTCTAGCAAGGCTGTAAAAAATAGCCAACCCAAAGTCCCCAAAAGGGGTGCCATGGGCAACCATAGACTGGGGAGCAATGACCACTCCTGTACCCCACTCCTCAAGGGTGTTGATGACTCCATATCAATCTGATCTGTATCTTGCTGGCTGTGCTAGATGTAATGACAGTGGCCGCTGCCATAGCCATGCAGGTTCTCATTGGATTCGAACAGACAGTGAAGGAACTGTAGAGCCAGAAAATGGTGGGCCATTCTGTTTATTAAAGTCTTGTAATGGCCGATGAACAAACAGGCAGGGAAGACTGCTTCCTTTTCTCCTCACAGGCCCCCATCAGTCTCAGCACTCCTGACTCACTCCTTGGCCTCTCCAGCAAAACAGACTGTGGGGAGGGGGACCCTTCTCCAGCAAACAATGGCCACTCCCAGGCAGGAAGGCAATCCACAATTTTCAATCTACCTCCCTGAGGACAAGCACCTACAGCACCTACAGCCTTTCATAGATGATACACAAACACCAAGCTGCCCAAACAGAAGTGAGTAAACCTAAAAAAAAAGCTGTTCACCCAACATCATGGGATTCCATTTGGCTCCTGCTGTTCTTCATGAACTATGTTCTATCTAATCATCCCAGCCATACAGTTTGTGGTGCCCTGAAATTTAAACACTAGAAATGATCTACATTCCTATGCCTTCAGCAAACTGCCATACTTGTTTGAACGGTACAATGATATCCTAGAAAGAGTTTCCTGTGAAACTCTCTGAGGATTGACTGAGGATATAAAAGTCAATTTTACATCCTCATTTAAGCAGTGGAGGAAGTTAAGTGTCCTGGTTTTAGGATAGCTCCACACTGTATGCCTCTACTAGAGGGAAGGTGATTGCTGACTCTCAGGGTAATTGAAAATAGAAATCACTTTAGTAGGAAAACATGTACTTTAGATGTTGAATACTTTTCATGGAAGGTGATCTGGCTTGAGGTCGGGATATATACTAATGCCTAGACAGGAGCTAATAGTATAGATTACCTAGGATATGAAAAAAACAAGATCAAAGATTGGTAAAAAGCAAGTTTATGGAATGGGTACATGTATGGAGTGGATCTCTTAACATATCCCAGAACCTGGAAATGTTTGTACCTTGAGCAAATATTCATTAGAAGCCCCAAAATGGTGAAGAGAATTCTTATAATCAGGTAGGCAGGATGACATTCTGGCCTAGTATTTGATCAATGATCTCATCAACACAGTGGTACTGGGGTAGGAGATATGAAGAAGGCAATTAGAAAGGAAAGAATGAAGCATGAGAGGGGACATTGCAAAACAGAAGATATGCAGAATTTTTATCAAATGGCTCTGAAAGCCCAATGAAATCAGAGATGATGAATTTATAGCTACAGTGAGCTGAGTGTTTCTTCAACATATTGGATTTAAGAGCAGAAAAATTAAATTGATGCAAATTTGGGGGGTTTACCAGTAGCTATAACTGGAACTACAACTTGCAGGGGGAATTCAGTAGGGAGTAGGGGAACTATTGCTCTATCTAAAAAAAGAAAAAAAAATCTGTTTTGCAACATTGGTAATTAAAAAAAGATTGCAGAGATAATAGTTTAACATGAAAGTTAGGATTATGATGATAACACATAAGAGGAGGCAGTGCTTGAGCAGGATCGTGGGTCACATTAGAAAGAAAATTCAAATTTGGCTACTTTTTGTTCAGTTCACTAGCAGCCACTGCACAGGTCTTTCAAAACTTGTTCCTCTGATTTCTGAAATTAACCTTTTCTGAAGAGTAGTGGAACAAGACAGCATAGAAGGCACTGAATATTCTGGTCACAGAGTGATTGAGGTGATAAACTATAGGGACAAGACAGAATAGGCAAAGAAGTGATAGGTCATGAACTGAAAAAAATGGGGTTATAAAATTAAGGGAGTACATGGGACAAAGGTGGTTTATCTTGCATTCAACCTCTGCTCTTGCCATTACTATTTTCTTGACCTGTCTATTATTTGCTACTTTCCATGTCTTTGACTTACTCTTCTCAATAGAAAGCCCTACCCTCACCTGCCAATTCATAGATTTTCACTTCTTCGAAATGTTGCTCCAAAAGTGTTTTTAATCACCTTAATTATACCTGAATTTTTTTTTTCATTTTTCTGAAGCTGGAAACAGGGAGAGACAGTCAGACAGACTTCCGCATGCGCCCGACCGGGATCCACCCGGCACGCCCACCATGGGGCAACGCTCTGCTCACCAGGGGGCGATGCTCTGCCCATCCTGGGCGTCGCCATGTCACCACCAGAGCCACTCTAGCACCTGAGGCAGAGGCCACAGAGCCATCCCCAGCGCCCGGGCCATCTTTGCTCCAATGGAGCCTTGGCTGCGGGAGGGGTAGAGAGAGACAGAGAGGAAAGCGCGGCGGAGGGGTGGAGAAGCAAATGGGCGCTTCTCCTGTGTGCCCTGGCCGGGAATCGAACCCGGGTCCTCCGCACGCTAGGCCGACGCTCTACCGCTGAGCAAACCGGCCAGGGCTAATTATACCTGAATTTTAATCTACCCTTCATCAACACCTCGATATTGTGCTATTTGAAGACTCTGCATTATACTGATATGCACTTGTTGATGTTTCTCTGAAAGTGTTTTTGTCATTTAATATGCATTTTTTCTGTTCCCTACCTGTTGGTCAGATAAAATATATTATGCTCACTTTTTTAAAGATGGCGCTGCCCACCATGGAAGCCTGTTGCTCAGGTGATTGCTTGGGATAGGCTTGATTATGTTAATACGTGTTAGGGGAGGGCTTTCACACCAAAAGGTTTTAAAAGGAAGAGAGATCATGTTGTTCTGGAAGGAAGAGTGATTATGTTCTAGGAGAAGCCCATGCTGTAGGAGAGCAGAGGAAGGCCACATGGAGGAGGCCAGGAGAAGCAGTCAAGATGGCGGAGTGCTGAAGAAGAAGCCAGTTTGTGTAGAGAGAAGGAGATGGGTAACAGAGATGAATAAGGCTAGTGAGCTAGAAACATTTGATTCTAGGAAACTCAGATGAATCAGTGGCTTTGGGAGCCCTGAATGGAAAGGGAAGTGTTTTCCCACCGTGTGTATTTCTTACCCGCCAGGTGCAAGCTAGGATTAAAGGTAATGGCCCACCAGTTATTGGCTCCATTGTTTCATTACCGTCTGTCTGAATCTAATGCGAACCTGCATGGGCCAGGTGGCTGTGATGGTGGTGTGCCTACTGGCCATACACTACCCAAACTAAAACAAAATGCTAGCAGATACTCTTTTCTTTTCTACTCTGACATGGTGGATTTAGGATTTACCAGTCAGTGAGCTGTTGATACAAAAAATATGCTAAAAATATTTTAATTTGCTTTGAATTATGTGAATAGGTTCTAAATGGTCAAATCTGAGTTTTACTGATAAATCTAAAGTTTGAATTTTTATTGAGGATAAAAGGTAAAAATTTGCATTTAAATTCTTCATTTCTGTTTTTTGAAAACATAAACTGAATCATAGTGCAAAGGCATTTTGTCAGGAGGCAAAAAATAGTGAACTTTAAAACCCAGGAATATTGGAACCAATAAAATGCAGCTTAAAATATTTTAACTTGGGATTCAGTAGGGGAGCATGAAAATTATGCAATTAAGATTATACTAGAAAAGGAGTAATAGTAATCATTTTTTAGAGATGATTTCTTCCATCATTGAAAATTATATAGAAAAATTCTAAAATCGTTACTAAAGAATGATAATGTAAATTAATCTATGGTGCTGATGGGATGGTTCTTGCACCATAAATTGCTTTATTGTTTTTAATACCAACAACATTAGTTAATTTAGTACTAGAATTTTTCATGGGGTCCTCTTATAAACTGAACCCTTGGGTTTCAAATAGATTTTATTTTGACAAATGCTGCTTTGTAATGTCACAGAAAATATTTCCCCTGGAAAAAAATACTTTGTTTACTCCATTCATAAAAGATTTTGGCAGGGTTTGATAAACTCTATTTTTTTAAACAACCCTCAAAATAATATGCTATTTGCTTTAGGCTTATATATCTTATGGGATGTGTCAAAGATTCTGAGCATTACATTTTAAAAGACTTGTGTAACAGCAACACATGTGGATCTGAAAATAACCCGGCATTCAAGAAACTTGTCTGCTTAGCCAGTTCCAAATAAGATTATTTAATTCTAATCTAGAATAACAGTTTGTAAAGTTATGTAATATAATTTAAATAGCCACTTATAGATTGTGGATAGATTATTAATTTGTGCTGGGTTATTAATTTGTGCTGGGTTGTATAGAGGGAACTCTGCGTTAAGAAGATTGGACAAAAGAGACAATTCTTCTGATCCCTTTGTTCTCTGCATCTATAAATGAGTGAGAGAAAGCACCAAGATAGCAATCATGAGATGCAGGTTGAGCCATGGTCTTTTAAACACACACACACACACACACACACACACACACACACACGCATATATAACTATACAAAATATATATGTGATACGTGCATTGACTTTTATGACACAGTTTGGTGTTTATTATGAAAATCTTTTTATCATAACAAATTCTAAAATTATATTAATAAAGCACTATAAGCATAGGCCACTGATTAAAGCTATGTTCATTTTTATTTGGCTTCTATTAAAATTGACTTTTATATCAAATTTTAGGCATTTCAGGATTTAAGTTTTAAATCTGAAAATGCAGGATTATTTGCTTCAAGTTCCTAGTTTATGTTATTAGTATAGACCCTGTTCATTTTTATTTAACCTTTAAGAAAATATTCCAAATAACAATTCTAATCTTACCTACTACAATAGCTATTCTTTAACTGATATGTCTTTTATTTTGTAAGAACAATCTATAGATATAGATAATAAAGTTCAGTTTCTGTTGCTACAAGTAAGAGCTTGGCAGGAAATCAGAGAAATGATTTATTAAAATGATTTGATTACAGTAACTTTTAAATATAAAATTTTAGTGAGCCAGACTATATCAAATCATAAATAGGTGGTACGATATCATACGACAGGTAATAAGTCTGATTGACTATATAAAATTATTCTTAATCCATTACAATTGTGTCTTATGAAACTGCCTTATAAATAAGTTACTTAAGGCTGGGAAGAGATGTTTCTTTCTAGCCCCTACATCAACCAATTAACTATGTTGTGTAATATTAGGAATTAAAGAAATACTGCTTAATTAATTTATGAATGAGTATGACCAGCTTCCAGCTTATCTGAAGAGCATGATAAGAAACAGTGAGGGCCTTTCTGCACTGCACTCTACAAAACATGACTTTTGCCAGCAGTGCCCTGTCTCAGTCTGCCAAGGAACTGCTGTTAATATTTCTCAGGTTCCACAAGGAAACTCTATCACTTTTATTAAAAAAATAGTATTTATATTGCTTTAATTTTCATTTAATACATCTCCATGAGGTCCATCACTATATAAAAAATCAGACAAAATGTGTAACCGCAACACAGATCATTTAGGGTTATTACTGGAGACAGGTAATATCCTACTTAGAAAGCTAGCAAAATATAGAGCTCTAACTAGTTTCCTAACTGATCCCTGGGTTCATCCTTACCCCTCTATTACCAACACAGAAACCTCTATGATCCACTTTAAGTAAAAATCATGTCATGTCACCATGCTGCTCAAACTTTCCAATAGCTCCCCATTTCAATCAAGTAAAAGCCAAAAACCTCATAATACATAGTTTATAAGGTTCTACAGGATCACCTCTGCCACCTCCTCTTTTTCTCCGATCCCATTCCCTACTATTCTTGCTCACTGCTCTAGCCGTATTAACCTTGCTGTTCCTTGAACAGACCAGGCACACTTCAGTCTCAAGGCTTTGCACTGCTCATTCCTCTGCCTAGACTCTTTGTTTCCCAAATAATTTCTCCCTCTCTCCTCATGTTCATCTTTGCCCATATGTTATTATCATTATTGTTTTTTAGTAAGAGCTCTAAGTCAACTCCATTTAATATTATAGGCTACCAGAACCACATTCTATATCCTTTAGCCAAACTTATTGATTTTCTCTAGGCTTATTATATTCTAAGAATTTAACTTATTTTGCTTATTGTTTATCTCCACCTCCACCCCACCCCAAGAATGTATATAGATTTCATGAAACAGAATATATTTTGTCTTATTTTCTGTCATGTCTATAGCACTTAGACTAACTAGTCCCTGGAATATAATAAAATTTCAAATATTTGTTGAATAAACTATCACATAAACAAATTTTGCCTTATTTTTATTGGTTTTCAGTCATGTTATCATCATAAAGATACTAATAAAAAATGAGTAAATAAGCTACATAATCTGAAATCTGAAATGAGCTGATACAAATAAGTGTCGTAGTTTACAAATGATACGCATTTGCAAATGAAATATAAATGCTAAAAATGATTATCACATTTTTCTGTAAATTATAATATATTATGACCTTGAACATATTTGAGGAATGAATGCAACAGCATGGCTCACCCAAGCATCCATTCTGAATAGCGCCTATCGCCCTGTGGTGCGAGGAGAAAGCCACATTCATCCCCACATTGCCCTTAACTGTAGCTGAAATTCAATATATTCTATATAAGATCCAGACAAAGGTGAATTTTAAAAATGTAAGTTAGTCTGGTAGATCAGGTAGGTCTAGTGTTTACTAACTCAACCCAGGCCATCACTCATGGGGAAGAATGCTGTATAAAGATACCCACTGCTGAAGACTTCATGACTTCATTATATAGGACTTATTCAGACTTAGAACATTTCCTATGTTTAACCACACCAACTCAGGGACAATAAATTGGAGCAAAAGACATTCATCAGTCAGATATAATTTTTCATGAAGTATTCTTAAGGAATATTGGCAACTGGGCCTACTGTACTAACATAATGAAGTACTGATTAGCCATACTATTTGATAAAGTTATCTAACACTTCAGAGTCTGCCATTGCATGAACTTATAAACTGGCCCTGGCCACATGCAATATTTTTTTACACCAGATGCCAGAATCCATAGAAGCCCATGCCTTTATGTAGGGCTCACATGGAGCAATGGAGGAGAAGGACATTTGACCACATTAGCCAAATCAAATTTGGCAATCAGTGGGATGATAGAAGTCAAAGCAGTCTTATCTTGTCAGATTCTTCTGCATTCCTAGCACCTGGCATACTCTACTGATTCATTCCTTCAACACTTTATTTCTTCATTCAGAAGTAATTATTGAGAACCTACTTGTATAAGGTGCTGCTGCAGTTAAGGTAGTGAACAAGAACCAATACAGTCCTTGCCAAGGTGGAGCTTACATCTAACTGAAGAGGCAGAGGTCACATAGTACAATTATGGTATCTATTACAGAGGAGAAGCAGAAGTTCATAAGACAGCATATTACTTAGATCTGACCTAGTTTTGAGGTATGAGATATAAGCTTTCATAGGAACTGATTAATCCAAGATCTGAAGGATGGATAGGAGTTAATTAAAAGAAAGAGAGGAGGGCAATATGTACAGGGGCGCCAATCTGAGGTAGAAAGGAGCATGGTACTTTCAAGAAACTGAAAATAAAGAATAGGAGTGTGGAGAGGAGTAAAATTATGCTAATGTGTAAGGTAGAAGACAGTTCTTAGAATGCTTGATGTCTATGCAAGGAATTTTAATTTTATCATAAAGGTAATAGAAAGAGTTTATGGGAGTTTAAACCAGAGACTTACATGGTAAGACATGATTAGAGGTTGGTTGAGGGGTTCACCCTGAGTGTAGAATATAACAAACTTGGTATATAAATTCTTAATGGGCTGCAGTGTTGATAAGAGAAGTGCCAAGATGAGGGTCAAGATTCATTAAAAGACTAGTTAGGCCCTGGCCGGTTGGCTCAGTTGTAGAGCGTTGGCCTGGCGTGCAGGAGTCTCGGGTTTGATTCCAGGCCAGGGCACACAGAGGAGGCGTCCATCTGCTTCTCCACCCCTCCCCCTCTCCTCCCTCTCTGTCTCTTTCTTCCCCTCCCACAACCAAGGCTCCATTGGAGCAAAGTTGGCCCGGGCACTGAGGATGGCTCTATGTCCTCTGCCTCAGGCACTAGAATGGCTCTGGTTGCAACAGAGTGGTGCCCCAGATGGGTGAAGCATTGCTCCCTGGTGGGTATTCCAGGCGGATCCTGGTTGGGCACATGTGGGAGTCTGTCTGACTGCCTCCCCATTTCCAACTTCAGAAAAATACAAAAACAAACAAAAAAGACTAGTTAGATAACTGCTTTTACTAACTTTTAACTAGGTCATTGGATGTTTCAGGTGATTATCTGAAATGAGCTTTCCTTGGACTATCTTTTAAGTTATATTTTTCATACATTAGACTAGATAGCTAAAGACAATTGAGAGGTTACTGAAGTAGGCTATGATGGCACTTGCTGGGGTGCTGGTGATGCAAATGAGAAGATTCTAAAGACAAGAAATAAAATCAAGGCTTGTTGATTAATTGGTTATAAGGTAAGATGGCATAACTGAAAGCATAGTTTAGTTATTTACTAGGCTCATGGAGAGAGAAAGAACTGGTTAATGATTAAGAAATTGTGAGTTCAATATTAAATACATAGAGATTGGGATGTGTGGACAAGTCCTGCCAGGGGTGAGGATGATGGAGACACAAAGACCCGACTCCAGGGACCAGGTTCAGTGATGCAGATCCACTTTATTCAGGAAATAAGCTAGTTTGTATACACACGTTCAGCCTATAGGGTGTTACAGTGTGTTCCTCAAAGCAAATGGCTGAAAAGATCAGGGAGCTGCGTGGTTGGCACTAAGTCACTTCCTTATAGCAGGTGAGCTCCCTTCCTGGGTAAGCCTAGGAGGGTTCTGGGAGCTGGAGTATTCTCACAGCATTGCATCTGCCACAGCTGCTAGGAATGTGCTCTGCACTCCACCCACATCTCCCCCTTCTCTTTTAATTAAGGCCAATTGGACTTGATGAATGACAGCTTGCTGTTGTTGTAGCTTCTGAATGCTACACATTATGCAACAGAACCCTAGTAGAACTAAAACAACTATAATACCTATTATACCATATGCTAATAGATTAGCTGGATTAAACAATGAGGCAAGCTTCTGTAATGTTTGACTAGTTAGGAAATAGAACGGGGGTCTTAAACAGGGGATCCTTCTAGGGGTTGGGATGTTATTTCCCTCCCATTGTGTTACAGAGACCTTCTAGGTGCCGTTAAACACAGTTCCATTTTGATTGTAAAAAATGGACGTAGGTCCATGCACACTCCCTTCTCACAAAGGTCCCAGTGTCCAAACATGGAACGAATGGCTTGCCACAGGCTGCGTACTGCATATGGTTGCATTCCGTCTTTCAGCCTCTAATGCCAAACTCCAAGGTTGATGGTCTGTGCATCTGGGCCAGAAGCAATGTGGCAATCTCTCCAGGGAATTCCTTCTCTCGGGAGTGTTCTTAGATGTTCATCATACAGGAACAGGCAAAGAGGCAACCCTGGAAGGCAAAGTTAGTGGGGTTGGTCCAGCTGTTGGTAGCTAGGGGGAGGAGAGCTTGTAGGCCATTTCCAACAAAGTCCCTTGTAGTATGATTTCAAAGGAGGACCCACCCCTCCGAGGGGACAGTGTTATTATTCAGAGTAAACTTAAGTAGCATTGGCTCACTGAGGTTACCCCATATAGTGCCATTCCACTGTTGGGATTCCTGGCCTCTATTGTCACAAGGGAGACTAAGGGAGCAGTTACTGGAATATACTTCTAGAAACTGTGGGCTATCAACTTCAACAGGCATAATTATGCCAGGGTGGGGAACAGCCGCCCAGACGTGGGCTCTCCTCGTGCCTGTTCACTGTGATAATGGCACACATAAGGAGGAACAGAGTACCTGGACCTGGGGGCCCGTCAGGGGCCATTCTCTGGTCTTGCTCCGCCAAAGCCTTCATATCCCCCCAGGTGATGGGGTGCGCACATTGGCTGTGAGGTCTTCTTCTGGAGACTCGCCATCTCCTGGGCTGGGAGGTTCATCGGAAGGGTCATCTTGGGACATCTTGGAAGGGTCATCTTGGGACATCGGGAGTGGCAGTACATTCCTTCCTGGGATCCAAATTGGATTTGGGCTATTTTCTGGAAAACCACAAGCATAACCTCTTCCTTGCGTTAGAAGAGGGTGTGGTCCCCACCACTGTGCCGTGGCTGGGTCCTTCCAGTGTCATTTCAGAGAGAGAGGTGGGGAAGAGAGGGAGTGAGAGATACAGAAAAATAGAAAAGACAGACAGAGAAAAAAAAGACACATGGGGGCATATAGGCTGGCCCATGGGTCTGCAGCAGGAACACGTGTTGGAGTTAAAGCTGGGGTAGAAAATGGCATCTAAAAGGCTGGGGTGGGGCACTGAGCCCAGGCAGGGAATGCGGAAATAGCAACTTCTGCTTTTTCTGGTGGCAGAGCTCATGGCGCAGTTAGCAATTCGGTTGGTTTCATTTCTGCGCGCTCAGCCATGATTTTGTCAAACTCAGAGCCTAAACTACTTTTTTCCTCAGTGGAGGGGGGATGAATAGGGAGGTAGGGGCTCCCCAGAGAGAGGGCTAGCGTGTAATATTTTTGGCACTGGCAGAGGGTCCCCAGCAAGAGCACTGGTCAGGCAGGCATGTATCGCTAGCAGGGCAGGAATAAGGCTGAGAGGGAAGGTTTGTCCTTCATGTACTTCAGCTGAACGGACGCCCTGGAAAGCTTGGGCCCAAGTATTGGGGTCCCAAAGAGGTGTGTCCCAGAGACAAGGGTTGAAACCTGAGAGGATTTTCCAGTAGGTACAAAGATCCTTTTCACTAACTTTAACTCACCTACTCTGCAATAGGGTGTGCAGGGCTCAAGCCTGTGGGGCTCAAGAGTGAGGGAGAAGGTTTCCCATTGCAGAGGGTCACTCATCCATCCCTGGGATGCTGGTTAGGTCCCTGCCCCACGTTGGGCACCAGTTGTGGACAAGTCCTGCCAGAGGTGAGGATGATGGAGATGCAAAGACCCAACTCCAGGGACCAGGTTCAGTGACACAGATCTACTTTATTCAGGAAGTAAACTAGTTTATATACATGGGTTCAGCCAATATGATGTTACAGCATGTTTCTCAAAGCCAATGGCTGAAAATATCAGGGTGCTGCATGGTTGGTGCTGAGTCACTTCCTTATAGTGGGCAAGCTCCCTTCCTGGGTATGCCCAGGAGGGTTCTGGGAGCTGGAGAATTCTCACAGCATTGCATCAGCCACAGCTGCTAGTATGTGCTCTGCACTCCACCCACAGAGATGCCTGTAAGACATCCAAATAATATGCAAAATGGGTAGTAGCTATATGGGTTTAAACCCCTCAGTTTAAATGGGCAGTAGCGGAGCAACCAAACGGCACCATGATTGGCTCTCCATGAAAGCTGGAATGCCTACTAGTGGGCAGTAGGGACCAGGTTGACCAGCACTGCAAAAATGGGCAGTTTTAATAAAAAGGTTGACTACTGCTGGAAGCATGGAGAAAAGATCTGGGCTGAAGATGTAAATGGGAATAGATTGCACGTAGATGGTAATTGAAACTATTGGCAGAGAATGGAGTCTAGACAATTGAGTAAGAAAAGATGTTGTCTTGAGAAACGCAACTATTTTAAGGCTGGATAGAGAAAAAGGGGCCATCAAAAGATAAAGAGAATAAGTCATCAGAGAGGTAGGAGGAAAACCATTAGCAGCAGCTGTAATTATGGAATGCATGAATGTAGGAGATTTTTTAGGAGATAATAGTAGATTCCTCCCTTATCATAGCAGGAAAAAATGTTTTCCTGGCAGGGCACTTGGGTTCCACAGATAGAGAGGCACCTATGTCTACTGGAAGCATCCATTCTTGGCTGCAGAATGTAGAAGTACACCATCCCTAACCCCAGATACATGCCCACATGAGTGAGGTCAGCCGAAGCTGGTCTCCTCTCTAGAAGGCAGGCATTGATAGTGACATATTGGCCTTAAGTGGAACACCAACATCACCACCTAAGTCAGGTTGCATGCTATAGGCACTGTAGCCAGCTTATCAGGAAGGGACCCAGGACATGGGAAATGACATCCTAGGCTAGGTCCTATGCTGACCGGGCATGAAAGTGAATCCCTTCCTTTCCTATCTTAGACATTACATGTTCTCCACTCATGGGTGGTACTTAAAGGAGTGCAAAAGGGCCAAAAAAAGGAGTAGTCATATATGTGCTTCGAGGTAATTGCCTCAAAGAATACTTCTCTACTTTTAACGTGCATATAAATTATCTAGGGTTCTTGTTAAGATGATTCAATACATCTGATTTGTTGCCTGAGATTCTGGACTTTCAGGTAGTTCTCTAGCTATGGAAATGCTGCTGCCCACACTCTTAGTAGCCCAGGTTTAACTTATATTTGCGGGCTAGCAAGCCGGAAAATAAAATAGCCACTGAAGCAACTAGAGCAGAAACTGATCATGAGAGAGATGGAATGCTATGTGAAGCCCAGATCTGAACAAGTTCTCAGCAAGGTGTATGAATGGCTTTGCCCAATTCATATGTATTAAACATGGTTACTTTGAGAAAGGGCTCCACCATTTTGGGCTTCAGGATTTTTCAGTGATTTTAATTTCCTAGGTTCCCAAATACTTATTCTAGAAGAGTTTGAAGCATAATACATTTGTAAACACAGATGTATAGCAGCATCTTTAGCTGTGATTTCATTTGGGAATCTAAAAATTATTCCTGATGTTAAAGACAATGGAGAAGTATTTCTAGTAAGAAAAATAAATTCACTTAATTTTTTTAAAGTGTAATTATATAAGGTATATATTATATAATGTGAAAGTATGCCTTTTGTGTGTGAGGGAGACTAGAAGAGTTGTATTTGGAACAGCAGTTAAATTCTAAAATACAATAATACAACATCTATGCCTATATAATTTTTGCCTTCTGTAAAGTATGTTCAAAGTAAAAGAAAAAGCTGGGGAAAAAAATATGGCATAGAGAGAGGCAAAGGAAAAAGAACTACAGAATATATAGTATAGAAAGAAGCAGATAAGGAAAATTAAAGGGAGGGTTTTTTCAGGGAAAAACAATTTCATTTTATTGTAAAGCCCTAAATGAAGAAAAGAAGACTTTGAATGTGAAGATGATTAAAAAGACAAAATCATTAACTAAAGATATTTACAAGTTTAGACTCTTTCATTTTGATTGTAATTTTAATTAGCTGGACACTGTGGGGGGAAGAAAATGAAAGCCTACATCATTTACTTACTCTGTAAATTGTATTCCACCTTAATTTTCTGCTCTTCAGTTCTTGATTTTCTCTATTTTTTGTTCTAAGTAATCCGGTTATCAGGCTAAACTGATTTTCCCTCATCCAGGTTTAGCATTCAGTATTTGCATCTGTGAACCAAAAATTCACCCCATGGCTTTAGTTTATATTCTTTCAATAGCAAAAACTCTCTCCAGGTAATTTTTTTTTAGTCCTTTGTCTGTACAGCAGGGTGCTTTGTATACCCATGACAGTTAGATGACTAATAACAAAGGAGTCTATTTTTAAAATAATTATGCTCTATTTACACGGTTTTCCACAAAATTTACTCATAGAATTTAGAAGGCAACAAAGCTTTAAAAAAATATCTGTAGTTCTACTGTTCGTTAAAACCATTTTTTCTGTGTGCAAGCAATTTGCTTGTTTCTGTGTCTCTGACAAAATAGAAACAACAAAAAAATCAGTATTAGTTAATCAAATCCAGGATTTATGTCCGTGTAAATAAATTTTTTTAAAATAACATTGATAAATAATATTGACAAAACATATTTTTTTTAAATAAACTTACTTTAGAAAGAATTTATCTCCAAGGTAGTAGCTGGCCTTTTAGTAGGTTATTTGTTTTACATTTGTTAGAGGGAACAAACTTAACATAGCTAACCATATATTATGTGTCTCTCAGTTTGCCCTGTCTTCCAAAAGAAATTTACTCGAATAATGTGAACTAACAATGTTGGAGTGCCTTGAGGTCTAAGGATGAAAGGCACTATTTAAGTGGTGACAAGTATTATTATTATTATTATTATTCATGGATAAAGAGTAACAATTGGCTTTTAAAACCATTGTGGACAATTTTGTTTTGCTTCCTCATACCTCAGAAACATCAGAGCACAGAGTTCTCAGCACATGATATATATAATCAAACTAGGACAGCATACATACAGTGATGAAGAGTATAATCATAATTATCCTAGTAATTAAACATCTCAAAAGTATCTTTGGCTGCCAGTCATAGCAGTTCAAGGTGGTATATTTAAGAAACAACAAACAAAATGAAAGTAAATAATACCAAAAAAACCCCTCCACTTTACATCATTAGTTGTTTCTAAGATTTCAAAATTTAATTTGTATGTCTTTGTAAAGCCAGAAGCCAGGGCTGCCACTATCAAAGCAGCCTGGCCCATGCGGGTTCACATTGGATTCGGACAGTCGGTAAAGAAACAACGGAGCCAAAAACTGGTGGGCCATAGTCTTTAATCCTAGCTTGCACCCGGCAAGCAAGCAAAAAACACACACTGGGCTCCAAAACCCACTCACATTCAGTGCTCACAAAGCTACTGACTTATCCGAGTTTTCCTAGAATCAAAGGATTCTAGCTCACCAGCCTTATTCTCCTCAGTTCCCCATCTCCTTCCTTATCCCAGATACAAACTGCACAAACTGGCATCTCACTCAGCACTCTGCCATCTTGGCTGCTTCTCCTGGCCACATGGCCTCTTTCTGCTCTCTGCTCTCCTCCCTCTGCTCTCTCATGCTAATCATCCCAGGAACCAAGAGAGCAAGCTCCTGTTCTGTTCCTATTTTATACTGTAGAAATCCAAACCTTTAATCCAATATACAAAATAGGGTAGTCTCTAATACAAAGTCACTTCTCTGAGGCATGATTGGATTGTACCGCCCCACATCAAAAAGGGTGGGAAAGGCTTAATCCCAAAACCAAGCCCCAGGCTACAGGGATTCGGCCTGCCCACAACACACATTAATATCACCTGGGTAATGGCCTCCACGTGGGCAGTGCCATCTTTAACAAAGTGAGCATAATATATTTTATCTGCCCAACAGTCTTTAAGGTTTTCCTCATCTTAAAATACAAGCAGTCCTTAAGACAACCATATTATTTTAATGAAAATTCCACATACTCTCCAGAAACAGGATACTTGGGTCTTTCTGGCATAGTTTACAAGCATTGTAGTACCTTGACACACGAGCACTTTAAATCACAAGCAATTTGGGAGACAAGCAGTCACTCAGGTGATTTTTTTGTTTTAAGACTAAGCCTTTCCCACCCTGGGGTGGTGCACTCTCATGAGGAATCCCCTTATGCCTCAGATAACTGACTTTGTATCAGAAATTTCCTTGTTTGTATATTGGATTAAAGATTTTGATTTCTATACTATAAAGTGGGGCAGACCAGGAGCTTGCTCTCTCTCGGTTCCTGCTATCACCATTGCAGGGGCCTCCCTGATCCCTTGTCATTCATGGGAAAAGCAGGTTTTCTGCTTTTCCCTTGTCTTCTCTTGTGGCTTGCCTGTCTTGGTGAGATACCAATAAACAGAATGGCCCACCATCCTCTGACTCTGCCATTTCTTTACTGTCTGCTTGAATCCAATGGGAACCTGTATGTGAATAGCCACGATGGTGGCTACTGGCTTTACATTTGGCCTAGTCTGTGGCAGGATTCAGAATTCTGTATGAAGCCACCACCACTTTTGAGCGGTGGGGACTGGCTGCTGTTATGGTTCCCCATGGCTGTCCTTTTGGGGATCGTAGGCTGGCTGACTTTTACAGCCATGCATGAGGAAACCGAGAGCTCTGTGGAAGAGGCTGCCTGAGACCTGCAAACCAAGCAGTGGAAGGAGCTGGAGAAAACACGGGAGAAGGAGATGCCAACCCTGGTGCTGGAGGAAGCACCAGAGAAGGAGGCCGACCAGGTTCATGAGATTCGCTTGGAAATAGAGCAGCTGCTGGAGGAGGATTCACAGCTTTGTGAGTTGCAGATTGCCCTGGACGTTGTGGAGAGCTGGCAGTGGCGGGAGGCCAGGGCTGAGGCTAGAGCTGGGGCTGCAAGGTCCATGAAGCAGAAGGCGGCAGAGGCCTGGGGTTCAAGCCCGGCAGCAGGAGCTGATGTTTTCAGTTCCTCTTTGGAAGATGAGGAGAATCAGGCTGGAGTTGCGATCCTCAGTTTCCAGAAGGTGAGAGCCCAGCAGCAAGGAATATCTACTATGCCCCTTGAAGGGCTGCAATTTTGGGACATAGGAGTGGATGCCATCATGCTCACTGGAGCAGAGATGGAAATGCTGACTGCCATTGCCATGTGCTACTCTTTGGGACAGTGTAAGACCTGCTAGGATGGCAGGAATGAGGGGGGTGGCTGAGGTTCCATGCGCATGGACTGATTTCCTGGACTATGACTGGAGTGAGCACTAGCTACTTTGTTGGATGGACTTACGGATTTTGGACAATGTGAAATACCCTGATGGGGTGGGGGTGGCTTTGCTGGAAGCACTCCCCTGCCCCGGGAAGCCTTTCAAACGGCTAGAAAGACGGCCGAGGACATTTTGCACTTTTGGCAAAGTGCTCAGAGACTGGTGAAGTGTATCTTTGTAAATGTTGAAACTGTATGACTTTTGCTGTTGCTGTAACTTGTGTAATGTGCCTAATTTCCTTGTGCTGGAATACCTGTGCTTTATATTGTGAAGCGAGGAAAGGTGTGGAATGTTGGTCAAATAAGTTTTTAAATATGACATATATATTCGCTCGCTTTTGGTGTAGGAGATAGGCTGGAAACTGGCAAAGTCATTATAGCCTAAGGCATAGTTTTAAGACTAAGCCTTTCCCACCCTGGGGTGGTGCACTCTCATGAGGAGTCCCATTATGCCTCAGATAAGTGACTTTGTATCAGAGACTTCCCTATTTTGTATATTGGATTAACGGTTTTGATTTCTACAATATTAAGTGGGGCAGACCAGGAGCTTGCTCTCTCTCGGTTCCTGAGATTAGCATTAGAGAGGAGAGCAGAGAAAGGCCACATGGAGGAGGCCAGGAGAAGCAGCCAAGATGATGGTGTGCTGAGGGACAAGCCAGTTTGTGCAGAGTTTGTGCAGGGAGAAGAAGATGGGGAACAGAGGTGAATAAGTCTGGTGAGCTAGAAACCTTTGATTCTAGAAAACTCAGAGAAGTCAGTGGCTTTGTGAGCACTGAATGAGTGGGTTTTAAAACCCAGTGTGTGTTTTTACTTACCCACCGGGTGCAAGTTAGTTTTGAAGCTAATGGCCCACCAGTTATTGGCTCTGTTGTTTCATTATTGTTGTTTCATTATCGTCTGTCCGAATCTAATGCAAATCTGCATGAGCCAGGCAGCTGTGATGGTGGCTGTGGCTACTGGCTTTATAGTTTACTTTTATTGTTAAAAATGGTGCTAGGCAGCCACGTGTGTGCTTGACCTCAGAGCAGGGCAGTTGATTGCAAATTTCGGATTACCTTCTTACTTGGGAAGGGCCATTGTTATGCTAACGTTGGCTGGAGGAGAGATTTTAGAGCCAGAAAATTTTTAAAAAGGAGAGAAGAGGAAGGAGGAAGAGAAGAAGACATGATGGCAGAGTGAGAGCAGAGAGGACGCAGAGTGCTGAGGGAAGAGCCAAGATGGCAGGGTGCTGAAGGAGAAGCCAGTTTGTGCAGAGAGGAGAAGGGAGAAGGTGTGCAGATGGGAAACCAGAGGTGACTGAGACTGGTAGGGGGCCTTTGATTCTAGGAAAAACCAAAGAAGATTCTCCTGGTTGTGGAACTAGAGAATGTGTAAGTGGCTTTCGGATCCCTGTGTGTATTTATTTGCTCATCGGTTGGTATGAGTCTTGAATAAAGGCATGGCCCACCACTTTTTGGCTCTTCTGTTTCTTTACCATCTGCCCTAATCTAATGGGATCCTGCATGTGTATGGCCATGATGGCCATGACTATTGGCCATACATTTGGCATAGTTTGTGGTAGGATTTGGATCAGATCGGTATGGAGTCACCACCACCCTTGACAGGTGGGGTAGAGGACTGGTTGTTGTGATAGTTCCCCATGGCTGTCCTTTTGGACACTATGGGCTGGCTAATTTTTATAGCCCTGTGAGAGGAAACCGAGAGCTCTGTGCAAGAGGCTACCCGAAGCCTGCAAATCGAGGAGTGAAAGTAGTTGGAATGGCCTTGGGCGAAAGAGATGCAGATCCTGGAACTGGAGCGAGCACTGGAGAAGGAGGCCGACCAAGTTCGTGAGTTGCACCTGGAAATGAAGCAGTCTCTGCAGAAGGAATTGCAGGTTCATGAGTTGCAGGTTGCCCTGGAAGTTGTGGAGAGCTGGCAGCTGCAGGAGCCTAAGCTGGAGCCGTGCCGATGGAGTGGCTCTGAGTTAGGCAAGAGCCAGTGTTTCTAGCTTCTCTTCTGAGGATGAGGAGACTGGGGCTGAAGTTGCCATCCGAAGACTCCAGAAGGTAAAAGTCCAGCAGCAGCAAAGTGCTACAGCAGCAAAGAGTACCTACTAAGCCTCTGGTACATTTGCTACAATTATGGGACATAGGTGTTGATGACAGCACGCTAGGCAGCTATCTGTAAAATTGCTAATTACCTTCCAACTTGGGAAGGACCATTGTTATGCTAATGTATCCTCCCCTCCACCAGCATCTCTGCCTGACCTTGAAGGTAAATACACTTCATAAACCAGTTTATTTCTTTACATTCTCCCTTATTATTTATATATATATATATATATATATATATATGTATTTGTTATTTATAAAGTACATTGTCTTATTTAAAAGCATATAAAACAAAAAATTTGTGTAGTTTTTGGGGGCCAGAACAGATTAATTGCATTCCCATTAATTTAAATGGGAAAATTTGATTTGACATACAAGCAAATTGAATCATGAGCTCGGCCATGAAACAAATTAAACTCGTGTGTCAAGGTACCACTGTATTATTGAATAGAAAGTGATAACTGATTAGTTGTCCTGTCTAGGATAAATCTTGCTTTGGAAGGTCTTCTTCCTTAACACACTATTGGAATAATGTACAATTTGTTTATAATTTGGATATGCTGCCGCAGCACTGAGATTTTATTACAGCATTTCTTATCTTGCCCATTTTGTCTGAGACATTGCAAAGTGTCTTCAGACTGTTGCATCAAAATCAACTGGAATGCTTTCTGAGTATATAGATCCCTGAGGCCCCACCCCATGGGGCAAATACATTTACTTTGTGAGTCTGTAGACACTTACTAAAAAGGGGGAGGGGTTTTTAAGAGTTAAAGAGTAGCAAGGCATAGCATTCTCCAATAAGGTGATGTTATTGTTACCTACTGGGGACCCTTACGAGGTACATTCCCAACCTAAGCTGGGTTTGGGCGTATGCTTCTGGCTCCAGCTGCCCCCATCACTCCTATCATAACACTTAATTACACTGTATTGTAATCTTTGTTTAGTTTGGAAGGCCATTATTGACTCTCAAGTCTGAAAAATGGACCATGTGTTTTTTGTTTACTCTTAAGTCTGCAAAATCTAGTATAGTCCTGGGAACATGGCAAGTGCTCAATACTTGTTGAATAAAAGAATGAATTTATGCATAGACTTCTTAAAAGAGAGCTACTTGGGTAAAATATTTAAAAATAAAAGGGATTTACCTTTCCAGCAAAATGAAACAGAGAAATAATAATAATAATATTAGTAGCTAACAATGATTACATTTTTACTATTTGTCAAAAATAGGTCTAAATGCTTTAAATGTAGTATTTAGTTCATACAGCCTTATAAGTGAAATACTACTATTGCTATTACTATATTTCATAATAAAGGATGGTGCAGTCACTTGCCCAAAGTTACATATCCAGTAAGACAGGACCAGCACTGAAATCAAGGCAGCTGGACTCTATTACTTTGTATAATGTAGTCAGTGATTAAGGTACTGTGCTAAGAGTATACTGATAGATTCCTGCTTTCCAAACAGCTTACAGTAATTAACAACACATGCCTATCTGAATAACTTGCTTCCTCTTTTTCTCTGAAATTTAAGAGAAGGGAGAGAGAGGGAGGGAGAGAAAATGAGAGAGAGAGAGAGAGAGAGAGAGAGAGAGAAGAGGAAAGGACAAGGAATGGGAGGAAGAAATCAAGGAGGGCTAGGTGGGCAGAAAACAGCCTTAGTTCTTTACCAACAGGTTTGTGACCCATTTTATACATTTGATTCTGTTCCGAACAAGCAACAATGAATGAAAAACTCTCAAACCAGCGCTTAACCTATAAACTGTTTTCACCATTCTTTGAGTATTATAAAGTCTGAGAATTGTTAGAAAAGAAATTATTCTTTCAAAAATGACGAAAGAAATTTTTTCTGCTTTCAATATAACCAGCATGTCACACATGTATACTGTATCTTTAATCTCATGCTACCGTTTGCAATACTACCACCATAGTGTTGGTGTACATTCTAAAATTATCCAATGATGTGGCATAAAATTGCTAATTCATTTTTATTGATGATCATGAAATTTAATTCTTAGAAGAAGTTTATCAAGACTCTAAGCAAAAATTGCAAAAATAATATAAGCTAAAATGAGCAAAACGACTTGTGAGGGAACAGCGTATGGGTGCAGGATGAAGCTTATCAAAGATATATGAAATGTCATTACTTTGAAAGAAATAAAAGAATAACAAGTTTAGAAAATTAACTATCAAATTACATTTTTTAAGAGGGGCAGTTAAAATGTTGATGAACAAATATGAGATGATGACTCAGGGGCACTAAAAACATGAAATGTGTGGGTTCTACTAGATAACACAATAAGTGCTGGGAGTTTCACTTTATAACCCACTGTGATTAAACCACATACTGCTGAAATTGCAGTTGGGATACTACCATAGTAAAACCAGCCTTCTAAAAGATGTGTCTAATTAAATCATGAAAAATCAAAAAGACAATGTTGAGAGAAGCCATGTTGAAGATTTTATTAATGAGGTACTCATGGAGAAGGCTTCCCTAGATTTGAACAAGCAAATACTAACGCTAGTCTACAAAATGAGAGAGAAGCACTTCCCCCCCTAAAAAGTTTTTTTCTTTCAGGGCAAGAAAAAAAATTCTTTTGTAATATAAACACCTTTAGATTCTTCAGAGCTTAAAAAAACTACAAATTATTTTTTCTTATAATAATATTAATTCAAACCCATTGTAGGTAAAGGCTCACTCTTTTTATACTTGCTCTTTATTTGATAAAAATCTCTTAAATGAGCTTGGCCAGGCAGTGGCGCAGTGGATAGAGCATCAGATTGAGATGCTGAGGACCCAGGTTCGAAACCACAAGGTCTTCAGCTTGAGCACAGGTTCATCTGGTTTGAGCAAGGTTCACCAGGTAGCACCCAAAGTCTCTGGCTTGAACAAGGGGTCACTCGCTCTGCTGTAGCCCCCCCTCCTCATCAAGGCACATATGAGAAAGCAATCAATGAACAACTAAGGTGCCGCAACAAAGAATTGATGTTTCTTATCTCTCTCCCTTTCTGTCTGTCTGTCTCTATCTGTCCCTCTCTCTGTCTCTCTCTCTATCACAAAAAAATCTTTTAAATGATTAATTTCTCCCTATTAGCCCCTCCTACCCCACTGCAGGCATAATTTGCATACCTGGCCTAAACTACATGGTTCATTACATCAACTATTTTCTTTTCAGGCTGTTCAATCACTATTCCTCTAGCACATCCACTCAGCAACATCTCATTCTGGCCAGACGACAGACTACTTTCTCTGCTATACTTGGGGTGCTGACAACAGCTGGAGAAAAACCTCAGGGCCATTCAGATTGGTGCTATTACAGATTTATTGTTTCCAATCTTGAGGCCTCAATGTCACCACACAATCCTAAAATACCCTGTCAGCACCCATTTAGATTCAGTGACACTTCAACAATTTACCATATACTTCAACTTCCTTACCCAAATGAGCTTGCTTCCTACTTCACAAAAAAATTAAGGTATCAGCTGATTTCCTACCTCCCCTCCTCTCCCACCCTCCCCCAAGTAGTTTATCTATACCTGCATTCATACTTACATACTTTTTCCAAGGGTCAAAGGTTAAGGTCTACTTCTTCTGTTTAAAACCCCTATTTCCTGTGTTTTAGATCTCAGCACTTGTGGTCTACTCCAAGATTGCTCTCTCTTTTGTTATTTTTATGTTTTACTTTCTGTTTTTCTTATCCTGTGAATATGTTCAAGAGCGTCCCTGTCTTAAAGCAAATAAGATAGCCAGTCCTCTGCACACACACCCTTCATACTCACTCCTACTTGCCTCTGCCACTCCCGATTATTGTTAAATCAGTGTCTCTAAAGAGGAGGTGACTCTTGCTTCTCATAACTATCCAACACTCCAATTTCCTATATTTAGGTTCTGCAGAAACTAGCGTTGGGGAAAACAATTACCAATGACTTTCAGATAACTAAGTCCAAAGGTCATGTTTTGGTCCCTAGCTTAATAAATCACACTACTCCATTTAACACTATTGACATTTTCTTGAAACCCTTACTTCACTGGTTGACATTTTACTGTTATTTCATTCTCTTCTCTCACCTCTGTCCATCCTGCCTTCTTTTCTTTGTGGATCCTTTATGCTTGCTTGTCTCTTTCATATTTTGGTGTCCAACGAAGTTTCGTTTTTTACTCCCTGATTTCATTTTCTTCTTCTACACACTCTTTTGCAAAACTGCCTCATTGTCAGTGCTTTTAACTCCCTCTTATAATGCTAATGACTTTTAAAAATGTGCGGTCAACCCTGACCTTTTCCCTCCCCTCTATATATATACTAACTGCCTACTGAACATACACCTTTAAATAGCCTGTGATGACCACATATGCAACATATCTTAAACTGAAGTCATTATCTTCCACCCTTCCCTCTACTCCCCATTTATTTCTACCATTTCTATAGTGTGATGTTATAATTTATAATAAGATATATATATATATTTGGCCTGACAGAGTTTTTAAAACCATTGGAAAACCTAAGTGATAAAAGCAAAGAGAGACTTTTGTCATATATAACAAGCCCTTTTATGTTAATGAAATGACTTGAAAATTCCCTAAGAATGGGCATCTGGTTGCCAAGGGAACCAACAATTGATTAGACTGTTGAAACTTTTGGCTTCACTTCCTAACCCCCAGGAAAGGAGAGGGGCTGGAGGTTGAATTAATCACCAATGGCCAATGATGTAATCAGTTATGCCTACTTAATAAAGCTTCTATAAAAGACTCTAATCAAAGGGGTTTGGAGAGTCTCCAAGTTGGTGAACAGAGGCAGGTGCTGGGAAGATGGGGCACCTAGAGAGGGCAAGGAAGCTCCATGCCCTTCCAATATACCTTGCCCTATGCTTCCTTTCTATCTGACTGTCCCCAAATTGCATCCTTTCATAATAAACTGGTAACCTAGTAAGTAAATTAGTTCTGTGAGCCACTCTTGCAAATTATCGAACCCAAGGAGGGTGTGATGGGAACTCCCAATTCATAGCCAGGTGGTCAGAAGAACAAGTGACGACCAGGACTTTGCACACTTGCTTTACACACTTGCTCATGATCTTTCTGTGGCTTGAAGTGTTAGACTAACTTTTCTTAATCTGTTTAGCTCTTATTCATCTTTCAAAAGGGGACCAAATATACAGTGATGGGAGATGGTTTGATTTTGGGTGCTGGGCACACAATGCAATATGCAATATACAGATCATGTACCATGGAGATGTACACCTGAAATCTATATGATACTATTGACCAATGTCACCCCATTAAATTTAATAAAAATAAAATTTAAAAACCTATCCAAGACATTATTTCTTTTAAGGACAATTTTTATGGGCTATCAACTGAAGAAAAGCCAAAGCAATTCACTTGCAAGGGTAAACTCTGTGAGGGTATAATTGGCTATGATTTAAAATAGATTCAGTGCTTCTTCATGGATATTTCAGAAGTACATGCTAAATAGCGAGGGCTCACTCAATAACAGTTATTCTAAGAGCACTATTTTACTCTTCTAAATCCATATTTGGGTACATAGTTGTTCCTATATTTTGTTTTAACTTACACCTTCCACCCAGATGGGAACACAACAAAATTACTAGGCCAAAAGTTTGTTTTCATGTCTCTTTATATACGAGGGGGGGGGGCAAAAGTAGGTTAAATTACCAGCCATCATTACCTAAAAGATAAATCATATGCAAAACTATAAAATAATAACAATAATAAGATGAATAATACAATGATTAATGAAAATAAATAATAATACAAGATAAACTGTTTTAAACCTACTTTTATCCATCCCTGAACATATTGTCAAATTATTTTTAGAGTTATATAAATACATAACACAACAAGCAGAGTTTCACTTCAACTTCTTCAGTATTTAGTGTTTTTAATAAAATTTTCTTCTGCTTTTGTTAATTTAATAGTGAAACAAAGCAAAACATTTTTGTGTTAATTTGTATACTTGTGTTGTTATTCATATTCTTATGTTTGTTTATAAGTATATTTCTTTGTTTAGCTATCTTATTCTCTTATTTACTGGTTTGAAAGAGAGAGAGAAAGATAGTTTTGTTCTACTTATTTGTACATTCATTGATTGATTCTTGTATGTGCCCTGACTGGGGATCAAACCTGCAACCTTGGTGTATCTGGATAATGCTCTAACCAACTGAGCTACCTGGCCAGGGTTAGCTATCCTTTTTAACTTTCATGTTCTCTAATTGACTTTTTATCTTTTAATAACACCTTGTTCATAGTTTATGATTACCGTATTTTGTGAAATATTTGTGAGGTATTATTAGAGATTTTTTTCCTAATTTATTTTCTGTAGCCTGAATTGTCTCTTTTTTTTTTATGGTCATTTTGCTTTGTACTTCATGATCATTCTTTTTATATTACAGGCTTCACTTAATGCCAAGTGACACATTTTTATCTATTTATGTTTAAGAACGTGACAATAAAAATAAATGACTGTGTTATTTGTATACATGAGCAGACTTTATCCATTGGCATGCTTGGTTTTGGGTGAGTGGGTTGGAAACCAGAACTATGATGGGAGGTCCTAAAGCAAGGAAAGAAAGCTTTGCTAGGGGGCAGCTGTATCATACTCTTGTATTATCCCCAAAGAAGAGTTCCTTTTCACTTATTTGAAAGAAACTGTGGTTTTTGTGTTTTTTTTTATTAAGTTGGTTAATAAATGTTTAACTTCCGGGGATGCCGAGTGTGTGGGCATGTGCATATGTAAGAAGAAGGGGGCGAGACAAGGTGGAGAGAAACAACAGTGGTTTAATTCTCTGTACACTGTGCCTCTGACCCTCTTCCATTCCAGCTCCATGTCCCACTCCCTGATGTTTCAGAGTCCTCCTGTGGGGCTCAGAAGGGCAGATCAGTCAGCCCTTCCACAAATTCTCTGTCCTATTCCCTCTGCCCTCTGTCTGCAGTCACCACCACTCCAAGACCTACCATTCATTTTGTGAAAATTGATTGGCATTCATCATTCACGATCTCTTTATGGTTCTGATATTTATCAGGATTTTTCCCTTTTGGACATTGCTGCCCAAATAATTTTGCTTTCTTCTAAAATTGAGATCATTTCATTTTTAATTCATTAATATAAAATAAGGAATTAACACATTAAATGCAATTCACATACTATACAAATATATCCTACCATCTTTTTACTTTGGTTTATTTATTTATTTATTTATTATTTTTTTTCAGAGACAGAGAGAGAGTCAGAGAGAGGGATAGGTAGGGACAGACAGGAACGGAGAGATGAGAAGCATCAATCATCACTTTTTCGTTGCGACACCTTATATGTTCATTGATTGCTTCTCATATGTGCCTTGACAGAGGGGGCGGGGCTACAGCAGACCGAGTGATCTGATCCCTTGCTGGAGCCAGCGACCTTGGGTCCGAGCTGGTGAGCTTTGCTCAAACTAGATGAGCCCGCACTCAAGCTGGCGACCTTGGAGTCTCAAACCTGAATCCTCCACATCCCAGTCCAACGCTCTATCCA
This sequence comes from Saccopteryx bilineata, assembly GCF_036850765.1. NCBI lineage: Eukaryota > Metazoa > Chordata > Mammalia > Chiroptera > Emballonuridae > Saccopteryx > Saccopteryx bilineata. Next base: position 114,428,819 of record NC_089492.1, read on the forward strand.
CTGTGCCACCGCCTGGTCAGGCTTGGTTTATTTTGATGTAGAGAGTGTTTTAAGTTTTTAGCTAGTCATCTCTCTGTCTTCCCTATGTTTTTATTCCATTGCATCTACATTGGTAGAATTCTACTTATTTCAGACTTTTACTACAAGTGAATTATGTGTTCTCTTGAATTTTCAGTGTTTTCTTCTTTTTAAATGTTTGTTTTATTGATTTTAGAGGGAATGAGAGAGGGAGCAGGAGAGAGACAGGAACATCTATTCCTGTCTGTGTCCTGAGCTGGGATTAAACTGGCAACCTCTGCGCTTCAGGACGATGCTCTAACCCACTGAGCTATGTGGCCATGGTGTCCAATGTTTTATTTTCAATAATATTTTATTCCTCTAAATGTAATTTGATGTGTGGCAAAATTTCAAATTCTTTACTTTCTTTTGGTAACGAAACTCTTTCTTGAAGTAAAATCTTACATGAAAATTTAATTTATAAAAACAAGAAAGTAAAATGGGTTAGGTGACTTGGTGATGGGGAAGGGCCAATTCACTTTGTCCTATCTCTCTCTCCTGCTTTCCTTTGTCCCTGGTCCTATACACGAGAAAATATTTTTAGTTTTTGAAAGTAAATTAGAAAGCACTGGCATACGGTGTAAAGTAAAAGTCAAAATTCATCCTATTCCTAAATTGCCGACCAGTTATCCCAAACTAGCCATTGGTAAGCCTTTTCTTCCCCACCGAATTGTGAAGCCCTTATGATATGTTTATTTATTATACACAATACATTCTATTTAGAGTCTTTCTGTTCCACTGACCTCTTTCTGCACAGAACTTCAGTGTTTTAATTAGTATAGAATTGTTTTCATGAGCAGTAATTAAAATTACATCTCCTCTCACCCAGAATTTAAAAAAATACTCTTGTCTCCATATTATTCCAGAGGATTCTAGGAATTCTAAGTTATATTATATTGGGGTGGTAAAATTTTTAATATATTGGAATTAAAAGCTATTAATTTTTATTTTGATTCTCAAGGATCTTATTTATTTTAGCTCAGTAGCCCTGTCCCAGATTGACAGCACTATGTTAAAGATATCTTAGCATAATGGTGTTTCCATTCATTTCTCTTTGGTTCTTTAACAGATTTTTCAATATGTATTTTGTCATTTCGACTCTGTTATTTGGCACTTAATGTCAGTTCCCATGTGGTAACTGACCTTGGGGAGGCCAGAATCCATCTGTGGGGCCAGTCCATAAGATGCTTCGAAAGAGTGCAGTCAGCAGCTGAAGACTAGGAAAAGATCATTTGAGGAGGAAAGAGTGGCATGACCAAAAGCCCTAGTAGATACCAAGACTGCTTGAGCAAAACGGGCTCAGTGCCAGCTAGTCCAAGAGAAAGCCAGGGATGATGTAGGGAAGACAGGTGGGCAAGTGGGTGGTGGTAGTGTGGGGCAGTAGGCTAAGTAGCCAGAGATGAGAACTGGGTGTGAGTTGTGAGAGAAAAATACGAGGACAGAAAGTTTGAGTAGCTTCAGGAGTACGAGATGGTACCAACAAGATATTATTAGCAAGATACCAGAGAGTAGTAACCTGGGCTTGCTCAGCTGAGAAACAGAATCCTGTCAGAAAAGGAGGGCCCAATTACACCCTCATTTGAATTTAGGTCATTTTATTTCTCTTTATTGGGAAAAATCGAATAAAAGAATAATCTTCACATTTAAGTGAATCTTGTAAATTCTACTTTGTTTGAAATTAACACTACCACCCTCATTTCTATTTGCTTGAGTTTGATTTATGCAAGTCCCTTTTACTTTTGTGTGGCTTATTTTAATTTTTGTTGTTGTTGTTTAAACCCTATCTTTTATAATCGGACAGTTCTTGGTTTTTAGAAAAATAATACAACTTGGGAATCTTTGCTTTTTAGTTAAGTGAAACCACTTACATCTATGGCCTCGGTGGAGATGGCTGGGGACTCGCTGAAGAAGTGTGCCCCTCACCCATCATGTCAAGTTGTCACCAGGAAAGGCCTGTTCAGCCAAAGGGCTGAATCTGTGTGTGCCACAAGTGTGAGGAAAGTGAGTGTGTCCTCGCTACCTTCACTCTTCTTCCAGTATTCTGGATGGATGCCAATGCCCAGGGTTGACATCTGAATCTGAAGATGCCTGAGCCCTTTCACCTAATTCCCTGAATGACCTGATTCAGCAACCCTCATAACCTCCACCGCCAATGTGTACATTAGATTCTTTTGTGAGAAAAACCAGACTTTTATTGTATAAAAGCACTACAATTCATGAATTTTTTATAGCAGCTGTTGTTACCCAAAGTTACATGATTCTTAGTTTTTTTCTATTTTTATGCTCTTTTACTATATTTTTTATTGTTGTTTATTGGCAAAATACGGTGTCCTTTGTGATATAGGCTGTGTTCTGTTGTATACTTTAATGATTTGTAAAGGAAACATCTTGCTTTAAAATTTACTGTTTACCTTAAAGCTAAACCTATATTCATCTTATTAACAAAATTAAAATAATGAGTGGTGACTCTTTTTTAAGGAAAAGCAGGACACTTTATATTTTGGCATTCTACTCTAAAACTCTTCCTTTTTACTAGGTTTTATCAATTTAAATCTGGAGTCACAGTTACCATCATTAATAAATGTTTCATTTTTCTGATTTTTGAAATTCTATTTTTTAGTCACTGTGATGATATAAACTATTTCCCAATTACTTTTCTTTTCTCTATTTCTTGCTGTATCTTTCATGATTTTGGTTCTCATTTCTATCCCTATCTGACACAATTTACTGTTGATTCATTTTCCAGTAGAAGATTATCTTTAATAACCTTCCAGAAATTACAACTATATTCTGTGGCTTTTGATATCTGAGAATGTCTTCTAGTTGCCACTGCACATGAGCAATAACATAATTGATTATAAAAATTATTGAAACATTGCCTTTTCTTCTAAAAGTTCTATAAAAGCTTCCCCAACCATGTTCTGATATTTATTTCTGCAGAGGTAATCTAATTTTAATTATTCCCAAAAGCAAATATGCACCTGTATATATGTATGTAAATGTGTGCATGTTTGTACTGATTGCTTACAAGCTCCTGCGTCAATCAAGAAATTTCAGGCTTTACTGGCTATGTCTATGGATTAATTTCTCTTCCTAATTTTTAACAGCTACATGTTTAGCCTTGTCAATTCCAAAGCTTGATTCTCTTATTAGATCTTGAAATTTTTTCTATTGTACCTTTGCTTATTGTTTCTGATCAGTTTGCTCTGTTCTTTATAACTTCATTTTGTTTTTGTTCTTGTTTTTTTAGTGAGAGAAGAGGAAGCAGAGAGACAGACTCCCACATATGCCCCAACTGGTATCCACCTGGCAAGCCCCTATGCGGCAATGCTCTGTCCATTGGGGGCAGAGCTCCATTGCTCAGTAACTGAGCCATTTTTAGCTGCTGAGGCAGAGTGAGTGGTATAGAGGAGTAAATGGTCACTTCTCCCGTGTGCCCTGACTGGGAATCAAACCTGGAACATCCATAAGCCAGACCAATACTCTACCACTGAGGCAATTGGCCCGGGCTAGAATTTTAAGTTCTAAATCATATTTTCTCTCTGTAGTCATTTACATGTATGAGAACATTTCTCTAGTTCAGCCTCTGTATCGTTAATTCTTTGTAGTCCTAAACTCTATTTTTTTTTGTTTCTAGTAAAGCTAAAATTTTATTTTGTTTATTTTTTTATATTATTCTACTTCTGCCCATCTTGTCCCATTATGTTGCAGTAATATAATGTTATAGTAATTACATATATAGAAATATAGAAAAATATGGAAGATATATATAAATAATTAGGATATAATATTAAGCGCAGTTAAGGAAATTAAATAAAGTTATGCTGTCTGGATAGGAATCAGTCTAGTGTATACAGATATGATAAACAGACTCTGCCTTTTGCTCAGGGCCCAGTTAGTGTGTATGAAGTTATATATAGATAGGAAGTGGCTTGATGTCATAACTCTGTAGGTTAACACAAACAAGAAGCTTCCCTAGGAACACCTTAAAAGTGGCTTGATGTGACATTTCAGTAGATTAAGATAAAAAGGGCTCCCTTCCAGGAACTCCCAAAAAGGTGGTTTGAGGTGATAATCCTGTAGATCAGGGGTCCCCAAACTTTTTACACAGGGGGCCAGTTCACTGTCCCTCAGACCGTTGGAGGGCCGGACTATAAAAAAAACTATGAACAAACCCCTATGCACACTGCACATATCTTATTTTAAAGTAAAAAAACAAAACGGGAACAAATACAATATTTAAAATAAAGAACAAGTAAATTTAAATCAACAAACTGACCAGTATTTCAATGGGAACTATGCTCCTCTCACTGACCACCAATGAAAGAGGTGCTCCTTCTGGAAGTGCGGTGGGGGCCGGATAAATGGCTCAGGGGGCCGTAGTTTGGGGACCCCTGCTATAGATTGACACCTGTTAGAAGGTGCGGGCCAGAAAAAGTACTAAAGCTAAGGACCCCCCCCCTTCCCGCTGCAGTAGTCACCCAGACTCCAACGTTGAACGTGAACTGTCTCCAGGCCGCTCTGACCAAGGACAGCCGAGAGGAGCATGCCAATGGGCCCCTTTAAGCTGTACTCAGGCATGCCATAGGGTTTGTGAGTAATAAACCGCCTGTGTGATTCTTGCAACTAACTTGTGTGTTGGTTGTGTCTTTCCTCCGGTGGCAGTTGGTCTCGGCACTGATAAACAAAATCCTCATAGCTGCCTCAAGAGTAGTCTGGAAGAGGCTGCCAGCCCTGCTGTTAAGCAGGAGTGTCCCACTGTGCGGGGAAGTTGAATAGGGGATGCCTGATCAACGCAGAGCTTGGGCTCTACTGGGACACATTAATTTCAGGAGGGCCGGTGGTGTTTGCTGGGGTAGAACAGTCATTGTCTAAAAGTTTCTGTCCAGCAACGCTATTCTTTCTGCACTGTTGTCAAGACAGAACAGCCTTTTTCCTGGGTTTCACAGTCTACACCAGGGGTCTAAAACTCGCGGCCCGCGGGCCGCATGCGGCCCGCCGAACAATTTTGTGCAGCCTGCAGACTAATCCAAAAGTTCAAAATATTTTGGATAAAATTAAGTAAGCCTAGGGGCCTACTTGTATTTTTCATTTCTCTAGCATCCTAGCTAGATATTAGCTTAGTTAACAGCAGTTGTGATGTGAACTACAGTTTCTGGTCTTTTTGTGACACTGAGTAAACTGCATGTATGATTGTGCTTGTTGTACTGATTTTTTTTTTGTTTTCAACTGCAGTGAGAAAAGTGTTGCGTAACAATTGCCTTTTGTAGACCTAGTGCGGCCCGCCAAACGGCTGTGATCTTGCTCTGCGGCCCACATGCTGAGTTGAGTTTGAGACCCCTGGTCTACACCTTTTGGTTTTTCTGACATTTCTCCAGTACCCAGCCTGGAATATACAAAGCATAAAGAAAACCCAGGGAACGCACCACTGTGTTGTTCCTTCGGTCCTCACATCACTAGCTAGTCTGTCTTCAACTCTCCACTTTCAGGGTATTAATGTAAGAAACGTCCAAACTTGTAGAGAATTTTTATAAAAGTTTGAGCCCAAACCAATGACAATTATTGGGAAGTAAGATTTTTAAATGCTCTGGAGAACAACAGTTTTGCAGTTGCTTTTGTGTATTTTAAATTATGTATACAGAGAAAGTGAGGAAGATTGCATGACGGTGAAAACAAGCAAGCCTGGGCTGGACTCCAGTATTGTTAACAAGATTATGTGCTCCCCTGAGGGTTGTCAAGCTTTAGAAGGAGGGATCAGAGAAAGGAATTTCACAGGGGTGTTAACCTAGATGCACAGAAACAATGGACAGGGCTGGCTTAGGGCAAAGAGAAACCTGTTACTAAAGAAGTTATAGGCCTGGGGCATGACTACCACCATGACCTGCCCAGTTAGGGATTTATGATCAGATCACCCTGTGAGGTTACTTTCCTAGAACCCCTTTTTCATCTACAAGAGTCTTCTTATGTTTGCTTTATATGTACCATCCAGGGGCTTTAGTTTTACTTAGTGGGAGGAATAGAGAAAAGGGCATTTACTTCCTATTTTAAGAAGCAGAATTCTTTAGCTGTGTATTTATAGACAAATTGGGAATAAGAGGAGGTATAAAGTGTACATACCTTTTTTCATTCTTCAGTCAAATCATCATAATTTAGATTTTCAAAGAAAGGCCCTACTTTCCCTGTTTACTCTTCCTTAACTTAGCAGGTGCACAGAGAAAACCAGGTTGCCCCTCAAAAATGTGGTCAATCCATATAATCTTAAGAACAGTTGATATTTTAATTCTATAGTTAATTTCAGAGTCATTTTTACTGCTTTTCTGACATTGCAGGATTTGACTCATTTGTCTTTCAAAGGACTAGTAAACCTTAATTTGCTTTAGCAGCTTTGAATGGATTTTTATTGTTTCTTACCACTGCCTTTCAACTCATGTAATTTTAAAACTAAATGCAAACTGTAAAAATCAATCAATCTGGTAGTATTCTTTTAATATCAACTTTTATATAGTTTGCTCCCAAACTGTGTTCAATTACTGACAATCTTATGCATTCTGAGGGCCAACACTAATTTCATAGTATAGTACTGGTGGCCGTGGCCATGCTGGTTCACCTTGGATTTGGGCAGAAGGTAAAGAAATTGTGGAGCCAGAGGATGGTGGGCCATTCATTTATTAGAGTCTAGCAATGGCGGATGGGCAAGCAGGCAGGGAAAACCACTTCTTTCTCTCAGGACTGACAAGCAAACAGGCCAGGGGTGGAGGGTGGGGGGTGGGGTGGGGTGAAGGAACCCCATTCCTGGCAAACAATAGTGAACAATGGTCCCTCCCAGTGGCTACAGGCAATCCACAATCTATAGTCTGCCACCCTGAGGGCAAGCACCTGCAGCCTTACATAGACTATGCACACGTGGTGCTGCCCTGTGCTCATGCACCAATCAGGCAAAGTACAAGTGAGCAAGCCTAACACACTTGTTTGCCCAACACACATCAGCATTTAAAAGGAAGGTGGTACAAATAACATAGGAAAAAAGTATCTGTGTAAGGAGTATGCTTTGTTATCACTGACTAGAGAATAAAAGAGTTTTCCCATTGCAATCCACTGTAGGGGCCCATCTTTTCTGTAATTTGAGAGTGGTAGATTTGTGTGACAAACACAGGAGCAGAACAACACATACTCTAATTACAGTTTTCATGAGACCACCAGCCTTTTTAAAAAGATCCTGAATTTTCCTTGTACTTTTAACAATTTTCTTGCGTTAGCCTTCTTATCTACGCTATATGGTTAATTTCTCTATTGAGACTGCCTGCTAGAAACCAAACAGTGAAACCATAATAGGACAAAATATGAAAACAACAGCTGAAGGTTAAAAAAAATATTGTGGAAAACTTATTATTATAGAAGAAATGTTCATAAAAAAACAAGAAATCCAAAACCAGAATATATATAGTCATTCCTTAATACTTGTTATAATGCTGTATGACTCTTTCTATATCTTACTGATTTTTTTTTTTTTGTATTTTCCCAAAGTTGGAAACGGGGAGGCAGTAAAACAGACTCCCGCGTGAGCCCGACCAGGATCCACCTGGCATGCCCACCAGGGGGCGATGCTCTGTCCATCTGGGGCATCACTCTGTTACAACCAGAGCCATTCTAGCACCTGAGGCAGAGGCAGAGGCCATAGAGCCATCCTCAGCGCCCGGGCCAACTTTGCTCCAATGGAGCCTTGGCTGCGGGAGGGGAAGAGACAGAGAGGAAGGAGAGGGGGAGGGGTGGAGAAGCAGATGGGCACTTCTCCTGTGTGCCCTGGCCGGGAATCGAACCCAGGACTCCTGCACACCAGGTCGACACTCTACCACTGAGCCAACCGGCCAGGGCCTATATCTTACTGACTTTTAAAAGAAATGTACAATGATCCCGGCTGGTTGGCTCAGTGGATAGAGCATCTGCCTGGCAAGCAGATATTTTGGGTTCCATTCCTACTCAGGGCACACATGAGAAGCAACCATCTGCTTCTCTGTCTCTTCCCCTCTTGTGCAGCCAGTGGCTCATGGCCCTGGCAATGAGGATAGCTCAATTGACTTGAGCATTGGCCCCAGACAGAGGTTGCTGGGTAGATCTCTGTCAGGGCACATATGGGAATCTCTCTCTATCTTCATTCTTCTCACTATAAAAAAAAAAGAAAAAGGAAGAAATGTACCAATTTCTTCTAATAATTCAAAGCCAACTGCTATGAATAAACCAAGGTTTGCACTAACTTTTAGTACCAAATAAATGATGAATACATGTTCGATTGTATGCATAGGTTTTAGCAAAAGGTGCACACATATCTGTTTATTTTGGTCCTTCATGACTTTGACCTTCTGAGCGCTGCTTGTTAGTAATTGGGTGATGAGGAGTTGTAGCTAATTTTAATGTTTGCAATTCATGCTCAGATATGCAAATTGATGAGCACATTATAAATTTTTTAAATTATAGGGACAATTTATAGAGCAAAGTGGCATTGCTCCAGGGGCTGAGCAGTGGCCTAGGAACTCAGAGTTATGCATTTTAATTTTGATTAAATCTCAGCATAACCACAGGTACAATACCTTAATATCCCTGTATTTTGGATTATTCACTTATAATGTATAACAATTCCCTTCTTATAGTTCAAGTAAGAAAGAACTATAAAACAGTGGCTTAAAATATCACATTTTAAAGACCAATTTGAAACCAAAGATTTTATGGGTTTAATAAACATCAAGTTTTGTGTCACTTACACAAAGATAAGACAAATGGCCCATGGTCATGAGAAGTAAAAAAATCACCAAACTCCAATTCAGAAATTTTATTAAAGTGCATTTAACATAAAATAAAATTTTGTAATAGCTGTAAGACACTTATGCGGATATTTGTTATTAAATGAACATTATTCCTTAATTCATGTTCTCTTTGATGTTACACATCTTCCAAATGTATAATAATGCATTTTAAAATTCTTTATTAAGTATATTCTTTAGAGAAGAGCCTTTTTTTCCATTCTTTTTAATACCTAGGTTTCCATTAGGTACTTAAGCTTCGCACCAAGAAAACAAAAAGCACACAAAGAAATCAGCTTAAAAGTAGGACATTACAAATAACATTCAAATTCATGGTAGTTTATAGCAAAGCATGAGTCTGTATTTTTAAATGCACCTAGTTGTCCTACCTGTTAAATGATATACTGTGTCCTGAGAGCCACAGAATATACAGGTACAACTGGTGAGTTGATGATGGAATCTGAGCCTCTTTTTAACTTAATAAATAGCTCTGCAACATTGAATTTCAGTGGGGAGGCTATTTTCCAGTTGTGGAACAATACAGTTTGGAGTCCTAGTGTCTTCCCAAGCTTCCCTTGCATTGTGAAATTGATATTTAGAAATCTCTGGCAAACGAACACCTGCTAAACATAAATCACATGAAGAACTCTACAACTGGACAAGCTCAGGAGGATATAATAGATCAAATCCATGAAGAACCTCACAATGAATTAAAAAAACAAAACTTAAACTTAAGCCTATAACCTGACAGGCAGTCAGCAGACTGACTTATGGTGAAGTGTAATGTGGGAATTAGACTGAAAGCCAGATGGCTTCTAAAAGTCAAATTAAAAAGAAGAAGAAAATAAAGAATAAATTGCAGTCAATGATAAGCACAGGTAGGGAGCCTGACAAGGCAAACATGGTAACTACATTGTGGAATAACACACAAGGATGAACTAATATTTTACACAATATTCTCTTTCTTTTGTTTCTTCCAGCCAGCTTGATAGAAACTACTAATGCTTGCCTAGTTCGAAGCATAATATCAGATGCCAGTTTGAACAGGTGCAAAAACAAAGAATTGAACACTTACATTTGGAACATCTTCAGCTTTCCTCTTTATGTAGTCCCTGGTAGGCTTTGTGGGAACTCACCTACTAGGTTTCTTATTGTTATTCCCTCGCTTAGGAGAAATTACATTTGATGAACACATAGCATGTTCCCTTAGTCAATGAACAAGGGTTACACAGAAATTACCAGTTAATTTATCTGAGACCTAATCTCATTCCAACATTCCACCATTGAGAGAGGAGACAATGCTGAAATTCTGTGATCACTGTCAGTGGTAATGTGCCTGTTCTGTTACCATCATCACAGAATTGTGAAATGCTATAACATAATTCAACAAGGGAAAGACAGTGGAAATTGGCAATGCCAATTATCAATGTTAACTGTATGGTCAGTCAGTACCAGGGGCTCAAACAAACAGGCAGCTTGTTCCATAAACTCAGTTGGGAAATTAGATGCAGGCAGACAGAGGAACACAATATCCCTTCTCTGTAGGTGGTCTCTGTTTCATTAGGTTTCCAATTGATGTTGCTGCACAGTAATCCAAAAATGTGTGATGGGAACATCACTCTCATTTTTCATTAACACTCCTTCGCAAATGTATCGGAGGCAGGTATAAAACAAAGAATTTTGCCAGTCTTCCTTTTATCCTTTTGGAAATATTTATCCAATGTCTCTACTCTTAGAGTTACTGTTTGATATGATCAACTAGCTTAAGGATGTTGTGGAAATAGTGAAAGATCTGCTCATCTTTAAAAGACATGATTTAGGAAAAGCAGCTTATATACGCTAATGAATAGTAACATGGCTGCTAAAGTCAGGTGTGGCAAGAAAAAAAAAATAGAGGTAATATCGATTGTCTCATAAAATCTACCAGAAAAGAATGAAGCTTGGAACTTTTCGAGATCTTAGAGCTCATCTGACTGATTTCCTCTTTTTCATTTCATAAATGAGGAAATGGAGACTTGCACTGATTCTGGCTTTCCTAAAGCAATGTAATTATTGGCAACAGCTAAGACCACAAAGCATGGCCTCTAAATCATACTCTGTTCAATATACCATGTTCAGTCTATCACATGTGGATCCAGGTACCTACGAAGGACTACATATTCATATCCTCTGCTTCCATGAGCTTACATCATAGCTTCTATTTATAGTCATATCAAGACATCATCTATTCTCTAGTTTGTAACTTTGAAGAACTCATTCAGCATTATGCTATGAGTACCAGTGTTAGTGTCCTGGTATAAATTGTATAGGTGTTACACATTCTGGTAGATTTCCTGAGACAATAGACATCATCTCTGTCTTTCCATCTATCATCTAACTTTAGTGCCCATGATGCAATTGGCCTAAAGGCCTGTCCTGAATCCCCATCCAGTGATGGCGATGGTGCCATCGTGCCATGATTATAGACAGACGCTTCATCCCCAAGATGAGGGTAGACACTTTGCAGATGACCAATCCCCTTGTCTGACTACAGACGCATGATTGCGTCCTACACTTGTGGTAACTATGTTTTGTCTACATGTTGGGACTCTGATTGCCATGTTTTTTGAGTAATGAAGGACACCCTGGACACAGGGCTTAACCCACTGGGTACAACCTCAGAGCCAACTCTGGCTACATGGTCCCATGCTCTTCTCTTTTGCTGTCATTGAACCATATATTTATTCCCTATGTTCTTGAAATTTTCTTGCTTTAGTAAATGAGGAATTACCATCCCTCAGTTACAGACCTTAACATTCACCCAGAATGTTGACTCACACCAAAAATACATAGCCTGACCAGGCAGTAGTGCAGTGGATAGAGTGTCAGACTGGGACACAGAGGACCCAGGTTCAAAACCCCGAGGTTGCCAGCTTGAGCGTGGGCTCATCCAGCTTAAGCGTGGGCTCACCAGCTTGAGTGTGGAGTCACGTGCTTGATTGTGGGATCATAGACATGACCCCATGTTTGCTGGCTTGAGCTCAAAGTCACTGGCTTGAAGCCCAAGGTCACTGGCTTGAGCAAGAGGACACTTGCTCTGCTGTTGCCCCTCAGTCAAGGCACATATGAGAAAGTGTTGATGAATAACTAAGGAGCCACAACGAGGGATTGATGCTTCTCATCTCCCTCCTTTCTTGTCAGTCTGTCCCTCTCTCTTTCTCTGTCACACACACACACACACACACACACACACACACACACACAGAAAATAGTGTTATACAGGAAACTGTAGCAGATAAAGGAAAAATATGGCAGATTTTAGTTGCATTATTTTATTGTAATTAAAAGTCATGTCATTAACCATATCCGATTTCTTATGGTATGAGTAAGTACGAACATGCTAATCACATAATCAAAACAAATGGTAAGTATACTAAGTGCATCACAGTGCCTCCAGACATATGTCAATTTCATTTGTAAAATTCAGCTGTCTTAAAGTCTCTTGCAAATTCACCAGCATAAGTAGACATACAAAAATCTTTCCTAAGCAGAGAAACTTAAGAATCTATGTTAATATTGCTCAGGTTTTTTGGGAAAGTGCTTCCCTGGTTCCTATCCATACAAATGTTGATATAGTTTAAACGAAATTACTTATGATATTTGTCACTATGCCACTTGGTTAGGTGTCATGTATGTACATTTTTAAACTCACCTTCATGGAATTATTCACATCACTGTTTTGGGATAACAATCAAATCATGTGATTTTGCTTATATTATTTGCTCGAGGTAAAGGGTCTGTTGGGCTTCAGCGGAGCATGGCTGGTGAGGAGGAAACCCTCGGCTTGCATTACTCAGTTTCTCAAGGCTGCACGGTCATGAAAGTTTACCTTCACGGGTTCAGAGTCATTTAAGAGGTAGTCAGGCCTAAACAGGTATTTTTAAAATTTGAGTTTCATGTTCACTATGATGTTATAAATCATGCACCTTCCATTAAGAAAATTAAATAAAATTAAATATAAAAATAGCAGAATTTGCCAGCATGACTATGGTGTCACAAGGAAACCTTATAGTTTGCCACAAATGATCTGTGTTTCTTGTGGCAATGACAAAACTGGAAAAGAAATATATATATATTTTTAAAAAGAGTATCACTTAACAGTCACTCAGGCAAGGAAAATCAAGGTGTGGTGCAGATAAGGGCTACTCTATCCAGAGACTTCATGCTGTTAAGGACTCAGTGACGTTCTGCTCTCTAGAGAGTTCCCTGTGGGTTATGGCCACCTCAAGGCTGCCTTCCCCTGCAGTGAAATGATGGCATTCTGCCTCAGTGGGGTTCCGTGCTTTCTCTTCTGTTCATGGAGGGAAAAGTTTCAAGTAAGTCGGTAAGATTCTCCTCAACCTGGGAATCAGGGAGTAGGGTCAACTTTCCCTAAAAATATGGACTACTCGGGGAAGTAGTAGATCTATACTCCTTACCCCCAACCACCCTCCACACACAAATTCTGGTTTCTAATCTTTTTTTTTTAATTTTATTTATTTATTTTCTTACAGGGACAGAGAGAGAGTCAGAGAGAGGGATAGATAGGGACAGACAGACAGGTACAGAGAGAGATGAGAAGCATCAATCATCAGGTTTTCATTGTGACACATTAGTTATTCATTGATTGCTTTCTCATATGTGCCTTGACCGTGGGCATTCAGCAGACCGAGTAACCCCTTGCTCGAGCCAACGACCTTGGGTCCAAGCTGGTGAGCTTTGCTCAAGCCAGATGAGCCCGCACTCAAGCTGGCAACCTCGGGGTCTCGAACCTGGGTCCTCGCCATCCCAGTCCAACGCTCTATACACTGCGCCACTGCCTGGTCAGGCAAATTCTGGTTTCTAAAAGGATGGGGAATGTGGTTAGGTAACCAATATTTGTGTATTATCAAAGTCGACAGAATTTTCAAATTAGATAGCACATGTAACCGATGAAATATATTATCCCAGTACCCATCATTTTATTTTAAAAAATTATCAGGAAATTAAAACTTTTCTTAGCACATGATAGGGCTTCTATGTAAATTGAACCTTTACAAAACAAAGTTTTGGGGAAATGTAGAGTCATATTTATATTAACAGTAATGTTGAAGAAAGTTACATGAAATACTTTCTATCTCCTGCTGGAGTCACTCTAAATTTTTACATCTTACAACCTGTCACACTGCGTTTTTCTTTTCTTCTCTTTAGGCCATGAAAAAAACATAGGACAGTCTCTCAAGGACTAACAATCAGAGCTGCCAGGTTGACAAGGGAGGTTTGGTTGCAAGAAGACCCTGAAGCAAGGATTTTAAATCAAAGATTCAGGGACAATCTGAGTTTGCATTTAAGATCCTTCTGCCCATAGCATTGGCCTATGTGTTATGTTCAATTGATGAATAAGCATTATGAAGACATATTCTATTGCAATCTCTTGTGACATTAGCATTGTGTAATTCATGTGCAGTTGTAGACAGAAATTCAGTCTATTTCATTCTAATATGACTCTTCCTTAAAAGTAGAACTTGAAAATTAATTTTATCTACATAATTGACTTAAGTATTCATTGCATAGCTCTTCCATACCTAGCAGTGAGCAAGGTGTTATAAAATTAAACGTATAAAAAATAAAGTCCCTTTTCACAGGCTAATTATTTCCCACTTCAAGTAAAAAGGTATAGTTATATGATATGATGCCCTGAATAGTTGTTCAATTTGTATTGCAAATATTATGACTTGGACTACATGATTTTACCAATAGAGATCAAAGCTGTGAGGAATTATCATGAAAAAAGAAAAAAAAATAAATTACTATAATTCTCATCTCATAAGAGAATAAATTGGGCTTAATCTGTGGAAAATACATCCTTTGGAGTCTGCATTTCCAAAGAGTTGCAGTTGGCTTTGAATTAGTGGTTACTCTCCTTTATAAAATGAATGTATGTGTTCAAATCAGCAGGTAGGGAGAAGTAAATTTCTCTGTCAGTCAAGCCAAAGGTCAATGAGAGAAAAGAAAGTTGAAGGAATTTGTGAGAACCCTTTCTTCTTTGTGCTGAGGAGGTGCATGTACATTTCTGCAGCAAAAAATAATCTTTTTAAGAACCTTTCTTTGAATTTCACATGTAGTCTTTGAAAACAGTTATTGCTAGCATTATTTACTCTGAACAATACTTTTAAATCATATCTAGGCTGTTTTATTTGGGGAAAAGTTGCTAATTTAGGTAAAACTTTAAAATGAAAATATAATAATTAGAATGACATATATACTTCTGAACCAGAAGTTTTTTGTTTATATAATAAAATATTGTATGGATTGAATTTTCCCCCAATCTTCATTTTTGCTTTGTGAATTTTTACAAAAACCGTACAGTTTGTAAAAAAAAAACAAGAAAACAACTCTTCTATATATTAATCTAACTAGACATCTAAAGTTCTTCTCTATGTCTGACACCTCAGCATTTAATTTGTATTCATTTTCCTTTTGATGATACGTGGGCATTCTTATTTAATTAGTGGTAGGAGTGATAGAATCTGAGGTCTCAAATTATTTGCCAAAGTCACTAGGTTATTTCCTTAAAGCTGATCAGATGGGCTTTCTTTCTACCATCCTATTATAAGAGGTTTTTGTAAACTAGTGTTATAAACGATTATTTTTAGTTAAGAGAAGCCCCAGGAAAGATTTTAAAAAATGGATATAAAGACATTCCAGTTCTTGATCTTATCTTTTTCTCATCTCAACCTTTAGAGAGTCTTGCTGGAAGAACACAAGGAAAGGCAGGAAGGCTTCTTACAGATCTTTGAGACCTCCTTCCACTCAAATCCCAGGGGAGCTAGAACGCTATACCTCTGTGGTTCAAAAAGTCTTTGGACCAGAAAAGGGGCCTTTATCTGCCAACATTTCAAACATATTCAATCAAATATTGATCTAGAAAATCAGCTACTTTTTCCTCTAGTAGAGAAATTAAATTAGTACTACCTACTGAAGGCCTACACATGGTCCTCAGGAAGATAATGATGGTACCCTAGGCTATCCTAGGATCAAAAAGTTTACGTGGACACCAAACTGATTTAACATTTTCTGTAATGCATGGAGACAAAGGGTGAAAGATCCGCTCGCCAATAGTAATGTGCTGGAGATTATCTCATGTGGCGAGTCCTTGCATCAAGAAGCCAGGTTATGGTTTTCAAATCCATCTCATCTCTGAAAATAAAAGGAAGGGAACGTGGCCTGTTTCACCTCACTGAAAGGTTTTCATCACCAGAAATATCTGATGGCTGTTATTCAAGTTGACAGTAGTACATGTTTCTCTGACTCATAAACAGTCCCTATCTCTATTGTGTCCTGTTTCCAAGAAGTACTCGATGTTATGTTATTTAAGAACAGGAGGTTTGTCTGTCTGTTCTTCCATAAATATGAAGATTAAAAAAAAATCAAAAGATTCCCAAATTCTAAAATCATTTGGTATTTCAAGTTGAATTTATAAAATAATGTGTTCGAGTCAGTGTCTGATATAAAAGATGATATTTGTCTCTATATACTACAAAATTGTGACAGCCCAATTTTAATTAGAAATTTTTGTTCCTGAGAAGCTTGTTTCTACCATTAGTATCCATGGTTTATTTTTAAGTTGCATTTATTTTCTTAAAGTTATTTTTTCTGGAGATGCTTTTGAATTTTCCTTTACTTAAAGAAACAGGAAAGGATTATATGCCTTACAAATTGTACATACTCAAAAATTTTCATGAGTTAATACAACTAGGAAAATGAAGTATGTATCCTTTAAGTCTTACATGTAGTCATCAGTCTTGTGACCCTAATAATTACGAGGCAGCATAGTAGGAACTAACATGGGAACAGCTACTTTACCCAGTAAAACTGATGCTTTTCAGAGTATGGGATTGTTGGTTGCTTGGCACAGAAGTTAGATGCTTAGACAACATGGGGCATATATTGGAAATCTGTCACAAAATTTGGGTTTTTAATGGTACTGACCCTTTATTAGAAAGATTATTTTAAACACTGTTACCATGAAGTCACTTGGTAAACAGTTTTGATTACATTGTCTAATGATGCAACCAAACTATTTCTCTGAATTGATTTGTTTTCAGCATCATGGAAATGCAGTCAAAGAATTATGGAAAGAAAGAGTGTTCTTGAGTAACCACTGTGTGTTGGCCACTTTGCTAGGTGATGAGAATATGGTAATGTCCAAAAATATATACAGGCACCACTCCCAAATAATCACATAATAAATATAACATTACTTCCATGATAAGTAATATATATAAAAGGGAGGTGCAGGTATTTGTTAGACATCTGGTTTGTGCAGAGCATTTTTTAAAAATTACATAAAATAATAATGAAAGTTGAAAAGATTAATTGCAAATTTAGGATTCGTACAGAAAAAAAAATACTGATATAAGAAGAGTTCAGTTTATGGCAAATTTGAGGGAGACTGTATGTAATGTGACCTTTAGGTTAACTTAAGCAACTTTAAAATGATAAACAAGCTCAGGTTATAGATTAAGAAAGGAAAAGACATCTGTTTATTTGACACAGGTCATATGTTATAGGCTGCTTTGCTGGAAAGTACAACTTAAAAAAGATATTGAAAATCTGGTGGTATCCTAAGGAGTTGAATCTGTGTGATAAAAAGTTCAGAAACCACATCTATAGGAAGCATTTGAAGAAAGTGGGATGCTTGGCAAAGAGGAGACAAGGCTGATTATGATAATGTCTTTAAATAATTAATATGCTGTCATGGAAGATGAATTAGATAATGTTGTATAGCCATATGTGACAGATTTTAGACCAACCAAAGGGTGGAAGTTACAAGATTAGGTATAACATTAATGATGAACCTTTCAACAATAAAAGCTAGTTGAAAATAAAATGAGCCCTTTGTGAGGTAAGGATTCGTGGCATTAGAAATGTCCAAATAATGGCTTGAATAAAACATTTCCAGATGAGTCAAATCCAGGAATTTTTTATTCTGGTGACACTTTGCTCAAAATTTTACTTCCAGGAAGAGACTGATTTGAATGACCTAGCTTGTTTCATAGGTCCACTCATTGGCTTCCTAGCCCTAGGATGACTAAGTTCATTGGAAGGTGCACAAAGAAGAGGAAACAGACTTTGTACCAGCCTTGCTCTTTTATTTATTACACTAATATGTACAAACCACTTTTCTTCCTCTACCTTTGGTCACACATCTTAAAATAAGAAAATAAAAAGTGATCAGTGGGCATGTTTTAGAAATTAACCTTTTAAAGGATTCCTTGAGTTTTATGTGGGATGAGTGGATATTCCATGAATATAAACCTTATACTTTTTTTTTTCAGTGAGAGAGACAGAGATAGAGCGAGACAGAGAAAAGGACAGATAGGGACAAACAGTAAGGGTCAAGATGTGAAGCATTAATTCTTCATTGCAGCACCTTAGTTGTTCATTGATTGCTTTCTCATATGTGCCTTGACTGGGGGCTACAGCAGACCAAGTGTCCCCTTGCTCAAGCCTGTGACTTTGGCTCAAGCCAGCAACCTTGAGCTTTAAGACAATGACCTTCAGGCTCAAGCCAGCGACCATGGGGTCACTTCTATGATCCCATGCTCAAGCCAATGACCCTGTACTCAAGTTGGTGAGCCCATGTTCAAACCAGATGAGTCCATGCTCAAGTCAGTGATCTCGAGGTTTCAAACCTTGGTCCTCTGTGTTCCAGGCTGACATTCTATCCACTGTGCTACAGCCTGGTCAGGGTAAACCCTATTCTTAAGGCATCTTGTCTTATAGTCCTCCACAAAATAATACACACACACATACATATACATATACATATAAAATCTATATGATATACATAGATTAGAGATTGTATAAAACATGTAGGAGTATATATTGCATGTATATATGTAAGCTACATATATATACATACATGCATATATACACATGCAATTTATATACATATATACACACAATAAAGAAGTAAAGTGACATTTAGTGTCCAAAAAGGAGCACAAGAAATTTTCCACTTTTCATTGGGGAAAAAGAGTATACCCATTATCAATTTACTTTGATTTTTATTTTTCACTTTTGTCTTTACCTCAGGACATAGAATATAGTATATTATGGGGAGACCATCATGAGTTCATTCTACATTCAATAGTTTACCAGCATAAAAATGTGCCTTAGTACAAAAAAAGCTTTTCTTACAGGTATGACTAATGTTGGAAATTGCCTTTATTGCTTCAGGAAGGCATATGCTAAAGACTGCTTAATTATAATTTTTCCCATTAGTTTTTTTCTTCTTTATTGTGTCCTCACTTTAAAGTTCTAACAAAAGAAAAGCCAAAAGATGCTGAGGATAAAATGAGAAAAAGCCATAGGAGACAGAGAGACAGGTAAACGAAATTATTATTATGAATGGAGCATTGCAAGACATCAGTACTGTATTTTATATATATTTAAAAAAACAACAACACAGAGCACCCCTGGCCAGTTGGTTCAGTGGTAGAGTGTCGGCCGGGAGAATGGATATCCTGGGTTCAATTCCTGGCCAGGGCACACAGGAGAAGCACCCATCTGCTTCTCCACCCTTCCCGCTCTCCTTCCATTCTATCTCTTCCCCTCCCACAGCCAAGGTTCCTTTGGAGCAAAGTTGGCCAGAGCACTGAGGACGGTTCCATTACCTCTGCCTCAGGTGCTAGGATGGCTCCAACCGTAACGGAGCAATACTCCAGATGAGCAGAACATGCTGGGTGGATACTGGTAGGGTACATGCTGGAGTCTCTCTGCCTCCCACTTTTCACTTCAGAAAAATACAAAAAACAAAACAAACAAACAAAAAAAGAGCAATTTTTAAAAGCTACATTTTAACTGTGGTGAAAGAGAAGTTTAATTGGTTAAATGTAAGTGTACAGGACACAATGCAATTGGGCTGCCCCTGGTGAAATCAATTTGTATTCAAGCATTTCTTAAATTTTTTTGGAAATGGGTACTCCTTTGGTTTGTTAGTGAAGATAATTGTGAATTTGGCTTCAAAGATGTAGAATGACTAGTGAGCAAGATGCAAAGAACATGAGCTTTAAAAAAATTCCAAAGGAATTCCAAAGGGTTCTGCAGGTTTAATTGAGTGGTGACACCTGCTCCCTTTTCTGCTGCCACAACATGGAATATGACTTTGCACTGCCGTGTCACATTGGCCCATGATAAACTAAGTTATTTATTTTATAAGAAACAATAGCAACATGATATGACAACTTGAACTGGCCCAGTGCAATTCAATTTTGTTATTTTCTGATAACAGGAGTATAGCTTGTGTCATCGCTGTATATCACATTCTCTGTGTAAATTTGGTAGGTTTTTTCCAGCCTAAAAAACAAATACAGCTTTTATTATCTTTGATAAGGTACATAGCAAGAGCTGCTGCCCTTTGCATTAAACTTACATCAAAAATAATATAAGTGAATTAAGAATTAATATGGTTGTACTCTATAATAAAGAATTGGGCTGCTATCAGATGATAAAATTGCCTGCTACTTGGCATCTTTTCTTTTTGGAGGGCAGAAGGCAGAGCACAAGTCTAGATTCAAAGAAACAGTAGTTCCCTGCTCTATTCTTTGTTTCAAAACTGTTATTAGTTGAGATGTTTCTGTTTTAGATAATCTAGAATAGTAATTTACTTATAGAAGAAGTACAGAAAGCTTTTATTTTGTCGTGAAAATCAGAAATAAGCACACCTAAATTTTCAAATAAAAAGAAAGCATTTAAATTTCATGCAACAAATTTTAAAAATTATTTTACTGTGAAGTTTCTAGGATAGAAAAGTACAATTGATCAGAAAAGAACTTATGTTTTGATCTTTGTTCTCACCTGTAGAAAAGTGCAAGCCAGTATACTTTGTAAGTATTATAGCATGCTTGTTTCATTTTCCAACTCTGCTATAAATTCTCTGTGCTCCTGTGTTGAGAAACGCCAAGTGCCCACAAACACCAGGAAATAACTGTCTTTGATAGTATCAGACACTGTATCTTTAAGTGCACAAACAATTACAGAAACTTGAAGGTCAGAAATAAAACACAAAGCAAATCCAAATTTGTGCCGATTAATAATTAATAGTTTTTAAAATCATCATAACAAACATTATTATTATTATTATTATTATTATTATTATTATTATGTGGGAAGGGGGAAGGCAGAGAGACAGACTTCCACTAGTGCTCTGACCAGGATCCACCCAGCAAGCTCTCTATCCCTGATGTTCTGCCCATTTGGAGCTTGCTCTGTTGCTCAGCAACTGAGCTATTTTAGCACCTAAGGTGAAGCCATGGAGCCATCCTCAGCACCTGGGGCCAACTTGCTCAAGCCATTAGAGACATGGAGGAGACAGAGAGAAAGAGAAAAGGGGGAAGAATGGAGAAGCAAATGGTTACTTTTCCTGTGTGCCCTGACTGGGAATTGAACTCAGGATATCCACACACTGGGCCAACACTCCACCACTGAGCCAACTGGCCAGGGCCAACAAACATTATTGATAATAAACTTTGTGACTGAGTTCTGAGCATGATATTGCCTTTTTACTTTTGAGTTTGATTTATTTTTTAGTAATATATATTCACCCTTTAGGCATTCTTTTAGGTATTCCTTTCTTTAATCTGAGGTATTAATTTATGATCACTTCTGCTGATTTATGCTGTTTTAACTTTTTACTCTGACTGCCCTCTATGATTAGACTGTAGTTGTAGTGACAATGCATTAAGAAAACATGAAACAAATCTAAAACAAAAAAACAATAACAATAAAAACTAGTCACTATGGCAACATCCCTTATTCTGGGAGAGGTGTTTGACTATTTGAGTCAAGAAGATGATGTGGCTGAAAGTGAGAAGGTGGTGCCCTTTGTCTCTCCTTTGAAACAGGTAAACTGGAGATGAATGCAGCCGGGTTGACATGTAGGTTCACAATTGCCTCCCAGGCTCACTTTAAACAGGTTAGCCTGTCAGTCTACACTCAAGTGAAAGGGCTGCCTCTCACAGCTCACTTAGGGTGTGGAAAGGAAAGGCTATAAAAAATCTGTTAAACATGACTACATCTTCTCCCCTACATTGCCTGAGGGATAGGAGTGGGCAAGAGGGAAGGGTCTGGGAGAGGGAGAAGGAGTGAGAAAGAGAGAGAGAGAGAGAGAGAGAGAGAGAGAGAGTCTCTTTTTAACATCTCAGTGCAAGGGAGGAGGACCCAACATTGCAAAAGTATTTATAGCCTTAAGAAGAGCATTTTACAGACTACTTGGTCAACTGTGAGGAAAAGGAGAAGTAACACTGGTGACAAGTAGACCAATCATTTATACTAAATGAGATGATGAGTGTAGATGCTGTTTGTCTCATGGTAGGAGAGTAAATAATTGATCTTGAAGTAAGGGAGTAGATTACATGATTTCTAAAATTCTTTTATTTTTTTACTTCTATGGCTTATAGAGTTATTTTAGGCACCATGTTCTATCTCCATCTTAGTTACTAGCCAGTTCTATGACCCTGTCACTGGTTTTTGTAATGCTCAATACAAATATAAAGAGGCTTATATAAAAGTGCTATACTTATTTTTTATTTCTTAATTTATTTTTAGGTGAGAAGAGAAGAGATAGTGAGGTAGACTCTCACATGTACCATGACCAGGATTCACCTGGCAACCCCACCTGAGGCCAATTATCAATACTGAGCTATTTTTAGTGCCTGAGGCTACAACTGAGATATTTCTCAGAGCCCAAAGCTGATGCTCAAACCAATTGAGCTACTGCCTGCAGGAGGGGTAGAGGGAGAGAAGGGGGAGGGCGGTGGAGAAGCAGATGATTGCTTCTCCTGTGTGCCCTAACTGACCAGAAATCAAACCTGAGACACCCATATGTAAGGCCTCACTCTATCCACGGAGCCACCAGCCAGGGACAACATGCTATATTTTAAAGCAGAGTATGTGAGGAGGGTGTAGTAATAGACAACTCTAGAGAGTTTGGCAAAATCTTAGTTCAAGAGGACCTTCCATGGATAGAAATTTGAACATTATCAAGTAGGTGATATGTTGTCATTGTTTAATGTCAGGTAGTAATATGATTTCATTTGTATTTTGGAAAACTAACTTTGGGGTATACCTGCTAAAAATAATAAGGGTGAAAGATAAAACTCTGCGTGAAAGGTATGTAGAATGTGTTTATGATAAGGGGAAAAAGAGAGTAATATTGTCCTAAAGTAGTTATTTAGGGGTTGCTTAAAGTTTGTTCTAGAATGAGAAAGAGGGCAATGAAGGAAAAACACCTGAATGGATCTAGACTATTGTAGAACATGGAAAAGAAAAGATTTAAAAAAAGAGAGAAAGAATGAGAGACTAGCTTATCTCATATGGTCAAGATTGATTTGATTTATTATAAAGTTTTTAAAAGAGCTTTAATTGATACAAAACTAGGTGTATTTTTCTCTCTTAAAAAAAAACAACACATTGTCTCAGGTAATTGGTCTCCTCTTCATAAGAGACTAAGAAGTTTTGCACTGCTTTTTTGAGTAATCCATGTAGGAAAGAAAGGTTCTGTGTCTTTGTGTGTTGTCTTTATCATGTCCTCCACTACTTTAAAAAACAGTCTTCTCAATGTTAAATGAGCTAAGATTTTCTTGTTTTATAATCATGTTACCCAATACACTTATTTTAAAAATATTTTACTGTCACTTGGTTGAATAGATAACTAAATATTATTGAATAGTGACCTGTAATTCCACTCAATCAATTGTTCTAATCTTTTGTCATTTCTGACAACTTTTGATATTTATTTTCAAAATCAAATCCTACATAAATTTTTTTTTTTTTTTTTTTGTAATTTTTCTGAAGCTGGAAACGAGGAGAGACAGTCAGACAGACTCCCGCATGCGCCCGACCGGAATCCACCCAGCACGCCCACCAGGGGCGACGCTCTGCCCACCAGGGGGTGATGCTATGCCCCTCTGGGGCGTCGCTCTGCCACGACCAGAGCCACTCTAGCGCCTGGGGCAGAGGCCAAGGAGCCATCCCCAGCGCCCGGGCCATCCTTGCTCCAATGGAGCCTCGGCTGCGGGAGGGGAAGAGAGAGACAGAGAGGAAGGGGGGGGTGGAGAAGCAAATGGGCGCTTCTCCTATGTGCCCTGGCCAGGAATCGAACCCGGGTCCCCCACACGCCAGGCTGACGCTCTACTGCTGAGCCAACCGGCCAGGGCCTAATCCTACATAAATTTTGATCTCAAACTGACTTGAAGATTTACAAGGTGGTCCCTGGGAAATCACAAACCTATAGTTAGTGCAAGTGAAGTCGGATGGCTAGTTCTCAGTGTGGCACCCTAGCTTTGAGAGAACTTTAAAAGTCTAATTTGAGATTCCTTATGAAAGTGCCAACAAAGATAACTTTAAAAGCTCTATATGGTCAGTTATTCTTGCTGTACTTATGTAAATAATCAGGCTAAATTTAATAAGACTAGACTTACTGTATGAACAAGAGTTCTATTACTGTGATTATCTTTGATCAAAATAGGGTGATTATAGAAAGAAATTTTGTTTCAATAAGAAACTATAATCTTTGTTTGGCCCTGGCCGGTTGGCTCGGCAGTAGAGCGTCAGCCTGGCGTGCGGGGGACCCGGGTTCGATTCCCGGCCAGGGCACATAGGAGAAGCGCCCATCTGCTTCTCCATCCCTCCTCCTTCCTCTCTGTCTCTCTCTTCCCCTCCTGCAGCCAAGGCTCCACTGGAGCAAAGATGGCCTGTGCGCCGAGGATGGCTCCTTGGCCTCTGCCCCAGGCGCTAGAGTGGCTCTGGTCGTGGCAGAGCGACGCCCCAGAGGGGCAGAGCATCGCCCCCTGGTGGGCAGAGCGTCTCCCCTGGTGGGCGTGCCAGGTGGATCCCGGTCGGGTGCAGGCGGGAGTCTGTCTGACTGTCTCTCCCCGTTTCCAGCTTCAGAAAAATACAAAAAAGGAAGAAGAAGAAGAAGAAGAAGAAGAAGAAGGAGGAGGAGGAGGAGGAGGAGGAGGAGGAGGAGGAGGAGGGAGGGAGGAGGAGGAGGAGGAGGAGGAGGAGGAGGAGGAAGAAGAAGAAGAAGAAGAAGAAGAAGAAGAAGAAGAAGAAGAAGAAGAAGAAGAAGAAGAAGAAGAAGAAACTATACCCATCCTTGTGAATTATCGGGTTTTAGTCTTGTTCATTGTCTTTGAGCTATTTTTCATCTCTTTGTAAACTAGATCCTGTCATCTTGCATATTTTGTCAATAATTAATGTTTCCAATTTTTCTCCCAACCTCTTGACCTGGTGCCACTGAAAACTAAAACTGCCTTTTTCTTGAAGCCCTGGATGACTTGATATAACTTCAAAGGCTTTCTCACCACCACAGTGTGGGCTGCTCAGAAATGTCACCAGAATACTTCCAGCTTCCGGTCTCTGCTCCAGGAAATGATCATGACTGTGACATTACTACCACCATTCTCACTCAAGATGCTTTGAGCCCATCATCTAAATATCTTCTCAAGTGTCTGTCTTCTGGACTTAAAAACTGGGGTACAGTCTGCTCCAACCACGAATCTTCATTTTTTCTCTCCCTTTGCAGAATTTCTACCTTACAAATTCTAACCTGAATCTCTTTTCACAATAATTAACCCAGCGTCTTTTTTGGCCAAACTTCTAGGGAAGTTTTAGATAGGGTCATGTGAAGCCAGTAGCCACAGCATCCATCACAGCCACCTGGCCAACACTGGTTTGCACTGATTCAGACTGATGGTAATGAAACAATGGAACAAAGAACTGGTGGGCCATTACCTTTAATCCTAGCTCACACCCGGTGGGTGAGAAAATACACACAGTGGGAAAACACTTCCCTTTCCATTCAGGGCTCCCAAAGCCACTGACTCATCTGAGTTTCCGAGAATAAATGGTTTCTACCTCACCATCCTTATTCACCTCTGTTCACCATCTCCTTCTCTCTGCACAAACTGGTTTCTCCTTCAGCACTCTTGGCTGCCTCTCCTCTGCCATGCTGATGGTAGGAACCGAGAGAGAGAGCCCCTGGTCACCCTTATTTTATAGTGTAGAAATTAAAGCCTTTAAGCCAGTATACAAATAAGAAAGTCTCTGATACAAAGCCACTTATCTGAGGTACAAATGGGACTCCTCATAAGAGTGCACCACCCCACATCATGCAATAATCAAGAGTGTGGGGAAAAGCTTAGTTTTGAAAAGATCTTAGTATTAAAAGCGTGAGAAAGGCTTAGTCTTAAAACTAAGCCTTAGGCCAGTGGTTGGCAAACTCATTAGTCAACAGAGCCAAATATCAATAGTACAAAGATTGAAATTTCTTTTGAGAACCAAATTTTTAAACTTAAACTATATAGGTATATACATTTCTTATGAAGGTAGCACCTGCACATGGTATTTTGTGGAAGAGCCACACTCAAGGGGCCAAAGAGCCACATGTGGCTCACAAGCCGCACTTTGCCGACCACTGCCTTAGGCTATAAGGACTTTGCTAGCTTACATCCTCTCTCCCACACCCAATGCAGACTATAAGAGAGCAAACATATACATCATATTTATAAACTTATTTGACCAACAGGTCACTTCTCATGCAGCCCCACTGGGATTTCCAGAGTAGTATGATTAAAATTAAACATTTGCATGAAAAAGATGCAGAGAGAAATCTTATCTGACCTCCCCTTATCTGACTAAACAGGGTCTCCAGAAAACACAGCTGCCATTAACACCACTCCAGAACTAGTCCTGAGAATTCAGCCACCATACCTAGCCCATTTCCATTAGCATCAAAGAGCCCAATAGTACCTTCCATGTCTTCCCATTGAAACCTTAATCCTCCCTCTTTGGTAAATTTTGAATATAAATCTTTTGTCCCTGCCTTTTGAGTGAGTTACTTATCTCTAAATACTCCTGCATGTATACAGCTCATACACAGATAAACCCAGTCTTTCCTCCTGTTAATCTATTGTCAGTTAATTTACAGGCCCCCAGTCACCAGACCCAGTTAAAAAGAGAAAAAGTTTTTCTCCTAACAGCCACAATGAATGGTAGAATGGAGGTGGAAGTGTGACACAGGACTGGCAGGACAGTCAAGATGTACAGTGCTTCAAATGAAAATAAACATGACCCACAGTGGGCAGAAGAGAAACGCAGTGTGAAGGCCAGTTAGTGCCATGATTGCCCTATCTGACAAGCCCTATTTGTCATTATGCTTAGAGAGGTTCCAGCTCTCACAAGTGAACTGAACTAAATTCAATAGACTGATTTATAAAACCTGAGGGTCATTATTAATTTACTCTAAGAATCAGATTCCCTAGGAAACATCAATCCAATCCTAAGACTAAAGAGAAATGAAAACATATGTACACAAAGAGATTTGTACATAGCATTCATACCACATTTAATCCTAAAAGCAAAAACCTCAAAACAACTTAAATATACTGCTCGCAAAAATTAGGGAATATTTCAAAATGAACATGAAGTGATTAAAAAAAAGAAGCGTTTGATTTTTTTTATTAAATAAGAACGTCAGAAAAGCAAATGACAAGTCAAAGAAAGTTGTTCACTTATGCAAATGAGATGCAAAACCAACTTTTATTTCATTGGTGAAAATGCACTATACAAAAGGCTGAAAGTACTGGTGTTTCTGCACGTTCTCTGATCCCCTAATTTTTGTGAGCAATATAGTAAGCGGTGCACTTCACAATCGGATACTACTTGACAATAAAAAATATGAACTACATATAAAAACAATGACACACACAAATCTCAAAAGTATTGTTGAGATGAAGAAATCAGACAAAAGAATTCACACTATGTGGGTGTATTTATATAAAGTTTTAAGTCAGGCAAAACTAATCTACTCTGATAAATATTTTTAAATGGTTGCTAACAGGAAAGGGAGAACAACTGACTAGAAAGATCCTTTCAGGAACTTTCTGGAATGATGACAATGTTCTATATCTTGACTGGAGTGGTGAGTAAGGTATTATAGCTCATATACTATATACATTTAAAATCTGGGACTTCTATGAAATGTAAAATTTACCTTAATAAGAAGATAGTTAGAAACCAATGGACAGACACAAGGCCGGAATCACCACCATAGAGCAAAATGTAAAAAAGTTGATAATGCAGAGTACTAGTTGATTTTCAACTAAATGCAAAGTTTCAAAGAACAAAACAAAGAAACTGACTATAGAAAAATAGGCAAATTAGAGTAGAAAAACAAGAGGAAAAAAAATAAGTACAAATAAAATTTTGAAGAATTAGGTGACTGGAAGTTTGCATATTGTTCCTTGTCCTAAAGTTATAAGCATGAGAGACAGAATGAACTGAACTGGCCTTTAGGGCTCCAGAAGTGGCTGAAGATTCCTGCCAGCATCTGTTTGGTTGGGGTCCCTGCTTATATGCTTTTATTTCCTTGAACACGATGTACAGAATGACTGTTGGAGATATAATAGAGTCAGTCTGGGAGGTGGTAGCCCAGAGTCATTGTGGTCTGGCTCGTGGCTGAAGAGCTAGGCTTTCCAGAAGTGTTCTGGGGCGATCACAGCAGACTCAGCCTTATTTAAGGTATAAAATGTCACTCTTCCATTAGTCATGGTGGAGTTGGCCAGAAGACTTGAAGATTTAAGGGCATTTTAATAATTTACATTCATAATCAAAATCAAAATAATTTTCCAAAATCTGATCAGAACACTCTAAACATTTCATGCCTACAGTGCTCAGCAAAGAATCCCTTGAGTTGTTCTGTATTTCTGGTTTCCAATTAAGCTGAAACAGGAGCAGCTTTTTAAATAGAATTTTGGCATATTTACTCAACCCAGGTGGGGCAGAGATTAGTAAAAATGAAAACTTAACAAAGGAATAAAATTGCCCTGTCATCTGAAAAAAAGTGGGAAATTTGTTTTTGCAGCACAGGATGAATGTTTGTCCAGTTCTAATTTTTCTACATAAATAGCATGATTTTTACTTTGAGTTTATGCTGAAACAGCTCCCATCCCAGATATCCCCTCGCTGTGTACATGAATCTGCATGATTTAATTCTGACATTTCTTGTCATCTCACTGTGAAATCTTAAGTCATTACTTTTTGAGATGGATCTACTCAGCATAGCATTTCTTTTCAAATTCCCTGGAAACCTCATAAAGAGTATATATTATTGCCTACTTCAATTTACAAAATGAATTTCACATTAGCTAGATTTTTCCTAATATATGTTCATATATGTGATATATATTGTCATAGATTCACATATCATGTCAGAATTTATGATTTGAGTCATTGTGCTCCTAAAATTTGTGACACTTGAAAAACATTTTTGATCAACAAAATTCATACTGGTGTTGACACATAGAGAACATGAATTTCAGCTTACAAAAATTTAATGACTAAAATTTACAGCCTATACCATTCTTAACAATTTGTATACCTGTATTTTTCTAATCTTTATTAACATTTACTTCCAACTTATTTCATATATGGTCATTTTTTAACTTAAGTTATATATTTTGAAAGTTAGTGTCATTTGTAGTGTGAGCTCACTTTAATGTTACTCATTTTTACCACTATAAGATGTTATATTTTTTATGTCATTACAGTATTGTGCATTAATTATTTATCTGAAATTTTAACATTATATCTACAGTTCTGAAGGCATATTGCTGAGTTACTTGAATGCAATTAAACAATCTATATAGAAATTTAGTTTTTAATATATATTCCATATTACATTTATTTTTTAAAACTCCCTTGACTATGTACAAATATATAAATATTTTGTATTTCTAATATATATACTAAGTACAATGGGTAATTATAAATTACACAGATAATTGCACTTTGAAAAATGGTGAGATTTACAAACAGTTATGACCTCTTAGGTTTTTGTCGCATATGTGTCATTACTCACAGTAAGTTATTATTATCAGGAATGTCATTTTTTTTCTTTTTCAGCACTAACAGGAACTTACCTATTTATGACCACCAAATTATGTTTGAATTTTATTAACAAATTGGCTATTAGAAACTTTGAAGTCATTACATAACAACACAAAATGAAGTTTTAAAGGCTGATTATATTTCACTTGAGGGTACTTCCCAGCTACAGACACTTTTCTGAGAACTGTTTCTCACCGTAGAGATGACTATGATGGTTCAATGTGGCCGTCACCTACGGACACAATTGCATGAACAGAAGTAGGGATGTCTGGTTAGAATGAAGCCAACCCAGGAGGCTCAGCTTGATCAGACTTACTCTATCTCTTAAGAATTCAGGGATAAGGATTGAGACATGGGGAGAATGGGTCTGTTATAACAGCACTTGCCTGGAAGGTCATATTAAATTGGAGCTGGTAGTTTGACAGGGGGATGGGAAGATGCTTCTTTGACCTTGTGCATGAGGAGTAGAGAAAAGTTGGTTTGCATTGGGAGATAGATAAATTAGACAAGGGGGTCCCTGTGGCCGCAGACAACACATACAAGTTCCTGACAGATTTCTAACTCCTAGCTCTAAACCCTGTTCAGTCAAGAAGTGTTCTTTCCCTTTCTGTTCCATGACATTTTCCCATTCATTCTTTTATAAATTTGTCTTTCTCCATTAACTTAAATGGGTTATTTTCTTTGTCACCAAGAGATTCTACATAAGTTATTCAGCAGAATATAGTGCTATTAAAGAGAATATAGCAAAATTACCGATACCACTTGTCAATGGTTGGGGTCCTGGGAACAGAAATTCTTGCAAAATAGGAAAAAGGAGGAGAGTGTTTCAATTTTCTCATAAGTTTCAGGCCAGCTTTAGATAAAATTTCAAAACAGGCAAAATATGAGCAGGATAGCTTGCTACTCCTTTTCTGAGTTCCAATCTCCCAGTGATCTATCTTATGCCCTAAGGCTAAGCCCTCTACAACAGCATCCCTATTTTGGGGAGGATAGAAAAATACATGTATTTAGTTTTGCAAAGTGTCTGATACCCCCAAATTGTTAACTATTTCTATTCAACGAAATTGATATAGCACTAAATGGAAGTTCTATAACCCTTGGAATGTGAACTTGCAATTATGTTACATACTGCAGTTTCCCTGTGGTCAAGTTCCTTAATCTTTGAACGTCAGTTACCATATCTCTAAACTAGGGATCTGACCAATTTACAAGTATCAGTGTGATTTCAGTTAGCAGTATCCACTAACTCTGACTCAATTATCTTAAACAATAGGATTTTGTTGACAAATTTATATGACACAAAATCCCAAGAGTGTGCAGCTACTGGAATATTTTAATTGATGGCTAACTACTGTGACTAAGAACCCTACAATTTATCATCTTTTTGTCAGCCATTTTCAGCATGGTGACTTAGCAACCCCCTGGTTGTAAGCGAACTTCTGTAGTTCTGATTTTATTCCTTTCTGAAGTGTGCCTCTCATGCAAATATAACAACATCTAATGGAAGAAAAAGGACTTACTTCTTCTTGTGTATACTTTCTCTTTCTCTTTTCACCTTAGAGTTAAGTAATCTTTTTGGAAGTTCTTCAACAGACCTCCCTTATCCCTCATTGGCCAGAAATGAGTTCTGTGCTCACCCCAAATCAATCATTGATAAGGCAAATGATACACCATTATTGGTTTAGACTTTTTCAACTGGACCCTGACTCAAAATGAGGCTCGGGCAGTACCCCAAATCAGTATTTTACATGCATGCAACCGATAGTAGGCAACCAACAAGTGTTGTTTTTTTTGTCACATGACATTATTAGCATCAAAGTATGTGACCATTTAAAAATATTTTTAAAGATCTAAACAAATAGACTGACTTGTGGTGGTGCAGTGGATAAAGCGTTAACCTGTAATACTGAGGTCACAAGTTCGAAACCCCAGGCTTGCCCAGTCAGGGCACTTATGGAAAGCAACTACTATGAGTTGATACTTCCCACTTCTCTCTCCTCTTTCTCTCTTCTTTCTCTCTGTCTTTCACCTCTCTGTCTCTCAAAAAAAAAGAGATCTGAACAAATATATATATACATATATTCTTGTATATTTGTTTTACAATTACTCTCTCTATATATTATACAATATATATATCAATATATATAAATGGAAACTAGCATTGACAATGTAGTTGTTTTAAGTTATTAGCAGGAAAGCAATTATATTAAACATTTGCAAACTAATTATCATTAACCATGACTATTTGCTTTCTTATTCTCTTAAATGTTAGTTGTATTTTAAAAAAGAGATGCTCCGTAAGCCAATTGACTCACTAATGAATAGATTTTCTTGAATAAAACAATGACCTGGAAAAGGTTGGCAGTGTAGACGAATTATCAAGAGGTCCCGTGAAACATCCTCCAGTTGCCTTTGAAACCCACCTTTAGAGTCAACTCTCCTAAAGTGTTCTTCCTCACCACGGTTTCTTGCCTTCCTCTAGCTCAGAACTCAGAGCTTCTGCGCCTTGCCAACATTGTCCTGAAACTCTCATTCATATGGTAGAGGAGTCATCAGTGATCTTAAGAATTTCTCTAAGTATATATCATTTCAAAACTGTATTTGGATTTGGTGAATTACTGATCAAATTTGGCACAGTTTGAAAAATTGTGGAAATTTTACCTTGCAGAGCTTCAAGGTTATGAAGGAAAATTTAGAACTACCTGGGTTATTTTTAGAATTGCCTAAAGGAGCCTCTCTATCTGAACACTTGATTGTTCAGCCTAGTGAGAAAATAGGTATGATGACTAACCCTTGCACAATTTTAAGTTTGGACCCAAAATATATACAGACAATATGATGTCTGATATGCTTTAGTTCACACTGTAGTTTGCTTAGCACTAACTGAGCAGAAACACTACCATTACATTTACTTATATGACCTAGTACATTGCCTATGGCTCTGGCACAGTGGCTTTGATGTAATAAGCTTTCAATAAATACTTGTTGATTTGGAAGAAAGAAATTGAATTGAAAATGCTCATATTTATATAGGTCTCCTATCATTAAATTAGTAATAAAATTCTCTTCTTGAGATACAACTAGAGCTCTGTCTTTTGTCAGTTTACAACCCAATTTTACAGTATTCGAGTCTATCATGTACCTATGACAGGCTTCTTTAGAATTTTGCTTCTTCCTGAAATCTTCCTGATTAATTACAGAAACATTGAAGTACTTTTGCCCATCCTATCTAGCTCACAACACAATTCGAATATCTTCAAACTATAAAATGCTTTTAAGTTTTTCATTGCACAGTCTCTCTAATATAGGTTCTTTATTATGTATTATGCATTTGTTAACAATTGTATGTATAGTGATATCATGATTCTTATTTCCATGAAAGAAGGAATTTACTATACAGTGAAGTCACTTAGAGCTCCCGTGAGCAGATGGGAGAGATATGAGATAGTTTCTGGTTTTAGCCCTATAACTCATTTCTTAGGTTTTCATAACTTTTTTCTAGGTAGTTAATTAATAACTTAGAAGTCTATGTGACCACTAATGAGTATTTTCATCTGCAAGGCCAGCAAGGTTGATGATGCCATTGTCTCTACTAAAAATTCCCTGGCCTACCTTTCAAAAGACCACCTTTTAACTACCTGTGGTGTCCTGGTTGTCATACAGGGAAATTCACCTTTGTCCTTAATGACTATATAATGAGATGTCTTTGTTTTAAATATTAGCTGAAATAATTGTATGTATTGGGAAAATTAGAAAGATACGGGCAAAGCTGTTCAAATTATTTTTTAAATAAAAATTAATGAGTTTGAAAAGTGATGTTGAAAGTGAATTTACGTTCTTTAGAAAGTTTTTATATTTCAATTATATGCTTAACAAAATATTTTAAATACATTTTTGTTGTTTTCATTAGGGATAAAGAGAAGCAGCCTAAGTAACTTACTTCCTAGATCTTTCTTCCAACATTCTTTAGACCTATATAGAGCCAGTTTTATGCAAAATAACAAATGAACAAATGCATAAATCTGGGGAGGCATTGAACTTCATAAGCTAGTTTGGTTTGAGGTAAATTTTAGTTTGGCTTTGTTAATTTTAGTCCCTCGGTCCACTCACCTATCTAAAGAGTAGATAATGGAGGAGAATTGGATCATTTTTAACAGAACTTTTTATCCTCTCTAAAATCTACTACTAGGGTTTGGAGTGGGGACAGAGAATGACTGCAAATGAAAGATCGTTTTAAGTAATAAATTGTTTAAAAACTAAATCACGGTGATGGTTGTGCAATTCTGTCAACTTACTAAAAATCATTGACTTATATACTTAATGTAGGTATATTTTATGGTGTGTAAATTTACTTCATTAAAGCTATTAAACACATACATAAATAAACTAAAATAAACAAAACTGCTTTCAGATAGATAATGAATTAAACATCTGTCAATAAGCTACAGTTAGTTTATGTTGCATCCACCGGGTAGGAGAACAAACGTTGGAGACTTTCAGGAGCTTTAGATAGTACTTTATTGACCAAGTTTAACCTGAGCAGGGACAAACTCTCAAGGTGTCCGGAGACACCATACCCTCAAGGGGCTACAGACGAGAGTCGCACCCAGCACCTACAGTTAGGTCCTTATATATATCCTAAGTAAGCAAGCATTATACAGAAGCAGATGTGGTAGTTACCTATTCGCTAAGGGGGTCGTGCGCAGCATAGCAACAGGGCTGCTGGGTTTAGCTTAGTGGCGAATTTCAAACATAAACTTCTGATAAGGGTCTCTGACCAATGGAATGCAAATGTTTGTCTTCCTTTGTGCTGCCCTTCTTTGTTCTCAGCTACACGTGGTCCCTATCATCACCTTCCTGTTCCTGCTCCTACACTCTGGCAGTCACAGCACATCTTCCTGAATCTAATAGTATACTTGATTACATATTATATATTAGCTTGCTTTAGTAAGAACATAAGTAAAACTAAACAAAAGAACCCTTTTTAAATAAGCATCAATATTAAGTGGTTACTAGTTCAGATTCAATGACAGGCATAGTTTTCTCCTTGGGTGGAGTCTTCCCTTTATACCCTTTACAAAATTCCAACAAGGACCAAAAAAAAGCAGAAACGTTGACCTTCAAAGTAAGTTTTCATCAAAGTAAAGTGTAGCCTCACATTTTCTTTACTTAAATTTCTAATTCTCCATGTAAAAGGAAAGCCTCTTGTTTCATCAACTGAGAGAACTGGTGAAATCTGGAACAACAACAACAACAAAAGCAAACAAAACAAAACCTTTCTAATATCTTAGATCAGATTTAGTTTTTAATTTTT
Source organism: Saccopteryx bilineata (assembly GCF_036850765.1). Lineage (NCBI taxonomy): Eukaryota > Metazoa > Chordata > Mammalia > Chiroptera > Emballonuridae > Saccopteryx > Saccopteryx bilineata. The sequence continues at coordinate 114,463,940 of NC_089492.1, forward strand.
AATTTTTCTGTTTTATTTCTGGAGTTGCATAAATTATACAAACACTATTTGGTTAAACTTTGAAAGTATACTAAGTAAATTACAGAGCCAGGATTCAAACCCAGGAGAGTTGGGTCTGGGGCCTGAGTGTGTGTCAAGCCAGTAGCCATGGCCACCATCACAGCCGCCCGGCCCATGCAGGTTCGCATTTGATTCAAACAGATGATAATGAAACAACGGAGCCAAGAATTGGTGGGCCATTACCTTTAATCCTAGCTTGCACCCAGCAGGCAAGTAAAAACACACACTGGGCTCCAAAACCCACTTATTCAGTGCTCACAAAGCTACTGACTTATCTGAGTTTCCTAGAATCAAAGGTTTCTAGCTCAATAGCCTTATTCATCTCTGTTCCCCATCTCCTTCCTTCTCTCCGCACAAACTCTACACAAACTGGCTTCTCTTTCAGCATTCTGCCATCTTAGCTGCCTCTCCTGGCCTCCTCCACGTGGTCTTTCTCTGCTCTCTTACAGCATGGGCTCTTCCTTGAACGTTGTCACTCTTCTCCCAAAACAACGTGATCTCTCTTCCTTTTAAAACCTTTTGGCGCGAAAGCCCTCCCCCAACACACATTAATACAATCACGCCTATCCCAAGCAATCACCTGGGCAATGAGCTACCATGTGGGCAGCACCATCTTTTTTTTCTTTTTTTTTTTTTTTTTGATTAATTTTACTAGGGTGACATAAAAAAATCAGGGTACATATGATCAAAGAAAACATGTCCAGGTTATCTTGTCAATCAATTATGTTGCATACCCATCACCCAAAGTCGGATTGTCCTCAGTCACCTTCTATCTAGTTTTCTTTGTGCACCTTCCCCTCCCTCTTTTGCTCTCCCCCCCCCCCCCCCGTAACCACCACACTCTTATCAATGTCTCTTAGTTTCGTTTTTTATGTCCCACCTACGTATGGAATAATGCAGGTCTTGGTTTTTTCTGATTTACTTATTTCACTTCGTATAATGTTATCAAGATCGCACCATTTTGTTGTAAATGATCCGATGTCATCATTTCTTATGGCTGAGTAGTATTCCATAGTGTATATGTGCCACATCTTCTTTATCCAGTCTTCTACTGAAGGGCTTTCTGATTGTTTCCATGTCTTGGCCACTGTGAACAATGCTGCAATGAACATGGGGCTGCATGTGTCTTTACGTATCAATGTTTCTGAGTTTTGGGGGTATATACCCAGTAGAGGAATTGCTGGGTCATAAGGTAGTTCTATTTTCAGTTTTTTGAGGAACCACCATACTTTCTTCCATAATGGTTGTACACTTTACATTCCCACCAACAGTGAATGAGGGTTCCTTTTTCTCCACAGCCTCTCCAGCATTTGCTACTACCTGTCTTGTTGATAATAGCTAATCTAACAGGTGTGAGGTGGTATCTCATTGCAGTTTTGATTTGCATTTCTCTAATAACTAATGAAGATGAACATCTTTTCATATATCTGTTGGCCATTTGTATTTCTTCCTGAGAGAAGTGTCTGTTCATGTCCTCTTCCCATTTTTTTTATTGGATTGTTTGTTTGTTTGTTGTTGAGTTTTATGAGTTCTTTGTATATTTTGGATATTAGGCCCTTATCTGAGCTGTTGTTTGAAATATCATTTCCCATTTGGTTGGCTGTCTGTTTATTTTGTTGTCAGTTTCTCTTGCTGAGCAAAAACTTCTTAGTCTGATGTAGTCCCATTCATTTATCTTTGCCTTCACTTCCCTTGCCTTTGGAGTCAAATACATAAAATGCTCTTTAAAACCAAGATCCATGAGTTTAGAATCTATGTCTTCTTCTATGTACTTTATTGTTTCAGGTCTTATATTTAGGTCTTTGATCAATTTTAAATTATTTTTAGTATCATACAAGGGGATAAACTGTAGTCGAGTTTCATTCTTTTGCATGTGGCTTTCCAGTTTTCCCAGCACCATTTGTTGAAGAGGCTTTCTTTTCTCCACTGTGTGTTGTTGGCCCCTTTATCAAAAATTATTTGATCATATATATGTAGTTTTATTTCTGGACTTTCTATTCTGTTCCATTGGTCTGAGTGTCTATTTTTCTGCCAGTACCATGCTGTTTTGATTGTCATGGCTCCATCATATAGTTTGAAGTCAGGTATTGTAATGCCCCCAGCTTTATTCTTTTTCTTTAAAATTGCTTTGGCTATTCGGGGTTTTTTATAGTTCCATATAAATCTGATGATTTTTTGTTTCATTTCTTTAAAAAATGTCATTGGAATTTTGATGGGAATTGCATTAAATTTGTATATTGCTTTGGGTAATATGGCCATTTTGATTATAATTATTCTTCCTATCCAAGAACAAGGAATATTTTTTCATCTCATTGTATCTTTTTCGATTTCCTTTAACAATGCTTTGTAGTTTTTGTTATATAAGTCCTTTACATTCTTTGTTATGTTTATTCCTATGTATTTTATTTTTTTGTTGCAATCATGTAGGGGATTATTTTTTGAATTTGTTTTCTAATGTTTCATTGTTGGCATATAGAAAGGCTATGAACTTTTGTATATTAATTTTGTATCCTGCAATCTTACTATTTTGGTTATTGTTTCTAGTAATTTTTGGTGGAGTCTTTGGGGTTTTCAATGTATAGGATCATATTATCTGCAAAAAGTGATACCTTTACTTCTTCTTTCCCGATATGGATGCCTTTTATTTCTTTATCTTGTCTGATTGCTCTGGCTAGAACTTCTAGCACAATGTTAAATAAAAGTAGAGGGAGTGGTCAACCCTGTCTTGTTCCTGATTTAAGGGGGAAAGCCTTCAGTTTTATACCATTTAATATGATGTTAGCTGATGGTTTATCATATATGGCCTTTATCATATTGAGATATTTTCCTTCTATAACCATTTTGTTGAGTGTCTTAAACATAAAGTTGTGTTGTATTTTATCAAATGCCTTTTCAGCATCTACTGATAAGATCATGTGGTTTTTGTTCTTTGTTTTGCTATATGGTGTATTACGTTAACTGTTTTACGTGTGTTGAACCATCCTTGAGATTCTGGGATGAATCCCACTTGATCGTGATGTATTATTTTTTTAATATGTTGTTGTATTCAATTTGCTAGTATTCTGTCTAGTATTTAAAAATCTGTATTCATTAGAGATATTGGTCTGTAGTTTTCTTTTTTTGTGTCGTCCTTGCCAGGTTTTGGTATGAGGGTTATGTTGGCCTCATAAAATGTGTTTGGAAGTATTGCTTCTTCTTCAATTTTTTGGAAGACTTTCAGTAGAATAGAAACCAAGTTTTTTTTGAATGTTTGATAGAATTCACTATTATAAACATCTGGGCCTGGACTTTTATTTTGGGGGAGGTGTTTAATAGTTTTTTCTATTTCTCCCCTACTAATTGGTCTGTTTAAGCTTTCTGCTTTTCTTGACTCAGTCTAGGAAGGTTGTATTGTTCTAGGAATTTATCCATTTCTTCTAGATTGTTGAATTTAGTGGCATAAAGTTTTTCATAGTATTGTACAATAATTCTTTGTATATCTCTGATGTCCATGGTGATTTCTCCTCTTTCATTTTGGATTTTGTTTATGAGTTCTTTCTTTCTTTTCCTTGGTAAGTCTTGCCAAGGGTTTGTCAATTTTGTTGATCATTTCAAAGAACCAGCCCCTTGTTCTATTAATTTTTTCTATAGTTTTTCTGTTCTCTATTTCATTTATTTCTGCTCTGATTTTTATTATCTCCCTTCCTCGGCTGGTTTTGAGTTGTCTTTTTTCTTCTTTTTCTAGTTCCTTAAGGTGGGAAGTTAAGTGGTTCACTTGGGCTCTCTCTTGTTTGTTCATATAGGCCTGAAGTGATATGAACTTCCCTCTTATTACTGCTTTTGCTGCATCCCAGAGATTCTGCTATGTTGTATTGTCATTTTCATTTGTCTGTATATATCTTTTGATCTCTGTGCTTATTTCTTCTTTGACCCATTCATTTTTTAAAAGTATGTTGTTTAGTTTCCACATTTTTGTGGGGTTTTTTTCCTCTTTTTTGCAGTTGAATTCTATAATAGTTTCAAGGCTTTATGATCAGAAAATATGCTTGGTACAACTTCGATTTTTCTGAATTTGCTGATGTTGTTTTTGTGGCCCAACATATGGTCAATGCTTGGACACTGGAGAAAATGTATACTCTGTCACTTTGGGATGAAATGTCTGGTAGATGTCTATCATATCCAGGTTCTCTAGTGTTTTGTTAAAGGCCGATATATCTTTATTAGTTTTCTGTTTGGATGACCGATCTAGAGCCATCAGTGGTGTATTGAGGTCTCCAAGTATGATTGTATTTTTGTCAGTTTTTGTTTTAAGGTCAATAAGTAGCTGTCTTATATATTTTGGTGCTCCTTGGTTTGGTGCATATATATAAAGAATTGTTATGTCTTCTTGATTCAGTGTCCCCTTAATCATTATGAAATAACCATTTTTGTTTTTGAGTACTTTTGCTGTCTTGTAGTCAGCATGATCAGATATGAGTATTGCTACGCCTGCTTTTGTTTGGATGTTATTTGCTTGGAGTATTGTTTCTAGCCTTTCACTTTGAATTTGTTTTCATCCTCATTGCTTAGATGAGTTTCTTGTAGGCAGCATATAGTTGGATTTTCTTTTTTAGTCCATTCTGCTACACTGTGTCTTTTTATTGGTGAGTTTAATCCATTTACATTTAGTGTAATTATTGACACTTGTGAGTTTCCTATTGCCATTTTATACATTGCTTTCTGTTAGTTTTGTGTCTTGTTTGATTCTTCTCTTTCATTTTTCTATCTTTTGTTTTTGTTTGGTTATATTCCATACATCTTTCCACTGTTGCTATCTTTTTTAGATCATGTGCTTCTGTGGTGGTTTTCTCAATGGTGGTTACCATTAAGTATTGAAAAGGGTTTCTACCCTGTTCATTGTAGTGCAGTATCTTGTGAGTACTTTTGCACTCCATCATCCTTTGCTACTGTTAATCTCCGTCCTCTCCTCTTTTTATTATTGTTGTTGTCATAGTTTAAATGTGGTTTTATTTTGTACTTGGTGGAGCTTTTACTTGTGGTTTTGTTTTGTTTTGTTTCTTTAGTAATTCCTGGAGTGGGGGTTTTCTAATGATAAATTTCCTCAGCTTTTCTGTATCTGTGAATGTTTTTATTTCTCCTTTGTATTTGAAGGATAGCTTTGATGGGTATAATATTCTTGGCTGAAAGTTCCTGTCTTTCATGACTTTAAATATTAGGGTCCACTCTCTTCTAGCTTGTAGAGTTTCTGTTGAGAAATCTGATTATAATCTAATGGGCCTTCCTTTATATGTTGTATTCTTTTTTTCCCTGGCTGCCTTGAGAATATTTTCTTTGTCGTTGGTTTGTGCCAATTTCATTATGATGTGCCTTGGATAGGTTTGTTGGGGTTAAGAAAACTTGGAGTTCTGTTTGCTTCTTGAATTTGAGGCTTTAGTTCTTTCCACAGGCTTGGGAAATTCTCATCTATTATTTGTTTGAATATGTTCTCCATTCCATTTTCTCTCTTCTCCCTCTGATATACCTATTATTCTTATGTTAGTCTTTTTGATGGAGTCAGACAATTCTTGTAGGGCTTTCTCATTTTTAAAAATTTTTCAGTCTCTTTCTTCTTCTCTCTGTTGTGCCTCAGTTGCTTGTCTTCTATTTCACTAATCCTACCTTCTATCTGGCCTGTTCTATTAGCTAAGCTTGTTACCTCATTTTTCAGTTCATGAATTGAGTTTTCTATCTCTGTTTGATTTGTTTTTTTAGTTTCAATTTCCTTTCCTTGGTAATATATTCTTTGTGTTCATTGAGATGTTTTCTGAGCTCCCTAAATTGCCTTTCTGTGTTTTCTTGTATATCTCTGAGTATTTATAGGATTTCTGTTTTAAATTCTCTGTCAGTTAGCTCCAAGGTTTCCAATATATTAAATTTTTTCTCCATAGAATTTTCCTCATTTATCTGTGCTACCTCTCTGTCTTTTGTATCCATGATATTCTATTTCCTTTTCCTTAATGGCATCTGAGGGTGGTTTTATTGATAATATTAACGAGAATTAATAAAGAATAAAAAGTAAAAAAAAAAGAATAAAAAAATTATTATCGCCCCCTTTTTTTCTTCTCCTCTCCTCTCCCCTCCTTCTTGAGAAAATCTTGTGAACTGTGAATTATATTGTGTTAAATAGAACAAAAACTACCTATAATGAAGGGCCTGAGTTGGGGAGAAGTGATAAAGGGGCAAAAAAGGGGGTGTGGACCCACAAAATACAGCAAAGGAAAAAATTTTGGTCAAAAATAAAATGATTTGCTTTTAGGAGGCAGCACCATCTTTACAAAGTGAGCATAATATATATTTTTTTGTTTTGTTTTGTTTGTTTGTTTTTGTTTTATTTTATTTATTCATTTTTAGAGAGGAGAGAGAGAGAGGGAGAGAGTGAAACAGAGAGAGGGAAGGGGGGGAGCTGGAAGCATCAACTCCCATATGTGCCTTGACCAGGCAAGCCTAGGGTTTCTAACCGGCAACCTCAGCATTTCCAGGTCGACGCTTTATCCACTGTGCCACCACAGGTCAGGCCGAGCATAATATATTTTATTTGCCCAACAGTGTGTAACCATTCATTGTGGTTATTGTAGGGTTGTGGGCAATGGGGGAAGGTCACATGGGGAACTTAAGCCCGGGAACTTTGGCTAGTACTGCCCACACTCGGGAACGTCAAAAGAAACTTCCCTGGAGCCCTTTGGAAAAATGCGACTGTCATTCAGCCAGTGAGATTTCACCAGACCATATTAGCTCGACCACCATAAAGACCCTTTAAATATCTCTCATACAGGTCACGCCACACAACTTCCCTGGCCTCTCTGTCCCCGGGACCAGGGAACCTCACAGGGTGAGAAGCACTGTGTACTCAATAAAGCCTTTTATTATTCCACACTTCGTAGCTCTGGCTCCTTCCTTCCTTCTCGGCAGGGAAAAATACCTTGCAGTATTTGTATACATATACAAGTATGTATGCTGACAAAAGTGTTCAAGATGAACCCCTGGAATTTTTTTTCCTGACTAAAATTGATTGAGGCTTATAAACTTATCCATTGATTCTATGAAAAGATGTCTCTGAGGAGGAAATTAATAGTAGTAATGAGATGTGCAAAGAAAAATGGCACAGGGATAAAATTAAGGTTTCAATTAAAGAGTCCTGGTTGTTGAGTGAGCCGGAAACAGTCCACACTCTCCTGCTGTGGTCAGGGTAGAAATGTTCAGATGTCATACTGGAAGTAACAGTAAATAAATTTAGCTCCAAGGTAGGAAGCCTTTACCAGATTATAACTATTCTCATTCTTCAAAAACAACAGAGATCACATAAATTTTCCTATTTAGTCACAGAGAACAGAAGATCAGACAAGGCTCAAATACAGATAATTAATTTTCAGCATAAGATAACTAATCATTTGAACTGAGCAATTTGAAACAGTCTTTCTACATTTCAAAATTACGTGGATCCCTGCAGTAGCTAGTAATACCAGAGTTAGTTGGGGAGAGAGAAATATGGTTAATTAATATTGAATTTAAAGAAAAATAAATGAATATATATTTTCTGCAATTAACATTTAAGACTTAAAATAAGAAAATAGCCATTAGTCTACTTGTCCACTGACAGACACTTGGGCTGTTTCCAGATCTTGGCTATTGTAAACAATGTTGCAATAAACATGGAGGTGTATATCTTCTTTAGAATCAGTGATTTGCTATTCTTAGGATATATTCCTAAAAGTGCGATAGCTGGGTCAAAAGGCAATTCCATTTTTAATTTTTTGAGAAAACCTCAACTGTTCTCCATAGTGGCTGCATACAAGTCTGCATTCCCACCTGCAGTGCAGGAGGGTTCTCTTTTCTCCACATCCTCGCCAGGACTTAATGTGTGTTGTTTTATTAGTGAGCGCCATTCTGACTGGTGTGAGGTGGTATTTCATTATGGTTATAATTTGCATTTCTCTAATGATTAGTGATGTTGAACATTTTTTCATATGCCTATTGACCATTCGTATGTCCTCTCTGGAGAAGTGTCTATTCAGTTCTTTTGCCCATTTTTTAATTGGATTGTTTACCTTTTTGGTGTTGAGTTTTAGAAGTTCTTTATAAATTTTTGTTATTAACCCCTTATCAGATGTATTGGCAAATATATTCTCCCATTGTGTGAGATGTCTTTTTGTTCTGTTCATATTGTCTTTTGCTGTGCAAAAGCTTTTTAGTTTGATATAGTCCAATTTGTTCATCCTGTCCTTTATTTCACTTGCCCATGGAAATAATTCAGCAAAAATATTGCTACGAGAGATATCGAAGAGTTTACTGCCTATGTTTTATTCCAAGATGTTTATAGTTACACGACTTACATTTAAGTCTCTTATCCAATTTGAGTTTATTTTTGTGAATGGTGTAAGTTTGTGGTCTATTTTCATCTTTTTGCATGTACCTGTCCAATTTCCCCAACACCATTTGTTAAAGAGACAATCTTTACTCCATTGTATGCTCTTACCTACTTTGTCAAATATCAATTGTCCATAAAGATGCGGGTTTATTTCTGGGTTCTCTGTTCTATTCATTGATCTGTATGCCTGTTCTTATGCCAGTACCAAGCTGTTTTGAGTAAAATGGCCTTGTAGTATACAAGTGGATTAAAAAGCAGTGGTACATATACACAATGGAATACTACACAGCAGTGAAAAAGAAGAAAATCTTACTCTTTGTGACAGCATAGATGGACCTGGAGATCATCATGCTACATGAAATAAGCCTGGCAGAGAAAAAAATATCATATGATCTCACTTATATGTGAATTCTAATGAACAAAGTGAATTGAGGAATGTAATAGAGGTAGAGGCGGGGTCACAGGGACCAGAGGGACAATAGTCAGAGGAAAGGGTGATGAGAGGATGGGATCAGAGAAGGGATTAGTAATTAGAAATTACATATGCATACCACAGAGATAGAGATAAGAGGATAGCAAATCCTAGAGGGAAGGGGGAAGATATTTGGGGGGTGGGGGCAAAGGAGGTATAAAAAAGGACACGAGGTAGGAGGGAGGTACTTAAATTCAGTGAGACACTTGAATCCATGCAAACACAATAAATTAAAATTGATAAAAATTAAAAAAAAGAATTGACAGAGAAAAATACAAATAAATAAATGAAAAAATATATAAATTTGCATAGGAAAAAGAATGAAATACACCAAAGTGTGAATAATGGTGGTTAACTCTGGGTTTTTAGATTATGGGTGATTTGTGTTTTCTTGAAATTAGAATAATAATTCACTTCATAAAAAGCTAAAAAAAAGAAAAGAAAAGAAAATAGCCATTACAACATAGAGATCATTAAAATATAAACAGCACCAGCCACAGAAGATCAATTCATGTAAAAAATAAACAAACAGACAGAATGACCCATCTGAAACAGATATTCAACTAGGGAGAACAGAAATATTTCCTTTCGTGACAGTTGGCTGAGAGATTCTTTTCTATTTCCTATTCAAGAAAATGTACCAGTTAATATCAGAATCATTTATCATTTTGCTTCACTTGCCTAAATAATAAACTATAGGTAATATTTATTCTGTTCATTCTAATCCTGTCATTCTAGAGCTATCATTTTGTTTATCTATAAAGTTTGGCAGCGTGGTACAAGAAAAGACAGACTTTGGGGTTAGAGAGACAAGTGTTCTCTTATGAGCTCTATCTTTCACTAACCATGCTCTTGAGTGGTTTACTTAATATTTTCTTATTTGTAAAATGAGTATAATAATATCCATGGTGATAGCTGTGGATCATCTTTCTAAGAGGAGCTTAGAGATGGAAGTCTTATTGATGAGGGGTGAAAGAATTCTTGAGGCTGAATTTGGATAATTAGGACACAATTTTTACTTAAATTTATTTGAAATGATGGAAGTTATAGGGAAGTTATAGATCACTCCCATACTCAAGTTACTCGCAAGCAACACCATGGGATGTGAGGTCAGCAGGATGATTTTGGGGGTAACCTAAGCATCAAATTCACTAGGCACTCAATAAATACTAATTTTCTTAACCATAACTCTCCTGTGAGCTCAGATTTTACATAGGTAGATATCAGACTAAAAATTCGGGTAACTGGAGAAAAAATCAGGTAAGCTGCATACTTGAAAAGCTAGTGCTCAAAGATGACCTGTCTCTATCTTGGTTGGCCACATATACAAAAACAACAATTATTAGGGGCATGTTGAATTACAGAAGAGAACAATGAGGTTCTCAACATCAGAATATCTTCTTTTCTCCCCCTGTCTCTGACTATGAGTTCATGAAAATAACACCACAAGTACATCATCACTGTAGAAATTTAGTAAAAACTAAAGAATGTCAAGAAAAAAATAACACTCATAGGTAATCCCACTATATAGATCCCACCACTAACATTTCATTTATTCAGCAATTCCTGGGAATGTACTACTCTTCTGGAAGTGTGGTTATAAAAATGACTAAAACAGTTTATCCTCAAGGAGAGGTAGAGAAAAAGGATTTTTGCCAGCTATGTACCTTTAATATGTAATGTGCAGATTCAGATTTATTTTATATTCTCCGTGCTGTTTTAAGGTTTTTTGTTTTACAAAATTTAGTGTTAACATTATTTGTAAGAGATAAAAGTGATGCCTGATCTCTCTGCTATTCCTGTAGGTACCAGTTTAAAAAAGTAGAAGCACTTCCCAAGCAGGATTTTCAGAAAGGGTGGGTCTGAGGTGAAGGTTACTTATGAAGACCTTTCCCTGCCCTGCAAACCTGGCATTTCTCATCTGAGTTCATCTTTGAAGATGTCAGAGAGCTTTTGCAATGTTTTACAGTATTTTCCATTAAAACTGTGTCATGTAAATCAATCATGGCTTCAATTTTTCTGTCAGGCTCCTGTAACCTTAAACCAAAGCTTTCAAAATTAATCAAAAGAGTAAGTAATTTAATTTTTCATGAGAGAGTAACAGTATGGGGTTTGTCTTCAGCTATCTCAATTATAAATATTTATTAATGAATTTTCATTAATAACTTTTCACATAGGGAGTTTAAAATATGGATTGTTTTAGAAAAAAAGGTCTAGTCTTAATTTCTTTATACACAGTTGTTTTTTAAACAATTTTTTTCATTTCTGTGCAAAATACAGAAACATTACAAAACTTAGAAGCTAACCATTACATTATAAATTTAGAAGCTAACCATTCTACATTCTTGATATATCCCTGGTTAACATTTATTTATTTATTCATCTAACTATCTACCACACAGTCTATAAATATTTATAGAGCATCTATGCAATGCTAGGGATACAACACCAAATATAAACCATTTAATCCCTGTCATTGAAAGCTCACAGTCTCATGGTGAAGAAAGGCATACAATCAGATAGTTAAAATACCACTCGTTAAAGAAATAATAATCACAGCTATTGTGGGTGCATGGAGGAGGGGTTAGTACCAACCTAGGGTGCAAGGAAGAAAGGGTCAGTCATTGGATGGCTTCCTGGAGGAGGTGTGCCTGAGCTGAATTTAAGAATTCAGAAGCATTCTAGTCACAGAAAACCACATGAGGCTAAGCAAATAGAAAAATATATATTAAGAGGATGCCTTCAATTGCAACTAACAGAAAAACTAACTCAAGGTGGCTTAAATAATGAAGGGAATTTATTGCTTTTAACTGGAAATACAGAGTAAGGAAGATTTCAGAGTTGGTCAATCCATCAGTCCAAAGATGACACCAATTGGCCAGTTACTCTCTGTCTCTCTGCTCTGCATCCTCAGAGTCAGCTCCATTTGAAGGCTAGTTCCCCTGGGGTAGTGGAGTGGCTGCCAGTAGTCAACAAGGCTATGTAATTTCTCAGCTTTGTCCAGTGAGAGCATCAAACAACTGTCAAACAGGAGGCTAAGTTTGCTCAGCCACCCCGGGCTTGTTCTGAGGTCACACACAACGCAATACTCTGATCATTGGCTAGGGTTAGAATACATAAACTAGAATTGGTTCCTGTCTTGTCAATTTTTAATGGTCCAAAAGAAGACTAAAAAAAAAAAAAGAAAGAAAGAATAATTTGTTTCCAAAGGAGGAAATGAAATGAAATAGCAAATACAGATAAGAAAAAATACCTCTTAACAAACTGAGGATTTTTTCTTATTGCTTTTTGTATGCAAACAAGACAACAAGAAAGGAATTATGTCTTTCTTAAAGTTTGGTAGAAATTTTATGATATTCTGTGGTGTTTGTACCATAAAAGTAGTTTTAAAAATACTTGTGATAATTAAACAAATACAAATGAATAGTGACTGTTTTTCTTATGCCAGAGAGACATATATTTTTGTAGACTGTTTTCTATGAATATTCAAATATGTTTTTACAAAAAAGGCACATCTTTCATATTTTATGTAATTTCTTTTTTAAACTTACAATCTATCATTTCGCAATAACAAACAATTGTCAATTCATAGAGAACTACCTCATTCTTCTTAATAGCAATAGAAAATTCAATTAGACAAATCTACCACAATTTATTTAGCTGTTCCCCTTTATAAATAAACACTTGAAGATTGTCTAAAAATGTAAGTACTTGGAAAGGCAATTTCTTTTTTCTTTTTTTTAATTTTTAACTTTGAATTAGAAAATGAACTTTAACAGGGTGATATTGATCACCAAGAGTACATAGGTTTCAGGTAAACATTTCTATAGCATTTGAACTACTGCTTATATTGTATACCCATCACCCAAAGTCAAATCATTTTCTGTCACCGTATATTTGTTCCTCTTTATATCCTTACCCCTATCCCCCTATCCTCCTCTCCCATATCCCCTTCCCCCTGGTAACCACTGCACTTTTATCTATGTCCATGAGGCTCAGTATTATATCTCACCTATGTGTAAAATTATACAATTATTAGCTTTTTATGATTTACTTATTTCATGCAGTATAATGTTCTCAAGGTTCATCCATGTTGTCGTAATAGCATTATGTCATCATTGCTTATGGCTGAATAGTATTCCATTGTATATGTGTACCACATCTTCTTTATCCAGTCCTCTATTGAGAGACACCTTGGTTGTTTTCATGTCTTGGTCACTGTAAATAATGCTGTGATGAATATGGGGTGCTTATGTCTTTACATACCAATATTTTCAAATTTGGGGGATAAATACCCAATGGAGGTATTGCTGGGTCATATGGTAGTTCTATTCTTAGTTTTTTGAGGAACCACTATCCTTCCTTCCATAATGGTTGTATCAATTTGCATTCCCACCAGTAGTGAATGAGGGTTCCTTTTTCTCCACAGCCTCTCCAACACTTGTTATTATCTGTCTTGTTGATAATAGCTAATCTAACAAGTGTGAGGTGATATCTCACTATAGTTTTGATTCACATTTCTCAAATAGCTAGTGAAGATGAGCATCTTTTCATGTATCTGCTGGCCATTTATATGTCTTCTTGGGAGAAGTGTCTATTCAGGTCCTCTTCCATTTTTTAATTGGATTGTTTGCTTGTTTGTTGCTGAGCTTTGTGAGTTCTTTATACATTTTGGATTTTAACCTCTTATCAAAGCTGTTGTTTGCAAATATTATCTCCCATTTAGTCAGCTGCCTATTTGTTTTGTCATCAGTTTCTTTTGCTATGCAGAAGCTTTTTAGTTTGATATAGTCTCATTTATTTATTTTTGCCTTTACTTCCCTTGCCTTTGGGGTCAAGTTCATAAATTGTTCTTTCTGGCCTAGTTCCATGAGTTTAGTACATATGTTTTCTTCTTTGTAATTTATTGTTTTGGATTTTATATTTAGGTCTTTGATTCATTTTGAATTAATTTTTGTGCAGGGGTCAAACTGTAGTCAAGTTTCATTATTTTGCATGTGGCTTTCCAATTTTCCCAGCACTATTTGTTGAAGAGGCTTTCTCTTCTCCATTGTGTATTTTTGGTTCCTTTGTCAATGATGATTAGTCCATATATATGTGGTCTTATTTATGGGCTCTTGATTCTGTTTCATTGGTTTGTATGTCTGTTTTTCTGCCAATACCATGCTGTTTTGATTATCATATCTTTGTAGTATAATCTGAAATCAGGTAGCATGATACCTCTAGCTACATTCTTTTCCTTCAAGATTGCCTTGGCAATTCAGGATTTCTTATGGTTACATACAAACCTGGCAACATTTTGTTCAATTTCTGTAAAAAATGACACTGGGTTTCTGATGGAGATTGCATTAAATTTGTATATTGCTTTGGGTAATATGACCATTTTAACTGTGTTAATTCTTCCAATCCATGAACATGGAATGTTTTTCCATTTTATTGTGTCTTTTTAAATTTCTTTCAATAATGTTCTGAAGTTTTCAGTATATAGGTCCTTCACATCTTTTCTTAAGTTTATTCCTAGGTATTTTGGTTGTTGTTGCAATTGTAAAAGGAATTGTTTTTTTGTGTTATTTTTCCATTGTTTCATCATCGGTGTTTAGGAAAGCAGTGGGCTTTTGTATATTGATTTTGTATCTTGTAACTTTACTATATTGGTTTATTGTTTCTAATAGTTTTTTAGTGGAGTCTTTGGGGTTTTCTGTATACAGGATCATGTCATCTGCAAAAAGTGGTACCTTTATTTCTTCTTTCCCAATATAAATGCCTTTTATTTCTTTCTCTTGCTTGATTGCTCTCACTAAAACTTACAGAACAACTCTGAATAAGAGTGGAAAGAGTGGGCAGCCTTGTCTTGTTCCTGATTATAGAGGAAAAGCCTTCCTTTTTTTTTTTTTACCATTTTGTATGATATTAGCCGATGGTTTGTCATATATGGCCTTTATTATTTTGAGGTACTTTCCTTCTATTCCAAATTCACTGAGTGTTTTAAACATAAAGAGATGTTGTAGCTTATTGAATGTCTTTTCTGCATCTATTGATAGGATCATGGGATTTTTCTTTTTTGTTTTGTTGATGTGGTGTATTACATTGATCAATTTCTGTATGTTGAACCACCCTTGTGCTCCTGAAATGAATTCCACTTGATCATGATGTATTATTTTTTTAATGCGTTGTAGTATTTGATTTGCTAGTATTTTTGCACTTGTATTCATTAGAGATATTGGTCTGTAGTTTTCTTTTTTTTGTGTTGTCCTGGTCAGGTTTTGGTATGAGGGTTATGTTGGCCTAATAAAAGGAAAGGCAGTTTCAAAGAGTGATCCTGGTTTTTAATGTAGCTAAAGAATAACTGATTAACTCAGTCTGGAACAAATGTACTGTTGGAGAATGCAGTGTCATGTAGACTGCCTTGTGGAGAAAAAAGGCATCTTTTGCAGAAAGTGTGGGAAAGAGAGAAAGAACACTTTGAAATTGAAAGGAAAGTGAAACAGCCAGTTCTACAAAAAAATCTAGCTTATAAACTAAGGTAGTAGATTATTGCCGAGACACTTGGTAACACTATGCTATAATCAGAATATTTAATGAATATTAAAATTTCCCACTAAATATGTTTTCATCAAATTCTATGTGAAAGGCAGCCAGAAGTAGCTAATCGTAAATCTAAAATAGCTCTGGATAAGTACTGAATGGACAGTACAGACAATGGAAGAAGATGCAACAGAAGGAGATTTGGAGAGGCTGGTTACACAGGAGGTAGAGGAAATTGAATAGCCTTATAAGAAAGATGCAATTTAGATACTAAAGAGTAAGCTGGGACTGGGTGGTGAAAGGTGGTGTGTGTGTGTGTGTGCATGTGTGTGTGTGTGCATATGTGTGTGTGTGTGTGTTTGAGATTCCAAGGAAACACATATCTGCAACAATTTTTCAAGGGGCTGGAGGTTCACATAAAGGGCTGGGAGTCATAAATTTGCTCAAGGATGTCAAGGTCAGATTGTAGAAAGCCCTAAATGAAGGTCTAAGAAGTCTGGATTTTGTTCATTTGGCAAATTAAAATGTTCTAGAATGAAAAGAAAACCCACTTATTCTTTGCAAAAAATAATAAATTAGTTAAGAGACCACATATCTTGAGTTATATTTTGGTATTATTGTTATACATACAATGTGTTTAAGTAAGTTTTTAAAAACCTTTTTTTTTATTTGTACACAGGTTTCTAATTACTCTGTGCATTAAGAATCATGGAAAATGAGTTATTTCCCTTCTTCAGTAAAGGAGCCAACATATTCATCATATTCAGCCACTTCTATGTTAGCCCTCACAACTCTACTTTTAACTTTATGGTGATGATCTTCTTAAAATTGTTAATACCAGGTCTTTTTATCCCCCCAAAACATATTTTACCATCTATCACCTCCTTCAAACTTTGTTTCAGATGCTCAAATTAACAGCAACATTAATTAACTAGAAATATATTAAATTTCTTTTACCTGCCACCCTTCAAATGGTGGTGACAATGTGTGTGTGTGTATGTGTGTGTGTGTGTATGTGTTGTATTTGAATAGATATTAGTACATGGTGTAAAATTTTTTTTTATTAAGTGAGAGGTGAAGAAGGAAGAGAGACAAACTCCCGCATGCACCTCAATCCACCTGGCAAGCCCTCTACAAGGCGATGCTCTGTCCATCTGGAATTGTTACTCTGTTGCTCGGCAACTGAGCTATTTTTAGCACCTAAGGTGAGGTTATGGTGCTAACCTCAGTGCCCGAGCCATCGTGCTCAAATTATTCGAGCCATGGCTGCAGGAGGGAAGAGAGAAAGAGAGAGAGAGAGAGAGAGAATGAGAGATAGAGAGAGAGAAGGGGGAGGGGTGGAGAAGCAGATGGTCTATTCTCCTGTGTGCCCTGATCTGGGACCAAACCTGGGATTTCCACGCACCAGGCAAATGCTCCACCGCTGGGCTGTAAAGATTTTTAGTTATTTTATATATCTTATTTGTCACATTTTTTAATAGCACAGTAATATACTTAAATGTATACCCTACAAATATGAAGATGCTAATTTTTGCAGTATATCTTATCAAACAAAATATTAAGACTCATTTCACTGATATATTGGTATGTTATCCTAATTTTAAAATTACTTGCTCTTTGCAGAAATACAACAAAATGATGGGTACTAGTATAAATAAAATGTTAATAAACTCCTCACAATTTCTTTGAAAACATTCAGGTATATAATAAATATTCTGCTTCCCTCTTCCACCCTCTGCCAAGCCTATGGTACCACACCTCCCCCAATTCATATTCCATTTTGTGTTTCATGGACTTGTTTAGATCATCCTTGTGATTATGTTTATATTGTAGACTTGCTTATCCTACGACAGCATTATGAGTAGTTATCACATTCTAAAATGCCAAATACTGTTTTAATTGTAATGGTGTCTACTGTTTTAGTGAACCTATTCATATTTTATTACTGTAAACAACTTTGATCATAATGATGCCATTCAAAAGAGCTGATCAAGCTGAGAAAAATGACATTACAGTTATAAAGTCACTCTATATGCAGCTATTAACATTTTATAGTGCATATAAGAAAAGATGTTTTAAGTTGCAACCATAGACAAATAAGAAAATTAATTTAAACACAAAACTATTCTTTTGAAGATTAGAAATAATGCTACTTAAATAATTATAGCCAACAGATACTTTTAGAATCCAGCAGCTGACCTTCAATACAAAGAGCATCATATATGCTGGGTTTTGCATTTGGAGAGATTCAAATCATCTTACTTTGCCAGGGCTGAAAACAAGAGCTTTCCTTCCTAAGAACAAGTATAAAAGAAACATACTGTAACCTCACTTCAAAGCTCTTCTCTGGTTACATACCAGAAGAGACAAGGTTATAGATGAGGAGTTTTAAGAAACACATTCTTGTAGCACTTCTAGGATCTAACACTCTCTTTAAATAAAATCAAAGACACTTAACTGGGCACCTACTATGTGTGTGGTGTATTGCCAAGTACATCAGAGAATGTCACCTCTGACATAAGGAAGCCCATATTCCATCTGAAGCAAGATAAGATAAACACAGGAACAATTAGAAACAAGCATTCCAATTCCACAAATATTTAAATAAAAGTGTCTGACAACAATAGAAGCCATGCAAGGCTATGTATGCACATAATGACTAAGAAAACTAGAGAGAAATAACTATACTGAAATTCAGAGGAGTTATGGTTGGGGATGGTCAGAGAAGGCTTTATAAAAGTTCTTTAGCTGGATCTTGAAAAACCAGTAATAATAACATCTCACATTTGTTTAATGTTTTGTAGGGTGTCAGAAAGTTTCTGAAACTGTAGAACAAACATGACTTGTCTTCCTATAGTATCAATATACCCAACAGAAATTAACTTAAAATATCTTTCTTTAAAAAATTAACAAGGATTTATTATTACTATTAATTAAAATATCAATTATTATACTAAAATTGTGAACCACTTTTACTTGGTGATGTCTAAGCACTTCACATATATTATTGCTTATAATGGAATTTATTACTTATCATGGAATTCAAGTTCTGTTTGATTTTCACAAGTAGTGAGCATGGGAGAAGTTTTGCTGTTTCATGGACTTCTTTGAGATATGTGCTCTCCTGCTCAGGGCACTTCTTGCTCAGAAAAGTACAGCCTGCTAGGTGGTTGCATTGATGTTATTTGCTTTAATTATTTCAGAACTCCTCTCCTTTATGGAGCACAGGTCCTAGATATGAGCAGAATAAAGCTCAACATGCTTAGTGATCAGCCAAGATTTGATCAAAAAAGGCTGGTCTTATAATTCCCTTTTCCATTCATAGTGAATGATGTCAGGGCCAAGTAGGTACATGGCACACATGATTGCAATGGGTTGGAGGTGAAATAATAGGTAGAGACTTTGAAGTAGAGAGTGTTTCTCCAAAGACATTCAAATTCAATTAAATAAAGAAACATCCTGACCAGGTGGTGATACAGTAAATAGGACACTGAGGACCCAGATTCGAAACCCTTAGGTCACCGACTTGAGCACAGGCTCACAGCTTGAGTACCGGGTCACCGGCTGGAGCGTGGGATCATAGACATGACCCTATGGTTGCTCACTTGAGCCTAAAGGTTGGTGGCTTGAAGCCCAAGGTCGCTGGCTTGAGCAAGGAGTCACTGGCTCAGCTGGAGCCCCCTGGTCAAGGCACATATGAGAAAGCATTCAATGAACAACTAAGGAGCTGCAACAGTGAGTTGATGCTTCTCATCTCTCTCCCTTCCTGTCTGTCAGTCTCTCTCTCATGATAAAAAAAAAAAAGTGATGTCAAACATTAAAGAGTGGATCAGTGGAGATCAAGCAGAGTTTTTAACTTTATTTGAATCGTTTGTTAAATATTCACTGATATACATAATGTTTCTTAGATAATTAAAAACAATTAAAAAGAAAATAAGGTCCTAAAAATAATCAGATAAACAAATATAATTGTGGTGGTGAACAAATTCCTATAGTTCTTAGGGCCACTAGTTGGTAATCTCTGCCACTTGTTACCTGCCCGTGATCAAAGAAAGAAGTAGAACTTGCAGGTAGAATCACATGACCTACATACAAGGTGTGTTAGGGCACCTGGGTATCCCTGTTCTCTATGGAGTGTCTCACAAACCCTTTTACTAGGCTGATCTCTGCTCTCCCAACCTGCTCTGGTCTGTTAAGATCATCTGCAAACTTCCCTCCCCCTTCAAGCCTTCCTGGGCATGGATTTCACTTACTATTTTAAATGTGTTTTTTATATTGTCTTAAAAGGTTTGCTGTTCTTTCACTTATGATAGTCATATGTCTTCCTGAATCATTCATTCTTTTATTAATTAATTTACTCAATAAGCTCTTACTGGGCACCCCTGTCATGTTGGGCAATGTAGAAAAGTCTGGAACTCTAGAGATGCAGACAGGTCGGTATGCAGCTCGATGTGTGAGAACACAAAAGGAGCTCACTAATTATTTGATTGAAGGCAGAGTTTCATGACCTCAATACTGTTGGCATTTGGGCTACATAATTCTTTCTTGTGTGTGTGTGGGGGGGAGGGTATTCTGTGTATTGTAGGGTGTTTGGCATCATCTCTGGCCTCTACCCTAAATGCCAGTAGCAAACACCCCCACCCTTGTTGTGACAAGCAAAAGACATGTGCAGACATTGGCAATTATCCCCAAGGGGATATGAGAACCCAGTTGAGAAACACTAGACTAATAATTTTGAAAACCTTCAAGCAAAAATAGTGTAACATCAAACACTTCTTAATGAAAAGTTATAACAACATTCAAATATGGGGAATTCAACTACAGATGATGTCTTTGTATCAGCAAAAACACATTTTTATTTGAATAAAAAGGTGGTTTACCAATAAGTTTGGGGAAAATTTAATTATTTATAATGTTTTTGAGCATATTAAAAAATTGAGAATTTGATCTCGGACATCAGAGAAATGGCGCCTTGAGGAGCCATACCGATAAATCTCCCCAAAATTTCAACAAGTTCTTCAACCAGAGACAGAAAAATCTATCCTTGGAGCATCTAGAAGTCCCACACACTGAACATGAAGGTATGATCGAGTGAAAAATTGACAAAATATATAATCAACTTCAAAGGAAATAAGACGAAGAAAGGAACACTCTGCCTTCCTCACTAACCTAAGCAAGGGCTGCTTTCACTTGGAACTGAGATAGAGGGCTAAAGGTGTGGAGGAAGTCGGGCAGCGGCACAGATGTCCAAGCTGAGGAGAGAGTGTGCCTGTGGTGACTCAGCCAACGCAAGCTAATTCCCACGCCAGACCCTGACAAAGACAGGAGAGTGGCGGCACCATTAGCCCCGATATCCTGGTCAGCAAGCACAGATAGTGTGGGAGAGTTCCTCCTAGTGCCCCGGGAGTGGGCATCCATGTTCCCGGACAGAGTCAGAGGCCTTTGCATGGGCTGTGACCAGAGTCTTGGTGTGGTCCCTGCACCCTGAACAGCAGCGCGTGGGGAGTGCGTGAAATCAAACTTCCCTATGCCCGAACTTCTCCAGGCGGGCGGGGTGCCTCACCCTGGGCGAATGGCAGCTGCCATTAGCCCTGATATCCTGGTCGGGGAGCGCAGATAGTGTGTGAGAGTTCCTCCTAGTGCCCCGGGGGTGGGCACCTGTGTTCCCAGACAGAGGGGCAGAGTCAGAGGCCTTTGCGTGGGCTGTGACCAGAGTCTTGGTGTGGTCCCTGCACCCTGAACAGTGGTGCGTGGGGAGTGCGTGAAATCAAACTTCCTTACACCCGAACTTCTCCAGGCAGGCGGGGTGCCTCACCCAGCCATTCAAGCTAACAGCCCTGGGAAGGGAAAAAAAATACGAAAGTGATGGGAGGAGGGGCGTGCAAGCAGATTACAGTCTGACTTGTGAGCAGACCTGTGGATCCAATTGCTGAAATTAGCTTAACCCACAGTCTGCTCACCTCCCAACTAACCTATGCGGCTCTAACTGACAAGATCTTTCTCAGTTCAGTGATCTAAGACAAGAAGCATAATACTTTTTAGTGCCTCTGGCTATGCACGTAGGGGTGGGGCAACTTCTGATTGGCAGAGCTTTCATACTCAGGGCTATACGTTAAAAAGAGGGATTTGGCAGCTTGTAAGACCTCCTGTTTTGCGAACAGTGACTAGGGCATCTTCTACCCAGCCAGAACAGGTTACAAAGTGCAAAAAGCCTGGGGAGAGTGGTCCCACAGAGTGCTGAGGCATACTGAACATGCCTGAAGATGCATAGAAAGGCACTTTGAAAGCAATTGGCTCCCAGCCCCGCCTGATTATGCTGGCGGCTCTGACTGACAGAGCCTTACCCAGACCCCTGCGCTGAGTGGGGATAGAGTGGGGATTTGCCAGCTATTTGAGCCTCTTACTCTCCAGACAGAGGCAGCAGCAACCCTATAGCTGGATCATCAGGCTGCTAACTCAGGAAGGAGAGACTAGGAGAGAGGCTCCGGGAACACGAACTCTCTCATTGGCAGAGCCTGCAAATGCTAATGAGCCTCGACTGCCAATGAGACTGAAGTCCAATATATGACATCGCCATAGAGACCTATCAACTGCAAACCTCTACCAAAGCATGCCACAGGGGCAGAACCTGGGGTACAGAGTCACCGACCAGGAAGAAGGAGAGGAAAGAAAAAGAAAAAAGTTAACCTCTCAAAATCAAGAAAAATCCACAGCCTTTATAAACTTTTTTTTTAAAATAAATTTTTATTAATGGTAATGGGATGACATTAATAAATCAGGGTACATATATTCAAAGAAAACATGTCTAGGTTATTTTGTCATCAAATTATTTTGCAAACCCCTCGCCCAAAGTCAGATTGTCCTCCGTCACCCTCTATCTAGTTCTCTGTGCCCCTCCCCCTCCCCCTAACTCTCTCCCTCCCTCCCTCCCATGTCCTCCCTCCCCCCCCACCCTTGGTAACCACCACACTCTTGTCCATGTCTCTTAGTCTCATTTTTATGTTCCACCAATGTATGGAATCATGTAGTTCTTGTTTTTTTCTGATTTACTTATTTCACTCCGTATAATGTTATCAAGATCCCACCATTTTGCTGTAGATAATCCGATGTCATCATTTCTTATGGCTGAGTAGTATTCTATAGTGTATATGTGCCACATCTTCTTTATCCAGTCTTCTATTGAAGGGCTTTTTGGTTGTTTCCATGTCTTGGCCACTGTGAACAGTGCTGCAATGAACATGGGGCTACATGTGTCTTCACGTATCAATGTTTCTGAGGTTTTGGGGTATATACCCAGTAGACGGATTGCTGGGTCATAAGGTAGTTCTATTTGTAGTTTTTTGAGGAACCACCATACTTTCTTCCATAATGGTTGTACTACTTTACAGTCCCACCAACAGTGAATGAGGGTTCCTTTTTCTCCACAGCCTCTCCAACATTTGCTATTACCCGTCTTGTTGATAATAGCTAATCTAACAGGAGTGAGGTGGTATCTCATTGTAGTTTTGATTTGCATTTCTCTAATAACTAATGAAGCTGAGCATCTTTTCATATATCTGTTGGCCATTTGTATCTCTTCCTGGGAGAAGTGTCTGTTCATGTCCTCTACCCTTTTTTTTATTGGATTGTTTGTTTGTTTGTTGTTGAGTTTTATGAGTTCTTTGTAAATTTTGGATATTAGGCCCTTATCTGAGCTGTCGTTTGAAAATATCAGTTCCCATATAGTTGGCTGTCTGTTTATTTTGATATCAGTTTCTCTTGCTGAGCAAAAACTTAATTCTGATGTAGTCCCATTCATTTATCTTTGCCTTCACTTCTCTTGCCATTGGAGTCAAGTTCATAAAATGTTCTTTAAAACCCAGGTCCATGATTTTAGTACCTATGTCTTCTTCTATGTACTTTATTGTTTCAGGTCTTATATTTAGGTCTTTGATCCATTTTGAATTAATTTTAGTACACGGAGACAGGCTGTAGTCGAGTTTCATTCTTTTGCAAGTGGCTTTCCAGTTTTCCCAACACCTTTGTTGAAGAGGCTTTCTTTTCTCCATTGTGTGTTGTTGGCCCCTTTATCAAAGATTATTTGACCATATATATGTGGTTTTATTTCTGGGCTTTCTATTCTGTTCCATTGGTCTGAGTGTCTATTTTTCTGCCAATACCATGCTGTTTTGATTATCGTGGCCCTATAATATAGTTTAAAGTCAGGTATTGTAATTCCCCCAGCTTCATTCTTTTTCCTTAGGATTGTTTTGGCTATTCGGGGTTTTTTATAGTTCCATATAAATCTGATGATTTTTTGTTCCATTTCTTTAAAAAATCTCATAGGGATTTTGATGGGAATTGCATTAAATTAGTATATTGCTTTGGGTAATATGACCATTTTGATTATATTTATTCTTCCTATCCAAGAACAAGGAATATTTTTCCATCTCATTGTATCTTTTTCGATTTCCCTTAACAATGCTTTGTAATTTTCATTATATAGGTCCTTTACGTTTTTTGTTATGTTTATTCCTAGGTATTTTATTTTTTTTGTTGCAATCGTGAAGGGGATTATTTTTTTGAGTTCGTTTTCTAATATTTCATTGTTGGCATATAGAAAGGCTATGGACTTTTGTATGTTAATTTTGTATCCTGCGACCTTACTGTATTGGTTTATTGTTTCTAATAATCTTTTTGTGGAGTCCTTCGGGTTTTCGATGTATAGGATCATATCATCAGCAAAAAGTGATAGCTTTACTTCTTCTTTTCCGATATGGATGCCTTTTATTTCTTTGTCTTGTCTGATTGCTCTGGCCAGAACTTCTAGCACCACATTGAATAAGAGTGGAGAGAGTGGACAACCCTGTCTTGTTCCTGATTTAAGGTAGAAAGTTCTCAGTTTTATGCCGTTTAATAGGATGTTGGCTGATGGTTTATCATATATGGCCTTTATCATGTTGAGATATTTTCCTTCTATACCCATTTTGTTGAGAGTCTTAAACATAAAATTGTGTTGTATTTTATCAAAAGCCTTTTCTGCATCTATTGATAAGATCATGTGGTTTTTGTTCTTTGTTTTGTTGATATAGTGTATTACGTTAACCGTTTTGCATATGTTGAACCATCCTTGAGATTCTGGGATGAATCCCACTTGATCATGATGTATTATTTTTTTTAATATGTTGTTGTATTAGGTTTGCCAGTATTTTGTTTAGTATTTTAGCATCTGTATTCATTAGAGATATTGGTCTGTAGTTTTCTTTCTTTGTGCCATCCTTGCCAGGTTTTGGTATGAGGGTTATGTTGGCCTCATAAAATGTGTTTGGAAGTATTGCTTCTTCTTCAATTTTTTGGAAGACTTTGAGTAGAATAGGAACCAAGTCTTCTTTGAATGTTTGATAGAATTCACTAGTATAACTGTCTGGGCCTGGACTTTTATTTTTGGGGAGATTTTTAATAGTTTTTTCTATTTCCTCCCTGCTGATTGGTCTGTTTAGGCTTTCTGCTTCTTCATGACTCAGTCTAGGAAGGTTGTATTGTTCTAGGAATTTATCCATTTCTTCCAGATTGTTGTATTTGGTGGCATATAATTTTTCATAGTATTCTACAATAATTCTTTGTATATCTATGATGTCTGTGGTGATCTCTCCTCTTTCATTTTGGATTTTATTTATTTGAGTCCTGTGTCTTTTTTCCTTTGTGAGTCTTGCCAAGGGTTTGTCAATTTTGTTGATCTTTTCAAAGAACCAGCTCCTTGTTTTATTGATTTTTTCTATAGTTTTTCTGTTCTCTATTTCATTTATTTCTGCTCTGATTTTTATTATCTCCTTTCTTTGGCTGGTTTTGGGTTGTCTTTGTTCTTCTTTTTCTAGTTCCTTAAGGTGGGAAGTTAAGTGGTTTACTTCGGCTCTCTCTTGTTTGTTCATATAGGCCTGAAGTGATATGAACTTTCCTCTTATTACTGCTTTTGTTGCATCCCAGAGATTCTGATATGTCGTATTTTCATTTTCATTTGTCTGTATATATCTTTTGATTTCTGCGCTTATTTCTTTTTTGACCCATTCATTTTTTAGAAGTATGTTGTTTAGTCCACATTTTTGTGGGTTTTCCCCCCTCTTTTTTGCAGTTGAATTCTAGTTTCAAGGCTTTATGATCAGAAAATATGCTTGGTACAATTTCAATTTTTCTAAATTTGCTGATATTGTCTTTGTGGCCCAACATATGGTCAATTTTTGAGAATGTTCTATGTACACTAGAGAAAAATGTATACTCTGTCGCTTTGGGATGAAGTGTCCTGTAGATGTCTATCATATCCAGGTGTTCTAGTATTTCATTTAAGGCCACTATATCTTTATTGATTCTCTGTTTGGATGACCGATCTAGAGCCGTCAGCGGTGTATTGAGGTCTCCAAGTATGATTGTATTTTTGTTAGTTTTTGTTTTAAGGTCAATAAGTAGCTGTCTTATATATTTTGGTGCTCCTTGGTTTGGTGCATATATATTAAGGATTGTTATGTCTTCTTGATTCAACTTCCCCTTAATCATTATGAAATGACCATTTTTGTCTCTGAGTACTTTTTCTGTCTTGTAGTCAGCATTATTAGATATGAGTATTGCTACGCCTGCTTTTTTTTGGGTGTTGTTTGCTTGGAGTATTGTTTTCCAGCCTTTCACTTTGAATTTGTTTTTATCCTTGTTGCTTAGATGTGTTTCTTGTAGGCAGCATATAGTTGGATTTTCTTTTTTAATCCATTCTGCTACTCTGTGTCTTTTTATTGGTAAGTTTAATCCATTTACATTTAGTGTAATTATTGACACTTGTGGGTTCCCTACTGCCATTTTATAAATTGCTTTCTGTTAGTTTTGTATCTAGTTTGATTCTTCTCTTTTGTTTTTCTATCATTTGTTTTTGTTTGTTTGTGTTCCATACTTCTTTCCTATGTTGCTACCTTTTTTAAGTCAAGTGTTTTTGTGGTGGTTTTTTTAAGGGTGGTTACCATTAAGTAATGAAAAGGGTACCTACCATATTCATTGTAGTACCCTATCTTATAAGTATTTCTGCACTTCATCATCCTTTGCTACTGTTAATCTCCATCCTCTCCCCCCTTTTTTTCCTTTGTTGTCACAGTTTAAGTTTGGTTTTATTGTGTTCTTGGTGGAGCTGTTACTTGTGGTGTTGTTTTCTTTTGTTCTTTGAATCTGGTTGGAAAACCCCCTTTAGTATTTCCTAAAGTGGGGGCTTTCTGTTGATAAATTCTCTCATCTTTTCTGTATTTGTGAATGTTTTTATATCTCCTTCATACTTGAAGGATAGCTTTGATGGGTATAGTATTCTTGGCTGAAAGTTCCTCTCTTTCAGGACTTTAAATATTGGGGTCCACTCTCTTCTAGCTTGTAGAGTTTCTGCTGAGAAGTCTGATGATAATCTAATAGGCCTTTCTGTATATGTTGTATTCTTTATTTCCCTGGCTGCCTTGAGAATTTTTTCTTTGTCATTGGTTTGTGTCATCTTTATTATGATGTGCCTTGGAGTGGGTTTGTTGGGGTTAAGAAAACTTGGTGTTCTGTTTGCTTCTTGAATTTGAGGCTTTAGTTCCTTCCACAGGCTTGGGAAGTTCTCGTCTATTATTTGTTTGAGTATATTCTCCATTCCATTTTCTTTCTCTTCTCCCTCTGATATACCCATTATTCTTATGTTATTCTTTCTGATGGAGTCAGACAATTCCTGTAGGGCTTTCTCGTTTTTTATTATTTTTGAGTCTCTTTCTTCTTCTCTCTGTTGTGCCTCAAGTTGTTTGTCTTCTATTTCACTAATCCTATCCTCAATCTGGGCTGTTCTGTTAGCTAAGCTTGTTACCTCGTTTTTCAGCTCGTGAATTGAGTTTTTCATTTCTGTTTGATTTGTTTTTATAGTTTCAATTTCCTTGGTAATATATTCTTTGTGTTCATTGAGTTGTTTTCTGATCTCCCTATATTGCCTTTCTGTGTTTTCTTGTATATCTCTGAGTATTTTTAAGATTTCTATTTTAAATTCTCTGTCATTTAGCTCCAAGGCTTCCAATATGTTAAGTCTTTTCTCCATAGATTTTTCCTCATCTATTTGTGTTACCTCTCTTTCTTTTGTATCCATAATATTCGATTTCCTCTTTCTTATCGGCATCTGAGTGTGGTCTTATTGATAGCACTAATTAGAATTAATAAAGAGTAAAAAGAAAAAAAAAAAAAAAGGTAAAACACCCCACAAAAAAAACAACAGTAATAATTTATTATTTCCCCCTTTTTTTCTCTCTTCTCTTTCCCTCCTCTCCCCTCCTCAGGGAAATATCATGCCTATAATGGAGGGCCTGATTTGGGGTGAAGAGTTCAAGGGGCAAAAAAAGGGAGTAGGGACCTACTAAATGCAAAAAAAAAAAAAAAAAAAAAAAAGGAAGAAAATCTTAGACAAGCATAAGATGATTTGCTTGTAAGTGATGGTCAACTAAGAGATATAATGAGAGGGATAAGAGGGAACCAGAAAAAAGGACCAAAAAAGAATAATAAAGAAGAAAAAATAAAAATAATAAGTAAAAATCTGTTGTATTAAGTGGAGCAAAGACTAAATACAATGGAGACCTTGGGTTGGGAGGACCCAAAATGCCACAAAAATAAACAAACAAGAAAAAAAATAAAAACAAAAGCAAAAAAGAGAAATAAAGCCAAAAGAAAGCCTTGAGTCCCAAATTAACTAATTTGTTCGTGATTGAGGATTATATAGGAGGAAAGTAAAATGAGAAAAGAAAAAACGAATAGAAAGGAAAAAATAAGAAAAAGAGAAAAACGAAGGAAGAAATAAAATAGGAAGAGAAAAAAACAAAATAAAGCAAGACAAAAACAAAAAAAAACAAAAGAGGAGAGAGTGAGAGTTAAGTGTTTTGGAGTATAACCTTAAAGGAGGGTGAGGATGAAGAAGAAAAATAAAATGCAACACTCATGGGTAGTGTAGTTCAAGAAAGGGGAAGCATAAGATGGGCAGAGAATAGAAGGACCGAGGTGGAGGAAATAAAGGCAAAAAGATAGAAGAAACAAACAACAACAACAACAACAAAAAAATTAGTGGATCAAGTTGTAAAGTCTGTGGGTTTTTCTTGATTTTGAGAGGTTAACTTCTTCCTTTTTCTTTTCTCTCCCTCTTCCTGGTTGGTGACTCTGTACCCCAGGCTCTGCCCCTGAGTCACTCTTAGGTAGGGATTTGCAGTTGATGGAATTCTATGGCAATGTCACATAATTGGCCTTAGTCTTGCTGGAAGTAAAGGCTTGTTGGCGTTTGCAGGGTCCAACGATGAGAGAGTTTGCTTTCCTGGATTCTCTCTCCTAGTCCCCCCTTTCTGAATTAGCAGCCTGGTGATCCAGCTATAAGGCTGCAACTGCTTCTGCCTGGGGAGTAAGAGGCTCAAAGAGCTGGGAAATCCCCACTCTATCCCCACTCAGTGCAAGGCTTTGGGAAAGGCTCTGACAGTCAGGGCCTCCAGTGTAATCAGGCGGGGGTGGGAGTCAATTGTTGTCAAGGTGACTGTTCAGTGCCTATCATTTAGTTGGACCTCTCAACCCAGGCTTTCCACACTTTGTAGCCTGTTTTTACAGGGAAGAAGAGGCACTAGTCTCTGCTTACGACTAGTGTAGTATAGACCTTATTATCTGCCAAGTCCTTCTTGTTAGCGTTTATCCCTGAATATGGAGGCTCTATCAATCAGAAGTTGCCCCCGCCCCTTTAGCGAGAGGCACTAAAAAATATCACGCCTCTTGTCTTGGATCGCTGAACTGAGAGAGATCTTATCAATTAGAATCGAGGGTGCGCAGATTTTATGGGTTAAGCTAATTTCAGTGATTGGGTCGCAGCTGTGCTTCCGAAGGTATTTTAGGCTGCCTGCGCGCGCCCCTCCCCCAACGCTTGATTGTTAGCTTGAATGGCTGGGTGAGGTGCCTCGCCCACGGAGAGAATCTCCCAAGCCTCTCCCGCTCTCCCCGCTGCTGGCGGCTGGACCGCACCAGGCGCAGGATAATGGAGCCCCCTGGGTGTGCGGGCCAGCAGGGCACCCTGGGCGCGTGGAATGCCCAAGGCACGCACGCGAATGGGGCGCTCCGGGCACCGGTGGCCGGCGACCCCCACTCGCAGTGTGCGGGCCGCTGGGAACGTCAGCAGTGCTCAACCGGACCGGGCGCGCGCGCGACTGCTCGCGACTGCTCGCGGCGGCTCGCAGCAGCTGCTCGTGGCGGCTGCTCGCGGTGGCGGTTCGCGGCGGGGGCTCGCGGCGGCGGCTCGCGGTGGCGGCTCGCGGCGGCTCGCGGTTCCCAAGTATATGGGCTGACTCACCACAGGCGGACTTCCTTGCAGTTTGAAATAACGTCCCTGTGGTCGATTCCTCCACACCCTCGTCTCTCAGATTCAAGTGATAACAGTCCTTTCGCTATCAGTTTGTGTGGAACTCCGGAATGCTCCGAGGATAAATTTTTCTGTTTCTAGTTGATAAATTTGTTGTGATTTAGGGGAGAGCTGTCGGACGCGCTGCTCACGGCGCCATTTCCGTGACGTCACCCCCAGCCTTTATAATCTTTTCCGTTTTTTTGTTTGTTTCTTTCTTTCATCTTCTTGTCTTGATTATTTTCTTCTTCTTCCACTTTGGTCATTTTATTCTCTGACCATCTTCTTCTTTCCTCTTCTTGAACTACACTACCCATAAGTGTTACATTTCCCATTTTCTTTCTTTTCTTCTTCCTTTCACTCTATGAGGGTTGCACTCCAAAACCCTTAACTCTCTCTCTCTCTTTTTGTTCTTTTTTCTTTTTTTTTGTTTTTTCTTCTTTCTTTTTTGAACCCTCTGTATTAGTTTCTTCTTTTCTCTTTTACTTTTCCTCTCATTCAATCCTCAATCACAAACAAATTATTTTATTTGGGACTCAAATTTTTTCTTTGTGCACTTTGGGTGCTTTTTACTTCACTTTTGAACTCATTAGCATTCCTCGAAACCCTGGCTCTCTGTTCATTCTAGTTTTTGCTCCACTTAATACAATAGTAATTTTTTAATTTCTTTTCCTTTTCCCTGTTTCCCTCTTATTCCTCTCATTATATCTCTTAGTCGACCATCACTTACAAGCAAATCATTTTATTCTTGACCCAAAGTTTTTCCTTTTTTGCACTTTGTGGGTCCCTACCTCCTTTTTTGCCCCTTTATCACTTCTCCCCAACTCAGGCCCTCAATTATAGGTAGTTTTTGTTCCATTTAGGACAATGTAATTCACAGTTCATCACAACTTTTTCTCAAGGAGAAGGGGAGAGGAGAGGAGAAAAAAAGAGAAATAATAAATTTTCTTTTTTTTCCATTTTTTTCTTTTTATTCTTTATTAATTCTCATTAGTACTATTAACAAAACCACCCTCAGATCCATTAAGGAAAAGAAAATCAAATATCATGGATACAAAAGACACAGATGTAGCAAAGATAGATGAGGAAAAATCTATGGAGAAAAAATTTAATATATTGGAAACCTTGGAGCTAAATGACAGAGAATTTAAAATAGAAATCCTAAAAATACTCAGAGATATACAAGAAAACACAGAAAGGCAATTTAGGGAGCTCAGAAAACAACTCAATGAATACAAAGAATATATTACCAAGGAAAGGAAATTGAAACTAAAAAAACAAATCAAACAGAGATAGAAAACTCAATTCATGAACTGAAAAACGAGGTAACAAGCTTAGCTAATAGAACAGGCCAGATAGAAGGTAGGATTAGTGAAATAGAAGACAAGCAACTTGAGGCACAACAGAGAGAAGAAGAAAGAAACTCAAAAATTTTAAAAAATGAGAAAGCTCTACAAGAATTGTCTGACTCCATCAAAAAGACTAACATAAGAATAATAGGTATATCAGAGGGAGAAGAGAGAGAAAACGGAATGGAGAATATATTCAAACAAATAATAGATGAGAACTTCTCAAGCCTGTGGAAAGAACTAAAGCCTCAAATTTAAGAAGCAAACAGAACACCGAGTTATCTTAACCCCAACAAACCTACTCCAAGGCACATCATAATGAAATTGGCACAAACCAACGACAAAGAAAAAATTCTCAAGGCAGCCAGGGAAAAGAAGAATACAACATATACAGAAAGGCCTATTAGATTATCATCAGAATTCTCAACAGAAACTCTACAATCTAAAAGAGAGTGGACCCCAATATTTAAAGTCCTGAAAGAGAGGAACTTTCAGGCAAGAATACTATACCCATCAAAGCTATCCTTCAAATACGAAGGAGAAATAAAAACATTCACAGATATAGAAAAGATGAGGGAATTTATCATCAGAAAACCCTCACTCCAGGAATTATTAAAAGGGGTTTTCCAACAAAACAAAATCTCAAGTAAAAGCTCCATCAAGTACAAAATAAAACCACATTTAAACTGTGACAACAAAAACAAAAAAAAGAGGAGGGAGAGGATAGAGATTAACAGTAGGAAAGGCAGAAGCACTCATAAGATAGTGTACTAAAATAAACATGGTAGGTACCCTTTTCATTACTTAATGGTAACCACCCTTGAAAAAACCACCACAGAAGCACATGACTTAAAAAAGGTAGCAACAGAGGAAAGAAGTATGAAATACAAACAAACAGAAACAAATGATAGAAAAACAAAAGAGAAGAATCAAACAAGATACAAAACTAACAGAAAGCAATTTATAAAATGGCAATAGGGAACCCACAAGTGTCAATAATTACACTAAATATAAATGGATTAAACTCACCAATAAAAAGACACAGAGTAGCAGAATGGACTAAAAAAGAAAATCCAACTATATGCTGCCTACAAGAAACACATCTAAGCAACAAGGATAAAAACAAATTCCAAGTGAAAGGCTGGAAAACAATACTCCAAGCAAATGACATCCAAAAAAAAGCAGGTGTAGCAATACTCATATCTAATAATGCTGACTACAAGACAGCAAAAATACTCAGAGACAAAAATGGTCATTTCATAATGATTAACAGGACACTGAATCAAGAAGACATCATTCTTAATATATATGCACCAAACCAAGGAGCACCAAAATATATAAGACAGCTACTTATTGACCTTAAAACAAAAACTGACAAAAATACAATCATACTTGGAGACCTCAATACACCACTGATGGCTCTAGATCGTTCATACAAACAGAAAATCAATTAAGATATATTGGCTTTAAACAAAACACTAGAAAACATGGATATGATAGACATCTATAGAACATTTCATCCCAAAGCAACAGAGTACATTTATCTCTAGTGTACACGAAACAGTCTCAAGAATTGACCATATGTTGGGCCACAAAAATAACATCAGCAAAATCAGAAAAATCAAAATTGTACCAAGCATATTTTCTGACCATAAAGCCTTGAAACTAGAATTCAACTGTAAAAAAGAGGGAAAAAACGCTACAAAAATGTGGAAACTAAACAACATACTTTTGTCTACGGCCATACCACCCTGAACGCGCCCGATCTCGTCTAAACAACATACTTTTAAAAAATGAATGGGTCAAGAAGAAATAAGCGCAGAGATCAAAAGATATATACCGACAAATGAAAATGACAATACGACATATCAGAATCTCTGAGATGCAGCAAAAGCAGTAATAAGAGGGAAGTTCATATCAATTAAGGCCTATATGAACAAACAAGAGAGAGCCCAAGTGAACCACTTAACTTCACACCTTAAGGAACTAGAAAAAGAAGAACAAAGACAACCCAAAACCAGCCGAAGAAAGGAGATAATAAAAATCAGAGCAGAAATAAATGAAATAGAGAACAGAAAAACTATAGAAAAAATTAATAAAACAAAGAGCTGGTTCTTTGAAAAGATCAACAAAATTGACAAACCCGTGGCAAGACTCACCAAGGAAAAAAGAGAAAGGTCTCATATAAACAAAATCCAAAATGAAAGCGGTGAAATCACCATAGATATCATAGATATGCAAAGAATTATTGTAGAATACTATGAAAAACTATATGCCACTAAATTCAACAATCTAGAAGAAATGGATAAATTTCTAGAACAATACAACTTTCCTAGACTGAGTCAAGAAGAAGCAGAAAGCCTAAACAGACCAATTAGCAGGGAGGAAATAGAAAAAACTATTAAAAACCTTTCCAAAAATAAAAGTCCAGGCCCAGACAGTTATACTAGTGAATTCTATCAAACATTCAAAGAAGACTTGGTTTCTATTCTACTGAAAGTCTTCCAAAAAATTGAAGAAGAAGCAATACTTTCAAACACATTTTATGAGGCCAACATAACTCTCATACCGAAACCTGGCAAGGATGGCACAAAAAAAGAAAACTACAGACCAATATCTCTAATAAATAAGGATGCTAAAATATTAAACAAAATACTAGCAAATCGAATACAACAACATATTAAAAAAATAATAGATCATGATCAGGTGGGATTCATCCCAGATTCTCAAGGATCGTTTAACATACATAAAACGGTTAACGTAATACACCATATCAACAAAACAAAGAACAAAAACCACATGATCTTATCAGTAGATGCTGAAAAGGCATTTGATAAAATACAACACAACTTTATGTTTAAGACACTCAACAAAATGGGTATAGAAGGAAAATATCTCAACATGATAAAGGCCATATATGATAAACCATCAGCTAACATCATATTAAATGGCATAAAACTGAAGGCTTTCCCCCCTTAAATCAGGAACAAGACAGGGTTGTCCACTCTCTCTACTCTTATTTAACATGGTGCTAGAAGTTCTAGCCAGAGCAATCAGACAAGATAAAGAAATAAATAAAATAAATAAAGGGCATCCATATCGGGAAAGAAGAAGTAAAAGTATCAGTTTTTGTAGATGATATAATCCTATACATTGAAACCCCCAAAGACTCCACAAAAAGATTACTAGAAACAATAAACCAATATAGTAGGGTCGCAGGATACAAAATTAATATACAAAAGTCCATAGCCTTTCTATATGCCAACAATGAAACATTAGAAAACAAACTCAAAAAAATAATCCCCTTCAGGATTGCAACAAAAAAAATAAAATACATAGGAATAAACATAACAAAGAATGTAAAAAACTTATATAACGAAAACTACAAAGCATTGTTAAAGGAAATCAAAAAAGATACAATGAGATGGAAAAATATTCCTTGTTCTTGCATAGGAAGAATAAATATAATCAAGATGGCCATATTACCCAAAGTAATATACAAATTTAATGCAATTCCCATCAAAATTCCAATGACATTTTTTAAAGAAATGAAACAAAAAAATCATCAGATTTATATGGAACTATAAAAAACCCTGAATAGCCAAAGCAATCCTAAAGAAAAAGAATAAAGCTGGGGGCATTACAATACCTGACTTCAAACTATATGATGGAGCCATGACAATCAAAACAGCATGGTACTGACAGAAAAATAGACACTCAGACCAATGGAACAGAATAGAAAGTCCAGAAATAAAACCACATATATATGATCAAATAATTTTTGATAAAGGGGCCAACAACACACAGTGGAGAAAAGAAAGCCTCTTCAACAAATGGTGCTGGGAAAACTGGAAAGCCACATGCAAAAGAATGAAACTCGACTACAGTTTGTCCCCTTGTATGATACTAAAATTAATTC
This sequence comes from Saccopteryx bilineata, assembly GCF_036850765.1. NCBI lineage: Eukaryota > Metazoa > Chordata > Mammalia > Chiroptera > Emballonuridae > Saccopteryx > Saccopteryx bilineata. The sequence goes on from NC_089492.1 coordinate 114,499,028, forward strand.
AAAATTGATCAAAGACCTAAATATAAGACCTGAAACAATAAAGTACATAGAAGAAGACATAGATTCTAAACTCATGGACCTTGGTTTTAAAGAGCATTTTTTGACTCCAAAGGCAAGGGAAGTGAAGGCAAAGATAAATGAATGGGACTACATCAGACTAAGAAGTTTTTGCTCAGCAAGAGAAACTGACAACAAAATAAACAGACAGCCAACTAAATGGGAAATGATATTTCAAACAACAGCTCAGATAAGGGCCTAATATCCAAAATATACAAAGAACTCATAAAACTCAACAACAAACAAACAAACAATCCAATAAAAAAAAATGGGAAGAGGACATGAACAGACACTTCTCTCAAGAAGAAATACAAATGGCCAACAGATATATGAAAAGATGTTCATCTTCATTAGTTATTAGAGAAATGCAAATCAAAACTGCAATGAGATACCACCTCACACCTGTTAGATTAGCTATTATCAACAAGACAGGTAATAGCAAATGCTGGAGAGGCTGTGGAGAAAAAGGAACTCTCATTTACTGTTGGTGGGAATGTAAAGTGTACAACCATTATGGAAGAAAGTATGGTGGTTCCTCACAAAACTGAAAATAGAACTACCTTATGACCCAGCAATCCCTCTACTGAGTATATACCCCAAAACTCAGAAACATTGATACGTAAAGACACATGCAGCCCCATGTTCATTGCAGCATTGTTCACAGTGGCCAAGACATGGAAACAACCAGAAAGCCCTTCAGTAGAAGACTGGATAAAGAAGATGTGGCACATATACACTATAGAATACTACTCAGCCATAAGAAATGATGACATCAGATCATTTACAACAAAATGGTGCGATCTTGATAACATTATACGAAATGAAATAAGTAAATCAGAAAAAAACAAGACCTGCATTGTTCCATACGTAGGTGGGACATAAAAAACGAGACTAAGAGACATGGACAAGAGTGTGGTGGTTACTGGGGGTAAGGGAGGGAGAGGGAATGGAGGAGAGAAAGGGGCACAAAGAAAACTAGATAGAATGTGACGGAGGACAATCTGACTTTGGGTGATGGGTATGCACCATAATTGAATGACAAGATAACCTGGACATGTTTTCTTTGAACATATGTACCCTGATTTATTGATGTCACCCCATTAAAATTAATAAATTTTTTTTTAAATTGAGAATTTATCAGAGAAGAAATTTAATTTAACTGAGTTACCCTATAACTTATTTGCTGAAGTACTTTTTTTTAAAACATAGCATTGATTAGTAGCCTATAAATTACTGACCTATAAAACATACTTCGAGGAATTTCATGTTCTATTTTTATTATGAAACTATTACTGGTTAATATAATATAGACATTGTTATCCCATTATCTACCCCTGATAAGATACTGTCTTAAGAATATCATCAGCCCTGGCTGGGTGGTTCAGTGGGTAAAGCGTCATGTAGCGCACCAAGGTCACGGGTTCCATGCCCTATCCAGGCAAGTATGAGAAGCAACCAATGAGTGTACAACTAAATGGAACAACTAAATGGGATGGATGAGTTGATGCTTTTCTCTTTTTCTCTCCCTTCCTCTCAAATCAATGGAAAAAATTCTTTAAGAAAATTATCAATGTTAGTCAGGACCCATGAAACCAGGAAGAAGAAACAAGGACATCGTTTAGGCCAGTGGTCTCAAAATTTAGTGTCCATCAGAATCACCTGGAGAGCTTTTAAAAACAGATTTCTGATTTAGTAGGTTGAGGTGGGGCCTGAGAATCTGCATTTCTAACTGGTTCCCAGGTAACGTTGATGCTGTTCCTCCACAGATTTCACTTTGAGAAGCACTGGAGAGTATACCAAGAGCATCAGGCTAAAGTGTCATTTCTGTTTGGAGGAAAAACCTTTCTTGGTTTTTTGATGTGGCTAAATCCTACGACTGGTATCTGTCCATTTCAGAAAGCCATAGAGTAGGGACCACAGAGAGAGCATGAATCTTTATAGCAGGAAGTACAAATGTTGGTGAGACTTTTCTATTCCATTTCCACTGCACCTGGCTATCTCTAAGTAATTGGAGGTCTACTGTGTTTAGATGGTCAGAGTATTGTGTGAAGGGCTGACCAAATTATAACTAATTCTCAAACACTTTCTCTGCCCTCTGTGAATTTATAAGACAGTTGAGAGACACTTAACAATACAAATCAGCATTGCTTTACACACATTAGGGTGTATCACAATTACCTGACAGACTTGATAAGCCTAGATTGGTAGAATCCACCCCCAGAATTTCTGATTCAGTAGGTCCATAGTGGGTCAAGAATATGCATTTTTAACAAGTTCTCAGGTAATGCTGGTGCTGTTAATCCAGGGATCACATTTTGAGAACTACAACTCTAGAATGGCTAGCTCCTCACATCCTGTTCTCAAGCATCACTATCTCACAGCTTTCTGGAACAGAATTCCTGCCCGAAGTTCACTCTTCACATATCCCACACCTTCTAATGTTGCATTCTGCACTTTCTCTCCATGCAAGTCAGGCAGCCACTTTTATTACATAGTCTGCAGAAATATGATCAAGTGAAGAAAGAACTGGACTGGGAATTGGGTGACTTGGGTTTTAGCTCTGGATATGCCACTAATTATTCTGGGCATAAATTACCTCGTGCTGAAATTGAGAGGTTGACATTAGTTGATCCGTCAGATATATTTCGATCCTAAAATCCTATGTTGGACTTTATCTCTTACACAAATAGAACTTACACTCCAGTGGGCAAATTTTCAACAGCATGAGGAGGCACTCGCAGGTATTTGCATCCTGCTCCATGTCTGAGGAGACCTCCTCACTACCTGTGAGGGTCGGAGCCCTTGCTTTCAGCCCTCATTCTATGTCTGACCAATCACTTGTGAGTCTCATCTTCCTCATCTAAATATGTATGCATCTGCATATGATACTTTTCCAGCCCCCTTATCTATATCAGGTAGATAAGAATTTATGTTACATCATTAGTACTATTCTCCGCTTACCAACTCAAAACTAATATTTACCTATTATATGCCCAAAAGATAAATGACTTAAGCTGTAAAAAGTGACAAAGGTGGATGTAACCTCCCACCAAGGGAACTTCATCAATGAACAATTCCTTAATAATCAGAGATTAAATGGGTTATGTTATCATTTCAAATATTAATGGGTGATGGGGCTGTGGTGGTACTATTTCTGGATAACACTTTCCCCATACCCTTTAAGCAACAGAACAAACTGCCTTCCCTCCATGTGAGAAACACCAATTCCTACTATCTAAATTATGGAGCCTTGATACAGATGATCCATCTCCTTTATTCTCCAATCTACCTCATCTGATCGTGGTGAAAAAGGGCTGAAAACAATCCGTTTTCATTCTTGTTGGCAGCTGTGGGGAAATGTCCACCCCTTCTTTGTTTCCTTAGTAAGACAGATGTAAGAATGCACGGAGTATAGGAAACAACTGAGAGATAAAGTGTCATTTTTAATATTTGTCCCAACCAGTTGAAAGTTATGATTGCTCTTGTCTGGAAAACAAGATGAGAGATCCCACTTGTCACAATGATGTGAATGCATTTCTGTCATGACATGGTTGCCTTAGTGAGTGTGAGTCCATGATTTCACCTTTATTTTCCACGGAAGCCCCATGATGTTCTCCATGGAAGCGGCATTGGCATGGACATGTAGAAAGCCAGGAACTCAGGGTATAGATTGGCGCTTGGGTAAGATGTCTCTTGAAAATTACCATGGGGTCAGAGGTAGATTAAGGATGGTTGAGGCCCCGGGCGCAGAAGAAAATATTGGGCCCCTTGTCATTAGAAAAAGTGTAAAGTTGGGGTTTTGCGGGGCCCTTCAGAAGTCAGGGCGCAGGGTGTGTGCCCAGTGCATGGGCCGTTAAATCCGCCTCTGCTTGGGGTTGCCTTTTAGTCTTCGATTAAATAGAAACTGAAAACTTAGAAGTTGAGCTCAGAGAAGAGTATGATCCATCGAACGCATGGAAGTAACTGTAGAGGTTTCCACAGAGGTCAATACAAACGCAAAGAGAGCAGTGAGGTTGAAAACATTCAAGGTGAATTCACTGGCATTTGTGTAAATAAAAACCAACTGTGTGTGGGGCGATGTCCTTGACACTAAGAATGCAAAAGTGCAAAGTGCCAAAACAGAGAGTCAGAGACAGCATCTTCAAGTAGTTAAAGAAACCGGTCTACTGACAATGGAGCCAGTAGAAGTAAAGGCAAAATCTCTGATAAACAAACATACCCGGTATCAGAAGAAAGCTGCTTCCCAGTGGCCATCACTGCTCTTTGCAAGCTGACCTTCATATGTGCATTCACAAATGTGCATGAGGAAGGGGCTGCACATTTTAGCTCAGCCAGGGGGCTAATGGTCTAAATTCCCTACTCTAAAGCTCTGATTCCAATGGTCCCCCAATTCCTGGTGGAAGAAGTAGGGCAAGCTCAGGCCTGATCAGTCTGCAGCCTTTTCTTACTTCCAACAGCCATGAAATTGAATTTAAAAACATTCTATTATAATGATGACTGTACCTTCACCAGGCAAGTATTTTTGCAAACTAGATGACAAAATAAAAACATGTTGTTACTGATGCAATATAATTTGTTCAAGTTCATAATGGTTTGGAAATATACTGTAATATATGTGTGTATATATATGTATATATATATATATATGATCAATAAACAAATCAACTAAAAATGGATTTAGCAATCACTCATTGGAATTGGGCCAATGATAAAAGAGAGTTTTAAAAATCTTTAAAGCAATTATTTAAATTATGAAAAATTAAGCATTAAAATAATCCAATACATATCTTCAGTTTTATTTAGACCATCCAATACATTAACTGACTATGAAGAATATAAAAGAATATGCAGATTTATGTGGAATGGATAAAGCAACTTTGAACCCTGCATTTATCTTACAGTTAGTGACTAGAACTTTACAATGAAATAAGTCATTTAAGCTAGTTCTACTTCAGATTTCCAATATATTAATTAGCTCCAGAGCTAAACTGACATTAGATGAAGAAAGTTCTGCATATTTCAGTTGTGATTTTTACAATTTTTTCCTAGCAACACAAATATGAGTGCCCTAATTACATGCCCCTTTCATTTTTATTCTTTTAATCAATCCCAGCAAGTGTTCACTCTCAAAGTCCCAAAATAATAGATGGAGATTGAGGTTTTAAATATGATTTCATTAATAGAATAAGCATGAGGATTTGTCTTTCTCTGTCTTTCTCTGGGCTGAAATACTCATGTGAGATATACTATAACCAGCATTCTACCAGCTTTTTCCTCATAGCGTGGGTTATATCTCTCTGGAAGAGTTAGCTCTGCTAAAATCTTTTGTTCAGTATTCAAAAAAATAAGGACGTATAATGTGAATCTTTTACTCAAAATTCCAGAAAGGATTTAGGAAGGTCCTAATTCATTTGGCTGACTCAGAATAGCCTGTTTGGGAGCAAAAATTCAGCAGAGGGATTTGTCAAGAAATTGTTCTTAAAAGATCCCTCTCTTTCCAAATGCCTCAACATTTGGATTGATTTTTATTACTTTAATACAGGGTTCCTCACCAGCACCACTAATGACTTCGGGGCTGAAAAATTCTTTATTCGGATGGGTGTGCATTGTAGGATGTATGGCAGCTTCCCTGGCTTTTACCTGGTAGGTGCCACTAGCACTTCCTGCCCTGGATGCAATATTCAAAGTGACTCCAAGCACTGCCCAAGGTCTTTTGGGGGCAAAACTATTCCCAGTTGAGAATCACTCATTTAGTACCTTCAAAATACTTTGAATTTTTAGACAAGATGTGTCATTAGATTGGTATTACCAATAGATTGGTATCGGGAAGCAATATTATATTTTATAACTTCAAGGCAACAGTATGCATTATGTTCAATATAAGCGAGATGAACACTGCCTTTTCCACATTGCTCTTGCCACCCAAGCAACAAAATGTAATGTTGTCTTGGCTTATTGAGCAATTGAGAGTAAAACAATGATAAAGAAAAAAATTATGAGGTGACCCATAAACCATTATTAGAATAACTAAGAACTGAAATAACCTGTAATTCTGTTTCTACAGCAAAACCATTTTTGTATTTTATCTCCCTTTTAAGAAGCTATTTTTCATTCATAGCACCGTTGTAAATTATGCACAGCAGACTTCTTCATTTAATAGGTTCAGGTCAGAGAGTGATTTTATTTCAGCAGTTGGTATTCAGGGATTTTGTAATTTATGAGGTTTATTAATTTAGCAGATTATTTGCTTAAGATGCCACTACCCCTTCATGAAGCAGTCACTGGGAGAATTTCTGGTCAGCTCAGTATTTTCAAAAGAAGCTTCAGTATTTGGAACCTTGTCATAGTCCTCAGAATTCTCTAAAGTACATAAAATTTAGCCCACAAGAAGTGACTAGCAGAATGTAAAAGTACTGTTTGTTCCTTTTGTGAATGTGAACGAGACTGGAAGTTAAGGGCTGAGGGCATTACCTTATTGTTCCCACGGAAGATTCAATAGGAAAGAAAATGTAAAGGAAAAACAAACAAACCAGGTAAATGCCCATAAAAGAAGCCTTTACAGAGTGAGCCCCCCCTCAATGAAGGCAATCTCCACATTTCTGAGAGACTCTTGAATTGGGCTACTGCTTCGTCAATCACGTTACAAACAGGCAAGAGCAGAAGGGGCAGCAAGGTCCTCCTACTGACCCAGAGGCAGAAACAGTACTCAGCAATGGGTGACTCTGAGAAAGGCTAGGCAAGGTGTTTCTCTGTATTTAGAAATATAAATAGTTGCTACTGGGATAGATTTCTAAAAGCTCAGGTTGTAGAATTTAAATAAAATGGTATAGTCTGCAGGGGCCTATGTGTCTTCCAAACGCCCAAGCTGACCCTGGGCTCCTCTCAGTTCTCAGTGGTTGTGTGGTCAGTGGTTCGCATCTGCTAAAGGACTTCTCAGCACAGACCTACAACAAGGTGCCCTTCTATGGAGAAGGACCTTCCCTAGGTCATTAGAAGCCGGTCAATCTGACTAAAACGAATCACGTATTTTTCCTTTAAAATGGGCTCCCCATATTCTATGTGGAGAAAAGCCTACAACTTAATCATTCCGGCCCCTTTTTCACTTTTGATCTTCTGAAACTCTTCCTTCGTGTGAGTGGTGGTTCCTTCCTGTGCGTGCTTCCGTGTGAGTGGTGGTCCCTTCCTGTGCGTGCTTCCGTGTGAGTGGTGGTCCCTTCCTGTGCGTGCTTCCGTGTGAGTGGTGGTTCCTTCCTGTGCGTGCTTCCGTGTGAGTGGTGGTTCCTTTCTCTGCTTGCTTCCAGCATTTCCTCTTCTCCATGCTCTACGCTGTCTTTCCCGCACACAGAATTCCCTCCCATCCTTCTCTGTCTCCATCCTGCCATCCCTGGAGCTCTGGCCCAAGACTGTCTGTACTGAATCCTTATTGGAACACCACCCTCCACACCGCCTTGTAATAATATCATTAATCTCCAAACATGATGAACCTTAGTGCCAGGACTAGTCATTTGTCATTGCCATTCCCTGTATGTTTTAATATTTTAGTTGTATACAGTTTATATTCTTGATCATAGAATAGCCATCTTAAATACAAAGATTATTAATATTTTGGCATATTCTTTATACATAATTGGTATTTTTAGAATATTTAAGTGGTATTAATTGAGAAGGGGGTGGTTCCTTTTAGTTGTTTATTTAATCTGACATTCAGGCATTCTTCTCCTTTCTTTTTTTAAAATATTTTATTTATTGATTTTTAGAGAGAGGGGAGAGAGAGAGAGAAGGGGGAGGAGCAGGAAGCATCAACTCCCATATGTGCCTTGACCAGGCAAGCCCAAGTTTTCGAACCGGCAACCTCAGTGTTCCAGGTCGATGCTTTATCCCACTGCGCCACCACAGGTCAGGCCTCTTCTCCTTTTTTGTAAAACTCCTTCTTCAGTCCCAAGCATTTTGCTACTTGTATTATGATGCTAGCTGCTTCTATGCTTCCAATGTCTCCCACAACTCCCAAATCAAATTGTTCTCTGGTAGATAGCAATAGTGGGTTAATCAGACATTAAATTTCTACCTGTGAGTGATTTAGATTATTAAAGCCAGTTAATATGGACTTCCTATGCAGAACGTGTGTGTGTGTGTGTGTGTGTGTGTGTGTGTGTGTGTGTGTGTATTTGGGAAATGATGAGATTTCCAACATTTTCAGATTATGCCCCCTGGTTGCTACCTACTGTATAACAATGAGCTACTTAGAGCTATAGTCTATAGGTAAATGAGGAGATACGATGATATAAACTAATAGTGGAATGCAAATGACCTTTATCCACATTTATTGAACATCTAGGATAATATATGATGTGTGAGTATTCTCTATAAAACTTTTTAAACATTCAGTTTTAAAGTTCACTTTGTTATCCCAGCCCTCGCATGCCAATGGCCTGTTTCTGTTCTAAGTGCATTGAACTGGGGTCAAAATCCCTCGCAGGCGAGGCCTGGAAATCTACAAGGAGATCCTTTGTTCTTATAAAATTATCCCAAATTCACTACTTCAGTGTGATAACATTGAAATTTAATATTAATTCCATACCATGTAGGGCTTTAGTTTCCAACTTTACATAACGGAGAATGATTGTGCCTTTCCTTATCTCCTTTTTTTCTCTTTCTGTCTAGTTATTTTAAATTTTCACTGGTTTTCTTGAAACTTAGCAATCAGATAAAACCGTCTTGATTGATGTTACAGAATCATGGATTTCCCGCCAAACCAAAGGAAGCCTTCCTCATTATCTCCGTTCTCTTCAGCTGGGCCATGCTCATCTTCAGGTAAATGTACTTATTCCCTTATCTTCTCAAATCAGCTACCCACTTTTCTCCAGCCAAGCTTAGCTGTAAATTGACAAGATCTCCAGTCGTCTTTGTGATTTCCCTGCAGAGTGCAGCTGGGTCCCTTTTAGTTTAAAAGAAACAGGTGTGGGGGTAACTCTGTTCAACCTTTAAAAAATTGCTGTCATAAAAGACAGAGATGGAGTGGTGACTTAACGCTGTTTGGGGTTTTTTGGGGTTTGGTTTTTTTGGAATGGCAGAAGCATTGTTATGCTTATGGAATAGCAAATGTATGCAACATAAACTATTCTAATAACAAAGCATCAGCCTTGCTGGCTGCTTACATTTGTGATTCATTTCGGGGGGTGGGGAGAGAAACTTTGAAATTTCAAAGCTCACAGCTTTTAAAAGCCCCAAATATACTTAGAAAAATTAGAAACAGTGAGGTCATAAGGGAGTATTAGCTTTGAATCCTTCCAAACTTGGTAAAAAATAAATCAGAAAAGATTTGTCTTTAAAAGTGATGAGGTAAGAAACAGCTTGGGGTCCAGTCCCATATGACAGGAGCTAACAGAGATCTTTGAGAGGTCAGGAGAATTCTTTGGATCTTAAGATACTCACCCATAAAAGGAGGAAATCGAAGTAGATAATCCCTAGTAGCTCTAAAATTCAAGGGCTCAACATGATATTGGGGCCTGTTTTATGTCCATTGGTACATAGCAGATGCAGCTTTTTTTGTTTTCCCTAAATCTGGGAATAAAATGGTAGCAATTCTAGACAAGATCAGGGATGTGAATGAGAAAGTTAAGTTTGTCATAAACATTCTCTAATTCTCTTAATGTATTATTACTTTTAAAAAAATCTCTATTACTGACCTGCTTTATTAGTCTACTGAGATTTGGCTGATGTAGGCTAGGCTCTGCTGATAGCTCTGCTCTAGGGCCCCGGTCTGCCGGTGGGCGGGTTAGGGCCACCCTGCTCCCTGTGTTTCCTATACTTCTTGGGCTGATGAGTTTAGCAAGCACACGCTCTTCTCACGGTGATGTTAGAAGTTCAAGGGTAATGTTCTTACTTATAAATAAGAAAAATGAAAGTCAGAGAGGTTAAGTAATAATAAAACCTGTCTCAAACTAAGGAAAAGGGAAAAAGGACGGGGAAGAGGATTCCTTGGTTTTTGTGACCGGAAAATTAAAGTGGATGGTATGGCTTCAAGTTACCACTGAATTATTGATTCACGTGCTCTGGCGCCCTGGTCCCCCTCCATCACTTGGCTCCACTTTCCTCCCTGTTGGTTCTGTTCTCCAGCACACTTACTCTGTGGGGCAGCAAGACAGCAGCCGGCCCTGGCCTTCAGTGTTCACAGCACAGAGGGAAAATATTCTACCTCATTGTCCACATAACATCTGCTAGCTATTTAGACTGTTGAGCAGGAGACAGGAGCTTGCAAGGCCACTGGCCTGGCCCTGAGGTAGGAGAAGTGAGGCCATTTGGTACTAGCATGGGGGAGGGGAGACAACCACGAAGGAAAAAGATGCTAACTTGACAAAATCTTACAGGTGTCTAGTCAAATGTTCACCTGAAAGCCTACGAAAGCCGCTGAGCCAGGACTGAAACATCTATTTCCTAAATCCTTGAGCAGTACCCTTCAGGATACCTTGTATGAATTAGCAGTATCCCTTCTGTGCTCTTCAGACAGTGTGAGAAGCAGGACTACCTAATGATTAATCAATGCCAGTTCTAAGACTTGTAAGGTAGAAATGATGTCCAGGACATATTCATCTCACATCTCTGGATTTTGGAAAGATATGGGAAACTTGTTTAATTTCAGATGATCCATCAAATTGCCCAGCTAGCTGACTCTATGCCTGAACACACTTAAATAAATGGCTTCTTATGCTGCAAAGAGCGGCCATACTTCCTTGTGTGTGCAATCCCTCTGTGGAATTGAGAAAAAAAATCACATTTCCTTTTTCTGAATATGACTTAAATCCACTACTACCTTTCATTTATTTATCTGCTTTAGGACAGAAACTATGGGTTCTCTAAAAGACTTGTCTAAACAGAAAGTTATCAGTCCTGCCTCATGTTCATAGGGAAGCTTAAAACAACACAATGTTTTGGTCTCACAATTCTGGAAGCCAGAAGTCTGAGACCAAAGTGTGGGCAGGGTTATGCTCCCTATTAAACCTCATGGAGAATTTATCCTGGCGTCCCCTGGCTTTTGGTGGTTTGTCTGCAGCCTTTGCCATTCCTTGGCTTGTAGCTTCGCAACTCTAGTCTCTGCTCCTGTGTTCACGTGGCATTTTCCCTGTGTCTCTGTGTCTTCATGTGGCTGTCTTCTTCTAAGAACATCAGTTGTACTAGACAAGGGCCCACCTTTCTCTAGTATGATCTCATCTTAACTAATTCTAGCTGCAATGACTATTTCTAAATAAGGTTACATTCTGAGGTATCTGGTGTTGGAACTTTACATATCATTTTTGAGGAGACACTATTCAACTCAGGACAGTTCCTGACAGGATAAAGGGTTAAAACTAAAGGAGCTGCTCCCTGTTTAACACTCCAATTGGTGAGTATTCTCGCTCTGCCTTGCTCTCTTCCTTCCTCTCTCTTTCTCTTCTCTTCCAAAGTACTTTCAACCTCAGGAAACAGATAAAAGTCTTATATTTAACTTCTGAGATTATTTTTCACATTTGTTAATTTATTATATGTTACACGGATCAATGAAGTAAATTAGGCAAACTTTATTTTCTCTTTTCAATGAGAGAAAGACAGAGAGAGAGAGAGAGAGAGGAAATGACTTAGCTAAGGTCACTTAGCTAGTAAAGCTGGGATTAGAATGAAGATGACAAATTTAAATACCTGAGATTCTTTTTTTCCTTTACTGCCTCCAAATGCCAGCAAGACCCCCTGAATTTGGTGGCTTATCAACTGACCTTTACTTTCTGCAAGTGCCACACCAGCTCCCCGGCTTGTCCCTCATCCAGCCACACCTCTGCTTCCACTGATCACACACTGATGATCTGCTCAGCTCTGAAGGAGTCCTGAGAGCTTGCCTGAGGCGTGTGCTCCTGTTTCAACAGCAAACTGAGCATCTTCACTGGGGGGGGGGGGGCAATCCCTCAAGTATGGCGACTTAATCCTTACTACCTCCCCAAATCTGTCCCTCTTCTCAAATTTCCCCATCGCTGTAAATGGCCACTCCAGCAGCCCAAGTTAAACACCTGGACTTCTTCCCATGTTCCTTTGATGTGCACATTTAGCTTGTTGCTAGGCCACTCTGGATGAACCCTCAAACTCTCTGAAATTTGGCTCTGCCTTTACCTCCCAGTTACCCCTGCTCCAGTTCAGTCCCTCCCCAGCTCCGCCCAGACTGCCTTTCCTTCTCAGGTTCTCCCTGCTCCAAAACATCCTTCACACTCACTGCTCCAGGGTCATTCATCAAAATGGCCCGTTGAAAGCTCTTTGATGGCTAGGAGGACTGTGTTATATAATAAAAAATGATAGCTAAGACTCTGGAACTGTTGGGGGAGTTATGAAAGCAAATATGGTACAAAAATTATAAATAGTCTTAGATTTCTAAGCTAAGAGTATGAAATACTCAAAGAAGAGTTTGGGACAATAAAATGGCCAGTGAATGGGGGAGAGGTGACATATGGGAACTCTCTATATTATCTGCTTAATTTTTCTCTAAACCTGCTCTAAAAAACAAAATTTATTAATTAAAAATAAAATAAAAGGTGTTTAAGATGGATTGCCATCATTACCAATAGTGGCAAAAATAATGTAAGTAAAATTAAGCATAATTACTTTTGGATATTACAGCTGGTCTGCATCCACATTTAGGGTGAAGAGGACTGAAAGGAAGCTTATTTGCTCGATCGTATTAAAGCCTAACTTGCTGATCCACTGCCTTGCTCTAAATTGAGAGTTTCATAAGCACTAAAAATTGGCTGACCTACTTCACCATAGTAATTGAAGGGGATTATTACTGACAATTAGCAAGCAAGCAATAGTAATTGATAATTTACTTTCCAAATATTTTGCAAGCAAGCACATTTAAAAAATAAAACATTAGGCAGTTGTTTCTTGGCAAATTACAATGCATCTTCTATTTCTTGACAAATAATTCATACTGCAATATTTTTTACAACCCGTAATTCTGATGTGGCTGTTACATTCGTATGTCTACAGACACTTTATTGGGATAAGTATTCAGTACAAGGCATGGGGACTTAGCCACAAAGCCCTCATTACTGCTGATGGTCCAGCCATCATGGCCTGGGCAAACTCAGGGAAGTGGTCTTTTATACCCACATCTTACCCTTAAAGAAAAATGAGGTCATTTTCTATGTAAATGTTAAAACTCTTCTAGCCTCAGATATTCTATTGTATCCTTTCCAAGATGTAACTTTTCTTTTTTAAACTAGAGAAAAATATAGTAAAGTTATGGCTATATGGCTGATATCTTTCTCTTCCTGCATAATGAAACACAAATTCTTATTTCTTCAACAGAAGCCAAGTAAGGTGAGGGGTAGAAGGTTTGAATAAGGTAGAATGTATTATTGGACAATATCTTGATGTATTTATTTATTTATTCATTTTTGAGAGAGGGAGAGAGACAGAGACAGAAGCAGAGAGAGGGACAGACAGGGACAGACAGACAGGAAGGGAGAGAGATGAGAAGCATCAATTCTTCATTGCAGCATGTTAGTTGTTCATTGAATGTTTTCTCATATGTGCCTTGACTGGGGGGCTCCAGCAAAGTGAGTGACCCTTTGCTCAAGCCAGTAGTGACCTTGGGCTCAAACCAGTGACCTTGAGCTTCAAGCCAGTGACCATGGGGTCATGTCTGTGATCCCACATTCAAGCCGGCAACACCACGCTCAAGCTGGTGAGCCCACACTCAAGCTGGTAACCTCAGGGGTTTGGAACCTGAGTCTTCTGTGTCCCGGGCCAACTCTCTATCCACTGCACCACCACCTGGTCAGGCTTGATTTATTTTTGAGGAAATATATTTTGAGTTTAATTCATGCTCATTGTGATATATGTCTGGTTTATATGCCATTGGTTAGTACTTGATTATTCTAACTGTAAACTTTTAATAACAGTTTCATAGCTTCTTTGAGGTCACTATAAGGTTAAGTTTAATGCTAGACACATATTAGATACTCCCAAAACACCAGATTGAATTTAATCTTCTTTGAGTTCTCTTGTGAAGGTCCTGCATTAATGGGTTTCCCAATATCAACAAATCACATTCTTTCCTTATCCTCAGGAAAATATGTTGTTTTCTGTATAGACAGGATAAAGGGAATTATATTGCTTACAAATCAAAAACTCTAGAAGCAGGATGTTGTCCTTCATTCTAATGAAAAATCCTGGACTATGCCAAGGTTATTAATCTGTGTTAATATCACTCCTTTTTCTTGGAATAGTACTCAAAAACCGTTTGTTGTAAGAGTTAATAGACGAATGTTCTTCTCTCTACATTCATCTCCCAGGATCCAATGTATTCTTTAAAATTTTTTTTTTATTATTATTCACTTTAGAATGGGGGGGGGGAGACTGGTGGAGAGGATAAGCAAGAAGCATCAACTCCCATATGTCCCTTGTCCAGGCAAGCCCAGGGTTTCGATCAGTGACCTCAGCATTTTAGGTCAACACTTTATCTACTGTTCCACCATAGGTCAGACCCTCATATATTCTTCGAAGCTTATCCTTGCAGTTATGAGTTAGGTTATAAACCACCATACACTGTAGTTATATTTGTGCATGTTTTCCTTCCATTAGGTTCAGCTTTCTGTTTAGTAAGTGTTCAGTAAATATATGATGAATTAATGACCTTGATAAGAGTAACTTACTTGCCCTCTCAATAGTATTTGGCACTATTGACTCTTTGAAATAAACTGTAGTCTTGGCTTATTTTCCCCTGCCTTCTAGCTAAACTTTCACAAGCTCTTTTAAGAATTTGTCCTAGATCCTCTTCTCTTTCTGTCTCCTTGGTTAACAATATCCATCATTTTAGGATTAAATACCATCTAATTGTTGAAAACTCTCCAAATTATATGTCTTTCTCACACTAACCTTCCATCTTTTGAGCTCTAAAATCATTCATTAAAATACATTCTGTATCTTCTCCATTCCAGGTGTCTTAGTCAGCTCAGGGGGCCATCATAAAATAACATAGTTGAGGGGGCTTAAGTGAGAGGAATTTATATCTCACACAAGTTCTGGAGGCTGGGAAATCCAAGATCAAGATGCTGATTGATTCACTTCCCCAACAAGGGCTCTCTTTCTGGCTTGCAGATGGCCACCTTCTCACTGTATCCTTAGATTGTATAGAGAGAAAGTGGAAGATCTCGAATGTCTCTTCTTTTAATGCACTATCTTTTCATGGGGGTCCTACCCTCATGACCTCATCTAAGCCTAATTACTTCCAAAAGGCCCCATCCCCAAATACCATCACATTGGGAGTTAGGGCTTCAACATACAATCTTGGAGGGAAACAGTCCATAGCAGGAGCATCAGGTAACCACTCCATGGAAACAGCAGTGAAGAAAACTGATACAAAAATCCTTTCTTGGCCCTGGCTGGTTGGCTCAGTGGTAGAGCATCGGCCTGGCGTGCGGAAGTCCTGGGTTCAATTCCCGGCCAGGACACACAGGAGAAGCGCCCATCTGCTTCTCTACCCCTCCCCCTGTCCTTCCTCTCTGTCTCTCTCTTCCCCTCCCACAGCCAAGGCTCCAATGGAGCAGAGATGGCCCGGGTGCTGGGGATGGCTCCATGGCCTCTGCCTCAGGCACTAGACTGGCACTGGTTGTAACAGAGCAACGTCCCAGATGGGCAGAGCATTGCCCCCTGGTGGGCATGCCAGGAGGATCCCGGTCGGGTGCATGCAGGAGTCTGTCTGATTGTCTCCCTGTTTCCAGCTTCAGAAAAAAAAATCCTTTCTTATTGAATTTATATTGTTTGAGGAAAGTGAACAGTAAACCAGGGGGAAAAATATGTAAATAATTTAAATAGCAATAAATGCTATGAGGACAAGAAGCAGGGTAATGTGACAGAGTAAAACTAGGAAAGTGTTAGAAGTTTGAAGGGAATGAGTAATAGGGCTCAGAGACAGTATTTTCTGGAGGTGAGCATTTGAACCCCAGATCTGAATAATGAGGAGAAACAAGCTAATGTCTAGAATAAGAGATTTCTAAGTTCAACAACCCTGAACTTGACTAATTTAAGAAACAGAAATAATTGTATAACCAAGGCTATCCTTGGCATCTCTAATTGGCTATCTCAAAGATACCTAGTAAGTACAATCAGATTCTAGGTCACTCCCCCCCCCAAGAAATGTGCCTTTTTCCTGATATTTCCTACCTTAGTAAATGGTTCTACCATGTGCCTAGTTGATTAAGTAAGACACACACAAGTTATTTCTGTTATTTCTCTCTCATCCCCAACATGCAGTTTCTCTCCAGAATATATCTATATATTACTCCCCTGCAATGACACCAATACAAGTCAGCATGATTTCTTTACAAGAACTAGTGTGATCACCTACTAATCATTTATATTTTAGTTCTCTGTAAACTGTTTCACATAAGACTAAGGAGGTGATCATTATAAAGTGTAAATTGTTCAGTGATGCTATAGTAATCAAGACAGAGAGACACTGGCATAAAGATAGACATATAGATAAATAGAGTTAAACCAAGAGTTTAAAATAACCCAAAATTTTATGCTCAATTGATGTTTGAAAATAGTTTCAAGGAAAGTCAAAGGAAAAAAATATTTTTTCAAAAAATGATGCTGTGACAACTGGATGGTCACATGTAAAAATTGATAATAAACCAATTCTTTGTATCATAGAAAAAGTAACTAAAAATTCATTTTTGATTTGGATATAATTTTGAGTTAAATTATAGAACTCTTAGAAGAAAACACAGAAATAAATTTATATAATATTAGATTAGGCAACAGTTTCTTAGATATGACAACAAAAGACATAATTGACAAAGGAAGAAAAGATAAATTGAACTTCATGGAAAGCAAAAGCCTTTCTGCTACAAATACCATCAAAAATGTGAAAAAACAACCAAAGAATGAGAGAAAATATTGACAAAAAATCTATCTGATAAATGATTTGTGTCTAGAATATATAAAGACCTCTTACAACACAATTATAAAAAGATAACCAGTTAAAAAAATGGGCAAAAAATTTGAACTATTTCTCCCAAGAACATGTTCAAATGAATGATAAGTACAAAAAAAATTCAACATTGTTAGTTATTAGAAAAAATGCAAATTAAAATGACTTCACGTTCATCAGAATGACTATAATAAAAGACTAATGTATTTGGCAAAGATGTGAAGAAATTAGAACCCTCATACATGGCTTGTGGAAATGTAAAAATGTTCAGCCACTTTGGGAATCAGTTTGGCAGTTCCTTAAAATGTTAAACAAAGAAATGCAATAAGACACAGAATTTCACAGCTAGGTTTGTATCCACTAGAAATAAAGAGACCTGTAGTGGCGCAGCAGATAAAGCATCAGCCTGGAATGCTGAGGTAACAGGTTCAAAACTCTGGGCTAACCTGGTCAAGACACACATGGGAGTTGATGTTCCCTGCTCCTCCTCCTCTTCTCTCCCTGTCTCCTCTCTAAAATAAATAATTTTTTAAAATCTTAAAAAAAAATACCTACGTAAAAACTTGTATTTGTTCATAGCAGTATTATTTTAATATCTTAAAAGTGGACAGAACTCAAAAGTCCATTAACTGATATTTTATACAATGGATTAATAATTGGCAATAAAAAGGTAGTAATACATGCTACCACATGCATAAACCTTGAGAACATGCTAAATGAAAGAAGTCAGTCACAAAAAAATCACATGTGTGATTCCACTTATATGAGCGATCCAGAATAGGTAAAATTTTAGAAACAGGCAGTAGATTACTAGTGTCTAAGACTTGGGGTGAACTGAGGAGGGAGAAAAAGGTGATAACTGCTAATGCCTATTTTGGGGAGACAAAAAAATTCTCAAATTATATAGTAATGATGATTTAGCAAATGTGAATTTATCAAAACCCATTAAATTACACACTTTAAATGAGTGAATTGTATGCTTTGTAAATGCTATCGCAAGAAAGCTGTTTAAAAATGGTTTAGTGATGGAAATATTCTTTATCTTGATGAGGGTATGGGTTACATGGGTGAATCCGTTTGTCAAATACTGTATAGTAAAGATCTGTGCATATCAAATCATATATATTTTACCTAAAAGAGAAATATAAAGCAATAACCAAGTGCATATAGGGAATGGGGAAAGGGATATAAAACAAAAATGGCAAAATGTTAATAAATGTTGAAGGTGCATAATAGGTACAAAGTGACCACTATATACTATGCTGTTTTTTCAAATATGTTTAAAATATTTTCATAATAAAGCATTTAAAAGTATACATTTTTTTGTATTTTTCTGAAGTGAGAAGTAGGGAGGCAGAGAGACAGACTACCACATGTGCCCAACTGGGATCCACCTGGCAAGCCCACTAGGGGGTGATGGTCTGCCCATCTGGGGCATTGCTCCATTGCAACTGGAGTCATTCTAGCACCTGAGGTGGAGGCCATGGAGCCATCCTCAGCATTCGAGCCAACTTTGTTTCAGTGGAGCCTTGGCTGTAGGAAGGAAGAGAAAGATAAAAAGAGAGGAGAGGGGGAAGATTGGAGAAGCAAATGGGTGCTTCTCCTGTGTGCCCTGGCTGGGAATTGAACTCAGGACATCCACATCCTGGGCCATCACTCTACCGCTATAAAGTATACACACTTTTAGCCTAGTGCTTTCCAGAAACTTCCCTACAGTGACCTACAGAGTCCTGTAAAACTTATTCTCCACCTCTCTCTCCTGAGGTAACTGTGCCCTTCTCTGTTAGGTTTGCTTTGCCACTGTCACTCTGGCCTCCTTTTCCTTCCTTTCTGCTGACTCAGGAATACTCATCCTTGCATCCTTTCCCTGCTTCTCTCTTCATATTTTGGGCCTCAGACTAAAAGTAACTTCCTCAGAAAGGCATTTTGTTACATTAAAGCCTCTCTCATGGCTTCCTGTTTGTTGTGGTTGCTGGTGTGTGTGTATGTGTGTGTGTGTGTGTGTGTGTGTGTGTGTGTTTGTGTGTGTGTGTGTTTTCTGCATAGAAAAAAATTATAATATGCCATTTTATATTGTTTATGTTTTTATTTTTATCACTAGTCTCTGAACTTAATGAGGGAAGAGAGGTATTCTAGTTTGTTCTATCCTGGATATATTCTGCCTAGACTTTTGCCTGACACATATAAGTAAGACAATAAATATTTGTACAAAGAAGTAAAAAAAAATAAATGAATACATCTGCAGAGGGTACAAATCATGTAGATTTTCTAGAACCTGATTAGACTATGGATGAGCTAAAACTTCAGAATGTATTTCCTCATTATTTTAATGTTTTAGTAAGACTTTCTCTATCAGCATCTTTCTACATGAAGATTCACTTCTCAGTGGTTTTTTTTGTTTGTTTTTTATGGTAATTTGGAACATTTTAGAGAGTAGTTGAAATTTTACAGAAATCTTCAGCTCTATTACCAACAATCATTTTTTCTGATGCTAAAGGGAAATTTTTAAAAATGCAACATGGCCATTGTTTTATTGCTCAAATAACTCAAGTGAAGAAATATGAATACAAGTACTGACATTTAAAATCTATCAATAGGTAAATAAGGCAAAAAAAAGTGATGAATCTTACTTTCATTTTTGATTGCTAAGAGTAAAATTAGAACTATTAAGAAAAGATTGAACAAAAGGCTGGAGTTTTGCTAATAAAAAAACCAATCTAGGCCTAAAAAGTAAAAGTAGGAGGAAGAGAAAATGGTGATGGAGTAGGCAGACCTTACTACTCCTACCTCACAGAACCAAAGTAGATTACAACTTAACTTAGGAACAATCATCTTGAAAAACCAGCTTTGGACTAAAGTAAGAGGAATCTATAACCAAGGATCACTGAAGATACCACCCTGAGCTGGTAGGAAGGGTGGAGACGTGGAAAGGGCTGCCCTGCTCCTAGGAGCAAGAGGTGGCCCAGAGGGTCTATCACGGCAGGTTGAGTTGTTTGGGGAGTTGAAGGTCCTCAGCTCCAGGATCGGAACACCAGCCTGGAGTGCCAGAGACTAAAGGAGGCATATGGACAGTATTTAGCTAAAAGAAGAACTGGGTTACTATTTGTGAGAGGGAGAAAGATCTCTCAGACCCAGGCTCCATCTTAAAAGCACTCTGCAGAAAACATCATTCATAGCCACTTACCTGGGGCTCTGGGAGTGGGGGAAGCCAAGAGGACTGGAGTAGTGAGAGGAAAGTGTAGTCTCTGGGGCACAGGGAGAGACTCTGGGGGACAGCCACCCTGACCCCTGTACTGGGTCACTCCCCAAACCTAAAGTGACCATTTTTCCTGGAAGAACCAAGCCAGCAAAGGGAAGCAATTACCCCACCCACCAGAGGCTCTCTGGCTTCAGTCAGTCCAAGAGACACTTAGAAGCAGGGGGCACATCAAGGACACAGGTTTTGAGTGCTGAGGTCTGGGCTACACCATCCCCCCAAACTGCTGAGTACCCTCCAAAGAACAGGAAGGCCCAGCTACGGCAGTGGCTGCAGCACTTGGCACACACAGTGGCAGGGGGCAGGGCCCAGCAAGGCAGCTTTTGCAGCAATGGCAGGGGGTGGAGCCCAGTGGCCCACACGGCTGTGGTGGTGAGGAGCAAAACCTGGAGAGACCTCCCGTGTGCCCACAGAGGGCAGAGTCCAGAGAGGCAACCTGCGCAACCGCAGGGGGGCAAAGCCTGGTGAGGCGAGGAGTTTTCCATGCCTGCAGGGGAGCCTGAGCTGTGGTCCACAAGCCTGCATGCCCTGTAGTGCCCCTGCCCGAGTGCCTGAGGAGGCTGCAGCAGTTGGAGGCTGGCAGAAAGACTACAGTTTGGGAATAGAGAGGCCACACACTGGCCAAGAGTAGATAAAAGCCAGCTTAGCAGTGCAGCTGATATTTACAACGGCATCAGGGCCAAGCAAGGCATCCACAAATTCTGGATCATCTGTAGCTCCAAGAAGGTTGCTAAGGGCCAGTCATATGCAGTGACCCCACTGGTCTGCACCAGGTTCCAGCCAGGGAGGTCTAGGGCGAGTACATCCAGTGAGCAGATATGGAGAGCATCAGCTAAGGTCCTAACAACCCTAGTTAGAGTGGTATCTTAAGAAAAGGCTCCTCACACCTGACCTAGCTAAGGCATAAAAAATGCTGGCACAAATAGCAAAAAGAGATATAGCAGCAGACAAGTAGCCCACAGTAGATTACAAACAACAGCTAGGTCCAACCCAAGAAGATCTAGAAAGCTGGAGGCAGACAACACAAACCCTATACTCAACTAAGCTACATAAACAATGCATCCAAAGGAGCAGTCTAGACAGAGACAAAATGGGAAGACAGAGAAATGCAATATAAATGAATCAACAAGAAAAATCCTCAGAAAAAGAACTGAATGAGATGGAAATAACCAAGATACTAAATGCAGAGTTTAGAATAATGATTGTTAGAATCCTTAAGGATCTCAAAGCTACAATGGATGGACATAATGGGCACCTAAACAAAGAGCAAGCATCAAAAAGACATTATAATCATAAAAATGAATCAGACAGAAATGACAAACATAATATCAGAAATGAAGACTACACTAGAAGGAATTAAAAGCAGGCTGGATGAAGCAGAGGATCAAATCAGTGATTTGAGGACAAGAGAAACAAAAGCACTTAAGCAAAATAGCAAAAAGAAAAGAGGATCAAAAAGTCTGAGGAAACTCTAAGAGAGCTATGTGACAACATGAAGAGAAAAAACATCTGCATTATAAGTGTTCCTGTAGGAGAGAAAAAGAACAAGGAATAGAGAACCTGATTGAAAAAATCATAGCTGAAAACTTCCCTAAATTTAAGAAGAAAAAAGTCACAAAAGTTCAAGAAGCACAAAATATCCCATTAAAGAGGAATTCAAAGACCTACACCAGGAGTCCTCAAACTACGGCCCGCAGGCCACATGCGGCCCCCTGAGGCCATTTATCCAGGCCCTGCTGCACTTCCAGCATTGCTCACGTACAGCACTACTTCCAGTGATGCGGGACACACACATCACAGCCCCGGAAGCGTGTCATATCACTTGTTACGGCTAGCAGTGACAAATATGGAACCGGACATTGACCATCTCATTGGCCAAAAGCAGGCCCATAGTTCCCATTGAAATACTGGTCAGTTTGTTGATTTAAATTTACTTGTTCTTTATTTTAAATATTGTATTTGTTCCCATTTTGTTTTTTTACTTTAAAATAAGATATGTGCAGTGTGCATAGGGATTTGCTCATAGTTTTTTTTATAGTCTGGCCCTCCAATGGTCTGAGGGACAGTGAACTGACCCCCTGTGTAAAAAGTTTGGGGACCCCTGACCTACACCTAAACACATCATAATTAAAATACCAAAGCTAAGAGATAAAGAAAAAATAATAAAAGCTGCAAGAGTAAAACAATCACCTACAAAGTAGCCCCCATAAGGATTACATCCAACTTTTCAACAGAAACCCATGAGGTCAAAAGGAAATCTCAAGAAATATTCAAAGTTTTGAAAAACAAGACCCTACAACCAAGACTTCTTTATCCAGCAAGGCTATCATTTAAAATTGAAGAAGAAAGAAAATGATTCCCAGACAAAAACAAACAAACAAACTCAAGGAATTCTTTACAACCAAATCAATGCTGCAAGAAATGTTAAGGGGCCTTTACTAAACAGAACAAAGGGGGGGGAAATCTAGTAAAAGAGTAATGTAGACTTAAAGAATAAAATGGCAATAAACAACTACATATCAATAGTAACCTTAAATGTAAATGGATTAAATGCTCCAATCAAAAGACAGAGGGTAACTGTGTGTATAAGAAAACAGGACCCGAGAGTAATGGCGGGGTAGGAAGCAATACCGATAAATCTCCCCCAAAACTCAACAAGATCTTCAACCAGAAACAGAAAAACCTATACTTGGAGCTTCCAGATGCTTCGCAATACACCCAAAGGTATGGTCGAGTGAAAAATTGGCTAAATATATAACCAAACCCCGAAGGAAATAGGGAGTAAGAAATGCTCCGCCTTCCTCACTAACCTAAACAGGGCAGCTTTCTCTGGTAACTGTGAATATAGAAACTGAGGCGGGCAAAGGGAGTGAATAGATCCAGGCCACCGCGGCACAAACGGCCGAACCAGGCTGTGGCACGGAGATTTAAGCCGAGGAAAATCTGATCCTGTGGCAACCCGGGCAATACAAGCTAACACTCGCGCCAAACCCAAACAAAGAAAGACAAGCGGAGCGGCCATTTTACCCGGTCTCCTGGTCGGTGCGCACAGTTAGTGGGCAAGAGATTTCTTCCTAAGCCCCGGAAGTGGGTGCCCGTGTTGCCCCACGGAGAGGCAGGGTCAGAGGCCTTTCTGTGGGCCGAGGGCAGAGTCTCTGGGCAGCCCCAGCGCCCTGGGAAAGCCACGCACGGGAGGGAGTGAGAACTAATTCCAACGGTGGAGATTTTCCGTGCGGGCGGAGGTTTCACTCAGAGGGAAACGCGGCCGGCCTCATATCCTGGTTTGCGCGCACAGATAGTGAATGAGAGATTCCTCCGAGTGCCTCGGCAGTGTGCGCCCGTGTTATCGCACAGAGGGGCAGAGTCAGGGGCCTTTGTGTGGGCCAAAGCGGAATCTCGGGCCGCCCCAGCGCCTTGCAAAAGCCGCGCACGGGGACGGAGCGAGAGCCAATTCCAACGCTGCAACTTTTCCCTGCGGTTGGGGGTTTCACTCAGAGCGTGAGACTGCTGGCCGGATAGCCTGGTCGCAGACAGTGAGTGAGAGTTTCCTCCAAGCGCCCCGGAAGTGGGCGCCCGCCTGTGTTACCGGACAGAGTGGCAAAGCCAGAGGTCTTTGAGTGGGTAGAAAGCCCACCTGATTATGCTAGCAGCTCTGAATGACTGAGCCTTACCCAGAGCCCTGTGCTGAGTGGAAATAGAGTGGGGAGTTGCCAGCTCTTTGAGCCTCTTACTATCCAGGCAGAGGCAGCAGCAACCCCATAGCTGGATTATCAGGCTACTAATTGAGGAAGGAAAGACTAGGAGAAAGGCTCCAGGAACACGGACTCTCTCACTGTCGGAGCCTATAAATGCTAATGAACCTCGACTGCCAACGAGACTAAAGCACAATACATGACATTGCCATAGAGACTTATCAACTGCAAACCTCTACCTGAGCGTGCCAAAGGGGCAGAACCCGGGGTACAGAGTCACCGACCAGGAAGAGGGAGAGAAAAGAAAAAGCAAGAAGATAACCTCTCAAAATCAAGAATAATCTGCAGACTTTATAACCTATCCCATTTTATTATATTTGTTCATTTGTTTCTCTTATCTTCATTCTTGATACTTTTTTTTCCTCCTCCAATTTGGCCGATTAACTCTCTGCCGGTCTTACTCTCTCCTCTCCTTGAACTACACTACCCATAAGTGTTACATCTCCCATTATCTTTTCTCTTCTCTTCCTTTCTCTCTATGAGGGTTGCACTCCAAAACTCTTAACTCTCTCTCTCTCCTTTCTTTTTTCTTCTTTTTGTGGTTCCCTCTTTTTTTCTCTCTCTCTCTTTCTTTTCTCCCTCTATATTAGTTTCTTCCTTTCTCCTTTACATCTCCTCTCATTCAAACCTCAATAACAAACAAATTATCTTATCTGGGACTCAAACTTATGTTTGTGGCATTTTGGGGGGTTTTTACTTCACCTTTTTAACTCACTAGCAGTGCTCCCATCCCTGGCTCTCCATATTATCTAGTTCTTTTTCCACTAAATACAACAGTAATTTTTTAATTTGTCCCCCCTTTTTCCGTTTTCCTCTTATTCCTCTCATCATAACTCTTAGACAACCAACACCTAAAAGCAAATCATTTTATTCTTGACCCAAATTTTTTCCTTATTTGCTTTTTGTGGGTCCATACCACCCCCCCTTTTTTTTTGCCCCTTTATTACTTTTCCCCAATTCAGGCCCTCCATCACAGGCATTGTTTGTTATAATTCACAGTTCACCACAAGATTTTCTCAAGAAAAAGGGGAGAGGAGAGGAAAAAAGGAGGGGGGGAATAATTTCCTTTTTAAAAAAATTATTTTATTTTATTTTTATTTCATTATTAATTTTTTTAAAAAAACAACTCTTTTTGATTTTTTATTTTTTTTAACTTTTTATTCTTTATTAAATCTCATTAATACTATCAACAAAACCACCCTCAGATGCCATTAAGGAAGAGAAAATCGAATATCATGGATACAAAAGAAAGAGAGGTAACACAGCTAGATGAGGAAAAATCTATGGAGAAAAAATTTAATATATTGGAAACCTTGGAGCTAGATGACAGAGAATTCAAGATAGAAATCCTAAAAATCCTCCGAGATATACAAGAAAACACAGAAAGGCAATTTAGGGAGCTCAGAAAACAACTCAAAGAACACAAAGAATATATGTCCAAAGAAATTGAAACTATAAAAACAAATCAAACAGAGATGAAAAACTCAATTCACGAGCTGAAAAACGAAGTAACAAGCTTAGCTAATAGAACAGGTCAGATAGAAGAGAGGATTAGTGAAATAGAAGACAAGCAACTTGAGGCACAACAGAGAGAAGAAGAAAGAGACTCAAAAATTAAAAAAAATGAGATAGCCCTACAAGAATTATCTGACTCCATCAAAAAGAATAACATAAGAATAATAGGTATATCAGAGGGAGAAGAGAGAGAAAATGGAATGGAGAACATACTCAAACAAATAATAGATGAGAACTTCCCAAGCCTGTAGAAAAAAACAAGACCCATACATATGCTGTCTATAAAAGACCTACCTCAAAACAAAAGATATAATGAAAGTAAAGGGGTGGTAAAAAAATATTTCATGCAAATGGAAATGGAAAAAAAGCTGGGGTAGCAATACTTATATCAGACAAAATAGACTTTAAAATAAAGGCTATATTAAGGTATAAAGAAGGTCACTACACAATGATAAATCAATTCAACAGGAAAATATAACCATTATAAATATATATATGTACCTAATATAGGAGCACCTAAATATATAAAGCAGAATTTGATAGACATAAAGGATGAGATCAACAGCAATATTATAATAGTAGGAAATTTCAATACCCCATAACATCACTGGATAAATCCTCAAGAATGAAAATTAACAAAGAAACAGCAGCCTTAAAGTACACACTAGATCAACTGGATTTAATAAATATCTTTAGAATGTTTCACCCTAAAGCATCAGAATATATATTCTTTTCAAGTGTTCGTGGTATATTCTCTAGGATAGCTCACATGTTAGGACACAAAATAAGTCTCAATAAATTTAAGAAGATTGAAATCATACCAAGCATCTTCTCTGATCACAATGGCATAAAACTAGAAATCAACTACAATAGAAAAACTAAAAAACATTCAAACACTTGGAAACTAAATAGCATGTTATTAAATAATAAATGGGTTAACAATGAGATCAAGGAAGAAATAAAAAATTTCTTTGAAACAAATGAAAATGAACATAAAACAACTGAAAATTAATGAGACACAGCAAAAGCTGTCCTGAAAGGGAAGTTCATAGCATTACAGGCCTACCATAGAAGCAAGAAAAAGCTCAAATAAACAACTTGACCATGCATCTAAAACTAGAAAATGAAACCAAGAGCTGGTTCTTTGAAAAGGTAAACAAGATAGATGAACTATTACCCAAACTCACCAAGAAAAAAAGAGAAAGGACTCACATAAATAAAATTAGAAATGAAAGTGGAGAAGTAACAACTGACACAGCAGAAATATAAAAGATTGTAAGAAAATACTATGAAGAAACATATGCCGCCCTGGCCGGTTGGCTCAGCGGTAGAGCGTCGGCCTAGCGTGCGGAGGACCCGGGTTCGATTCCCGGCCAGGGCACACAGGAGAAGCGCCCATTTGCTTCTCCACCCCTCCGCCGCGCTTTCCTCTCTGTCTCTCTCTTCCCCTCCCGCAGCCAGGGCTCCATTGGAGCAAAGATGGCCCGGGCGCTGGGGATGGCTCTGTGGCCTCTGCCTCAGGCGCTAGAGTGGCTCTGGTCGCAATATGGCGACGCCCAGGATGGGCAGAGCATCACCCCCTGGTGGGCGTGCAGGGTGGATCCCAGTCGGGTGCATGCGGGAGTCTGTCTGAATGTCTCTCCCTGTTTCCAGCTTCAGAAAAATGGAAAAAAAAAAAAAAAAAAAAAAAAAAGAAACGTATGCCAAAAAATTAAACAACTTAGGTAAAATGGTCAAATTCCTTGAAACAAAATTTTTTTAAAAATCAATCTGTAAGAATCAGAAAACCTAAACAAACTGATTACAACAAATGAGATTGAAACAGTTATCAAAATACTCCCAACAAACAAAAGTTCTGAGCCAGATGGCTTCACAGGTGAATTCTACCAAATATTCAGAAAAGAATTAACTCCTATCCTTCTCAAGGTATTTCAAAAAATTTAAGAGGAGGGAAGACTTCCAAGCTCCTTTGATGAGGCGAATATAATTCTCATTCCAAAACCAGGCAAAGACAATACAAAAAAGAAAATTATAGGCCAATATCCCTGATAAATTTAGATGCGAAAATTCTCAACAAAATATTAGCAAACTGGATCCAGCAATACATGAAAAAAACATCATATATCATGATCAAGTGTGATTTATTCTGGGGAGACAAGACTGGTAAAATATTCACAAATCAATCAATGTGATTCATCATATAAACAAAAGGAAGGAGAAAAATCACATGATAAAATCAAAAGAGCCCTGGTCAGTTGGCTCAGCAGTAGAGCGTCGGCCTAGCGTGCGGAGGGCCCGGGTTCGATTCCCGGCCAGGGCACACAGGAGAAGCGCCCATTTGCTTCTCCACTCCTCCGCCCTGCTTTCCTCTCTGTCTCTCTCTTCCCCTCCCGCAGCCGAGGCTCCATTGGAGCAAAGATGGCCCGGGTGCTGGGGATGGCTCTGTGGCCTCTGCCTCAGGTGCTAGAGTGGCTCTGGTCGCAACATGGCGACGCCCAGGATGGGCAGAGCATCGCCCCCTGGTGGGCAGAGCGTAGCCCCATGGTGGGCGTGCCGGGTGGATCCCAGTCGGGCGCATGCAGGAGTCTGTCTGACTGTCTCTCCCTGTTTCCAGCTTCAGAAAAATGAAAAAAAAAAAAAAAAAGAAAAAAAAATCAAAAGATGCAGAAAAAGCATTGGATAAAATCCAGTATCCATTTATGATCAAAACTCTCAGCAAGCTGGGAATACAGGGAACATACCTCAACATGATAAAGGCCATCTATGACAAACCCACAACCAACATCATATCCAATGGGCAAAAATTAAAAGCAATCGCCTTAAGATCAGGAATAAGGCAGGGGTACCCCCTTTCATCACTCTTATTCAACATAGTTCTGGAAGTTCTAGCCACAGCAATCAGATAAGAGGGAGAAATAAAAGGCATCCAAATTGGAAAAGAAGAAGTGAAACTATCATTATTTGCTGATGACATAATACTGTACATGGATGTCCCTAAATCTCAATCAAAAAACTACTAGACTTGATAAATAAATTCAGCAAGGTGGCAGTATATAAAATTAATATTCAGAAATCAAAGGCACTTTTATACACCAACAACGAACTCTCTGAAAGGGAAATTAAGAAAACAATCCCCTTCATTATTGCAACAACAACAAAAAAAATAAAGTACCTAAGAGTAAATTTAATCAATGAGATTAAAGACTTGCACTCAGAAAATTATAAAACATTGATTAGAGAAATCAAGGAAGATACAAACAAGTGGAAGCAAATACTGTGTTCATGGATAAGAAGAAAAAACATAATTAAAATGAGTATATTATCCAAAACAATGTATAAATTCAATGCTATTTCTATTAAAATACCAATGACATAGTTCAAAGATATACAACACATATTCCAAAAATTTATTTATATGGAACCAAAAAAGAACACAAATAGTCTCAGCAATCTTGAAAAAGAAGAATAAAGTGGGAGGTATCATGCTTCTTGATATCAAGTTATACTACAAGTTCATTGTACTCTAAACAGCCTGGTACTGGCATAAGAACAGGCATATAGATCAATGGAACAGAACAGAGAACCCAGAAATAAACCCACACCTTTATAAACAATTGATATTTGACAAAGGAGGTAAGAGCATACATTGGAGTAAAGACAGTCTCTTTAACAAATGGTGTTGGGAAAATTGAACAGCTACTTGCAAAAAAATAAAACTAGACCACCAACTTACACCATTCACAAAAATAAACTCAAAATGGATAAAGGACTTAAATATTAATATAAGTCATGAAACCATAATCATCTTAGAAGAACACATAGTCAGTAAGCTCTCTGACATCTCTTGCAGCAATATATCTGCGGATTTATCTCCATGGGCAAGTGAAATAAAGACAGGATGAACAAATGGGACTATATTAAACTAAAAAGATTTTGCACAGCTAAAGACAATATGAAAAAATAAAAGGACAAACCACACAATGGCAGAACATATTCAACAAACCGTCTGTTAAGGGGTTAATAACCAAAATTTATAAAGAACTTCTAAAACTCAACACTAGGAAGATAGATAAACAGTCCAATCAAAAAATGGGCAAAAGAAATAGACACTTCTCCAAAGAGGACGTACAGATGACCAATAGGCTGATGAAAAAATGTTCAACATCACTAATCATTAGAGAAATGCAAATTAAAACCACAATGAGATACCACCTTACACCAGTCAGAATGATGCTCATTAACAAAACAACACATAATAATTGCTGGAGAGGATGTAGGGAAAAGAGAACCCTCCTGCACTGCAGGTGGGAATGCAGACTGGTGCAGCCACTGTGGAAAACAGCATGGAGATTCCTCAAAAAATTAAAAATGGAACTGCCTTTTGACTCAGCCATCCCACTTTTAGGAATATATGCTAAGAGTACCAAATCACTGATTCAAAAGAAAAAATGCACCTCCATGTTTATGGCAGCATTTTTTACAATAGCCAAGATCTGGAAACAGCCCAAGTGACTGTCATGGACGAATGGATTAAAAAGCTGTGGTACATATTCATAATGGAATACTATGGGGCCATGAAAAAGAAGGAAATCTTACCTTTTGTGACAACATTGATGGATCTGGAAACTATTATGTTAAGTGAAATAAGCCAGGCAGAGAAAAAAATCATATGTCTTCACTCATTTGAGGAATCCAATGAACAATGTGAACTGAGGAATGGAATAGAGGCAGAGGTGGGATCAAAGGGACCAAAGGGAAAGCAGTCAGAGGGAAAGAGAATGAGAGGATGGGATCAGAGAAGGGAAAGAGATTGGTGAAATTATATATACATAGCAGCGTTATAGAAAGCAAGACAGCAAATCCTGGAGGGAAGGGCAGAGGGTATTGGGAGGAGGGGGCAAGGGAGATGTTGAGGGGAACATAGGGGTGGCGGGGATGTATTCAGTGGGACACTTGAATCTATGTAAACGCAATAAATTAAAATCAATTAAAAAAGTAACAACAAAATAACACAGCCTCCAGAAAACCAACCAACCAACCAAACAAACAAATAAATGTAAAAACCAATCTAGCAACTAGTTTTAAAATATAATTAAGACAATGAACTCATTAAAAGATGTGTTTTAAATATCCAAATGCTACATTTTTCAACTGCCAGTGATTGCACTTCATTTTTGAGTGAAAGTTAAATGGTTTATGCTTTGATAAACTGTAATGCTTAATTTTCTTAACAAAAATATAATTTTCTTAACAAATTATAATGTTTTGTATATATGAAAACACTAGAAATATACCATAAAATATATATAATGTTTATATATATAAAGCATATCTATACTTTATATGTGGTAGTTGTACAATTTCAGTCTTAAAGTTTAATGTGCACACAAATTACCAGGGGATCCTCTAAAATGCAGATTCTGATTCAGTAGATTTTGGATAGTTCCCCAGATTCTGCATTTTCAGTAAATTCCCAGATAATTTCAATGCTATTGATCTAAGGACCACATTTTGAGTAGTAACTCTAGATATTTACTGAACTTTGCTAGTAGAAGGAAGTTCCATTACGAAAAGATGTAAGTACAAGTTACTTTGGGGATCATTTAACATAGTCCTAACTTCAGGACATGAACATCTATTATGTAGAATAAGTGGTTCTTCTCCTTTGAAGATCTCTGAGGATACACTCAACTGCTTAATTTTATATCCCATGTTAATGTTTAATCATTCTGGTCCTTGAGAAGCATATATTTTGATAAAGATGCAAACATAAAGACACATGATACATTTAAAACTAATGCAAGGCAATAGATGACCAAAAAGCAGCTGCTGTTTTTGGATCTCTATTCAAACTTTTTCTTTGTTGTTTCCTTTTTAAACTTTAACTATTTTGTTCATATTATTGTATACATAATGATATGCTATATCAAATAATCCAGTTGGAACTTCTCTAGAGAATTACCTCCTAATTTCAAGTGCAGTAGCCTAAATATTTTTTTATTATGAAAAATTTTGGCCCTGGGCAGTTGGCTCAGTGGTAGGGCATTGGCCCAGCATGTGGAAGTCCTGGGTTCTATTCCTGATTGGGGCACACAGGAGAAGCTCTCATCTGCTTCTCCACCCTTTCCCCTCTTGCTTTTCTCTCTCTCTCTCTCTCTCTCTCTCTCTCTCCCCCCATCCTGCAGCCATGGCTTGATTGGAGTAAGTGGCCCCGGGTGCTGAGCATGGCTCCACGGCCTCTGCTTCAGGTGCTATGAAGAGCTTGGTAGCTGAGCAAAGGAGCAACACCCCAGATGGGCAGAGCAGCACCTCCTAGTGGGATTGCTGGGTGGATCCTGGTTGGGACGCATGCAGAATCTGTCTCTGCCTCCCTTCCTCTCACTGAATAAAAAAAGAAAAGAAAAGAAAAATATTTGAAATATACAAGCGACTCACAACACAACAAACTATGTATCTCACTTATATTCAACATTTATCAAGAATTTTTCACATATACTTCATTTATTCTTTTTCTTCACTGAATTACTCAGAAACAAATCCCAAGTATCATGTCATTTTACTGCTACACATTTAGGTATATTTTTCTAAATAAATATGGACATTTTCTTCTATAATTATAATGCCACTAACAAACCTAACAAAATTAACAATTATTCCCTAATATAATCTAATACCCAGTACTATAATCAAACTTCCCCCAATTATCTCCAAAATATCTTTTTATAATTGTTTTATTTGAATCAGGATCTAACAAGGTGCACACATGACATTTTCTTGATATGTCCCTGAAGCCTCTCAAAATCAAAAGCATTTCCTTCCTTCTTCTGTTTATTCCTTTGCTCCCTTTCTGTCATTGGCTTAATAAAGAAACTGGGTTTGTTGATTTGAAGAACATCCCACAGTCTAGATTTGTCTATTGCTTTCTCACAGTGTCATTTAGTATATGCGCTGTCAAAGCGAGCACTCTCACTGTCATTTAGTACATTTCTTTTCCTCTTATATCTGCTGTGCATAGAGGTTCCCCCTAGATACTTGTTTAGAATAAAGTTCAGCATTTTATAGCAAGGATAATTTATAGGTGGTGCTGTGTGCTATATATCAGGAGGCACATAACGTCTCAAGTCCCACTTTTACTGCTGCTAAGGTTGATCAATGGGATCAAGTGCTGACAGCCTGATCCCTCCATCAACTTTTCACCTAATGGTTGATCCATTGATGATTTCTGCCTGACTCATTTATTTCATTAGAGTTTGAAAATAATGATTTTTATAAATTCTATTACCCATCGAAAATTTATGGAATTTACTGATAAAGTGGAAATTTTCTTCCTTCATCAACAGGGAAATTAGATTATTCTGCAAAACAGGAAAGGCAGAATAAATGCTTACTTCGTTCCTTTCAATTGGCAGCCTTCAGAGTAAGGTGTTGGTGCTTAGTTACTGTCAGTGGTGTCCAACGAGATGTCACCGCCACCAGCTCACTTTGGAGTTCTCTTTCTTAAGCACTCTCTCAAAATAACTTTGAACTTCTAAGACAGCATTTAATGATTTCAACCAATTGAATTATTTGTTTTGATTTTCAAATTGTCCCATATTTTGCTAGTTGAAGGTCTTTCATATTGAACCTGGATCCATTTGACACGTTGCAGATTTGATGGAAACCTCTCTTTCAATCCACCAAGATAACCCAGGCTCATATGCATATCCCTGCCCTTGATCTATATATTAGGTTTTTAGAGTCTGTCTCTCTGCTTCCCTGCTTCTCACATCAGAAAAATGCAAAATAAATAAATAAATGAAATTCTATAATTTTCTAATTTAAATATAAATATAAATAAAATTTTTAAATGATAAGTTGTAACTATTTTGATTCTATACTTATATTTCCATTTATTTATTTATTTATTTATTATTTTTGTGTATTTCTCTGAAGTGAGAAGCAGAGAGACAGAGAGACAGACTCTCACATGTGCCCAACCAGGATCCACCTGGAAAGTCCACTAGTGGGCAATGCTCTGCCCATCTGGGGCGTTGCTCTGCTGCAATCAGAGCCATTCTAGTGCCTGAGGCGGAGGCCATGGAGCCATCCTCAGTGCCCGGAACAACTTTGCTCCAGTGGAGCCTTGGCTGCGGGAAGGGAAGAGAGAGATGGAGAGAGAAGAGAGGGGTAAGGCTGGAGAAATAGATGGGCACTTCTCCTGTGTGCTCTGACTGGGAAGGACCCCAGAACTTCCACACACTGAGCCAGGGTCTATTTCCCTTTTTATTTTTGTACTGACTTGACAGTAATAATGTAATAACTTGTTTGCATTATCCTATCATATACATAAAATAATTTAAAAATGTTAATATTACATTTTTTTGCAGCTCTTGTTGCCTTAGGATATATTTTGCTAGCTACATATGCTTTTTATAAAGTGACTTGAAATAACTATTTTCTTTGTGTGATTTTTGTCATTTGCTATGCATTCAAGATAAATACTCTTGTTTTCTATTATTTCAGGATTTCTTTTTTAAGTTAACTTTTTGACAAGGCAAGACATTTGTTTCCCAAATTAAAATTACATCACAAAAAAATTCAGAGCTTTATTTTTGCTAGAGTAGCAGATGGCTTTAACAACGACATTCTCAGCGCTGTATCTTTTTATTTTTGTCTATATATATTACACTTCAGTGCCTTGTTGTCTTTTATCTTTGTGCTCTATATATTATTAATAGAATTTTTCCTAGTATTTTGTTAAAATTTTTCTTATTACTCCAGTCATTTTGAGTATTTTTTCTCATAAAGTACAAGCCACTGTGAAAAACACAGCAAATTAAAATAAATAAATAAATACAGCAGATTTAAAAGTCACTGTCACTAACTGAACAGAGTATAATCTAAGACCCAGTCTCTGAGGTTTTACTAGTTACAATAAACCACTCACTTTTAAAAAATTGATTTTAGAGAGAGAGAGGGAGGGAGGGAAGGAGGGAGGGAGAGAGAGAGAAAGAGAGAGGAATATAGGTCTGTTCCTTATGTGCCCTGACTGGGAATCAAACCAGCAATCTCTGTGCTTTGGGACAATGCTTTAACCAACTGAACAGTCTGACCAGGGTTAAACCACTCATTCTTTTAAGTAATGCCATGTAGCTTAAAAGAAAACTAACAAAATTCTAGTCATCGGGGAGCTCACATTTTACTTGGGATAGACAGAGAATTAACATAAATAAATATATAAAATAAATACAAGTATGCTAGCTGAATCAGTTTCTTAGGGCTATTGTAACAAATTTAATGGCTTAAATAACAAACTTTTATTTTCTCACAGTTTTGGAAGCCAGCAGTACAAAATCAAGGAGTGAGGCAGATCATACTTTCTCTAAAGTCTCTAGGGGAGGACTTTTCCTTGCCTTTTCCAGCTTCTGGTAGTTCCAGATATTTTTTGGCTTGTGGCAATACAACTCCAATCTCTGAGTACATGGCATTCTCCATGTGTCTCTTTGTTTCATCTTCATATGAGAAACCAGTCATAATAGATTAAGAGCCCATTGTACTGCAGCATGACCTCATCTTAACTAATTGCCTCTGCAATAAGCCTATTTCCCAATAAAGTCACATTCTGCAGTACTGGCAGCTAGGATTTCAAAATATCTTTTTGGAGACCACAATTCAACCTATAACATTAGGTATTGATAAGTATTACAAAAGAATAAAAATAAAGCGGCAAGAGAGAAAGAGTTGATGGTGGCTTATGTATTATTTGTAGTATTAGAAGATAAGATGCGATTAGGTTCTGGATATATTTCTTAGGATGTGTTATTAAGAATATTTCAGGTTTCTTGGTTTGAGCAACAGGAAGAATAGCAGTATAATTTGCTGAGGCAAAAAAAAAGAGAGATGGAAGTTTCGAAAGACTAGTCAAGATTTTGGTTTTTGATTAATTTTAAGATGGCTGTTGGATACGCAAATGGAGATGGTGAATAAGTAGCAGGATATACAAACCGAGAGCCCCTGGCAGAGACCTGAACTAGAAATACAAAGTTGGAAGTCATCAGTGATAGATAACATCAAAAGTCAGGAGACTTGACGAGATTGTGCCTTGGCTCTGAGTAACACCATAGTTTAAAAGATTGGGGAAAAAAATAGAGGCACCAGCATAGGAAAGTAAGGAATGGTCTATGAGGTAGAAACAGCCTCAAGGCAGCATTCTTCTGTGTCTCAAGTAGTAATTAAATCTTTCAAGACCAATTATCTATGTCTGTGGATGCTGACAAACCAACTAACATGAGGATAGAAATTATCCATTGAATATGGCAATGTGAAAGTCATTTGCAACCTTGAAAGATCTCTTGACAATAGTAGTGGGGAAAAATAACAGGCTATGGTAGGTTCACAAGGGAATAGAAAAAGAAGAATTGGATACAGTGAGCATAGATGAGTCTCAGGTGAAATTTTGGAAAGGAGGAAAGCAGAGAGAGAGAGAGAGGGATAGACGGAATGGGAGTTGGGTTCAAAGCGTTGCTTTCTTTATGGTCAGAACAGAAGGAAAAATTAATAATAAAGAAGACAGAGGTGACAATTGTAGATGCAATCATGTATGTATGAAGAGAAAGGATCTGGGCACTGGCCTTAGTTAGATAGGAGCTATCACTCCTATTACAATTCATCACTGGCAATAGCAGGGAAACCAGAATAAACTGTGGATTTAGATGTACATAAGTTTGCTGTTTCAGTGGTAGATGCATGTAAATTGCTTCTATTTTCTCAGAGAAATAAGCTGCAGAATCATCAGTGAAAAGTGAGTCCTTCAAATTAAGGCCAAGATGAATACTGCAAGATATACAATTACTCACTTTATAATAACACAATGAAGATTCATTCCCATCACTTATCAGTTATTTTCTGTACCCATCATGTACGGATCTATATCACAATATTTTTAAAGACTTGGATTTTTTACTATGAAAGCTTCTTTCTGAGTTTCTTTAAAGAAACAAGAAAGGCATTGCAATGGAAATGATTTACTTCATCACATAAAGTTTAATTGTTGCTTTTGGGATTTAGAAAGAAAAATGCTTATTATAGATATGATGGGCTATATGCCAAACTTTTTATAAAACTTTGATAATGCCTGCAACCATAAACATGATCTATTTCAAAATAAAAGAGTCTCATTCATTTGTACTTATCTGGGTAGAAATGACTAAAGTCACTGAATAAAGCAGAAAAAAAGAAAGAATGGAAAATATCTTATTTCACTTACTAAATTAGTTAATGGAAGTAGACAATGAAAGTTATCTAAATGAAACTTTCCTTTAAGGTAGTATCTGTAAGATCCCCTGTTGGTAGATTAAGAGATCAACTCCTATTATACCCAAAAGAGATAGTGTTTGTTTTATTTTTTGTGTGTGTGTGACAGGTATATAGTCTACAACTTATCAAAGCAAAACTCTTGACAGAAGCATGCAAATTTGGATGCTCTTCGATAAAGCATTTGTAACAAAATTTGCAAAGGACAGTTTATGTTTAAAATTAATTTTTAAAAGTTCTTACCTCTGTCTTTGTTGACGTTTGTCAGTTAAATCCCTGTGGATGGCCTCCTGTGTTCATATTAAGTTTGGGGGGTGTGTGTGTGCGTGTGTGCTCAAAAAGAAGTAAGGGAGTAAAAAGTAAGTTTATTGTTTGGGAGAAAAGATATGGTTCTAGCTTTATTAGAGTCTGGTTGAGGAGACAGCATACATATTGGAAAATGAGGCTCAGATGTTATGTAAATGATAATGATTTAAAATGGATACAAGGAAAAAAATGAAAAAAAATTAATACAAGAGCAAGCCAACACAGCAAAGTGAGCTCATTACTGTCACTAGAGTAAGTAAGGACTGTTGATGCCAATAGAATTTAGCTGTAATAATATCCTGGGATTTCTTAACAGCATTTAACATTTCTGACCATTCCCATTTTGGATTTTTTTTAGACTTTTTAATGATATTTTTCCCCCTACATTTTATTCTTCCTCTCTGATCACCGTTTCTTGGCTGCTTTTGCCTGTTCTCTTCCTTTCAGAAAATAACCAAACTCAGTTACTGATTCTCTTCTTAGGCAATGGCAATGGAGAAATAGTACTGTTATATCAATCACTGTTCTAAACATCTTTTGTTATTTAACCCTCACAATACCCATGAGGTAGGGACTAATGTGACTGTCATCTGACAATGAGGAAATTGAAATCAAATTACTTGCCCACATAATTTGTTCAATAGTTTTTCAATGTTTGCATATTCCTCATTTTTAGCATAAAGTCTATTTTTTATTTTTAAAGTATAACATTTTTCAAAATACAAAAGTAATTCATGACTGTCTATATTAGGGTTCTCTAAAGAAATAGAACCAATAGTATATATACTTAAAGAGATTTATCATAAGGAATTGGCTCATGCCATTATGGCAGCTAAATCCTAAAATCTGCAATCAGCAAGCTGTAGCCCAGGAGATAGCATTGTTCCAGTCCAAGACTGGAGGCCTAAGAAATAGTGGTATAAGTCAAGTCTGAGTCTGAAGGCAGGAATAGGCCAATGTCCCAGCTCAGAGACAATCAGGCAGAAAGAGCAAATTCTTTACCCAGCCTTTCTGTTCTATTCAGGCCTTAAAGGGATTGGATGAGGCCTATCCACATTGAGGAGAACAATCTGTCCATCTCTGTGTACTGATATAAATGTTAATCTCATCTAGAAACACCTTCACCAACACACTCAGGATAATGTTTGACCAAATAGTTGGGCACCCCTTGGCCTCGTCAAGTTGACACATAAAATTAACCATCACATGTCAGAACATATTTTGAAATCATATATAAATATGGGTTGTTAATTCCTCCTCTCTTCTCCTGACATTTTTGCGATCATTGACTCTATTTTCTGTTCCACTAATCTGCTTTTTATGCAGGCCAAATGTTAACCCAGTGGTGGGATTCAGCTGGTTTGCACCAGTTCGGTAGAACTGATACTTAATTTTTTGTTGAGATTGACAAACCGGTTGTTAAATGGCACTTGTAATCAGGGTTCTCTCTAAGGTGGGCACCTGTGTAGCTGCCCGATGTGGAAATCACAAAGTTATATTCCTTACTCTTTTTTAACATTCATCTGTGCAACAGTGTATTCTAAATGCCTGTAGTAATAATGTTCATTCCATCCACAGATGAAAAAAATTGCAAGTGAGGACGCCAATCAAGAAGCGAGCAATATGAAAATATCGTAGATAACAGTGTTAATGTTTTTTGTCAGGTATTCTTTGATATTTTTTCATTAATATTTTAAAACTGTTTTTTATATCATAAACTAGTTTTGTGTACCTCTTTTATTGTTCTTATTTAAGTATTAAATGCATGAAATAATAAACTACCTTTTGGTATATTGGTTTTTTATACTTAAAATGGTCATTAGGGCAGAGAACCAGTTGTTAAATTATTTTAAGCCCACCACTGCAAATTTTAAGCCCACTACCCCAAATTGGAAGCCTTACCCAGGCTGCTTTCTCTGCTCAGAACAACTACTCTTCCTTCTCATTATCTAAATTTTCACCCAGAAGTCTCTCCCCACAAGTGATGCAACTGGAGCACCTTATCTACAGGAACACCAACCCTGTCCTGCAGTCTGAATCTTGGAGGCTCCTAGTCCCTCTTTATTTTGGTATTCCTTTCTAGTTTCTTTATGAAACTTAATATTGGAAATTTGCTTATTTTTATTTTATTTATTTTTTTATATTTTTCTTTCTCTTTAACTAGGATGTAAGCACCACAAAAGTAAGGATTGAGTTTATCCTGTTTACTACTTTATGTCCGGAACTCAGACAAGTACGTGGCTTAACACGGTAAAGGCTTAATAAATATTGAGTTAATGAATAAAAAAAGCGGTGATAGTTCCCAGGATTTTCAGGTTTATACTTTCCAAATTTCAAGTCCCAAAGAAAGAGAGCTTCTTGTGTTTCCTGTATTTTTTAAAGCTATTATAGTTATGGTAATTAGAGTTCCCCCTATCAAGTATATACAATTCAAGGTTGACAGCTATTTGCTCTCGTGTTTTAAAGGTATTCCAGTTTATCATTTAAAAATCAGCTATTTGATTATCCTTCATTAGATAGTCTGTCTTTTCTCTATGGTTATATTTAAAGTTTCTCTTTCTCTATGGTTTTCTTTGCTTTTATATTCAGTGTATTTCTTTTTATTTAACCTTTTAGGGAAATTGCTATGTTTCTTGAGGATGAAGACCCATGTCTTATACATTCATTATCTCTTCAAATGCTTTGTCTTCCCAATTGCCTCTATTATCTCCTTTTGCGACTTCATGTGTTGAACTTTCTCACTCTACCTTCTATATCTCTTAACCTGACAAGATGTTTTCTATTTTTGTGCCTTTCTGAACTTCATTCTGGATAACTCTGATGGTTGTTTAAAAATAGATATAGTTACATAGAGACAACCACCAGTACAGCCAGGATTTGGGTTAGAAGGCCATAAGGTGAAGATGAAGAATTGAAAATTCTAGGACTCTAGATCATATAGAGAAGAAAGTTCAGTTTGGAAAATATCAACCACATATAGAGAACAGGAAGGTAAGGTGTTTAAAAGCTTTTGAGACAACATTTAGAAAATCATTTCTGAAAGGAGAATAATCAGAAACCTGTTTAAAATATTGTGTTCAATCTCCTACCATGACAGGTGAGTAGAGAGAATGCATCTTGAATGAATTATTCTCTGCTTTGAGCCAAAAAATACATGACCTGATAAAATAGGGGAAGGGGGAGTTTTGACCTAAGAACTAGGTCACAAAATTCAAGGACTAAATGTTAAAGAGAGAACTACAGAAAAACCCTAAAGTGTGGGATGAAGGAGAGTCACTACAAAGAGGAAAAGTGCAGAGACATTGCTACGATAGTAAGCACAAGCATTTTCTTGACATTTTAATTTGTATCACCTAAGCAGTACAGGGTACAAACCTTTCACAAAAGTCAGTACATTATTTATAAAGCTAAATTCACTATCCACCTACCCCAATTTTAGAACCCTCTTTCCGAGAGGAACCACTATCCAGACTTTCTTTATGTATTTATATAAAAAGATTTTCATAGAATACATACAGGTGAATTGTGTATAGTGAGTGTGTAGTTCATGCATGTGTTTTATATAAGGTTACAAACTTAATAGGTGGCTGCCGGACACTAGAAAGCCAGAATCAAACTGATAATATTGTAATCAGGAAGTAACCAGGCCCCAACAAGGGATTGACAGAGCAAAGGAAGCTGCTAAACTTGATAAATGAGTACATGTGGAAGAAAAAAGATTTGAGAGTAAAGATAATGCCAAAGATTTGGGCTTAAATACCAGGATAGCAGCTGGGATTCCCTTGGTGTTTAGGAAGTAGGGCAGTAGGGAAAATTTTAAATGAAACAAAGACATTTGTCTGAGGCACACTGATTTGAGGTGAAAATGACCTCAAATCTGATTAAAATCTTTAATCAAATGACTGTCTTCTGTGGCTTGAATTGCACATATTTGAGTACTATTTAATAACCTATCTACCTTATGGAATATTGATGGGTATTTACTTTTATCCCAGTCATTATTATTTCTGAATCCCAAATCTATTAAAAAAAATTTTTAGAAAAATATTTTCTTTTAAAGAACATTTAAAAACATGTTGTTTAAAGGATTTCTGATTAACAATAACCTTTTTTTCTGGGCAATCAGAACTGTGTAACTTCAATCAAGTCACTTGCCTTCTTTTGACTTGAGTATTAGACTTTAATATTGCAGACTAGGTATCCTAACTTATCCTTCTGAATGAAAACAACTAAGAATGTTAAATAATTCTTTCCACTTCCTTAAGTGCACCGATAAGACGGCTATAAGGCAAATCAAAACCTTAGTGAAGTCAGGATCCCAGAAGTTTTACTCCATAAGAGGGTAAGGAGAAGTTAGAAACAAACAGATTCTTCTCCCCTAAAATCTCAATCTCCCTATCCCACCCAGAAAGCAAACAAAATTGCCTGTCTTAAATTATAGTGTTTCGGCCCTGGCCGGTTGACTCAGTGGTAGAGCGTCGGCCTGGCGTGCAGGAGTCCCAGGTTCGATTCCCGGACAGGGCACACAGGAGAAGCGCCCATCTGCTTCTCTACCCCTCCCCCTCCCCTTCCTCTCTGTCTGTCTCTTCCCCTCCCGCAGCCGAGGCTCCATTGGAGCAAAGATGGCCCGGGCACTGGGGATGGCTCCATGGCCTCTGCCTCAGGCACTAGAATGGCTCTGGTCACAACAGAGCGACACCCCGGATGGGCAGAGCATCGCCCCCAGATGGGCAGGGCGTCGCCCCCTGGTGGGCGTGCCAGGTGGATCCTGGTCGGGCGCATGTGGGAGTCTGTCTGACTTTCTCCCCGTTTCCAGCTTCAGGGAAAAAAAAATTATAGTGTTTAATAAAAAAGAAAAAAATCTCCCTTGAAAACTGTTAAACAAATGCCTACCCCTAGAACTTACAGATAAGTGTACATTGACTAGATCCCCAAATAGATAATACTGTGGTTTCAGATGATTCTGGACTGGTCATGGCCTAAAACACCCAAGAAAAGCAAAAATGCAGGTACTCTTTGGATGAATTTACCTTCATCACAGGTCTTATACAATTCTTTTTTCTTTTTCTTTTTTAATGCACATGCAAGAGAGACAGGAACAGACAGACAAGAAAGAGAGAGATGAGAAAAATCAACTCACAGTTATAGCAACTTAGTTGTTCATTGATTGCATTCTCATATGTGCCTTGACCATGGAGCTCCAGCCAAGCCAGTGACCCACTGCTCAAGCCAGCAACCCTAGACTTCAAGCCAGCAACCTTTGGACTCAAGCCAGTGACCATGGGGTCATTCATGTCTATGGTTCCACGCTCAGGTTGGCAACACTGTACTCAATTGGGTGAGCCTGTGCTCAAGCCAGATGAGCCTGTGCTCAAGCTGGTGTTCTTGGGGTTTTGACCTACGTCCCCAGTGTCCCAGGCCAATGCTCTATCCACTTGCACCCCCACCTGGTTAGGCCATAGAATTCTGATAGATAAAGCTCTATGTGAGATAATAAACCACAGGAAAAAAAAAACTGTTAAAGAAGCAGATACATGAATTATTAAGTACCAACTATGGAAAAACCATATTTAATATGTTTAAGAAATAATAGAGTAGCTTGAAAATATGAGCCAAGACAAAGAGAAAATATAAGGAAAAGCAAGCATTTTGGAAAAAAACCCCAAATAGAATTTCTAGAAATAAAAATTACAGTAATATAATGTCAGTGGATTATATTAACTGCACAGTAGACTGTATTAGAAAAATAATAAGTGAACTGGAAGGTGAATGTGAGAAATCATTTGGGATGAGAACAAAGAGACAAAGGTATGGAAAATACATAGAAGTGATATTAGGGACATAGAGCAAAGAGTGAGACAATTATTCTTTTAACAAGTAGAGAAAAAGGGGGAAGTAACACAGAAGATTTAAAAATTTTTCAAAACCTATTAACTAACAATAATCTATACCTTCAAGAAGTCTCCACAATTACAAGCATAAAAATAGTTCATACAGTTTAGACCCTGGCCAGTTGGTTCAGTAGTAGAGCATCAGCCCAGCGTGTGGAAGTCCTGGGTTTGATTCCCAGCCAGGGCACACAGGAGAAGCGTCCATCTGTTTCTCCACCCTCCCCCTCTCCTTTCTCTCTCTCTGTTCCCCTCCCCCAGCCAAGGCTCCACTGGAGCAAGTTAGCCCAGCACTGAGGATGGCACCATAGCCTCACCTCAGGCACTAAAATGGCTCCAGTTGCAATGGAGCAAGGGCCCCAGATAGGCAGAGCATTGCCCCCTAGTGGGCTTGTCAGGTGGATCCTGGTTGGGCACATGCAGGAGTCTATGTATGCCTCCCTGCTTCTCACTTAAGAAAAATACAAAAAAAAGCTTATATAGTTTAAACCTATACAAATCATATTGAAATTGCAAAGATATTATTTTAAAAAACTGATCATGTCTTTCTGCAAAGGGACCAATAGCAAACACTTCAGGTTTTGAGAGCTGTATGGTCTCCATTGCAAATGCTCAATTATTTTTGGTTCATTTTAGATTTTATTTATTCATTTTTAGAGGCAGAGGAGAGGGGGGGTGAGGAGCAGGAAGTATCAATTTCCATATGTGCCTTGACCAGGCAAGCACAGGGTTCCAAACCAGCGACCTCATCGTTCCAGGTTGACACTTTATCCACTGCACCACCATGGGTCAGCCTTCAAATACTCAATTCTGCCATTGTGTTAAAAGCCACCATAGAACACTGGTAAATGAATAAGCATTGGCTATGTTCCAATAAAATTTTATTTATGAAAACAAACAAACAACAAACAGATGATGATTAAGATTTGGTAGGTAGGCCATAGTTTGCTGACTCCTTTTTTTTTTGACAGAGAGAGTCAGAGAAAGGGACAGATAGGGACAGACAGACAGGAAGGGAGAGAGATCTTTCTCATATATGCCTTGACAGGGGGGCTACAGCAGAGCAAGTGACCCCTTTTCAGTGACCTTGGGCTTCAAGCCAGTTACCTTTGGGCTCAAGTCAGCGACCATGGGGTCATGTCTGTGATCCCATGCTCAAGCCAGCAACCTCACAGTTTCAAACCTGGGTCCTCCACATCCCATTCCCATGCCCTATCCACTGCACCACCACCTGGTCAGGCCATAGTTTGCTGACTCTTGAATTATACTGACACCTGATTCCTCAACAGTAAAAATGGAAAACAGAAGGCAAGAGATTATCTGTAATGAAGTGAAAAAAAACTGTTGCCAACCTATCCTCCCATAGCCAGAAAAATATCATTCAAGAATGAGGTAAAATAAAGATATTCTCTGGAAAAAACCCGATCGATTTTACCATGAAACTATCTTCACCAAGTCCTAAAAGATTTGACCTCAGGCCAAA
The DNA here is from genome assembly GCF_036850765.1 of Saccopteryx bilineata. NCBI lineage: Eukaryota > Metazoa > Chordata > Mammalia > Chiroptera > Emballonuridae > Saccopteryx > Saccopteryx bilineata. The sequence goes on from NC_089492.1 coordinate 114,543,534, forward strand.
ATAAAAAGTGATCTCAGATAAAATAATAAAGAGCAATAAAAGTAATAAATATGTCAGTAAATATAAATCAATACCAACTATATATAACAAAATAACAACACTATAGCAAGTATATAAATAGTAACAATGGTAGAGTTAAAATTTCCAACAACAGCTTGTACTGTGAAAAAGGTGACTAGAGAAAAATGCTCCAGGTTCTTAAATTGTTCAAGCAGAAGACAGAAATACTGATTAACTTTAGACTATTTTTTGTGATGAATGTTAATTAAATGTGTATAAGTGTATATAAATTTAATTTCCTAAAGTAAAAACTGTAAAATAGAAATAAAAGAGAGAAATCTTAAGTAGTAAAGAGGAAAGGAGAAAAAAAATCTATCTAAAAAAAGTCAAAAAGGAAGAGGAAAAAAATAATATAAAATGTTATATAGAAAGATAAAATAAGATGGTATAAATAATCCTACATATATATGTGTGCCTAAATTAATGTAAATATATACAATGCTCTAAATAAAATTTTAATGTGTTAATGCTGGTTTAAAAAAAAGTCACCCACCTATTTTAGGAAAAGAATATAACTATTTAAACCTAAAGCAAGCAGAAGAAAAGCAATAGTGAGAATTATAATAGAAATCCATGAAATTAAACAGAGTGGAACAATTACAAAACCAAAATATGGTTCTTTGAAAAGATCAATAAAATTGATAATCCTCTAAGCAAGGCTAAGGAAAAAGAGGACACAAATGATCAATGTTAGATGAAATGGGAGTCGTCATTACTGATCCTATGAACATTAAGATGACAATTAAAAATATTAAAAACAACTCTTTGCCCACAACTGTGATAACAGATAAAATGGATCAATTCTTTGAAAGACACAAACTACCAAAATTCACACAAAGAGAAGTAGATAATCTGCATAGATCTATATATCTATTTTAAAAATTGAATCAATAAATCATAACCTGCCCCCTCCAAAAATACAGCACCAGGCCCAGATGGTTTTATTTTTGAATTCTACCAAATATTTAAGGATAAAATTATGCCAATTTTCTTCAGTCTCTTCTAGAAATAGAAGCAAAGAATACTTCTAAACTCATTGTTTGAGGTCAAAATTAACCTAAATACCAGAAACAGTCATATACATTACATGAAAATAATATTACAGACCAATATCTATCAGGAACATAGATACAAAATCATCAAGAAAATATTAGTAAATCCATTTCAGCAATGTACTATATAAAAAGAGTCATATACTCTGATCAAAGGGGATTTGTTCCCATTTTTTCCTAAATCTAATACTGTTCTAAAAATTTATTTTTATTTAAAAAATATTTTATTGAACCAAAAACATGTGAAAGGAGGAACAAACGTTTTTGAAAAAAAGACACAGAAAAATAACAAAAATAATATAATTATATTAAGTTCAGAGAAATTAACACCACAATTAAAAGGCAGGGATTGTCATAGTGGGTCAAAAAGCAAGACCCATTTATAGGTTCTATAAAGTGGGTGTATTTTAAAAATAAAGACACAGAACTTTGAAAGTAAAAAGATAGTGTGTATATATATTACCATGAAACCTGTAAGCATAAGAAAGCTAAAGTGCTTATATTAATATCAAATAAAGCACAGAAGAAGCCAAGGAACATTATCAAAGGTAAAGAAGGATATAATTTAAGTGATATAATTGTTTATTTTGAATGTACACTAAATTCTTTTTTTTTTTAATTGGAGAGTTGGGCAACATGATGTCTAGAGCTCGTTTTCCTCTATGTACCACAACTCTAGGTCTAGCCAGTGGCAAGTCTGATTTCTAAAAGTGAGCATATTTTGTTATGATTCTACAAGTCCATAAAGGGCTGCTGGATTCACATGGATAAATTCTGATGGGCAATTTCCGAACAGATTTGTCTGTGTAGAAAATAATGCAGAATATTTTGCTTGAATTCAAATAAAATTTGCATTAACCTTTGTAAGTGGGGAAGCATAAAGAAATAGCACAAGAGGTTTGTTGATATACCAGACCATAAGATTGTTTGCTTATGAAAGCTGTTGAACTATTTATTTGATCCACACCACACACATTTCAGAACCATTGAACTGAAAGCGTAATAGACCCTAGGGTGTGTATGTATTCTCGAGAAAAAGAGAGAGACTTGCATTCAAATGAATGCATTTTGTTTAATGTATGTTTTAGAACCATACTTGAAAAGTGCTCTATGAAATTTCAATTTGATTTTGCTGGGTCATTTTCATTTAGAACTTGGTAAAAGCTAAACTGCCTAATGAATATTTAGTATACCTTAGACAGTTCCGCATTTTCAAGCCTGCATTAAATTGAAACATCAAAACAAAAATATATTATTTTTCAAATTCGTCTTGGTCTTTTCCATTTGTGCCTCCTAAATAAAGATAGTCTAATAGCTAGAAATACTGCTATAAAATGAAGAGGGTAATGAGTAGGAAAAGAGAGGTTAGAAAGCTATAATCAATTGTGAGCTTCAATGCAATCATAAACCATGAGAGCTAAATAAGTCCTATCTCTACCTTTGCCCTTTTGTTGTAATAATGCACACAGAGATTTTTAAGTAATATAAGCTTGAGATAAAAACTGCAAAGTTCAATTATCTTAGCAATAAAACATTAGGAAGGAAAAATGGATATGTTTGAATAAGCGATAAGAGTGGAAATATGACAGCATAATGACATTTCAGTAACAAAATTAATTTACCTCAGTTATAAGAGGGCACATTTTCCTATACTGATTGCTACTGATTTTGAGGGGGAGGGGTTAGTTTAGTGAATTATTAATCTTCCCTATTGATGTCTAGTAATTATGTATTCATTTGAATTATGAAAATCATTATAATATTTCAGCCTCTGGAGAGCTATAGATTTTTTCCCATCATTTAAACCATTTTCTTCTTTTTTTTTTGAACTCAGAATGACATATTCATTTTTAAATTTTTATAGAAATATATGTGGGTTTAAATTTGATAATATTCTAATTGGCTTGTTGAAAAAAGAGCTGACTTCAAAGTGTGTGTGTGCATGTGTACATTCATGTAATTACGTGTGTGTCTGCGTGTATATGGAATGCCCAAGTTGTTCCTCTGGGATAAACAGACACGGAGGAGCTGAGTGGTTAACTTGAGAAAGAAAAAAAAAACAGTGAGAAAAGACTGCAAAATGAGGGCATTTTCCTAGGGCAATTCCTGTTTTCAACCCAGCGAAGGTGGATGGGATGGGGGAAGAAAAAATGAGAAATAATAAACAGTCTTATTTTGTATGCATACAATAGAAGACATTGGAAAATTATAAAGAACAAAAATGTTACAGAGATTGTTTTGTAGTGAAAAGCTTAACACTGAGAGATAAAACACTTTGGAAACGAGTGAAATGATGCCGTTTTCTCTTTCTTTTTCTTTGGTTCCATAAGTAGGTACTAAGTCTGAAGACACTCTCCTAACTGTGAAGGTGGAACCATGTGCAATTCCTCAGGAGCTTTCATTCTCTGATTTGAAGGCAGTGCCTGACCTTGTTCATTGTGTTGGCAATCGGGAAAGGATGTTTGCATGGAGACTCAGAGAGTGACTACTTCTAGGACTTCCCAAGGCCCGTATTTCTGTGAAGTTCATTTTCACTTCCCCCAACATCAGTTTTTGGTGAAGTTTATGGATGGATTCCTTGCATGGAGAATGAAGATTAGTTCCAGTCATGAGCTGGTTGAGACACATCCTCCTTCCTGCCAGCTTCTCTCTTGTGTCCAACATTAGTGTGGAATCTTGTTTCAACGCAAGTACCATCACTCACAGTTCCAACATGTGCGGGGAATCTGGGGTAGATAGTGTGGGCAGTTAAGCTGCTGCCTATCTTTCTCACTCTCTCTTATCATTCCTTGCCTGATGATATGTGCATTCTAACTGATTTCTTCTGCATTATTTTAACCTTCTATCTTCAAGTGACCCTTTTAGCATATGGGAATCCCTCCAGCCTTCAAAGATAATCTGAGCTTCCGTAGTGTTAGTCTACTGTCCCAGAGTTCAGCAGCTTGTGGAAATAAATTAGGTTATGTTCGAATGTATACTCGAACTTTGCTGTTTGGACCTTGAACCCCTGCCCCTCTAAGAGACACCACCACCAAACCTGGTAATGCAGGACCCTGCACCTGGCAAGGTTCCTCTGTGAAGTAATTCTGTCCTCAGAGCTTGCCTTGTGAGTACAAGAACAGGTCTGTGCTGTTGGCCACTGCACAGCCGCCACCTCTGTGGCCTCTGGCCTCTGGCCAGCAGTGACACAGGTGCTCTGTCACTGCATTTCCAGCAGCTCCCCATGGTACTTGTTGTAGAAATGTAGGTTTGCAAAATGTTATTATTTTGCTTGCAGGTTTTTGAAAATTCACATCAGTAGACAATAGCAGCATATATTTCTGAAGTGCTAAGTTAGTTTTGTCTATCCTAAATATGAACTTCCAGATTTGAGAAATTATAGCCCATGTTATTGAAGGTCATAAATATTTATATGTAAACTCTTTAACTTCAGTATTGTCATGTTTCTTTTTTCATGATGTAGCTGCAAATGAACAAACACAAAAAAACCAGCATCACCCAAACTTTTGTTAATTATAACTTATGAAAAAGAAACACCTGCTAAAATTTGTGGTATTTATTTATATTTTACTCCCAACATAACTTTGAATATCATGACTTTTACCTCTATATCCATTTATTTTTTTCTTGAAATCTAAGATGAGATCTGTTTTACACCATCTTTTATTACAGTGTAATGTTGGGCTTAGTTTTACTTGAGGAAAAAAAAGAGTCAAAGTTGCTTTTTTTGTTAATGACTATTGAAGATGAATTTTGATTGCCAATAGCCATAGCTAGATGGGGCCTAATGTTTCCAAATAGAGTAATGCAGAATTAATCTAAAGTAGCTTTTGTTTGGCAAAAGCTTACAAATGTGTATTATAAATAACTACTGAGCACAGATTGCTTGGTTGTGCCTTATTTTAGCTCAGTGAACAACTGCTGGTAAAACCACATATCTGAGTCTAAGTGTATAGGTATCAAAGGTGTAAGAAGGGGCAACATGAAAAAAAATGAGTAGAGTTGTCAATTTTGTATGAGTGTTAAAGATTTTCTATTGCTTACATCCTAATTTGACAAAAAAATCTGCTTTTTCTTCTCCGTTTAGTGCAGAATCTTTGATCCTTTCCAGATATTCTCAAGGCCAGAGCCTAAACTAATGTCCCACTTTATTATTTTCAAAATTGTTACAGAGTTGGCTGTCTTCTTCTCTATAAAGAGCACAAGAAAATGTACATAACTCTGGGGACCTATAGAATTGAGAAAACAATTCATGACTGCACTATAAGTATGAGATTTGCAACATTTTCCTCGAAGAGAGATTGAGTGAGACGCCCCCATCTGGTGGCTAAAATCCAGTGCCATGGAATTTACACAGAAACTCGAATCACTTTACCATGACAACGACCAGTGCTCAAATCAGTTTTAAAAAGTTAGATGCTTTCTATTTTTAAAAACTGCCTATTTATTTGGAAGAAGGAACAAGCATTCCACTCTTGTTGTGCTGCTATTCTCCTTTTTTTATTTAGCTAAGTTCAATGTTGATTCCATGAAGATCAGAGGGCTGTTTTGTTGCAGAATATCAGATTTGTGTAGGCACTCTTCTTGACATGGACGCCACCCTTCATTCATTTGTGCTCACCCCGTGTTGGCTTTAACAACTGCCCTCCATCTTGGTGCAAGCCTGGCTTGCTCTGTGGAGCTCTGTCTCATATAAAGTCATAGAACAATAGAGCAGGGAGATCACTCTAGCTCAGGCTACAGGTGAGGAAACTGAGACTTGAAGCTGTTAGGCCACTTGCCTGAGTGAAATCTTTAAGCTGGTTGGTGTAAAGGTGCAGATGGGACTCGAGTCTCTTATAGGGCAGGCCACTAGATTTCCCTTCGCACTGTGGCTTTGCCTTTCTCTGGATTCTTAGTCTAGTATCTTACTTAACATTTAATTGTGTATTGCCTGGTGGCACTCCCTGTGTCTTTCTTGTGCCTGAACCTTGTGCTGAATGCTGACTTCACGGTAGGTGTTCTACCAAGATGAAGTAATTGATTGGCATTGGTGCACATGGACATGGATTATACCCCCTGCACGAGCCTTCCCAAGAGACCAGAATGTAGAATCCCATTAAGATTTTTTACTTTCATCATCAGGTTCCTGAAAATATTCCACAGACCAGTTGTAAACATGTCTATTTTTCAAAATCAATTAATTTAATGTCAGAGTTGCCAACTTTTAACACACAAAATCATTAAAAGAAAAAACAGGGAGTGGAACCATATGATATTCTACTGAGACAAAATATTATTTTTCACCATTGGAAAAGGTAAGGAATGAGAAACTAGTTTATTGTGTTTTTCCATATTTAATGCTAAGCAATTGGCATGAAAACTGAAAAATTCAGCCAATTATCTGGATATTTTAGTTTGTCTTATAAAAAAAAAAACGGTATATAGAAGGTATCCAGAATTCTATCATTGCTTAGTTGTCAGTCAAAAAGTCATTGTTATACATAAATATGATGTCACATCAATGCATAATAAACCTTTCTGTCAATCAAAAGTATTGTTATGTATAGACTTTGTGTCAGACATTTTAGGCTTTCCATTGAGATTTGAAGTGCATGCAAATTAAGGAAAATTTAAAGATGGCATGGCCACAGGCAAATATATTTTAATAGAGTTAGACTTTACAGGGAAATTGACACTAGAGCAAAACCACAAAATGCAAGTGAGTAAATACAGCTTTCTAAACAAAGAAGCCAGCTTTTGAAGAAGGAAAAAAATACAATTTTATTATTATACAGATATATTTTCCATTTAGACAAATCTTCTCATTAAGATTCTGTAATTGCGAAAGGGAAAATAATAAGAGATACAAGATAGTAAGACAAATTTCTTATCTCATTTTCCACATTTCCTAATGATTTTAATAGAAACTTTAGTTTAATACAGTTAATTTTAAAGGAATTAATTATTTGCCAAGTTAATTTATATTTAAGATTTAAAAAAATACTGATATCTGAAAATAAAAAAAAATTTGGTTCAATTTTTCTTTCTCATTACTAGCAAAAATTTCTCTTACTGAGAGTCTGCTATACAGAGCAAGAGCCCTGAACAATAAGGATTATGTACCTGATTTTCTCTTGTCTTCCCCTCAACACCTCTCTTACAGTGTGCTGTTATTATCCCTGCTGTGGCTACAATGAAAAAAAAATCAAAGAGGAGTGAACCATAATGTAAACTATGGACTTTGGGTGATGATGATGTGTCAATTGTCGGTGCATCAATTATAACAAATGTACCAGTCTGGTGGGGACTGTTAATAATGGGAAAGGTTATGCATGTGTGGAACAGAGGGTATATGGGAAATCTCTGTACTTTCCTCTCAATTTTTCTATAAACCTGAAACTGCTTTAAAATATAAAGTATTAAAAAAAAAAAGAATAGAGGTAAGAGGCATAGACCAATGGTGCAAACTCACATCCTCTCTAAATTAAGTAGCACTGAAATATTCTGTGTAGGGGTTGGCTTAAATCTGGTACTTATGCAATTAAGTGTGTGTCTTTAGGCAAGTCATTTAACCTCTTTCACCCAGGTTCTTCATCTATAAATATATAAAATTCATTCCCAGTAAATCCATATTAAGTACCTCTCTGTACCAAAAACTAAGATAAAAGAATGAGCTACATTATGATTTAATCTAGACAGGGAGGCAAGTGAATAAATTACTGGTTTACTATTTAGTTACAGGTGGAATAAGTGCTGTGGAGAAATGCAGTTAAGAATGTATAGCAAGAAAATCTAATATAATGAAAGGCAGAGTTAGAAGTAGGTGGGTGGATAATCCAGGTTATATAGCCCAGTAATCACAAATGGTTTCTGAGAAGCTCATATATGAAAATTATAAAGTGCCTTGTAGAGTATAAAAAGCTACATTTGCTCTAGTGTTATTAATTTAGTGGCATCTGATTATGGTTCTAGAGCAGGGGTAGTCAACCTTTTTATACCTACTGCCCACTTTTGTATCTCTGTTAGTAGCAAAATTTTCTAACCACCCACCATTTCCACAGTAATGGTGATTTATAAAGTAGGGAAGTAACTTTACTTTATAAAATTTATAAAGCAGAGTTACAGCAAGTTAAAGCATATAATAATAATTACTTACCAAGTACTTTATGTCAGATTTTCACTAAGTTTGGCAGAATAAATCTTTATAAAACAACTTACTGTAGTTAAATCTATCTTTTTATTTATACTTTGGTTGCTCCGCTACCACCCACCATGAAAGCTGGAACGCCCACTAGTGGGCGATAGGGACCAGGTTGACTACCACTGCTCTACAGTATCAGCGTCTAGCTTAATATTAGTATCACAAATGCCAAAAAAATGTGTTGGATAGGCTCCTGTTATAGACCCTTTCTCAGGCTACAGTTATTCCAAAAATGTAGTCACATAATGTGTGTTGCAAAGTCCATGAAGGCAGTAGACATGCCTGTCTTGTTCACCTTTGGTTCGGAGTCTAGCATGTAGGAGACACTAAATAAACGTGTACTAATGGCTGATGAACAAATAGACTCTAATGGTTTCATTTCAAAGATGAAAAGCTAAGGACTAGAAAATTTCCTTTGTTCAAGGTCACAGGCTACAAAGTAACACAGTTAAAACTTGAACCCAGGATTCTTGGCTCTTATTCAATTAGAGTAAAATTTGTGAAGATAATGTAAAATATAAGATATCCATTGGTTAATGACATAGTGTATAAAACTAACAATGGTCTCTAGAGGAGATTTTTTCCTCTCAGAAAAATATATCAGCTTTGCGGTAACATATTGTGTGTTGCTTTTCCTTTGCAGCAGGCTGAGATTAAATTTCTTCCATATCGATTACCTCCTCACCCCTCACAGAGGTTAGAGTAGAATTTAGTAACTAAGAAAAGTGTGGGACATGGGTACCAATTACTGTCAGTTAACGTGAGATGCTTTGTAATGGTCAAAAGAATGGTAATAAAAGAAATATTTTCTCATGTAAAGCAGAAAGGGTTTGGGGAGAAAATTTATTCTTATAATAGAGAGGGTTTTTTTTTCATGCATATACTTGAGGGGCAAAATAACTTCAACTAAGAATAGAAGCCCCCTGTATTAGTATTCATTGTTGCGTAGCAAATTACCCTGAAACTAAGAGGCTTAAAGCGACAATAGGCAGGCCATAGAGCAGAGTGGTGAAGGGTGAAGTCACAGTCAGAGGAAGGCATGCTTGAGCCCTGGCTCTGCACCTTTTCATTTACAGGATCTTGGATAAGCAGCTCTTGTCCCGTGTCAAAGGGAATAATCACAGCACTTTGGGTGCGCACGCACACACACACACACACACACACACACATACACACACACACACACACACACACAGCAACCATAAAGAATTATCTTACAGAGATTCTTTGGACTAGAAGGGCTAGAAACACTTACTGTCCCACACAATTATTGTGGGTCAGGAAGTCAGGAGTGGCTTAGCTATGTGGTTCTGGCTTTCGGTTTCTTGTGAGTTTGTAGTCAAGGTATCAAATATGGCTGCAGCTATCTGCAGGCTTGACTAGAGCTAGGGAATTCACTTCCAAGGTGGCTGGCTCACATGCCTAGCCTCTGCTCTTGGTAGAGGCCTTACTTAGTTCCCCACCATGTGGACTTCTCAATAGGGCTGATTAAGTGTCTTTATGGCACAACTAGTATTCCCCAAAGTGAATGATTTCTGAATAGTCAAGGTGGAAGCCACAATATCTTTTATGACCCAATCCCAGAAGCCACACTCCATCATTTATGAGACATGAGATGTTACTCAGTGTGGAAAGGGACTACACCAAGGCATAAATATGTAGTAGGAGACAAGACTTGTTGAGAGCCATACTGGGGCCTGGCCACCAGATTACTCTGGACTACATGCTCTTCCAGGAAAGCAAGTGTCCACTGAGACCAGAGGACAAGGAAATTACTTACACTACCTGATGAATGATGACCTACTGCAATTCTACATATCAGCTCTCCATATGACCAAAACTTAATGTTTTCTTAAATATTTTTGTAAAGCAGCTATTAAAATTTCTCAACTGAGGTTTAAACAAACAAGCAAAAATCAGCATAATAAGGAAGCATGAAATACAGAAAAACATTCTCCCCTAGTATCAAGAACTAATATTATGTGTGAGGTTTGAGGTAATTGGTACTCAGAAGGAGCCATATATGCTGGCTGAATTGTTCTGAAAATCTCTCTATCCTGCTGACCAATTCACAGAGAGATGCTGATAACACAGTCATAGGAGGTCACAAAATTTCACTTGCTAGGTAGAGAAAACAAGTTCCATGATGGAGGCAGAGGGACAGAGAGATGTAGGAATTTTGTAAAAGGGCAGAGAGGTAATTTGGACGATAAGGTGGATGTAACTCACCCAGAGATCCCTGAAGCTACTCAACACCAAACCAAGCAATAAGAACAACCTCATCACACAAGGCAAAGGATTTAGACCATTTGAGACCAATTCACCATTGAGTGCCTCTGTGGGAAACTTTATTTAATCCCAAGGACGGGCATTTCTTACTGTCTTGGGGAAGTGTATATTCTCAAAGCTCCCAGCCCAAAATGAAACATGCTTCAAAGTAGGTCAGAGCTGAATGACAGCTCTCAGGAGCTTTGCAGTGGACCATGCATGCAATAAAATAAAATAAAATAAAATAAAATAAAAACAAAGCCACTTACAGAAGTCTCAATTTTCAGAATGTAGAATAGATTCTCTTGCAGAAATGAAGTACAAAGTAGCTCTTTGCATGTACTGAATTATTGAATTAAGAATTTTGGCCATGCATTTTGTCCTCGAGCTTGATTTTCCTTCAGCACCCATGTATTTTTGAGAATTTGTGTTTATAATACTAACCCAGACACTGTTATTAACAAGTATTATTTTATAGATATTTTGTCACAATAATCTCCCTAATGATTAATCTGAACATGCTCATTATTCCAATTGTTCCCCATTGCCTGAAGTAACAGTTTTCAACCACAGGCTAATTTGGGGCATCTGCACACTTGATATTAAAAACAGTTCAGGCTATAAACCATGGAGAGATAGATAGATGTGCTTTCTAGAATGATAAGAAAAGGGCCATACTTAATTTTGAGTAAGCTTAGGTAAATGATGCAAGTGTAGTTTTTACCCCTTAAGGGTATTGCACTGAAATAGAGATTGGGAGTCTTCGGCATCCAGTATAAAGTGGTTCTTCCTATGTAACTTCCACAGTTTGGATCCAACTTACCCATTTTGAACAATGTCTACTCAAGCTCCTTTCCCTGGTTGCTTCTGTATATGCCCCATGCTTCCATAATTTTAGGCCTTTACTCATATTTTACTTCAGCTGTTTTGATTAACTATGTCTAATCCTAGATGGTTTTTAAAAGCTTAGATGCTACTTTCTTCATGAAAGTCAAGTCCAGTGAGCTAACTTCTCTCTTCTCAGAACTCTTAAAAATATCTTTCCTTTGGCACATTATTTCATTTCATGATTTGTGATACAGGGAGTTTCGAAGAGTTTATTTAAAAAGGGACAACTATACGGTGACATAAAATGATCTGACTTTGGGTGATAGGCACACAACACAATCAATAGTTCAAATGCTATAGAGATGTTTACCTGAAACTTATGTATTCTTATTGATCAGTGTTACCCCCTTAAATTTAATTTCTGGATAAATAAAATAAAATAAGTAAAGAGTTTATTTAATTAAATATTTATTGAGCATCTATTATGTTCTTTGTATTGAAGTATAAAAAAAGAAAAATTAATCATGGACTCCAAGCAAGAGCTTATAGTTTCCTAGAAGTGACAGACATGCAGATTCCAGCTCAATGTAATGAATGCTATGATAAAAACACAGGTGGGGGGGTCTATGGAAGCACAGAAAACAGAGTAAGTCAATATTCATATGTTTAGTTTCACGAACACTAATAACTATTTCCAAAAACTGTTCTAAGTGCCATAAAATATTAATGTATTTCATCCATCTAACAGTCCTACAAAGTACATATTACTATTCTGCCAAGTTTACAGATGAAGAGGCATGCTCACACAGCTAGTAGGTAGCAGAGCCAGGATCTGACCCACTAGTCAGAACTTGCTCAGAACTTTATACTAGACTATGCTGACTCAACATACTTCTCATGATCAGAAAAGTTAAAGTTCATGGTTTTGATGACTCAGCTCTCAGTATACTGCATATAATAAGAATTCTGTGAATGCCTGTAAAGTAAAAGACTTGGTTTTTGAGGAACATATAGAGATTTGATAGGCAAAGAAAAGAAAGAAACAGAAACTCTGCAGGCCAGAAGAGAGTGGAAGGGAATATTCAAAGTGATAAAAAGCAAGGACCTACAACCAATATTTCTTTACCCAGCAAAGCTATTATTTAGAATTGAAGGTCATATCAAAAGCTTCCCAGACAAGAAAAAGCATAATAAGTTCATCATCACCAAACCAGTATTATATGAAATATTACGGGGTCTTCTCTAAGAAGACAAGTTTTAAAAAAAGATTTAAAAAATAAGCAATAAAATGGCAATAAGTACACACCTATCAACAATTGATTCTAAAAACAAATGATAAATGAGCAAGTAGAACAGAAACAGACTCATAGATACAGAGAACATTTTGATGGATGCCAGATGGCAGTAGGATTGAGAGGCTGGGTTGGAGGTTGGGGGGACGGGTGGAAATAATGAAGGGATTAAGAAGTACAAACTGGTGGTTACCAAGTGGTCATGGGGTCTTAGCCAGGTGGGTCAGTGGATAAAGGGTTGTCCGTGCACACCGAGGTTGCTGGTTCAACTTCTGGTCTGAGCGTGTACGAGAAGCAATCAATGAGCATGCAACTAAAAGGAACAACTAAGTAGAACAAGTTGATACTTCTCTCTCAGAATATTCATGAGGATGTAAAGTTCATCATGAGAAACGTGGTCAATAATGTCCTAATAACTATGTGGGATGTCAGACGAGAACAAGATTTATCAGGAAGATTACTTAGTAAGTTATATAATGTCTAATCATGGGGGTGCACACCTGAAACTAATACAGTATTATATGTCAACTGTAATTGAAAAATTGAAAAAGATTTAAAAATATAACTGTAAGGTTGGTGGATAATGGGGGATGGTCACATGGGGAACCCAGACCCACGAACTTTGGCTAGGACCGCCCACAACCAAGTGCACCAAAAGAGGCTTCACAGGAACCCTTTGGAAAAAAGCGATCGTCTGCCAGCCAGTGAGATTTCACCACATAATATTAGCCCGACTTCCCTGGAGGACCCCTTTAAATATCTCCCACATGGTTTAATCCTTGCGAGTTCCCTGGCCTCCATCTCCTCCATTTTTCTTTCTTCGGGGCCAGGGAATCTTGCCAGGCGGGATGTGCTGTACTCAATAAAGCCTTTTGTTATTCCACACTTGGTGGCTCTGGCCCCTTCCTTCCTTCTCGGCGGGGGAAAAATATCTTACAATAACAACTCATTTTTTAATGTATTTATATTTATATACTATTTATAAATTATTTAAGATGTATATTTATGTACTATATAAATATACATTTTATGCATCATATATAATATGATATCTCTTTAAATATATTTAAAATATATTTTGAAGTATTTGTTTTCAAAGATTTTTTACTGATGGGGTATTCATTTGAAAACTTTGGTAATCTCTACATAAAAATTATTTCAATGTCATTATAATGCCAACAAAATTCCTATTCCATTAGCATCTTTGTTAATTATAGAACACTGTTGTGTAAGAACTCATGATAGAAGCACCAGTGTCAGAGAGTTACTTATGTATACAGGTTTTATTTTTCCCCAGATGTGGTTTAACTGTATCAAGCACTATAACATTGCCAAAAATAAAAATAGAGAAAAGGAATGAAGAAAGGAAGAAGAGAAAGAAAGGATGGAAGGAAGGAAGGAAGGAAGGAAGGAAGGAAGGAAGGAAGGAAGAAAAAAAGGGAGAAGAGAGGGGGCAGAAAGAGGGAGGGAGAAAAGGAAGGAAGAAAATCTATTCGAATGGTATACGGACAAAAAGCAGAGATAAAAATGTCCCCAAAGATCCAGATTTTCATTTTCTGAACACTGTCCCATGGTGGAAGATCCTTTGAGGTCCAGGAGTCCTTCCTTTTGGATGGCCAGCCCCTACAAAGAACATGTGGCTCCTCTTGAACATGGCTCATCTTTACCTGCTTTAAATCAGTCAAGGAATAGGGCTGAATCCAGGGTGTCAGAAGGTAGGCTAGCTTCACTGTCCATTGAAATGAGGTCTTTCTGCGTACACACTTCTTCCGTCAGGATTCGTGAGCACTATACTTGATGGGCAGCCATTGGCCACACACATTATTGAGAGCACTGGTGTTGACTCATTTGTTAAAAGTCAAGCATAATTTATTTTTATTTTTTGATGAAAATAATAAAGGATAATAATAGAATAATAATAAGAGCCTATAAGTATAAGTTTCAATAATTTGTTCTTGTACTCTACTTTGGAGACTACCATTTTATATAATTTTCCACTTTATTTGGCATTTTAAAATCCTAGTCATTTTTATGTGTGTTTTCAAGTGACCTGAGGGGAGGAACTGAAGGAGGGGCAGAGAGAAACAGCTAAAATAGCTCAACACCTGAGCTTGCTCACACTGCTCGTCCTCAAGTACATGCTTCTGCACCAGTTGGTTCAATCTGGACAGAACCCTGGGAAATGAGCAGCCTATAGAATAATTTCTGTGTGTTGTGCTTCATGTTTCAAAGTAGCTATTTTCAACTAGTATCACAGAGTGCTGCTACTAGCAACGGTTAAATTACACAGGAATCTGACTTCACACTGTTTATTGAAGAAATGCCGGAGTATATTAAGTGTAGTTTTATTGTACTTATCTATTTCTCAAATACAACTACAGTGCTAAGTGCCTTTATTAGAATGAACAAGTCGGCATGGCATTTAAAATATATAAACCTTAACAATATATTTTATATTTTCAAATCTATGAAAACAAGATAAAGTAACAGCTCATTTTGATGTTTGGAAAAAGAAACAGAAACTAGAAATAAAGTAAAAAGTCTTGATGTAGAAAATGCATATACTCTTTATTGTAGATATTGGAAGATTGTAAGAATATGTTTATGTCATAAAATATATGCTTTGCAGTGTAATTTGAAGAAATAAGAAAATCTAATCTCCTTATTTGACAAAACCAGCACTTAATTTCCTTTGGGTTCTTCCTTTTCTGTTCTTAAGAATTACAAATCTCCAAGCCTTATCTGTTATACAGCTTCCCTAGTGCTTACTTCTCGGATTTACGTTCTATTCAAGTTCTGATTACATTAAATAATAATGTTAATTCTCAGTAGTTATTTAGTTAAAATTAGCTAAATTATTTGAAATCTCCCTATCATGATAAAATACAATTTAAAATACCTTTGTTACCTTTTCTGGCAAGGGAGTATCATTATTATAATCACCATCTCCTAAAGATAGCATTTATTACTTCTGTACAGAGAGCATTACCAGACGCATCTGTAAAGAATATACGCCATAAGGTTATAAAGGTGGCAGGCATGTTCATCTCTCCCCATCCCCATAGGATTACTGCTAAGACACGTGATGAGATTTGCTTCGCAATCAAGTGCACGCATCACTGAAAGACAAAAGCTTTCTAGGTATAGTCTGAAAATGTTTTTTAAACATGTGAAAGAGTGAAGTGTAGATTTTTCTGTTTTTCCTACTAAGGAGCATGCTATAGTAGAGCGTGTTTCGTAAGCATTATTTTAATACACAGATGTATATGTATGTGTGTGTGTGTGTATGTATGGATGCATATATTTCAGATATTGGTTTATTTAAAGGAAAAATAACAGTTTTCCAAAGCTCAGATTTCAAAGGACATAATTAAAATTTAAAAACACTTTGGGCTAATTTTAATATTTCAGGCTTTAAAAAAAAGTAAATGAGTTGGTAGTAGTTAGGAAGAGACTCATTTGGCTGCTCAGAAAGCCGAGTCTGGGTTCTGGGACCTCTCAAGTATAGCAGCAGCTGCGCTCATAGATGATCCTGCACCCATTCCAAGAAGTGCCTGGCTGCAAGTGGGAGCTTCCTGTTCCCCAACTACCTGCGCCAAGTGCAGGGAGAAGCATTGTCAAGACCCTGCAATTCTTCTCCGTGGGTTTGCCATGGATGCTGTGGTTATAGTTTTCAAAAAAAAAAAAAAAAGAATGAAACAGTTGGGAGAATTTTCTTTCCATAACTCTGCTGCATATTAGAACCTTATACTCATTCCAAACACTACAGAAAGCATGAGTTTTCCAATTTTTATTCTCCTCGAATTTGAAAAATAATTTTCTTAAGCCAAAACTTTTGCCTAGACTGAGAGAAAAATTGTATTTCCTGAAAATCTAATGAACATTTGGGAGCCATAAGAGAAGAGTTGTTTTATTCATTGCTAATGGACATATTTTGGAAGTAAATGGTATAAATTAAGAAAAGTGTAAAAATAATCCTACTATATGCCTATATTTTTGGAGAAGTAGTAGAATTAAAATCAGAGAAGAGAAAATTAAATCAAAGGGTAAGAGAGGAGGATAAGTTTAGGTGGAATTAAAAATGAGACATTACAGAAGAGATACCGACAAGCCACCCTGCCACAAAATGTGAAATTGTCATTAGTGTCAAATACACAATTAAAACACAGGTCTCCTTTTAGATACCCCAATGCTATTTACCTGATAGTAATTTTTCTCAAAGTGGGATTTTTAATTCAATACTAACCTTAAAAGTAAGTACATTCTTGATCATTTTAATGACCATACTTGTTTTTAGAGCTAGTTGATGCTAAGTAGTTCAACTTTAATTATCTTGGACTTAAAGAGATAAGACTTTAATACCTCCCATGTGATGGCCAAGTGAGGTGAGGAGGCACTGTGCAAAGAAAAATATCACAGAAGTTTGAATACTAGCAATGGTGGGCTCATTGCTTGACTACTTGGCACATGTTAGTAGAGAAATGCCAGTATTCACCTGCACCAAATTCCCAGGGCTGGAAGGAACTTCGTTTAGGCAAACTATTTTAACATTAGATTAACTGGGTACTTTAAGTTTCATTGGCTTAACGGATTTGATTAATTTGTAATTTTTTTTATAATTGTAGGAAACTTTTCAGCATTTAGGGGTCTGAGAGGTTCTTTTGAAGAGAAGATATTTATTTCTCAAGTTGTTACGTTTAACAACCTTGGTCTTTTGTCATGCAAAGACAACCATTCTATCATGCCCACCCCCCTACTCTCACTTGTGATCTGAATTACAAGATTGCACGCTGCAGGTGTGTGCGTGCGCACGCGCGTGCGTGTGTTTATATAACAGCAGCAAATACAGAGAACCGAATCAAAGATCACAGGACCCACCAGGTCCTCAGGTGCTTAATTCACAACTAAGGACCATTGTACACTGGGAGACAACCTGATTTAGAGATAGCCAGACAACCACTTTCATGTTTTAGATTTGGGTCTGAGCCCAAAATTTCCAAGTGGTAATTATTTCTTCTCATTCCTGGTCTCACTTGAACATATATTTTAAAATATACCTAATTTATAAAAGTCAGTCGCAAGGACTCAGAAAGGATTCAAGTTCATTCACTCTGCTTTGTCACTTGGGAGCTGAGCTAGGATTTGGATACAGGATCGCTGACTGCCATCCAGAGCCTGTATCTTTTGACCTCCTTCTTTCACAGCCTCAAAGGGGCTTAGTAATTCAAAAGTGATGACATAAAGACAGTCCCTAGAATGGCTATTACATCACTGGAGTAAGTGTGTCACTGAGCTGTAAGAGACAAATGAAGTTCTAGTTCTGTGAAGCTCTACTAGGCAGCTTTAAAGAGTTTCCTTCTCCCCAACCTCTACATCCATTTAATAAATCCTTATCTCCAGCAGGAACCTGACCATGTCTCTAGTCCTTAAAACTGGTGAGAGCTGCATCAGTTATCCATTGCTGCATAACAGACCACTCTAAAACTTAGTGGCTCGAAACAGCAATGATTTAGTGTCAAGATTCTATGAATTGACTGAACAGTTATTCTGCTCCGTGTAGCGTTGGCGGGGATCACTCATGTGGCTGAATTCAGCTGGTAACCAGGCTAGGGAACCGCAGCTCTTCACGGGGCCTTTCTCTTTAGCAGCATAGTCTAGTCTAGACTTCTTTAAAGCTTGATAGCTGGATTTCAAAATAGAACATCCCTAAAGGGCAAGTGCTATCAAGCTTCTGCTTTTCACACTTCCTAGTGGCCAAAGCAATTCGCACTGCTAAACCCATGGTCAGTATGGGGATTATACAAGGGCATGAATACAGGGAGGTGTGATTAATTGAGGGCCATCAATGTAACCCAGTTTTTAATTTTTTCAACCTATTTTCAATAAGGGCCTGGCATAAGATTAACATTTGTTAGCTATGAAGACTTAAAGAAGGTTATTAACTAACAAAGAAGGGAAGATATACATACACAAATCTATAATGTGATCTTGCCTGGTGTAAAATAAGAAAGATATACATTGGTCTCAGATCTTAGAACTCCTAAAATCCTTGTAAATTCTTAAGTAATAAGAGCACTAATGCCATCTCTTGTTCTAATATAGTCTAATGTAGTCTTTGAGTCATCCCTGACCTTATAAATTTTTAAGCGATAAAGTACTAGGAGTAACTTTTCTTTAATTGAGGCTGTCCTGGGTGGGCTCCTGGATGGCTCCTGGATGGGGTGGTCACCAGAAAAAGCAAGCCACAGTCAGAAGCTTGGAATGTTCAGCCCCATCCCCAGTTGTCTTGAGAAGGATGAAGGGCTGAAACTGGAGTTACTGAATCAAATGTGCCTCCACAATAAAGCCTCCATAAAAATACCAAAAGTATGGGGTTTGGAGAGCTTCTAGGTTAGCAAACGCATGGGGTCATGCACCCCAACTCTGTAAGAACAGAAACTGCTGTGATCAGGGACTTCCCAGATCTGGTCCTACGTATCTCTGCATCTGATTTGTCATCTCTGTCTTTTATCATATCCTTTATTATATAATAAACTAGTACATATAACCAGTGGTCCCCAACCCCGGGCTGCGGACCAGTACCGTTCCGCAGAGAAAGAGTAAATAACTTACATTATTTCCGTTTTATTTATATTTAAGTATGAACAATGTTTTTGTTTTTTTTTTAATTTTTCTGAAGCTGGAAACGGGGAGAGACAGTCAGACAGACTCCCGACCGGGATCCACCCGGCACGCCCACCAGGGGCGACGCTCTGCCCACCAGGGGGCGATGCTCTGCCCCTCCGGGGTGTCGCTCTGCCAGGACCAGAGCCACTCTAGCGCCTGGGGCAGAGGCCAAGGAGCCATCCCCAGTGCCCGGGGCCATCCTTGCTCCAATGGAGCCTTGGCTGCGGGAGGGGAAGAGAGAGACAGAGAGGAAGGAGGGGGTGGGGGTGGAGAAGCAAATGGGCGCTTCTCCTATGTGCCCTGGCCGGGAATCGAACCCGGGTGCCCCACATGCCAGGCCGATGTTCTACCGCTGAGCCAACCGGCCAGGGCCTAATGTTTTATTTTTTAAAAATGACCAGATTCCCTCTGTTACATCCGTCTAAGACTCACTCTTGATGCTTATCTCGGTCACATGATATATTTATCCGTCCCACCCTAAAGGCTGGTCCGTGAAAATATTTTCTGACATTAAACTGATCCGTGGCCCAAAAAAGGTTGAGGACGACTGGCTATAACTAGGTGTTTCCCTTAATTTTGTAAGCTATTCTAGCCAAATTCATTGAATCCAAAGGGAAGGAGGTCTCAGGAACCCCTTATTTGTAGCCAAGTCAGACAGAAGTTGTGGGCAAGCTGGGGACCTATCACTTGTGATTGCCATCTGAAATGGGGGTGGGCATCTTGTGGTACTTAGCCCTTTACCTGTGGAATCTGACACCATCTCCAGGTAGACAGTGTCAAAATTGAGTTAAATTGCAGGAACCCCCAGTTGGTGTCATGAGTTGTATGGAAAAACATTTGGTGACCAGAAGGGTCAGAGGTAAAATATTGTGAGTGTGAAAGCAGTGTGCAAGTAATGGCCACACAGGTAGAAGAAAGTTTTTCTAATACACCTGGTTAAGGATAGAAATGAGAATTTGGAATGGGCTGCAGAGTAGTTCTACGTGTATCTCTCCCATCAACTTTCAAAACAAATCTCAGCTCATGGAAACTGACACATGAAATGAATCTGATGATGGACAGAAAAATGGTGCAAATATGCAATATTCAACTGTATTAGAAAAATTAATGTCAATGTGGATCAGCAATTTTACAAAAGCAGCCAGGTCTTAATTAAGTTACTTAAAGACCTGAATATATTTGTTATTCATTTAACCTTTAAAAGTGAAACAATGGTTCCTTATCTAATTTTCTACAACAAAAAAAATTCTTCCGTGTACTTATTACATAAATCCCTTATTCAAAGACCTCAGTTACATAATTCTGAAGCTCAGAAGTCTCACATCTGATGCCAAGAGAAATAAAGCATAATCATTGGAAGAAAGAAAATATTCAGGTGGGTTTCATACGGGTCAGAGTTAAATTAGAATTTGGGAAAGCATGTACAATTCAGCATGATATAGAAGAAAAAAATCACAACTGTGGAAAAGAACATGAATATAACTTTGGTTGAATTATCCTGAGGGAATCAACTAAAGCCCTGTGTTATATAGGGGATTTGGGGTCATTTCGATAGCTTGACAATATAATTCCTTTTTCTTTATGTATAATCAGAATGCTTGATTACCTATTTATTAACTGAGCTTGTGATTAAAATGATCGCAGTGACTGGCCTATATTGTAAATACTCCTTATTCAGGTCTCTTGATTGAATCAGGTGGCCTTTTTACTCATATCACCAATATGCTATGTGACCTGTGTAAATGGTTGGTCCAAACTTCTCAGGATGGCTTTATTCTTTCTATTCAATAGTGCTTTCCCCACACAAATTAAGCATAGGTAAGGCAATAACTTCTCTTACTGAGATTAATTCTGATGACAATTTAGGCACCATTTTACTGCAAAATGTAGATGACTTCCAAACCTCCTTATGAATTAAAATAGTGAATACTTTTTGGTGTCATCACCAGGGTAGTTATAAATAGAAGTGAGACTGCGAGAGTACTTTTATTGTTTTATTTTAAATAAATGAGGCCATAACCCTAGAATTTTTCTGCCACAGATTACCTTGAATTTCATCATAAAATCTGCCTAGAACAAGATTTAAATGATACATGCATTAACGATACTGTAGTGAAAACTGACCAAATGCAGTTTACCCACAGAAACACATATGAAGAGGTGCTGAGCCTTCCTTCCCACCAGGGCCTAAATATTTTTCAAAGTTTTAAACACAAAATATATGCTCACAGGATAACTCCTTCCCAAATATTTGTGCAAAAATAAATAACAATAATTTATACAAGTGCAAGGCTAAATGTCTGGCTCTTTGCTCTTCTGGGAGATTTCCACTGTGTTAGTGCAAGTTTGGACGTGTGCGTATGTGTAAAAAGCCAGTGTTTTCTTAAAGGAGTTTAATTGACGCCAATAGGTCATCTCCTCTGATGAGCACACCGTATTGCCATTATTTCTCCCTGGAGTGGAGTTTATTCTGCATGCCTTTAGGCAGGTCAGGACATCACTTACATTTGAGGTTTTCAAAGTAAGCCAAGAACCTGACTTTTTTGAGTCCCAAATCTGCCTATGAACTTGGGTACCAGAGTTCCGCGGAAAGAAAAGGTGCCTGGGAGTTTGGGCGTGGATCACACTGGTCTGGTACATCCACAGAGGACAGTCTAATAAATGGGGTGGGGGAGTGGGAAAGGAGAGAGGGAGAGCAGAACCCTCCCCTTTCAGAAATTACACCTCAGCTTGATATTTGGGTATTCCACCTGTATTTATAAAAACCACCACTGCACTCCCTGCATCAACCACCCAACTGCCTCGACTCCCCGTAAAAGCAGCGACCAAGCCCTGAGAAAGGGAAAGGCTGAGAAGCCGGGGAAAGACAAATAAATAAATAAAAGAGAGTGCGGGGCGGAGGGAGGGAAAGAAGGGAGAGCGGGAGCGCCTGGGACGCCAGACGGCGGCAGGTTCAATTAGCTAAACAAAGAAATCATGGCGGATTGTTTACACTTGGCAGCGCCCGGGCTGCGCCGACCGCCGGCCCCGAGCCGCCGCCGCCACCCCCGAGGAGTCCGCCGAGCTGCCCCCGCGCCCTGGCCGGGTAAGTGACGCCGGCGCGGGCCCGGGCGCGGCTGCTGCGCGCACCGCCCCCACCGGCACCCCGCCCCGCCGGCCCCCGGCGTCCCCCCCAGCCCCCGCCACTCCCCCTCGTCAATCGCCCTAGCCCCCTCCTCCTGGCCCCGGCGCAGCTGGGCTCCGTTCGGATATCGGTGACGCTATGGTTCTGTTTCTCTGCTACTGCTGCAACTGCTGCTAAATGCGGCCGCTGCCGCAGCCACGGGAGGGGTGAGGAGAGCTGGGTGAGGGCAGCAGAGTAGCCTGGAGAGTAGGACCCCCTCCACGTGTTGGTCGCCTCTTGGGGTCGAGCCCTCTCCCGCTGGGCCAGCCCAGCTGGTGGCCTTCGGTGTGCTTGCCTCGCGCCACTGCCTCCGGGACCTAGGCGTGCGCGCTGCAGCCTAGGAGGTGGGCCCCCGCAGTGACCCGGCGGGAAGTACTAGTGCGGAGGGCAGGGATGGCTACCGAAAGGCAGGGCCCTACGAAGGGTCACCGCCTTCCATCCTCAGGCCCAAGCGGCCTCTGGCTTTTTCTCTCCGCCCTCCATCCCCATGACCTTTCTCACCCTCCTCTCAGTGCGTCTCTGAGTCAGGCCTTAAGGTCTAGAACCTGCACAAGAGGTCATCTCCAAAGGCTGACCTTGCCAAAGCCACCATGTCTGTAAAAGCTTTTTCTAAAGGCTGACTCTTTCATTTTTTTTTGGCCCCGGGGTTCACTGTTTTCCTTAGGATGGAACTGTCTTGTTCCTACAGAGGTTTTTAGACCAGTGTCCTCGTGCCGAGGTTGGCGCAGTGCTATTAGGAGGTTGGCTAATGATGGGGAAGGAAAACAAAGGCAACAGATGGGGGGAAAACAGAGGGCAGTGTCATCAACAACAGAGAGGGCTTGCTATTTTCCCAGGAAAGATGGTTTCCTTTGCAGGAATCCTTCAAGACGCATCCGCATGAATGACATATTTCCTTTGTAGAGAGAAAAACCAATCCTTAAGGCCTTCAAGTTAATCTCATTTTTCTTCTCAAGAAAACCTTTTTTTTTTTTTTTAATTTAAATGTTTAGTGCATTTTGTAGTTTGGTTTTTTTTGTGCTTCCCCTTTTGAGAACCTTAGTTAACATATCTCTGTCCTACTTGTGGGGAAATCACAGCCAAGGACGGTGTATAAGAGCAGTACTGGAGTTGGTGACATCTGCCTTGGCACAGGCTTGAGTGGGGACCAGGGCAACAGAGCCAAGCCCAGTTACTTCTTTTGCATATATCTTTTTGAGGCTTTGACATCACGGGACTGACAGGTTGCTAATGGACATTGCAATTTGTAGTTCAGTGAATTGTTTATCACCTTAGAAAATGCTGCTGTTAAACAAAACAAAGAAACAAAAAACTTGTATTATTATAGCAATATTTATATACTTTCTATACAAATTTGATTCAAGTGAATTTTTGATTCATAATTTTATTATATCCCCTCAAAGCCACATCTGGAACAATGTACGCTCCTACTTTATCTTTCCTTCCCCTTGAAAGTAGCAAACATTGGCAAATTAAATCTCACTTATTACATTCAACCAAATTATAATTATTTTTTTGCTTGTTAATCATTAAAGCAACTTTATATCCAACCCACTACATCTTTAATAAAGGAAAACTTATTGTACAATTATAATTTGCAGGCAGATTTCTACACCTTACCATCTCACTACTCACTTCTTTTTGACCTATTGACATGTCAAAAACTAAGATTTACTCACAGAGCGGGATAAGAATGGAAATGGCTAGGAAGCCTTAGCTAACAAGAATCCAGAATTTACTGGAGTCGGAAGCTCCCACCAAAGATTGTACATGTCTATATTTACCATTGTGTGGATGTTAGAAAAACAGTGTTAGTGCTTCCATAAAGAGCTTCAACCCAGACACTTAACTCACCAGTTAGCTTCAGATTACATTATTCAGTAACCCCAAGCACGTTCTCATAAATGGATTTTATGTTGACTCCGTGCCCATACTAGGTCAGAGATCATAATCATGGAAAGAAGCGAATTGGCCTCCAAAGTGACTTTAACAGAAGCAGAAAGATCAGTCTTTGGGTTATAGATCTTGCTGACCCATTAAGGGT
This sequence comes from Saccopteryx bilineata, assembly GCF_036850765.1. Lineage (NCBI taxonomy): Eukaryota > Metazoa > Chordata > Mammalia > Chiroptera > Emballonuridae > Saccopteryx > Saccopteryx bilineata. Next base: position 114,568,090 of record NC_089492.1, read on the forward strand.
CAGTAAATTAGTAGACTGCACTTGAGTTGACACTTCTGATCCCAACTTAATGGGTTGATTAACTGATGGCTGCTATCTTCATTATGGGCTATTAGCACATTGTTAAACCTGAACTTAGAGTAAGAAATTGTTTTTATGTTTACTCTTTAGTTCCCAAGGTTAATCAATATTTATCATGGCCTTAAATTTTTTTTTAACTAAGAGGTTAGTTAAATAAACTCACTGGTAGAAAAAAGAAGATTCAATAATATGCCTATATATAACTTTGGGATGTAAAATATTTTCTGGTTGAATTCACAGTATACACAGAAATATCCCATTAGAATCACCATCTTCAAATGGAAAAATACAAATAACATTAAGGATTTAAAATTGACATCTTTCTCTTTAGTAGCTAACACCCTCTTATTTTCTGAGTGTATTTTAATGACCATCAGAATTAATGTATGATACTTAGATTTGAAATATTTGTCACTTGCCAGCTAGGAATAGGTTCTTGTTGTCAATGCCTAAGCCTAGACTTTGCCTACCAGAAGTGTGAATCTTATGCCCCAATGAGGCACGCATTAGTGATCAGCACATGTTAGAAATCAAACTCTAGAATGTATAGTATATATTATTAAATCCTGGCATGTTCCTTCTTTCCTGGACTTCCTAAAATTTCTGGAACATTTCAAGGTAGTTGGAATCTTGGTGGAATGGAGATCATCAGAGGTTACTCTTTAATTTCACCATTGATACTCAATAGGTCAGCAATGCCAGGAAACTGCCTAAGAAGTTTGCCAAATTTATATTCCCAGTCATAGGATAGACTAGGAGTCATGTAGATTGTTTGCTTCGTATGGAGCTGCATTAAAAACTCATCTAGGTTGCAAGAGGAGCAGTAATTTCTGGTAGAGATTTTTGAATTAATTAATTGATAAACATCTGTTAAGATGAAAGCAGAGACAAAACAAATCTAAGGATTATTCTACCAAATATACAGGAGAATGAGGATATTTTTATATCTCTAAAATCAAGGATAAGAAGGGTGTCAAGGAAGTCCGATAGTTTCCAAAGCAAAGGATTGGTCCCCAGAAGCCCAAGAGGCCACCGAATTTGCCAAAGAGGAGATCATTGATGAATTTAGGATGGGCAGGGTTGATTGAGGGGTGAGGATCAAAGGCAAGGTTGTGGGAGAACAAAGAGAAAGAGATGGTGAAAAAGCCATAGGAGATACTTTAAATGAAGAATGTCTCGGGATTACATTCTGGAAGGGTGCTGTGGTTGACAAATCCGCAGTTCACAAGCCAAAGTCTCAGAGAAAATAGGCTCGTCTTACTAGAAACAGAATTAAAACAGCATTAAGTACATTAAAAACTCCATAGCAAATAAAAGCTGTGAAAGGCACCTGGCTTCAAAACTAGCCGCATTTGCCAGCATTAGAAAGAAGTCTGTACCAACAGGTAATCCTCTTGAATCATCTTCTTTAGTCATTTGGGAACAAATGGCTACAGGACTGTGATCAGCTGAGGCAGAGGGTCCCCAAGCTTTAGGGTACACAGATTATTTTTGGCTTTAAGGTGTTTGAGCCATTCTTACTTGAAATTCAATGTCTTTTATACTTGCTTTCTCCCTCATCTCATTTTCTTAAGCCCTGACAAATGCTTTTCTAACCACATAGCCTTTCTACAAATTATCTTGGTATTTAGGGGAAGTTTTTTCCTTTTTTTTTTTTTTTTTTTTTTTGAGGAGATGTGCATCTGGTGTCGTATCTGCACATTAGAAGATGTGCTGTGAGCAGAGGCCTCTCTGAAACAGTAGACTACACAGCCCAGCAGAGAGAGCAACATTTATTGTCCCGACCTGCCATTTGCATGACTGAACTGAATCTATAATATATAAAGAGATTGCTGGCTTTACACTTGCAATGTATACATATAATGTGAGTTATATAAATGTGTTTGGCAGGAGCTTATTTTATTATGAATGGTATGCTGTGAACAAAAGAGAAGTAAAAGCGAAACATTTGGCTTTGACAATCTGCAGATAGATAAGGGTTTATTTTGCATAGGAATTTGATTTAATTAATGTGCTTTTGAGGTGTGCTGTGTGTTTGGAGCAGTAGTGGGGGGGCTGCCGTGGATCAGAGGCTGTGGAGAACAGAGTAGGGCAGCAGATATGGTCCTCCCCTGTCTTCGCTGCCACTCACCTCAGGGGAAGCAGCGATAGAACCCAGGCCACAAAGCAAGGCTCTCCCAAACCTGCGGAACTTGCTTTCAGGGAAGGCAGGGTTTTAAAGCAGCACCAGCTCTTAGCATCACTGGGCTTCCAGGTGCATTTATCAGAGAGTTCTATGCAAGGTAGTAGGAGATTTAGTAGAAATAGACTCTTGTTGGGATAAGAAGATGACCAGACTTTTCTGAGAGGCCAAGACCCCAGTCTTGGTCAAAATTGGGCTCCCTTACTAGCAGTGCACATTAGAACTGGGCAGGCAGACCATGAATCAGAAAGACAGGTCGGCATGTGATGGAGGTTAGTTGGAGGTGTGGGTATTACCCCAGAACTCTTTGGTTAGGAGCCGCAGACTTAACCCTCTTGCCAAATCCCACTCACTTGCAGGTCTGAGTTTTCTTTTCTTTTCTTTTTTTTAAATTTTATTTATTCATTTTAGAGAGGAGAGAGAAAGGGAGAGAGAGAGAGAGAAGGTGGGGAGGAGCTGGAAGCATCAACTCCCATATGTGCCTTGACCAGGCAAGCCCAGGTTTTCGAACCAGTGACCTCAGCATTTCCAGGTCGACGCTTTATCCACTGCGCCACCACAGGTCAGGCCAAAGTTTTCAATATTCTATTGTGTCCCTGTTACGAGTTTTTTGGGGGAGAGTGAAGGATTGGACACCCAGTCCTCCCCCTTTAAAAGGCAAAGATTGGAGGGACACAGGAGGAAAAGGCAGAGGCTGATAAAAATGGGGAAACCCAATGAAACATCAGGATCAAAATAGAGTAAAACATTCAGAATACAATATGCTAAAGGTGTCATTTGAAAGCAAAAACCACACGCTCCAACAAAACTATGTGTCCAGGATTTTATAATTCCAACAATGCACTAGAATTCACTTTAACTTGCTCTGAATTAATGTGTCAGAATTCTTGTATCAAGTCCTTGTATGTGTTGCCACAGCTCGATGAAATTTTTAAGTCCAAACATTACACTTATACAACGCATTTGTCACAGAGCCTTCCTTTCCAAATGAAAGCTTCTAAATATAGCCCAGGTGAAACTGAGCACCGGAAAAAGACAGTGAGTTTGACAACAGCATTTTATTATCCATTGCCATAGTTTCCTCTGTACCAGCACATTTTGGAAATTATATCTTCTTGAAGGCATCACTTATAAATTAACAGAACAGATTAAACAACAGTAACTAGCTGGCTGAAACAGAACACAATACAACAAATACCAAACATCTAAACATCTTTCCTGTCTTATAATTAGTTGAAGAATGATCACACACACACACACACACACACACACACACACACACACATACACACAGCTCTGTGAATCTCTAAGAATATCACATGATCAAGAACACAAACAGAACTCAACATATTGAAACTAAATGTCAACATCTCCTGAAACATCAGTGCCTTGTGTTTTATTTCACTTTTTATAATTACCTCAAATTTTGAGTAGTCTTTAAGAATAATGTATATGTTTTCTATTGCTGCTTTTAAAATTACTGCAAACTTCATGGTTTAAGACAACACGATTTGCTGTCTTACAGCTCTGTAGATCAGACCTCTGATAAATTTCACTGGACTAAAATCAAAGGGTAGTAGCAGGGTTGCATTCCTTTGTAAGGGCTCTCTGTGAGGGAAAATACATTTTCTTGCCTTTTCCAACTTCTAGTGGCCACTCACATTCCTTTGCTTATGGCCTCCTTCCTGCATCTTTTTTTTTTTTTGTATTTTTCTGAAGCTGGAAACGGGGAGAGACAGTCAGACTCCCACATGCGCCCGACCGGGATCCACCCGGCATGCCCACCAGGGGGTGATGCTCTGCCCATCCGGGGCATCGTTATGTTGCGACCAGAGCCACTCTAGCGCCTGAGGCAGAGGCCACAGAGCCATCCCCAGCGCCCGGGCCACCTTTGCTCCAATGGAGCCTTGGCTGCAGGAGGGGAAGAGAGAGACAGAGAGGAAGGAGAGGGGGAGGGTTGGAGAAGCAGATGGGCGCTTCTCCTGTGTGCCCTGGCTGGGAATTGAACCCGGGACTTCTGCACGCCAGGCCAATGCTCTACCACTGAGCCACCTGGGCAGGGCCCTTCCTGCATCTTGGTGTTGCATCTTTCTGACTACTGTTTCATAGTCCATCTTCCTCTAACCACAGCTGGGAACAGTCTCTGAGTTTAAGGATCCTTGTGACATGACTGGGCACACCTGACTAGTCTCACCATCTCATGGTCTTTAACCTTTAGGACATTTGTAAAGTACTGTACCTTTTCCATAGAAGGTATCACATTCACAGATTCTTAGGATTAGGATGTGGACATCTTTGGGGAGGCATTAGTCTGCTTAATTTTTAATTCTCCTTTCCTCCAAACCTTTGATTTAGTTTCCTCTAGGACCAGGATGCTAGTGCCACCCACAGGTTTATGTGGGGGAAAGGAGATAAAGAATAAAAGAAAGATAAGAAATAGTGTATTATCAAGCAAATGGTCTCTGGGATACTTAAATTTAATCACATTAGGTTACTCTGAGGGATAGTATAGAACTAAAAGCTGTTCTAATGGAGGGGTGAGGAAAATGCAGCATTTCTCCTCTAAGTCCCTGTCCTTATTGGTCCTTACCCTGCTTTGAAGGCACTCTGGCTTGGCCATGCACTTTCCCTCCACCAGGTGCAGACCTCAAGTGGACATCACAGGTGTTCACAGCAAGCAGGCTTCAGTGTGAAGAAGTGGGTGCCAGCAGTTTAGGTGTGGGGCACCAATGGGCACCTCTCAGATTGATTTCATCACCAAGTCCTACCTTTCCTTCTTCCTCCATAATTTCTCTGACGAGTCCTCCCTCTTTCTTTTGCTACAATTCACATCAGCTTCTCTATGTCACTCTACTAAGCTTTTCTTTCCCTCTCATGTTCTGTTTAATTCCAATTTGTGCTACATCTGGCTTCAAAGTCTGTCTTCCTGAAAACATCACTTTTATTGTGTTACTTAACACAAATAGGTAAGTGAGCAAACAAAAGTCTTCATCAATTTCCCATTCCCTATGGGAAAATTTAAAAATAAAAATCCTCAGTGTGGTTTCAGGTACATCTATTACGACCCCATACTGCCTTATCTTTGTCAATTCTTGTATCAGCTTATGTTTATCAATTTCACCCTGTCCCTGGAGAGCAAGAGAACGAATCCAATTTACCTACCCCCCCCCCATAGTTCTTAATCCTTTGGATCTAAGCCTGGATGATATGGAACATTTCACCCGACACAGGTCATATACTCTTGTCTCATTAATTTCTTTACCTGTCTCATTACTATTTTTAAGCCTATCTTACACTTTCTTTATGCTCTTGGTCATAGACTTTCTTTTTCTGGGCTAATGATCTAATCCCTGCTCATCCTTCAAGGTTCAGGTGAAACCTTTCCCTTCTCTATTTAGCCTTCCATTAGCCCATCCCAGCTGGAGGTGAGAGATCTCTCTTTTCTGAGCTCTTTCAAGATACTCTTTTAGCTTTTATTATTTTTTGTTCGTAATTTTAGCTGTCTTTTCATAGAAGGCAAGTTTAATCTTCTCAGACAGGTTCTAAGGACTTTGAAGATAATAGGACCTCATATAGTTTTGCCTCTCAAACCCAGGAATGTTTTGGTTAGAGCATGTGCTCTTTAGCTATTTGTTGATATATTTGTTAAACACAAATAATCTCTTTTTGGAAAAGTATAGAGCAGCATATTTAGGCTGAAGTAAAGACTGATAAAGGAAAAAAAATTAATATTTCAGTGACATGTGCTACAGGGCAATTTATTACTTGAGTTGATGTTAAAAAAAATCTTTTTCTTTTAAAAAAATTTTTAATTGAATTTATTGGGATGACATTGGTTAATAAAATTATATAGGTTTCAGGTGTACAATTTTATAATCCATTGTCTGTATATTGTATTGTGTTCACCACCCAAGTAAAGTCTCCTTCCATCACCATTTATCCCCCTGTACCCTCCTCTACCTTCCCCACCCCCTTTTCCCTCTTGTAATCCCCATACTACTTCAAGCGAGCAAGGTTTTAAAAATAGTTAAAGATACCAACAGGTTTGAAACTCAGATATCTTAAAAGTATAGACTAGAAGTTTGGATATCTCCCTTTATTCTTAGCCTGGTTCAAAGAGCTGTGGTGAGAATTACAAAGGATCCCTTCCTTTGTGAAAACTGATGAAGGACAGTTAAAAATTGTTTGGGATTTTTCATTTAAAATTTTCACATTTAAGAACTCATTTGTAAAGAACCTAGGATATGACTACATTTGCAAGGAAAACATAGCCAGTGGCTTCTAGATGCTGGGTCTTCTTTTTTCCACTGGAAAAAAAAAATGCCCATTTTCATTTTGATCTTGTGAGTGAAGGAGGTGACTGTAAAAAGTTAGGAAGCTTAGCGGATGATCCTTATGGTATCAGCATAGTTTTTCTTCTGTGCACAATGATACACACCAAGGCCTCTGTTTTCTGTTGCCTTGTTACAAATGCAGACTCTCTGGCCCTGGCCTATTGGCTCAGTGGTAGAGCATCAGCCTGGTGTGTGGATCCTGGCTTTGATTCCTGGTCAGGGCACACAGGAGAAATGAACATCTGTTTCTCCACCCCGCATCCCCCTCTCTTCCCCTCCTGCAGCCATGGCTCCATTGGTTTGAGTATATTGACCCAGGTGCTGAGGATGGCTCTGTGGAGCCTCTGCCTCAGGCACTAAAAATAGCTTAGTTGCTGAGCATGGACCCAGATGGGCAGAGCATCAGCCCCAGATGGGGGTTGCCAGGTAGATCCTGGCCAGGGCACATGATGGAGTCTGTCTTACTATCTCCCCTCCTCTTACTTGGAAAAGAACAACAACAAAAAAAAAAGAAATGCAGACTCTTAGGCTATACTCCTGACCTCTTGGTTCAGAATCTGCTTTTAAGCAACTTCCCCAGGTGATAGGGCTTCACATTCCTTTGTGAAGCCCTCACCCTAACCATTGCTTAATTGTCATCTCAGAGAGTCTAGAGTTTCATTTACCTCCATAGCTTCCACATCTAGACCAGGGGTCGGGAACCTTTTTGGCTGAGAGAGCCATGAACGCCACATATTTTAAAATGTAATTTCATGAAAGCCATACAACAACCCATGTACATAACTCATCATCCAATAAAAATTTGGTGTTGTCCTGGATGACAGCCGTGATTGGCTCCAGCCACCCGCAACCATGAACATGAGTCGTAGGAAATGAATGGATTGTAATACATGAGAATGTTTTATATTTTTAACATTATTATTATTTTTTTTTACTTTTCCGAAGCTGGAAACGGGGAGGCAGTGAGACAGACTCCCGCATACGCCCGACCGAGATCCACCCAGCATGCCCACCAGGGGGTGATGCTCTGCCCATCCGGGGCGTTGCTCTGTTGTGACCAGAGCCACTCTACCGCCTGGGGCAGAGGCCAAGGAGCCATTCCCAGCGCCCGGGCCATCTTTTTTGCTCCAATGGAGCCTCGGCTGCGGGAGGAGAAGAGAGAGACAGAGAGGAAGGAGGGGGTGGTTGAGAAGGAGATGGGCACTTCTCCTGTGTGCTCTGGCCGGGAATCGAACCTGGGACTCCTACACGCCAGGCCGACGCTCTACCACTGAGCCAACCGGCCAGGGCCAATATTATTTTTTTTTATTAAAGATTTGTCTGCGAGCCAGATGCAGCCATCAAAAGAGCCACATCTGGCTTGCAAGCCATAGGTTTCAGAACTCTGATCTAGACCAATACCTGGAACTTGGAAGATAACTATTGATTGAATTTTAGATTCCTTTTATCTATAAACTATGTTAGACTGTTATTCCTTTTATCTATAAACTATGCTTTTGAACAATTTATTTTTTGAATAAATGATCTTGATTATATTTTGGATATTCTGTTCAACATTTCACCTATGTGAGCCTTTATTGACTACCTGTTTTATGCTAGGTACTAAAACTACAAAGGTACAAGAGATATTTTCTAGGAGTTGTAATGCTGGAGGCCGAGGCCAGGCAGGTCCACATTGGATTCGGGAAGATGGTAGAGAAACTGCAGAGCTGAAAAGTGTTGGGCCATTCTGTTGAATCAAGTCTCACAACGGCGGACAAGCACACAGGCAGAGGAAACTGCTTCTCAGGCAAAGAAACACCAAGCTGGCCCCTCACAGTTGTGGGCAGACAATCCGACATCCACAATCCCCCTCAGCGCAAGCACCCATGGTCTTACATGGGCCATACACGTGGTGCTGCCATGTGCTTACGTGCCAATCAGTCAAAGTGCTTACATCCAGTAAACCCACGAGCAAGCCTAACACAGCTGCCCTACAGAAGCTCACTATCTAGTTGGGGGAAAGCGAGGGACAATTAATGATATGGTAATACTGTTGGGTAAGAGCTTCAATGGAAATATGGTGGCATAAGAGCCTACGATGTTTGCTGTGGGAGCATGGAGAAAAATCATTGGGTCTGGGTGGTTGGGGTGGTCTGGGATGGTCTTTTGGTAGCTTTGAGTATTTTAGGGTAAGTGAAAGCCAAGTTGACTTCAGGCAGTAACTAGGAGTCAGCCAGGTGATGGATGTGTGGAGATGCAAGCAGCACTGTTTAAAGGGCATGATGAGAGAGAGCAGCTTAGGCAAGTAGAAGGCAAACTACCTTTAGGAATGGCTGCTCTTGATAACCTTTGGGAATGGCTGCTCTTGATAACCTTTGGGAATGGCTGCTCTTGATAATCCAGTGGAAGGAATGGAGTTGAGCACTAAGGGTGACTGGAGGTGGGTTGCAGGGAAGAGAAGAAAGTTCCTGCATCTCTTATCTACCTGGATTTAGATAGAAAGGAAAGCATTTAGAAAACTGCGGACAACCCAAACATTTTAGTTTGAAAATATTAATTGCATGTTAATTGAGGTATGCATTATAGCCCTGAATTTGATGATCTTGTAGTTGGGCTCATTTGGTCTATATTCTCATAGAAGCCTAACATTCAAGATTGTCAGGAAACAAACACTTGGTCAGTGCAATCCGGACAAAAATCACCCGATGCCAGTACCTTCAAAATACCTTTCCTTCTCAAATGAGACTGTGGGTCTAAACCTGTGTAGTCCACTACATTAACTACTTAGCCATAGGTGGTTATCATGTGCTTGAAATGTGGTTAGTCCAAACTGAGTTGTGCTGTATGTGAAAAATACACATCGATTTTGAAGACATTACAAAAAAGTAAAATATTTCCATAATATTTTATGTTATTCAGTGCTAATATTTTGGATATGTTGGGGGTTAGATAAAATATATTAAAGTTAATTTCACCTGTTTCTTTTCAGTTTTTTATTGCAGCTACCAGAAAGTTTAAAATTATATATTTGACTCACATTATTTTTTGTGAACAGAACTGGCCAGACTATTTCAACCTGAAGAGGCAACCGAGTAATTTTTTTTTTCCACAATGAAAACACTCTCCCAATTCTACCTGTGCCTCCAGATGACTGGACATGGTTTTAGCCTGAAAATTATAGTTGCTTTTCAATAGATAAAAGTCATTTTCATTAGAGTAAAATTCAAATGAGTAACAGGCAAAACTTTGCCTTTATCAAGTCTTGTTAAAGTTTTTTATTAGTATATATTTTAAGCATCATTGTATTTGTTTTTATTTCATGGTTAGGCAGGTGTATGACTTGTCCAGCTCTTTCCCTGTAAAGTCTGAAGAAAATGCCATTGTCAAGGGCACCCTCTCTAATCTGTGTTATTTGACATACGCTGGGTAGGACGAAGCTTTAGGTTCTATTTTCACTTCAGTGAAGATGTGAAAGTTCCAGTTAATGAGAGCGTTGTGTAAGCGTTTGTGTTTCAGGACTAAAAGGCTCCCTGAATCTGCCTTAAAACTTTAGATATTCTGTACATGGACTAAAGTGACATGCTCAAATTAACTGTGGCCAGACAGATCCACATGATATGAATATAAATGTTTGAGACTTGTTCAAATTAAGGTTCTTGCTACCAGGGAAAGCTCTTTCTCAGTAAGCAAGTCAAAATCACCGCGTCTCACTCCACCAGGACATATAGTAGTACAAGATTTACATTCAACTCAACCATGAGATTGTATTCAATATACTTGTTTTAATACATTTAAAAGGAACTTCTTCAGTGCTCTAAAATCAGTCCAGATTTCATTTCTTTGACTTTGCAGAACTTCAAAAATCTTGCTGCTTTGTATCGAATGGTTACATTGTTAATTGGAAAGACTCTATGGAGGCTAGGATTTGAGTTTTGGCCTCAGTGGACAGGATTCCATGCCTCACTATTTGGCCATCAGAAACCAGACAGTTCACCAGAAAAGAATTTTCTAAAGGAACAATTCTTTGAATTGCTATTCCTCTACAAAATACTTCTCGAAAGTCAATTCGCCAAAATCTAGTTCCCCTATTGAGCTCTTTGTAGAGTAACCGATTTGCCAAATCACTGATTTCTCAACACTTTTCTCCTAGGAAGCTTTTCCAAAGTTAATAGTATATCCTGTTGTATAAGGCAACTGCAGCAGCGCTGGGGCAACTCCACAGTTTTAGTTTAGTTCGGTCTAACTCATCTTAGATTTTAGTCTTGTAGCAGCCATGTTGCACTAAGTGGTTCATAGGCTCCGAAGAAACTTCAATATTGTCCAGGTGTTCTCAGAGCATTGGGCTCTAACTTTAGAGAATTATGATTAATGTCTTTTAAATCACAATGTTGTGCTTATCTAAAAATCAAGAACTTTTATAAATCCTAAGGATAAGATGAGTTTCAGTCACCTGACTCATTTTTAATTTTTTTTCCCATTGATTGAGTAGAGGGGGCAGAGAGAGAGAAGCATCAGCTCAACCCATTCCACCCATTTGTTCCATTTAGTTGCACATTCACTGATTGCCTCTTGCATACATCCAGATCAGGGATCGAAGCTGCAGCCTTGTCACCCTGGCACTATGCTTTAACCACTGAGCCACCTGACCAGGGCCACCCTAACTCATTTTTGACCTGACCATTCCCTTTTGCATTTGTTTGGTTCATAGATTTGCTATCTAGTGTAAATGAAATGGATTATTTACAATATATTTTAAACTTTTTCATAAAGTGCCAAAAATGTGGAACAAGCAGAAAATGGCATTTAGCTGATTTGGACTATCAAATGTTTTTCAGAGCTGTTAGGCTTCAATGGCTGGGGGCTCGGAGGAGGAGGGATGGAACCTACGACATTAAACTCCATCTTCAAAATATCACTAAGGGCTGTTGAACCATTCCATTCAGCTCAATTTGCTAGAAATTTTATAAAATTCAGAAAGTTTATGACTTCTTTTTGTTATATTGACTGGGTGCAAGTTTGCAGGAATATTTGAGATGAAAGGCAATACTGTTATCAAAAGCAGTGGGAAAAAAGTAGGAATGGGACCTTAATTTGACATATATTAATCACTAAAACAAAATGAATTTAAATTCCTAAAAAAATTTGCCATTAAGACAAAATTAAAATGGTCAACTAAAACATTAGAAATCTTCAAAGCTTTAACTACTATGGATATTAATTACCATAAAAGAGATAGTTTTAAAGAAAGAAATTTTTGGTAAATTCAGCAAATTCATCATTTGGTAAATTGGCCATTTGGTAAATGTTTATCATGTTTCCCAAAAGTATATAATTTGGGACAATTTAGTTGACTGTTATAAATCTCATTTGCTTTATTTTATGAATGGGGATAATAAAAATGAGTAGGTCTTGGTTTTGTGAGGGTTAAATATGGTAACATATAGTAACTTACACTTACTGTAATAAAGGCTATTTCCTTTTCCGTGGAGTAAGTTCCACCTATGGCGAGGCCACTAACCAGCTGTTGTCAAATCATGTCAATTTTCTGCACCTTAGCTTTCTTAACTTTAAAGTGAAGGGATTTGACTGAATTATCTCTAAGATCCTCTACCCAAAGAATTCTATGGTATTAAAAACAAACTCTGGCCTGCTGAATCAAGACTTGCCCAGATTCCAAAACTTCTGGTGTGTGGGTTCCATGTAAGGACAGAATTCAAGGATTAAGGTAACTGGGTCACCAGTGCTAATGGTGAAAAGCCTCTCTGAGTTGTTTGGTAGGATCCTAAATATTTTTCGATTCCAGGAATCCCAAGGTGATGTGCCCTTCAGCAATCCAGAGGAAAAAATGAGCTTTGTCCTATCTAAGCCATGGATTGAGGAGGGGTGGGAAGAAGAGGGACCTTCTGTGGGTATCTCTGGTGGCCCTTGGCTTCAAGCAGATATCTGAGTGTCAGTTTAGCTCCAAGGACCTTACATACATTGGTGTACGTATATGGGGAGTGTGCTAAGGGTGCCTAGAAGCTAACTGGGCACCTACTGGTGTGTATACCAAGTGTGAATGACCTGTTGGTTTCTGTCCCTATCTAGTCTACCCTGGACTTTTTGTTACCTATCAATATTGTGCATTTGCTATCTTAAATAGTCTCTCTTTTATCCAAATGAGGTAAGTATGCACCTGCCTGTATCACAGCATCTAAACATTTCTGTGTATAACAAGTCTTCTGGCTGCAGCACTCAGGACTTGTGAATTTAAATTAAAATAATAAATAAAAACCTTTTTAGAGCGGAACAACAAGCTTCTTTTGAAAACAGCTGTTGCCTAATTTAGAATGCTATAAAAAAAAAACTCAACTCTTTCTGGTTTATATTTTACAAAGTTACAGGTTTTCCCCAAACACAGCAAAGTTTACAAATGTACTGATTGTGTAACTAGTCAATGCTACATCCTTAGACCAACTGTATTTCCCTATGTGACTTTAAGTCTCTCTATCTTCAGGATTCTAAATAAAGTAAAAAGCAGACACTTTCCTTACATTTCCATCCATCAAATGCAGCACAAATCTCACTACATTTACTCGGGGGAAGAAAGGAGACATCTCCATGCTCTAGGAACCACTGACAGAACATACTGCAATCTTTTCATTAAGTTCACACGAAATGAGGATTTAACGCATGGGCAAAACAGCCCATCCCTAGAGGTTCCGTTGCCCATAATCCCACCTTGAAAATAGCTCCATATTAATTGTTGCAGGCAAGTGGACACGGACTTTTGCTGCTCGAGACTCCCACTTCACGGATAACTGCAATTGTGGAAACCTTTGTTTTTCATTTTTCAACACATCAAGTAAATATTTTATATGTTCATTTAAATCCAGAAAATCCATATGGACCAAGTGAAACATTAATGTCTTTTTTGTATTTTGATCTTAAGTATGCTCTTTAGAGTAATTAGAAGGACATATAGTTGTAAGTATATACACACATATAAATATATGTCTATATACTGTGTTTTAAAATCTTGCATCTGAAAATTTATATTTCATAAACTGATAATTTGCAAATTAGTCATCCACATTACCAAAGAACCAGCTGAAGCTTCCTTTAAGTCGACCATATCCCTAGTTAATTTAAAATTTGATTCGATTTATAGGTATTTTATTTTCACTTCACTCCTGGGATGCATTTATTGTTTAAAGTGAGGTGCACCTGGATGAAATGAACGTTTATAAATTCTGGCTTACTTTTCCTATTTCTGTGCCTCAGGTTGTTAACTGTTAAAGTCTTACTTTATCTAAAATTATGTAGTTCAGCCTTTTAATAAACCCAGAATAAGTGAGTTCCCCAAAGAACCATTGGAACATATATTACACTTCTTTCTTTAAAACAAAGAACATACCATTTTCTGTAGAGAAAATCCTTCCCTACCCACAATTCTACCTTACAAATAAGAAGAGCTCAGTTGTGTCTGGGGACTGTACACAATTTGCAATTTTGGTAAAGCGAAAAAATCCTGGTGCATAATCAGCCAGTAGGATTAACGTGCCAGTTTTGAATTGTTCACTGTTTTTATTATAGGTTCTAGGTTTCAGATGAACAGGAGCCTCCTATTGCTTTTATCACAGGATATTAAATTGCAGCCTCTGGCAGGCGGCACCTGCCCTCTTCCTGGCATACTCTAGTCAGTCGTCGGCCATGTGATACTCTAATGTAATGTATATTTTGTGTTTTGCTCTGCATGGAGATTTAAACGTTGGGAACACAATCTCTCCCTGAAGGTGTGCATCCTATGGTGTCAGGTCTTGATTAAGGCTCCACACAATTAAAATTTAGTGAGTATAGAAGGTTCTGTCTTCCACAGGGTGTTTGGAGAGGTACATGAGACAAAAATTTTATAAGCATCTTAGACAAATGTGTGTAATATCTTGTTCCCTTTGGATGGAAATTCCCTGAAAGCTCTTTTGGCCTAGCCATCTATTATATTGGCCACACAGCATGATTAGTGTTTAACACAACCTATTGTATAGAGAGTTCATCATATATATGTGCTCATTCCTTGTCTATCCTCTCTATAAGGGATCATTATATTCTCCCCCTAAACTGAAAATTAGAAGTATGGGAAATAATTAATAATCACTGAATATGCTATCCATCTTCACAATTTATCTATGAATATTCAATCATAGATTTTTAAAAAATGAATAAACAAGGCAAAGCTTTTAAAAATTTTAGTTTCTGAATTTTGGTTCAGAACAAAATGTTTAAGTCTATTATTAAAATAAAAGATACAATTTTAACCTCCTAGTTTTGATATCAGTAGTATCTGAAGCTCATTATTACTGCAATTCTCTTAAAGGTCTATCTTCCAGAGTTGACTAGCTGAGTTTGCTAATTATTACTCAGTTAAAAATGGCAATTAGCCCTGGCGGGGTGGTTTATTGGATAGAGCATCATCCTGGTGTGCCAAGGTCATGGGTTTGATTCCCGGATAGGGCACATATGAGAACCAACCAAGGAGTGCATAACTAAATGGAACAGCCAAGTGGAACAATGAGTTGATACTTCTGTCTCTCTCTCTTTCTTCTTTCCTCTCTCTCTCCTCCCCTTCCTCTTTCTCCTCCCCTTCCTCTCTCTCTCTCTCTGTCTCAAGTCAATGGAAAAAAAAATTTTTAATGGCAGTTATATCTGTTAATACACAACTGTGTGCGCCTGACCAGGCAGTGGCGCAGTGGATAGAGCATTGGACTGGAATGCGGAGGACCCAGGTTCGAGACCCTGAGGTCGCCAGCTTGAGCGTGGGCTCATCTGGTTTGAGCAAAGCTCACCAGCTTGGACCCAAGGTTGCTGGCTCAAGCAAGGGGTTACTTGGTCTGCTGCAGCCCCATGGTCAAGGCACATATGAGAAAGCAATCAATGAACAACTAAGGCGTTGCAACGAAAAACTGATGATTGACATTTCTCATCTCTCTCCGTTCCTGTCTGTCTGTCCCTATCTGTCCTTCTCTCTGTGTGTCTCTCTGTCATTGTAAAAAAAACAACAACACAACTGTGGGACAATGGATGGCTTCTTGAAAAGTGATATATTTAACCTTTATTAAAATACAAAAATATAGCATCATAAACTTAGACTAGATCTTAAAATTCTCTAGCCCAAACACCATCTGATACATAACTTACCTCTAAAATATTTTTACAAAACTATTTTTTAGATGTACCTCAAGTGTAATAAGTCACCCCAAGACTGGCTTTCTATTTAATATACCAAACACTGTCCTGTCCACTCTCCAACTCAGAGTGCTGCCCAACGCACTTGATTAAGAGAGTATTGAGGCATCTTCTGAACTAAGGAAGAGGTCACTAGTCTTTTAGTCACTCTTGACTGAGGCTGTGTCACTGAATTTTTAAACTTATTTTAAAAAATGTTTACTGATTTTTGAGAGAGAAGAAAACATCTATTTGTTGTTCCATTTATTTATATATTCATTAGTTGATTCTTGTATGTGCCCTGACTAGGGATTGAAATCAGAACCCTGGCATAGTCTGATGATGCTCTAACAAAGAGTGCTACTCAGCACAGGCTGAATTTTAAGTTTAAATACTTAACGTACCCTTAGCAATTTGGCTTTTGTTCCTGACTTTCTCGGAGGCTATGGCAAATGAAATTCAAGTACCACAAGTCAATCATTGAAATTTCAAATGGCCTAATAGGCAATAGTGTGCTGAAATAGGTTCTTAACACTGGGGAACTATTTTTTTTTTCCTTTTCTGTTGCATGAGGTTTTAGAACTGTTTCTATATATTTCTGCATCGCTGATTTCAAATCTGAAATCTGTTTTTTGGTGCATGCTCTAGTTTTTATGCAATTTTAATTTCTTTTTGTTACAGTTAATGGCATGCATTGGTTTTTAAATTGGAGTTAAAGGGCAACAACTCTTGGATTGAACATAACCACAAGGCAATTAATGTTTTACAAATATCACTTTTACATAATTGTAGTTGTTTTTAAATGTAAAAAATTATTATCTGATAAAATCACCCTCTTATTTTGTTTTAAGATTGAATCATGGCTTCTTCAAGTAGGCATAAATGTAAGAATAGTCCTGACACCTTCTGTTATATATGTGGCTATTACACACTTCAGCATCAATGGCACTGTATTTCATCATGTGACATGTGCATATATTGCCTATGTTCAAGTTCCCCTTGGCAATCAAGACAAGAATTGGGCTCCTCATATTGTGTGTCATAATTGTGAGGAAATGCTTCATGACTGGACAAAAGGAAAATGCAAAGGAATGCCTTTTGGTATTCCCATGGTTTGGCGTGAACCTAAGGACCACAGCAGTGACTGTTATTTCTGTCTGATCCATACAAAGGGCATCAGCAAGAAAAAAATGGCATATGATCACATATCCTAATATTCCTTCAGCAATACGACCTATCCCACTTCTGAGACACTCCCAGTTCCAGTTTTCAATGGTTTTATTTCATCTAAGGATGAAGAAAGTGAACATGGTGATCAAGTGTATTTTGATAAGATGCATGAGGAAATGGTTGTAAAATCTGAAGGATCTTCTTCTGATGCCAAGCAGTCGTTAACCCCTCAGCAGTTTAGTCAACCCGAATTGAATGACTTAGTAAGAGATTTGGGCCTATCAAAGAAAGCAGCTGAGTTCTTAGCCTTCAGGCTTCAAGAAAAGAATGTATTTCACTGTTCAGCTAAAGTATCCTATTTCAGGAAGTGTGAACAAATTTTTGTGGACTTTTTTTCTGAAGACAAACTCTTTGTTTACTGTCATGACATCAGTAGTCTTCTCAGCCAGCTAGGTGTTACCACTTACAGTCCAACTGAATGGTGGCTATTTCTTGACAGTTCTAAATGGAGTCTGAAATGTGTTCTCCTACACAATGGTAATGTTTATGCAGCAGTTCCAATTGGTTATTCAACTCATCTGTGAGAAGATTATAATGACATAAAAATTGTCCTCAACTTACTGAAGTATGAGGAGCATAACTGGATCATTTGTGTGGATCTTAAAATGGTAAATTTCCTGCTAGGACAACAGAGAGGTTTCACCAAGTATCCTTGCTTTCTGTGTTTGTGGGACAGCCAAGCTCGGGAGAAACACTGGACACAGAAAGAGTGGCCTAAACATGAAGCTCTGGAAGTAGGGATGCAAAATATTGTGAATGAACCTGTAGTTAATCAAGACAGGATCATTTTTCCCCCACTTCACATCAAACTTGCTTTAATAAAGCAGTTTGTTCAGGCTTTGAATAGAAAAAGTGAATGCTTTTAACATATTATTTCTGCTTTTCCTGCCTTGTCTTTCAAGAAGATAAAAGCAGGTGTATTCGATGAACCTCAAATTATTATATTTTCACAAAGATGATGCCCAAGAAGACATTCTACTTCATTATGCGTTAAGATTCACTACCTGAACAGTCACCTTGGTAAGTTTCCGAAAATCTTGGAGCTGTTAGTGATGAGCAGGGAGAATGCTTTCATTAATATCTGAAGACAATGGAAGAGCGTTATCAGGGGCAATGGGACAGGAATATGATGGCAGACTACTGCTGGAGCATCAAACGAGATTGTCTTCAACAAGTACACAAACACAAGAGCTACAAACGCAAATTTTTGCCTGAATAGAATTTAAGTTTTGCCCAAATTTTATAATTAAAATAAGTGTTTTAATATGTTCTCTTTTGAAATTGTAGACAAATTCTGATGCAATTATATCTTTTAGTGTATTAGTGTTTACTGCATTATATAAATTACTATATTTTCACAAAGATGATGCCCAAGAAGACATTCTACTTCATTATGTTAAACTAAATATTAAAAAATTTACAGTAAGGTGAAAACCTAAAATCTTGAATTGCAAAAAAATTGTAGCTTACAGAGAAAAACTAATGTCAGATTTGAGATCAGCACACTCGACTTAGGTAAAAACAAGTGTTTTTGTGGATGCAACAAAATTTTTGTTCCCCAGTGTTATGGGTCAGCAGTTAAGTGACACTCAAGTTAACTGATATCTCTTTGCTAGCCTGAAATCAGTCTTAGTGAAATTATTTACACTACAGAAATTGGAAAATTGTTTAAATAGTCATCCTAAGCTTATTCATAATTAAAAATGAAAGAAAATAACAGGTGAAATGAATTCTAAATATATTGCCTAAATGAAAGCAATGCTGAGAGATTCTGACTTTTAACAACAGATATTGTAGTAATACAGTTAACTATGGAAAAATGAACTATAGAAACTCAAACAAGAGACTATTACAAAAAGCATTATTGCTCTCAAAATAACTTGTTTTGGGGGAGGGTTGGTTCTTTAACTTCTTTGGGATATTTGGAAATATATGATACATAGGCAGCTTGCAGAAAACCACTATTCTTTGTAAATATTCTATATGTTAGAATCACTGTATAGTTTGCATAATTGATCCATGAATGAAAAATCTCTGGGTTGACTTGCAGAAACATTATAAAAAGTAATGGCAACCATTTTTTAAAAATCTGTGATTACGTATGGATGTGATAATCTGTAGCAGCACTATCAGATAAATATACATATTTAAAATTTTTCTGTAATTACATGTTTACCCGATAGGCCAAAACGACTCTGTCCCAAGGAGCTGTTACAGACTGAGTACATAATACATGTTTTAAAGTCCATAATTACATATGTAAAAGATAGACTATTGAGTAAATAATGCACATTTTAAAAAGTCCATAATTACATATTTACATGATAGTCTGTAAATTCTGTAATTACTTATTTACACAATAGACCATAACAGCTGTTACAGTCTATTATGTTTACTCTCATAGAATTATATTATGGATTTTTAAAAACACCATAAAGAACCTAAAGAATGGAATGATGAAAATGAAATAAAATATAAATTCATACTTACTATAACTCTCTCAAAAGAGGACTATTCAAAGTTTAAGCTGTTTCAAGGTAAAACTTATAGCTGATATTTTATTGATAACTACTAGCTTAAAATTTATTTGTGAAAATATGTAACTTACAGAATCATAGGGTGAGGAGTAACTGGTGGTGTGATAGTAGGCCAAGTTTTTCACCATTTTCATAGGTCAAACTTATACTTCATAGCATAAATAAAGAATTGTTTGTAACTTTAATGTTTCTTAGCCTTCTCATAAAATTACAATGAGGCGCAATCATTAGAATTGTATTTGTGTTTATCTATTCTTTAAATATAATATAGCCTATAGTTAGTACATGCTTATAAGATTTTGGGTGCGTGTGCATAGATTATATATGAGAACATGCATTTATATATTTTTCATGAAGATTACAGTTGCTTTCTTGTCTTTTATGGGTCTTCGTGGGTAAAGACTCATAATGGTGCATTTTATTTGTCAACTGAATTTATTCTAAAGTTAAATACCAGATCAATGCAATGAAATGAGACTTCTGTTTATAATTACTACTAAATAGCAAGGCTAAATCAAGCCAGTGAGATTCTGTCATTTAGTGATGTTGGACCATATATTCTTAGTAACATAACACAGTATGGGAGAAACCTTTGATCCTATTTGTTAGGTATTATTCTGTAAGACACTTGACAGCTTGAAATAAGTGAGTGCTTGATTTTGAGAGAGCTGTTATATAAAAATAAATCTTCACATTTCATAAAATTTATTTTCATTTCATATTTGAGCTCTAAACAAACCCCTGATATTTTTCTATAACGTCCATGGATGAGGTTATTTAAACCAGTGGTTTTCAAATTTCTTCAACTGAAACTTTTCGTAAGAAATAATTTACATTAGGACCTAGTACATACATATATACAAAACTTTTATAAAACCATATATACCCTTATAAAATGTAATATAGTTTGATATTTTCTACTATACTGTTTTCTGTTTCGTTTTGTAAACATGCCGGTTGTGACTCACCGAATTGATTTCATGATCCAGAAATGGGTCACCACCTGCAATTTGAAAAACATTGATTTAGACAGTGCTTTTTATTGCTGGAGTAGACAAAGCTTCCTTACTTTATCACAGGTAGATATAATCTGGCTAGATTTGGAATGGAAGCATTTTATTGGTGAATCATAGTTGTGTGTCAAACAAAGGTTGGCTCATTATTTATGAACATAATAGTACATAGTAAAGATAATAAATGTTTCTCAACTATGCCTCTAACATTAAAGATCTTGAAATAGAGCATGCTAGAGTACATTATTTAAGATTTTTGGTTATTATTGAAACTGTAGAAATTATTTAACAGAAGCTGTGCAAAGTGATACATCAGATTTCTGACTTAAAATGTCTGCTTGAGAAGGCATTGGCATTGTTTCATGGGCATTGTTGATGTATCCAGTGTGGATTTGGAAGCAGAAAGAGAAAAAAGAAAATATTCCTGCAAAAATTATAAATCATCAGAGAGACATTTTCATCTTCTTTTTATGGTAAGAA
Organism: Saccopteryx bilineata; assembly: GCF_036850765.1. Classification (NCBI taxonomy): domain Eukaryota; kingdom Metazoa; phylum Chordata; class Mammalia; order Chiroptera; family Emballonuridae; genus Saccopteryx; species Saccopteryx bilineata. The sequence continues at coordinate 114,589,109 of NC_089492.1, forward strand.
AGTCTTTGAATAATGAAATTTCACAAGGTATTAAAATGTGTCTGAATTTCAATGAAAGAATTAATTTGAAATTAGGATTCCGAATGAAAAAGCCACCACTATTGATTTGTAAATAAAATCAAGCATTTGGAAAATTGTTATTGTTTTACTCTCTTTTTTATTTCTTATGTCAATGTGTTCTAAAGTACAGTATGCTAAGATTTTTGTTGTGGGATGTAGAATAGAAAACGAGTGATCCAAGAAGCAGCCATGCTTTGATTGCGTAATTGAAGGTTTAAAATTGGTACATCCTCTGAAACCTGTATGTCTACTAGTCCCTATCTTGTCAATACTTTACATTTGAGGAGAAATGAGAATAAAGGTAATTTGTATTAGTACTCCTCAGTGAATATCTTCAGGCCAAAATTTTATATTTGTAAATTTAGTCATAATCTCAAATACGTATTATGCCAGATCTTTTATTTTGACTTAAAAAAATTATCTTGTTCACTCTGGTTGGATAGCACAGTTGGTTAGAGCATTGCCCTGAAGCACAGAGGTTGCTGGTTTGATCTCCAGTCAGGGCACATACAGGAGCAGATCAGTGTTCCTGTCTCTCTCTCTCTCTCTGTCTCCCCCCCTTCCTCTCTCTCTAAAATCAATAAATAAAAATAAAAGAAAAAACATTCTCTTGCTCTTATTTGCTTTTTCTCCTGCATTCCTTACCTTAGAGTCCAGTGCTTTGTCCATCCAGCCTCTCTCCTGGAAAACTGGCAGTTGTCCTAAGCCCTGCACTCTTCTTCCTGATCAGTCAAGACCGCCTCTTTTATGGTCTGCTTCCTAAATATATCTTGAACTCGCCTCTTTTTTTTTTCATGCCCACTGTCATTTTTATATTCAGACCCTCATTATTGTCTAACTTTGTTCTTTTGAGTCTCTGGAAATATCCTCTGCCTCCAGCCCACCTCTCTGTCACTTCATCTTTGATACTTGCTAGAGCAGTCAGTCTAAAAATTAGCTCATGATCATGCCTACCCCCCACTGAAGATTCTCTTTCCTTTTGCCTTCTCTGGTCAGCTTTGCTCATCCTTCAAAAATGCAATACTAGAGCTTCCCTTCCTCCCCTGGTTTTGTGAGGGTGTCCCCACCTCGGGTGGCCATAGCACCTTGGGTCTTGCATTATCAAAGCACTGTCAAACTGTTTCACTTCAAGTTTGTCTCTCTTCCTCATAAAATTTTACCTGCTCAAAAGGTAGTGACCTTATCTTTTCCCCAGGGAATACTAAGTACTCAGTAAATATTTGTGGAATAATTAGATGGAAGAACCACTGTCTCAGAACATTAATCTGTAATTCAGGATGATATTTTCAACTAGATTTATCATAAACTGAACTCAATCCTCTCAATAGTTACTAAAGAAAGGGGAAACGGGGGACATATTTTACACACAGATGAAACTTTCCCTACAGATTAAAGACTCAGGAATTGCAGGCTCTGACATTGTATTTTTTAAGAGAGATTGAAACCTGCCCCATTCCTGGCTTTTTCAATGAACACGTAAATTATTTCCACATTGCATGTAGCAGCTTTCTTTGAACTCTATACCCAAATTGGATCTTGCATTTTTAAAACCTGGGCCACTTTATTTAAAAAGAAAAATTCTTTAGCTATATATTATAACTAAAATGGACATCTTTGTGGGTATTTTTTTCTGAAGGAATTTCCCTCTTGCTACGTTGGAGTTTCAGAAATTTGTGATTTAATAACAAATGATTGCATCACTTGGCTATTATAATGCCAAATAGGTATGCATTGGAGAAGTTATTTATTTTATATGCACTTGTTGTTTTCTTTTTTATTATTATAATGGAATTTGAAGACAGAGATAGATTTCTTCCCTGCAGTGTTAACTACAGTAAAGGTTGTATTATGGAATGTCATTTGACTGGTTCTTATAATGATAAATATTGTCATGAAAAAACCTACTGTGAACCTGTACTCTCTAGAAATTTCTTTCCCCCTTGGCTACTATTTTACCTTAAGGAGAAAGCAGAGAAACGAAGTAGCTGTAGATTACTTTCAGAAACTTGTAAGCAATTAAATAAAACTCATGTATATGAAGGACATATACATAGGTGTTAAATATACATGAGCTTTATAAATTCCCTGTATATTCTGCCATTCGTTATATGGTATGTACATCTTATTTAAAGTTGATGCTCTGTGTGGTGCTACTGTCCATTCATAAACATGCCTTGAACTACAGGGTATGTGCCAGAGATATTGATAAGCTATATTTTTGGTCTAGTGACCATTCATTCATTTTGTCATTAAAAATATTACTCAGAACCCCTTTTTGAAAATGTAATCATGAACACAAATCCTGGTTTCAAGGAATGTGTAGTCTAGAAATGGTGATGTAATGAGTACATAAATATGACAAAAGTTAAATAGTGCTATGTTAAAAGAATCCAACCACTTCTTACCAGCTCCACTGTTCATACTGAAACCGAATCAACATCATTTCTTGCTTAGATAACTGTCAGGTCGACTAATTGGTCTCCCTACTCTTGTTTCTTACCCCCCCCCTATTTTTTTTCAACACAGCAGCCAGAGGGTCCTTTTGAACTGAAAGTGAGATCATGTCACTCCTCAGCTCAAAACTCTCTAATGGCTCCCATTGTATTGCCATAAGCTGTCCCTCAGACCCCCACACTGTGAGCCTCTGACCATCTCTTATTCTTTCTTTTCCTCAGCTCAAGCCACTCTGATCTCTTAGTTGTTTTTTAAACACACAAGCTGTGTTTCTTCTAGCTTTTCCTATTGCTTCCTCTTGCTGTTGGGAATGATCTTCCCCACATATCTGTGTCCTAACTCTCTCTTCCTTTTAAGTCCTTGGGTCTTGGCTCCAATTTCACCTTCTTAGTGAGTCTTACCTTAACCACTATATGAAAATTGTAACCCTTGCACCCCCGTTCTTCTGCCCTACATTTGATTTTACCATTTACTGTGTCACTTTCTAAATCCTAGGTGCTCGTTTGTTTTATGATGTCTGTTGTTTGCTGTTCCTCAGTAGAACCTCAGTTCCTTAAGTCAGGAAACTTTGCTTTGTTTACTGATGCCTCAGAATCACCTAGAGCAGTGCCCGCCCATAATAAGAACTTGGTGAATATTAGTTGAATGAATGAAAAAAATGAACAAGATTTACAAGTGAAATATTAGCAATATTTACAGATGAAAGAAATTTATTCCAAGAGGAAGGGATTGGAAACATCTCAATGGAAGTTCATACATACTGGATCTTGACGATATGAATAAAATTTAGATTTATGCAAATACATTTAGGTAAAACTGTTTTGCTCATTGTTTTTAGCATCGTTACCTTTTAATAATGTCTTTTGATTCTTATTCCCAATATTCATGTTAAAATCAGTGAGGCACATTGAAGAAACAGGAGAACGGTAGTAAAATTCTTTTTGGTGTGAGAGTATATACTCTTCACCCATCTGTGTAATGGTTCATTTTGCTTTGTGGTGGTAAGAGGGAAGAAGAAAATAAAACCTATCACTTTCCTCCTACCCATTCAAAATGGTCTCAGGGACCTGCTGTCCTCAAAGCTTACTTCTAACTAAACACTCATTAAATCAAACATATGCCTTTAAAAATTCTGTCATTTGAATGTTTTGCAGTTCTTTTACTTCTTTTTGAGAGATTAGAAAAAAATAACTGCATAAATATTAACATCAGATAATTAACTAGTATAATATAATGCTAACAACAGCAACATAGTTTACTCTATAGAAGAATACCGAACTGAAATGCCTATATGGTTTCTGCCGCTTTTATTTCCTGACTAAACTGCTCAAAGTGAAGCTTTGCAACACCAAACACTGAACTTAGAAGTTCAATACTAAAATTCTTGGAGGCCATGCAGAAATTAAGCCACAAAGAAGGAAGGAACAACATAAAATGCAGTTCCAGGAGATGCTTTGTTAATTTGGCAAGAGATGGTTGCTAAGGTCCTGGTGTTCTCTGCATGCTTGCCTCTTATTCTTTCTTGACGACACTCCAGCGAGGTTTTTATACTTGTCACTCTACTGAAATTTCCAGTACTCATGTTTAACCTCTCAATGGCACTTAATACACTTGAAACTCTTTTTTGGCTAGTATTTCCGGCCATCATGCCTCTGGCCTCCCTCCTACCTCAGTGTCTTCTCCTGAGTGTTCTTTGCTGGCTGTCCCTCCTCCTCACTGCCACCTCAAAACATTGGTGTGTCTCAGGGCCCAGACCTCATGCACCTTGTCCTCTGGATCTGTACTCACTCTGGAGGCAAGCACATTTTCTCCTCTGGTTTAGATCCCATTCATGCGCTGAGAACCCCAAGTGTTGATTGCTGGAACCCCCTCTTTTCTAAACTCCAGTTGCTTACCATCATCCAGTAGGCATCTCAGCATTAACACATTTAACACAGAACACTTGGTTTCCATTTAGCCTCAACTCTGCCTCTCCCCCTCAGTGTTCATCTCAGTAAATGCCAGCCCCACTATCCCCACCCATTCTGCATCCTGTCCAACCCTATCAGCTATTTTTGCTGGCTCCAACTCCCAAGAATATATCAAAGCTGACCATTCTGCTTAGTCTCTGCCTTCCAATTCTACTCAACTTCGTCTCTTGTCTATCCTTCTGTATTAGCCACTAACTAGTTCTCCTGCTTCCACTCTTGGCCCCTTATGGTGCTCTCTCTCTCTCTCTCTCTCTTTCAGATTTTATTTATTCATTTTTAGAGAGAGAGTGAGAGAGAGAGATAGAGAGAGAGAGAAGTCAGAGGAGCAGGAAGCATCAACTCCCACATGTGCCTTGATGAGGCAAGCCAGGGTTTTGAACTGGCAATCTCAGCATTCCAGGTTGATGCTTTATCTACTGCACCACCACAGGTCAGGACAACAGTGCCTTCTCAAACCAGCAAACTGGTGAAGTTTTACAAGGGTCAGTCAGGTAATGGCACATTTTCCAATGAGTTTCTAATTATGTTTAGAATAAATCAAAAGACCTATGATGGCCCATAATGCCCCATGTGATTTGGCCCCTGATTTTTTTTCTTTAACCCCATTGCTATCTCTCTGTTTCATAAATCCCAGTGCTTCATCCCACTGGTTACTTTATAGCTCTTTCAGACCCTGTCAGCATTTATACCTGCTGCTCCCTCTTCCTGGAATGCTGTCCCTCACAGGTGGACAGGTACATGACTGGCTTCCTACTTTCATTCCCTGTACTATTCCTGAGTCACCAGCTCACAGAGAACATCCTTGTTCACCCTATAGAAACCAGCACCCCCTTTCTACTCTCTTTCCCAACTTTGTTTTTCTCCGTAGCGCTTACTGCAACTAATTGGTTTACTGGAGCGGGGGTGGGGGGGTGGGGGGCAGGAATATTGTCTGTCTCTCTCTTGTAATATGAAGGCAGGAACTTACTTCTCTGTTCCTTGGCACATGGTAGGAACTCAGTGATTTTTTTGAGCAAATGAATAGTTGTTGAATAAATGGAAGTTGTAGTCTGAATTTATTTTTCACTACCCCCATTCTCTCTGTTTTTGCTTTCCTTATCAGAAATATGTTATATTTTGGCCCTGGCTAGTTGACTCAGTGGTAGAGTGTTGGCCCGGCATGTGGAAGTCCCGGGTTTGATTTCTGGCCAGGGCACACAGGAGCAGTGCCCATCTGCTTCTCCACCCTTTCCCTCTCCCTTCTCTCTATCTCTCTCTTCCCCTCCCGCAGCCAAGGCTCCATTGGAGCAAAACTGGCCTGGCCACTGAGAATGGCTCCATGGCCTCCACCTCAGGTGCTAGAATGGTTCTGATTACAGAGGAACAATGCCACAGAGGGGCTGAGCATCGCCTCCTGGAGGGCAGGCCGGGTGGATCCTGGTCAGGTGCATGCATGGGGTGTCTGTTTGTCTGCCCCCCCCTTACTTTGGAAAAATACAAAAACAAAAAGAAAAAGAAAGAAATATGTTATATTTTAAAAACTCTACATGTCCCATTGAAGGTGACTTTCTGAAAATTACATTAATAAAAAAAAAAACAGTATTGGTGATCCAGATGAACTGAAAATATTCACTGGAAATTATAAATCTTGACCCATTCAGACCCTCTGTCTGGCATATTTTCATTAGTTTAATATAATTCAGATACTGACTGGAGCTTTTTTTTTTTTAAAAGGTTTGCTTAGAGATACAAATTCCCATCAAAGCCAAATACAAAAAGACCATGAAGGAGCAAGATGCAGACAAAAGGACAGAATATGAATATTTATTTCTTTGAGAGCTTCCTGAATAATTTCATTTCAGTCCATGAAGACCTTGTGGAAAATGCATCAGTTATTTCATATTTTCCATGGCCCAATTCACCCTATGGCCCTTCGCCTGGTCAGAACTGGAACTAGGTTTTCTGATGGATGTTAATAGAAAGTTCACAGAAAATCATGGAGATAAGAAACAGAGTAATGAAAGCGCGGTGCCGGGACAGGGGTGAGCTGCCCAAGCATCTGTGCACCAAAAGGCACAGAAGAGAGAGGGGGGGGCCGATTCCTGGGCTCCCAGCTTGTCTGTGCCATCGGCCGCTTCACCTTCCGGTCTGCTCACCTTCTTCCGCTGTCGGGTTCTGAGCAGATAGCAAGAGTATAGCACACTTTTCTGGTTTAAGGGCACAAATAAAACTGAATAATCAGGACAGTCACGCTTTTAAAGTCAATCTTTCCCTGATGTCTTGGTGGTTTTTTGAGTTATTTGTTCTTAAAAAATTCTCAAATGAAAATTGTCGTACAGAAGTGGGCCTAGGCAGAATGTTTTAGAAACATGGTTCCTCCATAGGGGAGTCCTTTACCTACAACAAAGGCAGGTGACTCTATGGACCTGACAGATAAGTGGGGAGAGAATATTTGAAATAGAAACTATTGTAGAAAATCTGGGCCATGACACTGCTCCAGTTGTGATGCTTGGTGTCGGTTATAGCCTGGCCCAACTCCTGTGTCTGTAGGAAACTGAGGCCAAGGACATGGTGTACAATCATGATAAAATTTCTAATGGATATAGACAAAAGTAAGCTTGAATGAAATACATTTCAAACAATATTAGAAGATGTTATGTTCAAGTGATCTTTCTACTTTATAGAATTATATTTTACTTTGATATATTTACAAACTTTTTCTAAGTCTTCATTAGGTGTATTTGTGCACTTATATAATATACTGCTCACAAAAATTAGGGGATATTTTATCAATTTATATGAAACTAAAAAACATCCCCTAATTTTTGTGAGCAGTTACAAAACAGTTATACATGTTTTAAAAAGTTTTTCCATCTAGTTATTAATTTAGTTAATACTATCATAATGAATTCATGATGCTTTTTTTCATGATGCTCTTACTATTTATGCTTTTGTGTTGGGGATATTTATATTTCCTTTTAAATTCAGTTTTTAGCCTTATTGTGTATTAGTTTCATCTTTTGTTGTGCTGTTTAAATGCCATATGGTATTTAAAATTAAATAAGCACTCTTTTTTAGATATTTTTGTACCATAATAACTAAAGATTAAACTGGAGTATAAAATAAGATTCAGTTTGAAACAACTGTAACCTATACCTGTTTTTTATTTTATTTTATTTTATTTTTTTCATTGATTTGAGAGAGAGAAAGGAAGGAAGAAAAAGAGAGAGAAATGGAGGGAGAGAGAGAGAGAGAAGTATCAATTTATTGTTTCAGTTAGTTGTTCCAGTTTAGTTATGCACTCACTGGTTGCTTCTTACATGTGGCCTGACCAGAGATCGAACCTGCCAGGATGACACTCTAGCCACTAAGCTATTTGTCCAGGGCCCCTATAAGTTTTTCATTCATCTTTGAATGAGCACATTTTTATCAATATTTAATAAGCTCTACCCATTATTCTTTTATTTAACGTATTTTAAATGAATTAGGCATAATATGCATGTGTTAGAAAGCTATGTCAAGTTGATGCAAAGATGTTTGGGAACCTCACCTTCATTTTCTAATATTTAGTTCTCAGGCACTTCCTAAACTTGAGAGAATTTTGTATTGTACAAGCCATGAAGAAATTTGAATGTTAAAGCAATTATTCTTTTTCTTTCCTTCTGTGGAAATTAAACAACCAAGAAAAAAAAAACCTTTACTGTATTATACCTGAGGTTTTAAATACACAAAAGTCAGTAAAATAAAAGTGATGGTTCCTAGAGCAAGTGTAATTCAGACATATTGCACATATATATTAAAGCATAAAAGTTAACACCATATGTACAAAACACTACACGGACCCATTTGTGTCACCACTGATAAATGCACAACTCCTATAGGAGCTGTGAGCTCTTATATGAGTCAGGATTTAAGTCCCAGATATGAGAGAGGTTTAGGTACAGTTGTGGGAATACTGCTGCATATCTTCTGTAAATTTTAAATTTCAACCAGAAAACTGTAGAACTGAAAATTTCATTAGAGAAACAATTCTAAAACTTCTAATTTTATAACTACAGATTTTTTTCTACATTGTAGATTCAGTGAGATCTTTGCCATTTATGGTCTTTGTTGGTCATTTTTTCCCCAACAAATGCCTATTGAGAATTTAGTAAGAGCCAAATTACCCTAAATACTTTGGATCATCAACAAACCAGACAGTATTCCTTGCCCTGATGAAGTTTGCATTCTGTGAGGAAAGGCAGACAGTCAACATAACAAATAAGTAAATTACAAAGTACCATAAAAAAATGAAAAAAGAACTGGATAAGGAGGGGAGAAGGTCGGTGGTTAAGTTGCAATATGTTAAATAGGAGAAGATGTGAGAGAAGACTGAAAGAAAGGCTTAAGAGAGTCAGCCATGTCCAGAGATCAGATGGTTTTAGGCAAAGCAAACTACTGTAGTAAAAGCTCAAAGGCAAAGGCATCTCTAGTATATTTAGTGTTCATCTTCCATGTGGCTGGAAAGGGGTGACTGAGTGACAGTACTAGGAGATGGCATCAGAAAGTTACCAGAAGACTGTATTATGAAAGGCCTGTAGACTACTGTCTGGATTTTGACTTTTATTGTGAGAAAACGAGGGTAGAATTCTAGGGTTTTGAGCATAGAAGTGTTGTGATCTGACTTTATTTTAAAAGAGCCAGTCATTCTGGCTTTTTGTATTGAGAGTAAACAATATGAGATCTATGGTAACAATATAGTACCGGGCTTTATTGGAGACTCTTAGAATAATGTAGGCTATAGGTTTAAACCAGGCTGGCAGCAGTGGAGTTCAGTGGCAAATGTGATGTTTTCAAGCTAGTTTGAAGGTAGACCCAATAGGATTTCTTACTGGGTTGAGTGTGGATTGTGAGAGAAGAAGGAAATCAAAGATGATTCCAGGGGTGTATGCAAGCATCTGGAAAGATGGTGTTGCCATCATCTTAAGTGTGTAATTGCTGGTAAAGCAGGTTTTGGAAGGAGGATTAAAAATTCAGTTTTGGACTTGTGAATTTGAGATATATTTACATATCCAAGTGGACTTGTCAGTTGGATCTAAGAGTGTGGACTTCAAGGGAAAAGACTAGACTAGAGATATATAATTGGGGAGCCATGAGTCTTTAGATAGTATCTGAAGCCAGGAGTCTGAATGTAGTCATCAAAGGAGTGAGAAAAGATGGTGAAGAGAGTACGGCCAATGAATGCACCCTGGAACACTCCAACATTAAGATGTCAGAGGAAAGAGGATGGCTTAGCAACGGAAACTGAGAAGAAATGGCTACTGGGGAAAGAGAAAAATGATCATTGAGGTAAAATATTGCTGATAGGTAAAGTAATATGAAGACTGAGTGTTGGCCACTGGATTTAGCAATGTAGAAGTAATTAGAGACCTTGGTAGGAGCCATTTCAGTGGAGTGGTGGAGACAAAAGTTTGATTGTAATGGGTTTAAGTGAAAAATAAAAGGAGAAAATGTATGTACAACTCTTTATATACTTTGTTGAAAAGGTGATAAAAAAATGGGATGACACTTGATGAAGCTAGTGAGGTCTAGGAATTGGTATTGTCAATAAATATTTAACAACTGGACTCTGGGTAAAAGACAATTTTGATTTATAGATTTTGCCAATTTTAGTAGTGTAAATACGCCCAGGGTGGCTGATTTCACTGAAGGAAGAGTTGAGAAGAGATGTGTACCACTGACTCTTGGAAGCTGGCATAGGCCAGCTCTAGTTCACCACCACTGTGTCGACAGACATTTGGCTTTGTTTTCAGATGAGAGAAATAACAGGTACTTTGTATATCCTAAAGGGACTAATCCAGTCAATAGCTAAAATTTGATGCTGTAGTCAAGAAAGCGGTGAACTGCTGGATTAAATTTCCCAGAATAAGGGAGAAGGAATGTGATGCAGTGGACAAGTACAAGGATTGGCTTTGGGTATGGATATGTATAGTATCTATACTAACTGAGAGAGAAGCCAGAGCATACAGTGAAGATTCTTCAGGTAGTTATGATGCAGGGAGTCACAATGCTTATTATTTGCATGGAACAGAAACCCACTTAAATAAAGTTAAAAAACAAAGTGAAATTTTTGGAAGAATATAGTAGTAGCTCAGAAAACCCAACCGGACTAACTATAGTTGATCTTCAAGGAAGGGGATGAAGAGACTCATCATTTCTCTCTTGAGTTTTAGGTATATTCCTCTACCTCTGGAGACTGACAAACATCAGCCATTGACCCAACCAAAGCCATCATATATTGTTAAAAATCACTTACTGGTATTTTAATCTCCTATTAGAAACAAACTGCTTTTGGTAAATTTTTTATACTTTTAAGTTTCATAAATCATTTAGTCTTTGTGAAAAAAGTAGCACAGATAATTACTTTCATATACTGAAAAAAGTATTGCATCATGCTGATGTTTTAGATAATTAATTTGTCCTCCAAATTATTTTTTTGAATCACATGCTGGATAATATACATATATTGTTAAAGGCTTAAGCATTATAAAAGGAAATAAAATGAAAATTAAATCTCCCTCCCTGAGCTTTTTCTTCCTTAAAACTCAGTCTTACTTCTCAGAGAGAAATACATTTCTTATGTAGACTTGGGAAATTTTTTATGTATATTTAACATATTCATACACACATAGACATTGTCTTATCTTATACACCAAAATACTTAACGTTTGTTCTTTAAAATTCCCTGCATATGTTTCTACTTTAAGAATATTTATGGTATTGGGCTAAGAAGTCACTTGAATCCCAAGGACTAACCTTTTTATTCTGAGCAGATCTGAGATAGAAACTCTTAAGTAACTGCACTTTTTCTTATAATAGTAATTCTATTTTATAGAATTGTGTTTTAGAGAAAAGTTATGTGACTTGTCCATGGTCATAACTAACAAAAGACACCAGTGAGGTTCAAACCCACATTCTTGTTGTACTGGTATCTATTGTCTCCTAAATGATTGCCTCTTAATTTTTAGCCTCTAGGAATCTCTAAAGCCCACTGTCAGTAAAGGAATACTTTGTTTTTAAGGCAAAATACCCTATAAGCACTTAAAGACAGAGGAATCATGGCTAAGACTTTCTCTACACTTAGCATTTCAGAAACCTATTTCCATTTTTACCATTGAACTACCTTAACTCTGTCTTTGGTGATCAAGGAGAAATGCCAATGTTAAGTAAAATATCTTACAAATATTTTGAGCAGCTTAACAGTGCTGTAGATGAAGCGAATATACACCCAAAGAATTAAAAAACAAAATCTTTCTCTCACTTTTTCAGTCTCATTTGCTCAGTGGAGAAGAAGCAGAAAGGATTGAAAGGGTAGGATGCGACTCTACAAACTGAAAGTTTCAGCACTGTGTTAGCCTACCCTTGTGTGTTTGTATTATCTATTCAATTTAGTTATATGACATTGCAATAGCTAGTGGTGCATGAGAGTCAGTAGTGAAAAAATAAGTACAACTAACTAAAATTTAACCAATTTGCTAATTTACTGTAGTTAAAAATGAAACAGACCCACTATAAATTTACTCAAAACAACACTCTAGCTATTACAATATATCTACTTTTTAGAAATATGTATTAACTAATGAATGCCAGACAGTGTTTTCTGCTACGTGCAAGAGTCTATGCCACCCACCCATCATATGAGTGACTGTGCACTTAAAATACTATCAGCCTAATGTAAAAAGGATAATATCAATACTTAATGTTAAGGGAAAAAAAACCGTCAAAATTATTAAACAATTAGGAAAAAAGAAACATGTCAAACAATCTGCATTATAGTGGGAATAAGGGAAGAAGTTTTAATAATTTGAAAAATAAAAATTAATTTGAAAAATTAAAATTAATTTTCTGAGTATTGGTTAAGTTCTTCAGATAGACAGTAAAACAAAGAGATAAAGTCCTCAAGCCAGAAAAAGGCACTCCTTCATGCTGACCTTGACAAAGCGATTCGGGGCTCTTTTCAGTCAGGATGGGATCTTGGGACTACCTGAATTGGTGCTAATCAGGGCTGATAAGGCAAAATGTTTGTTTGGTAGTTTCAGAATGAAAGGTAACTTTGATGAACATTCTGGTAGCTTAGCCAGAGCTAAACAGCAAGTTGAGTTTATATTTAACAATTGATTAAAATAAGTTGATGTGTTGGGACCAGGGATTGTGCCATTAAAATGGGAGTGTTTTGAGAGGAGAAAACGACAGCCATGATCAATGTGCAGGAGGAATGGGCTAGCAACAACAAGACCAAATTATACTATTTTGATATTGGACAAATTTTTTTTTATCAGTCACTCTGTTTTGGTTTGCATCATTTTAAATGTTAAAATGCATCCCTAAACCAGATTTAATACATACACACATAATTTGCACATGAATAAAACGTATTTGTTTCTATATTTTCACATATATGTATACATTTATACATTTATTTATATATACATTTATATATATAAATGTAAATATATCAACTCATCTTTTCAAAAATAGTTGTGTGTATTCTATTGTGTAAATGCATCATAATTAAAGTAGCCAACTGAATGTAATTTAACTAAGTTTACATTGACTCCATTTAAAAGGTATTTTTATTAGCTTTGTCTTAATCATGATTTTGGTGATCTACAACCTCTTTCTTTTTTTTTTTCTTTTTTTTTTGGTATTTTTCCGAAGCTGGAAACGGGGAGAGACAGTCAGACAGACTCCGGCATGCGCCAGGCCGGGATCCACCCGGCACGCCCACCAGGGGGTGATGCTCTGCCCCTCCAGGGCGTCGCTTCTGCCGCGACCAGAGCCACTCTAGCACCTGGGGCAGAGGCCAAGGAGCTATCCCCAGCGCCCGGGCCATCTTTGCTCCAATGGAGCCTTGCTGCAGGAGGGGAAGAGAGAGACAGAGAGGAAGGAGAGGAGGAGGGGTAGAGAAGCAGATGGACGCTTCTCCTGTGTGCCCTGGCCGGGAATCGAACCCGGGACCCCTTGCACGCCAGGCGGACGCTCTACCACTGAGCCAATCCGTCAGGGCCTATAACCTCTTTCTTGCATTACCCTCATCAACTGAACACTGAGTGCATATCATTAGGAAACTTTGTAAAAAGCAGCATTTAAAATAAAATTTTAAAGTCAACTAAAAATCAGAAGACCTGAATTCTATTTCCAGCTTCAGGACTTAGATATTATGTGAATGAATAAAAGACTATTTATCCTAACAGTAGTAAACCCATGGCAGATGACATGTGGTTATAGATTTGTTCCATAGGTTTATTATAAATTTTTAAAAGAATATAGAGAAATGTTGGTTAATAGTAACTCTAACAAAACATTTCTGGGAAACAGAATCAAGACTCCTACCAGATTAACCATCAGTTTAAACCAGGAAAACACTTTTAGTACATATCTACCTTTATACTAATGAAAAGTACACATTATCTTTTGAGATGGTTAATAATTTTTATCGTTGTTTTCCTCTATTATATAGATATATTTTTTGCTGAAACATGCACTAACCTGTCATTCAGCCCTCTTAAGAGTTCCCTGGTATGTCGTGTAGCTTTACAGCAATTTTTACAACTAACTTCCCTTTTAAAGCTCCTTCACAATTCTTTATTTCTTTAAGTCTCTTCTCTTATGATTGTATTTTTGTTACTGTTGAGCGATCTTATTAATTTCCTTTTCATGGTTCAGTGAATTCTGAAACATTGATTACTTCTAGATACTCTGTCCACTGTTTACAGTTTTGTGTGTGATTTATTTATTTATTTATTCTTTTATTTATTTATTTGGTCTGGATAACATTGAAGGATAGAAGGCCCAGTAAGCTTTTACTATTTGGACATTACTTTTAGTTTAGAGATTATATATGGTTAAATTTAATTAAATGGAAAAATTTTAATAGTTTTTGTCACCTAATATCTCTGTAGCTTTCATTTTATAGTTATTAATTCATTAAATGCAAGAGTTGGCAAAAGTAAGTTTATATAATACAATAAATAATGCAATAATTAATGAATAAATAGTAATACAGAAATCAACTGTTTTGCATACTCACAACTGTAAACCTCCTTTTGCCAACCCCAGTGTATATACATTTGATCCATCTGTTTTTATGTATTACATGTGTGTTTGTGTATGTATATATATATACACAAATATACATGTATATATTCTGTCTGCATATATCCATGCATAGAGAGATAAAATTCAGTTTCCCTTTCTTTGTTTTGGATGACAACTGTTGTGTGTTCTCCTTTGTGGCAATATGCAAATTCTAGCTACATTTAGATGATTAGGGTTGGTTTTTCTACTTGGTATGTGTTTAGGTCTTTCTCCATAAGCAAATTATATATAAACTCAACTTCACTTTTTATTTTTATTGTATTTTTTTAATTAAAAACATTTTTTTCCCACTGATTTAAGAGAGAGAGGGAACAGAAGGGAGAGGGAGGGAATCATTAACTTGCTGTTCTACTTGGTTGTTCCACTTAGTTGTATGCTCATTTATTGCTTCTTGTACATGTCCTGACAGGGGATTGAACCTGTGACCTCAGTGCACAGGGATGATGCTTTGCACTGAGGCACCTGGCCAGGGCTCAGCTTCATTTTTTTTTTTTCAGTGAGAGAAGAGAGGCAGAGAGACAGACTCCTGCATGCACCCAGACTGGGATCCACCTGGCAAACCCACTAGGCCACAGTGGTCGGCAAACTCATTAGTCAACAGAGCCAAATATCAACAGTACAACGATTGAAATTTCTTTTGAGTGCCAAATTTTTTAAACTTAAACTATATAGGTAAGTACATTCCTTATCGAGGTAGCACCTGCACGTGGTATTTCGTGGAAGAGCCACACACAAGGGGCCAAAGAGCCACATGTGGCTTGTAAGCCGCAGTTTGCCGACCAGGGCACTAGAGGACAGTGCTCTGCTCTTCTGGGGCATTGCTCCATTGCTCAGCAACCGAGCCCTTCTTAGTACCTGAGGCAGAAGCCATGGAACAGTCCTCAGCGCTTGGGGCCAACTTGCCCCAATTGAGCCATAGCTGCAAGAGGGGAAGAGGAAGAGAGAGAGGGATAGAGAGAGGGGGGAGAGAGAGAGAGAAAGAGAAGCAAGAAGAGGTGGGATGGAGAAGCAGATGGGTGCTTCTCCTGTGTGCCCTGACTGGACACCACACTCCAGACTGATGCTCTACCTCTGAGCCAACAAGCCAGGGCCAAAAGGCAGTTCTATTTTTAATTTTTTGAGGAAATTTCATACTATTTTCCACAGTGGTTGCACCAATTTGCATTCCAACCAACCATACATGAATGTTCCCTTTTCTCTGCATCCTCACCAGCAACTGTTTTATTTTTTATTTATTGCCGATAGCCATTCTGACTGGGGTGAGGTGATATCTCATTGTGGTTTTAACTTACATCTCTCTGATGATTAGTGACATTGAGCATTTTTTCATATATCTGTTGGCCATCTGTATGTCATCTTTGGAGAATGGTTTATTCAGGTCTTTTGCCCATTTTTTAAATTGGGTTGTTGGTCTTCTTGGTGTTGAGTTAAATAAATTCTTTATATATTTTGGAAATTAACCCTTTATCAAATGTATCATTGGCAAATATGTTCTTCCATTCAGTGGGTTTCATTTTCATTTTGTTGATGGTTTCTTTTGCTGTGCAAAAGTTTTTAGTTTAATGTGTTCCCATTTATTTGTTTTCTCTTGTGTTTCTTATGCCTGAGGAAATATATTGGCAAAAATATTGCTGCAAGAGATAGATGTTTGAAATTTTACTGCCTATATTTTCTTCTAGAATTTTTATAGTTTTGTGACTTAAATTTAAGTCTTTTACTAATTTTGAGTTTATTCTTATGTATGGTATAAGTTAGTGTTCTAGTTTCTTTTTTTTTTTTTTTTTTTGCATTACCAGTCTGATTTTCCCAACACCGTATATTGAAGAGACTGTCTTTACTCCACTATATGCTTTTTGCCTCCTTTGTTGAATATTAATTAGATGTTTAGAGCTTTAAAAATGAGGCATAATATTTTCCAAGGCATCACTTTTCAGTGTGCTTGAATAAGTATCATAACAAAAACATCGAATTTTATATACATTTTAAAGCTCTGATTTATAATGTAGGTTGTAATTTAATAACTTAATTGTGTTAGAAGATATACTAAATATTTGATAGATGTCCTGAAGACAAATGTTGTGTGCCAAAAAGAGTCACAGTTTAGCAGAGATTAAGACAGAGTTGAATCCCCAGCCTATTAGTTGTGAGCTGAGCAGATTACAGGGGTGTAGCCATCCCTTCGGGGAAGTCTAACTGGTATGATGTAATTTACTTTGAATTTTCAATATCTTTTGGTTACTTCATCTCCTAAAAGGATAACTTTGAACGTAAATTGTAATAGCAACTATATTAGACCCTTCTGATGAAGAATTAGAAAAGCAGATCAATAAAGGCTGAAGTGTGTGTATTTTTCTAAATCAGTATTAACATGGCAACCAAGAGGTGATTTATATGCTTAAAATACAAATTAATCATCAATAGTTTTTATATCATACTTTACAGTTAAATTATTCAGGATATGTAATTCAGAAAAAGGATATTCTCAGTTCCCTGTGACCTAATGATCATAGTATTTGACTGCCAGCATTCCTCCTGCAAGCTGCTGTCCCGCGTGCAGAAGATGTACCTGCAGATGTCCTGATTTTACAAATTGTAACAAAGTCAATAATTATGAGACATACTTAATTAGCCCCTGTGAACTGAAAGGCATTCTTAAGCACCCTAAATGTCCTTCCCATACACAGATGCACTTGTGTGTAGGGCGAGAGGGTGCCTCTCTACCGTAATCTTTCAGTTCTTGTCCTTTCTCCTGGGTGACAATTCTATAATGTAAGCATCTATCTACTAAGAACTGAACTGAAACCTACTATCCATTTTGCATAGAACTCTGGACAGCTGTTAAAATGGAAACGATATTTTCTCCTTCCTGATGCAGAGGAGATTTAAATGGTATCCTGGAGGTAAAAGGGCATAGCTCATCACCCAGTGCCTAGGCTGTAGGGGATTTTTAGTTTTTTAAAAACAGGTACAAGAACTTGATATCCTTTTATAATTTTTGAGAATTCAGACTTTTAAAAATATTTTATTTATATAAGTTCTTATATAAATCATGATAGTTAAAATATCCATTTTAAATATTGCTCATTTAAGTTCTGAGCAAAATGGTATAGGTGAGTGTGTGTGTGTCTGTGTGTATTTCTGGATTTACTGTAATATAATAGTGACTATCCATATAAATAAAGGGAAGTGAAGAATTAGAGCATTCAAACCAAAGTCTTTATTATTTAAGTAAGAAGGTATTTATTGTCCATATGTTTTTCAGGTTGATATATTGTGGTTACGGCTACAAGTGTCTATTTCACATTTCTATAACCTCAGTTTTTGTTAGCTACATTTTTCATCTCGTGAATAAAAACACTCAATATTCCTCCAGTGTATGCACACTTGGCAGATTATTTTACAGAATCAGTCTGTAGCTATAGTTTCTGTGTCTATAGATGGGCAGATTGAACCAGACAGTCACTGTATTTCTTATCTTTAAAGTTCTGTGATTCTATGAAATATTTCAAGAGACTAACATTTCTTCTTTTTTCATGATCTGAGATGAAGCCGAATTAAAACAATTTCTTTAAAATTAGCTTGCATTTCAGAAATAATTCCAAATATTATAACATCAAATCCTCTACTTTTTAAATTTCTGACATATAACAACACTGCTGCCTGCTGTAGCTGTCCTTCTGAACTTAGCTACCCAGTCCGAAGACCAGCACTTACTTTACAAATTGAATTGCGCTTGTGTTAGAAACTGATTGATAAAATAAATTACTATATCTCACAGGTTAAGATTTGAGTTTTGCAATTGTAGCTGTTACAAATTACCTGAAAACCTTTTTATATTGCATTTCTTATGGCTGTATTTTACAATTGGTCTAATAAAAAATTCTATACAAAAATTGTTTGATATTAATAGCAATCATTAACAACTTGATAGATTCTTGTTAAGTATATTTGCAATACATTTAATCTTATTAAACTCAGCCTTGAGTTGTTTCTTCCAAATATTATAGGTCTTTATGAAGCTAGCAATAGAAAGAAGAGATTTCAACCATTTTCGGCCAAAAATTAGGTTTAGCTTAATGGATCAATTTTTTTCTTATTAAACTGAGTCTGACCAGTGCCAAGTAATACATTCAGCATTGATCTTTGTCTCACCCTGCTGTAGCTTGCATTCTCTTTATGTACATGAAAAATAAGGTGCCAGGAATGAAAACAATGCCTGTATAATACAAATATAGAATTTTTCTCAGACTTCCATTCAGTTTATCATTTCACTTTGTTATTAATGCCTTGCCTGCTGCTTTTCAGAAATGTGTTTTTAAAAAGCACATTTATTTCCATAAAGAATGCTTTCTTCTGGTGTAATTATAAAAAACATACACCATATACAGGAGTACATCAATTGTTGCAGAGGCATGGACAAAATGTATGAGCCCTGTTCACATGTGCAAACAGTCTGCTCTAAATGTGGAGCCCTCTGGGGACTTGACCCATTAACACCAGGGATCTAAAGTGCACTGGTTAGAACTGGGACTCAATTTTGCAGTTATTATTATTTTTTTAGAAAAAATAGATAAATGAAAACGGAACCAGATTTTAATACAGAGCATGAATGTGACAATTTTAAAGTGATGTCAGTCCTATTTTTTAAGTTCTCAATCTTTGAGACAGTTCAAGTCACAACAGGAGCCCCCAAACCTCTCCACACCACTCCTTCTCCTGTCTTTTTCATCCTGGATACATTCTGCATACTTCACAAGAGAATCTTATATCATTGCCACCTCTTAGAACTTCTCCTCTGCTTAAAAATTTCCTTGGCTCTTCACTTCCCTAAAGGACAGAATCGAAACTCTATTCCTGGGCGTTTGAAAATGGGGAATTGGTCTTCAGCCTGGCTCTCCGCCCTTGCCTTGCACTTTCCCCAAACAGACCTTGGACGGCAAGAGTTTCCAAATATACCTTGAACATTTTCTTTGCTCATATCCTTCCCCTGGCTAAAATGCTCTTTCCATCCTTCCCTTCTCATTGCCACCTGTCCAGATTCCCCAATCCTTCGAACCCCAATTTCCCATGTCACTGTTGCTTCAAAAGGTTTTCTGCTCACTCACACTAAATATGCCTTAATGAAATGAAAACAGACTTTGGAGTTGAACACGTTTTATACCACATACTGCTACTTGATCTTGAGTAATTTACTTAACCTCCATTTAATAATCTCATTGCAACTTTAAAGTGGAGATTATAATATTCCAAATAGTTAAGTGTTAAGTGCATGATGTATATAATCTTGCATACAGTTGGCATCCGATAAATAATAGTAAATTTTTTTCTCCCTCTGCCCCCGATCTTCCCCCATTCTGCAGTCTTTATGTCTTGCCAAGTTGCAATGATTTTTCTTTGTATTTGTTGTCTTCTCAACTGGTTTTAAGTTCCTTTTCTGTAGTGATGGCTCCATATACTACTTTGTATCTGTCATGATGCAGACAAAAATTAACCACACATGGTAGACATGATTTGATTAATTTTTTATATTTTTTCCCCAAAAATGAAGACAAGAGAAAAATATTTTACTCTTCTATTATCTTTCCACACCTGGTTCTTTGACAATATCAAGAATTGGTCTTAATATTTCTGAAATTAGATTTTTCTCTTAATAAGTCTTTTTTTTTCTCTAAGCAAATTTATACCTGATCAGGGAGTCTGTATGCCCTAGTAGCCCAGAAGCGTGACAACCAATATGAGGTACATGCTGGGTGAGAGGGAAAAGGCACTGGAATTCAAAAGACTTCAAATATATATTTTAGTTTGAGCCAGGTGGGATCCTCCACTCTGCTTCAGCAGCAGTGAAGTGGTGATTTGATTTCAATTTCTGGATGAGGCATCTTATATTTCAAAGTGGAATACCTCCCATACTACCTTGAACATAGTTGTCATGTGGGGTGCACTGGTGTCTCTCTGGCTACTGATGGGAGTTATAATCCTTAGGAACCTGTCTTGTATTTTCTGGGCCTTGGAACTTGTGAGGTTTCCAAAGCTATGACCTTTTCCCATGACACAGTAGCAGCACCTTCTATCAGGGGCTCAGATACTCTGAAGAATATGGGAAATCCTCTTGGGCAATTCTTGTTAATAAGTTCATGGATGACAGCAATTATTAAGTACTTTTTTGTGAATTACATCTCTTAAAAATGGGTTCCTTAGTGATTATAATTTATATAAGCAGTAGAAGCATAAAACTTTCATAATTTGTTCCAAGGTAGCCAAGGTGTAAACCTATGTTTTCATTATAGGTGCGTGAATCCAAACACATGCACGTGCACACACACACGTGCACACTCAATAGAGTAGCATCAAAGATGGAATATACAGCTCTGTGTCTGCACGTATCTAACTGCATAACTGACAGAAGGACTCATTCTGTCTTCTGGGTGATCAGTATAGGAGTAAAGGTGTTCTAAGTTGGGAATATGACGTGGATTCAAAACAAAAGAAAACCGACACACAAAGGACATAGTTTCTGAAGAAATGCCTACTTTAAAAACAAGGTTTATGTTGAATGTATATGGCTTATGTCACATCAGATCCCCTCATCTTTTCTAATATCTAAGTAATTATTGCATATAACACCTGACTTTTTAAAATGTAAGAATAAAATTAAAATATGACTGTATAATTTATGTTTTATACCTTTTAGGCTTCTTACAGTAAACCGTATGAGAAAAAAAATAAAGGTTCGTGAGAAAAAACACGTATGTCTTTATGACACTGAAATTTCAGCTAACTGGCTGTCAACTGGCTTTTAATAAAATTAATGTGGGTAAAAATAAAAGTAATACCTATGATATATTTTTTTAAATTTCAATGGTCCAGAAAGGAAAAAAATTGAAAAGGGAAGGTTTCTCTTAACTAACAACTTCACTCCCCGTGAAAATCCCTTTGAGCTCTTTCCTCTTCTTTTCCCTTTCCCTCTCTCCGGCCTTCCTGCCAACTCTCTCCTTTTCCTTCTCTCTATTTTTGTTCTTCTATTCAATTATCTTGTCAGGTGGTAAAATTATTCTCGTGTTTTCTGAGTTATCAATCTTAGCCTACTCAGCCGATTGTCTCCTATGAAAGACACATTCATTTCACACAACCACTGCTTTCCACATCCTCTTACTTGCCTGCCTTCTGGTTTTTGTCAAGTTTTCTAACACATACATTCTATTCTGTAACCACCATTAAACCTTATCCTTCGCCTTTTTTTCTTTTAATTATAGGATGATTCTACACATTTTTATCCAGTGGTGGGATTCATATAATTTAACAACTGGTTGTCTGCCCTAATGACCGTTTTAAGTATAAAAAAAGATATGCCAAAAGGTAATTTATTATTTCATGTATTTATTACTTAAATGAGAACAATAAAAAGGTACAGAAAACTGGATTATGTTCTAAGAAAGAGTTTCAAAATACTAATGAAAAAATATTAAAGAATACCTGACAAAAAGCAATAAAACTGTTTTTTAAGATTTTCCATATTGCTTCATGATTAGCTTTGTCCTCACTTGAAATTTTGTTCATCTATGGATAAAATGAACATTACTACGGGCACTAAGAATACGCTGTTGCGCAGATGAATGTTAAAAAAGAGGAAGGAATGTAAATTTGTGATTTCCACATTGGGCGGCTGCCCAGGTGCCCACCTTAGAGAGAACCCTGCTTACAGGTGCCATTTTAACAACTAGTCTGCCAAACTCAACAAAAAATTAGGTTTCGGTTCTGCTGAACTGGTGTGAACTAGATGAATTCCACCACTGTTTTTGTTTTTTTGTGTTTTTTTTTTTTGGTGTTTTTTTTTTTTTTTTTTTTACAGAGACAGAGAGAGAGTCAGAGAGAGGGATAGATAGGGACAGACAGACAGGAACGGAGAGATGAGAAGCATCAATCATTAGTTTTTCGTTGGACGTTGCAACATCTTAGTTGTTCATTGATTGCTTTCTCATATGTGCCTTGACCGCGGGCCTTCAGCAGACCGAGTAACCCCTTGCTCGAGCCAGCGGCCTTGGGTTGAAGCTGGTGAGCTTTTGCTCAAACCAGATGAGTCTGCGCTCAAGCTGGTGACCTCGGGGTCTCGAACCTGGGTCCTCTGCATCCCAGTCTGACGCTCTATCCACTGCGCCACCGCCTGGTCAGGCCCCACCACTGTTTTTATCTAATAAAACAGTATATACATATTTTTCAGTGTGGTACTGTGACTTCTGGTTGGGCTTAGGCAATGTGAATAGAGTAATATTTTACTAAACTCTCACCAATGGAAGGATACTGTCTTCAAGCTTCCACATCTAGTGGATATCAATTTAAATCCCAGCAGGCTCCTTTTCTTCATTTCCAGGTATTTTTTCCAAAACAACCTGTTCTTGTTAATGGATATCACATTCTTTCAACCCTCTTTGAAGATACTAATTATAATTTTTTAGTTTTCTTTTGTTGGCTGAACAATATCTTTTCTCCACTAACTCATCTGCTCTGCAATGTCTTCTTGGTCCTTTCATGCTAGTGGTGTCCCTCATGTACAGTGGTCCTCGTGTGGCTTTCTCTGCATCCGAGCAGGTTTGCAGCAGGTGTGGGCACTGAGCAGGTGGATGCTGGGGTGACTGCACTGCCGACGGAGCAGGAGAAGGTCTAAGAGGACAGCCAGCTGTGCTCCGCTTCTCTTTCAGCTCCAACGCTTTCACTGGGCTTACTTACCGGCTGTATCGCCCACTTTCTTCAGAAATTAATTCCTGGATTTTTTTCTTGGGGAAGAACTATTGCTCATATCACATACTGGAGGTGGGGAGTGGGGAGCAAGACTCCATGGTTTAGCCACTCAGAATGGAATTCTTCAATTCCCTCCCTGCTGGCAGCCCCACACTCTTTGAACTTGTTGACTCAACTTGGCCTCCTGTGTCCTCTGAAGTTTTGGAGTGCTGTTTTCTTTCTAGTTTTTTTCTCTATGAAGTTACTTCCATTTTCTTTGAATTAATTTTCTCCAACTTTATGGTTTGCTTCTGGGTTGCTTTCTCATTTCCCAGAACTCTTAGGGTTTTATTGTTTGGAGAAGAAAACAAAACACCGTCTCCTGCCATTTCAATGGATGTGAGTACTTGGATTGCTTTGTCCAGCTGAAATCAAGATCAGGGGCTGAGCAGACAGAACTGTGCTGTACAGAGATGACTCTGCCAGGACATGGAGGGTAGGAAGGGGGAAACTGAGGCAGACAGACTGGATGGAAGCTTCTACACTAGCTTGGGTGCAAGATGGTGAGGGTTTCAACTAGGACAGTTAAAGTGATAAAAAAAAAAAAAAACCAACAAAACCAAAAAGATGAAACTGTATTGGATATTTAAAAAACTAGTCTTAATTAGGAGCCACAAAAAATAATGCTATGAATTAAAACAAAAAATTCCACGGATGCCGTGGGAGCATCTTAAACTTTTGTCTGGGCCTGACCTGTGGTGGCGCAGTGGGATAAAGCGTCGACCTGGAACACTGAGGTCGCTGGTTCGAAACCTTGGGCTTGCCTGGTCAAGGCACATATGGGAGTTGATGCTTCCTGCTCCTCCCCCTTCTCTCTCTCTCTCTGTCTCTCTCTCACACTCCTCTCTCTCTAAAAAATCAATAAATAAAATATTTAAAAAAAAAAAAAAGAAAAAAAGAAAAAAAACAAACAAACAAACAAAAAAAAACTTTTGTCTGTACATCCTGGACGGTAAGAGATGATGACATTAGAAGTAATGATCCTGAGGTAGTGGAAAATCCTTAAGTTTTAAAATAAGAATTCATTATGCTAAACAGACTGTATTTTTAAGGACAGGTCTAAAGAATACTTTAACTAGGACTAAAAAAATAAGGTTTTAAAATAATGAAGCCTTTCTTTAAGCAGGCTTCAGTAATCCAAAGGCATTCACATCTGTTTTTTTGTTTGCTTATTTTTTAAGTCAGAAAGGCAGTATGTTGGAATTTCTACTTTTATTCAGTCATGTAACTAAAACTTATATCTTAGGGACTTAAGAATTATCTTTCTTTTGAGGTAGGGCAAGTGAAACTAGATTAGCAAGACTGCAAGGTGACTCAATTCACTTCCTGTTTTCAGTAGTGGTCTGTGTGTCTGCTTGTATTGTAAATAAAAAAAAATCCAAACAAATGCTGAAAACAATTTTTCTGGTTTCTTTGATGGTGTTAGCATATTTTTTTTCCATATTTTAATGTATTATGTAAACTTGGAGCATTAGAGGAACAGTAAGAAGAAATAAAACCAGATCATATTTAACATGATTACGATTACCCAGTAGAAAGAAAAATAGAACAGTCTTACATAGTTTGGGTCTATTAAAAATGCAACTTTGTCAAGGAAATGTTTTATTTCTATAATAGTTCAGTAGTTACTCCATCACAATGTAAAATGGTATGGGCATAGTTATTAACTACATTCCATTTGCAGATGTGCACTTTATAATTTCTTGTGTTCATAATTTGTGTATTGCCAATTTCTTTTTCTCCTAATAACAAAATAAGTACAAAATGATTTATGAAACTTTTGAGTCTTTTCTTTTATTAAATCATTTAGAATATTCAAATAGACTCTTTTCTTTAGGGAAAAAAATCTATTTCCATAGATTTCTGTGTGCTGTAGGGAAATGTTTTCTTTCATTTACTCATCTCTTTCTGTTTTTCCTGCCTCTTTGTGTTTATTTCAGTCAATAAATAGATGAAAAGAAAATGCCTGCATAACAAAATGCGAAATGTATTTTTGTTTGCTAACTGATAAATTATTTAGAAAAGATGTGGAGGATAATAAAAATAGAACCTGAATTTGCAAAGCGCTTTTTAAAACTTTCTAAAGCAGTACAGGCATAATGTGGCCTCTTCTGGCTTCTTTATGGTCCTATGAGTTAGTAGGCCAGGTATTGCTTTCATAGGATGGGGATTAGAAAGCTCATCTGCAGAGAGTTTACATGATTCATCCAAAGCTGATTGTGGTACAGACAAGTCCTGACTCCCACCTCCTACTTCCCATCTGGAGAATTCTTACTATGAATTAAGCACAAAAGCAGAGTCCATAGCTGGCAAGAAATGAACAAAGAAAGAAAGAAAGAAATACTTATTCCTTTTAGCAATCGTCCTAATTAATACTAATCCCTGGAATCATTATATTGATTGTGCAGAGATGTTGATTGGCAATCGCCACTGATTATTTTAAATGGCAACAGTAATCAGATTAATTATGTGTTATCTTTCATGACACATGGAAACACCTGGTCAATGTTCTAGAATCTAAAAACTGGAGAGAGGCCTCTGCAACGACTTTGTCCAGCATCCTGATTTTAACCATGAAGAGACCAAAGCTTGGAAAGGCCCAATTACTCATCCAGGATCACACTGTTATCAGTCTTAGATTCACAAATAAAAATTGAGGTTACTTCCAGCCTAGGGGTCATATCTTTTTCTCAGTCATAGCTTCCCATTCTATAATTATTTCCCAAATCATTGAATAACTGGAGCTCCTTAGCTGGAAATTTCTAACTTTACTATAAGCTATTACTGAGATGGGAAGATGATCGGACTTCTGATCTGAATTTTAAAACAACAACAACAATTAGGTTGGAGGGGGTGGAAGAAAAAAATTGACAATGTCTTCTAGGCCCTTCTACAAGGTGGAGTCAGGGACTCACCCTCACCAGGCAGCATGTGAGAAAGCAGACTCTCCATCTTCAGAACTCACCTGTCAGAATTTGCGCCCCCCATCGGACTCTAATGTACATCATAGTTGGGAAGCACTGCTCTAGACTAAAAGAGTAAGAACAGTACATTTTCTGTTTGCTCTTATCCCATCAATTCTTTTTTCAAATGCAAAAATGTCTTTATGCAATAAGTTGTCAAGATTTGGCTTTCTGAAAAAGTGGAAGTGGCTGTTCAGCTTCTACAAATTATTCTCTGATCCATTAGAAGCTTTTATAAGAAATTTCTCCCCAGAATTGTAGTTAAAAAAATTTCTTTCCATATGCCAGTTATCAGAAGTACAAAAAGTGCCCATGCTATGAAGAAAATGAGCTAATATATTATATGATAGACACATTTTTCATGATGTTAAGGATTCCCTTTTGTTTTAACCACAGAGGTTTTCTGTTCTATCATCATTTTGTATAAGGCTTAGTCTTACAAGTTCAGTCTGACTTTTTGAAATTATTCTGTATAAAGCTGAAAACAAACATCAATTTTGTATCTAAGATTTTAGACAAATGAAGGCAATATGAAATCAATGATATATTTTTATGTAAGCAAATATCTCCATTGACAAAACATTTACCTCAATGAAATGTAGGCTAGTGATATTGGACTTCAAAGTAAACATTAAATTTGCCCGGCATTTATGGGATATTTTCACAAAATGCAAATTCAGTGGAGACTAAACCAATGAAAGGACAGTCTGATATTTTTATGGTCTCGATTTTGTAGTTTCCTTCTTTTGTAACTAGGTTTTCAGGGTACAAGTCAGTGAGGTGAGGGAAACAGGACGTGACCAGTATTTTGGGTGGTGAGTAGGATTGAATAAGTGAACAGGACTGGGAAGGATCTAGGTTTTGTGGGGCCTGAAATCTGAACACTGTCAGGTCCCTTTATAACAAGAAATAGTGGAAATTATAACTACGAAATTAGGTAAAAAGTCTTGTTAGGAGCCCATGCAAATGCTCCCTGGTAGATCTGCCTCTGGGAAGGCATTTTGAGTGGATAGAACAATATGAACAAAGGAGCAGAGGTGGAAATGCATCAGTGGATATGGAGCTGTCCCTATGAAGACCAAGGAAGCATTTTCTCAATCCACTGTCCTTGTTCTAGGCAAAAGGATTCCCTAGAGATGAAGAAGGTATAGAAGAAGGAGAATCAGTCTCATCCCCATCACTGCAATGATTTACGCCCATCACCTCATGCTTTGCCCACTCCTGCAGCTGTTCCCCTCCCTGCTTTACGGGTCACTCTCGGGGTTTAGAAATGGATGAGTTGTCTGGCTTTTCCAAAGGTTACTAAATTCCAGCTGGGAGAAGTAGCTTCAAAATAACCCTGGCTTTGATAGTGAGGTAACAAATTTTCCTTGAGCATGGGGGTGACTATGTTTATTTTACCTGCATTTTAAAATAAAAGTATGAGAAGGAAAAGAAATATTTTCTGAGAAAATAGAGGACCATCTATGTGCATTTAAAGTAGCCTCATGCTTCTTGCGTTAACTGTTTATGTGGATGGATTGGTTTTTCCCTGGGGTGTATGCAGGAACATTATTTGTGGGTTACTAGATTCTAATATATTGAAAGGAATTGCAAATCTTTGCTCTCCCCAACACTTCATAGTATTCCTTCCAATTAATTTGAATTCTCAAAAATTATTTTTATTCATTTAAAATTAGATAAAACTTTGAAGAATTGCCAAATAATTGGGCTTAAAACAAACAGTGATCCTAAAAATGTTTAGGGATCTGTAGACTAAAGAAATAAATTAATGAATGTGTTTAGGATGTGCCAGAATAATAAGGTGCCCAACAAATACCGCCGGAAGAAATTCTGTACTTCTGAGTCCCAGAGGGCAAGTCATGACTCTTTTATTCATCACAGTCTTGGGAGCTCCTAATTTTAAACTAGTGTTTAGGTATCCTTCTGCTCACAATAGAACAAGTGAATCAGTAAGAGATGAATAGTTTGGAAAGATTTCAACTGGCTTAGGCACCAATGTTCATTACACACAGGGCACAGATGCATCAAGGTCAAGTGTTACTTATAGACACTGATTTGGATACAAGGGAAACTTTTTCTGGAGAGGAGTTCGCTTGATGTGTATTTGCAAACACATAGCAGTTTAGACTAACAAAGGCAATGCACTTTACTAATATATTTGCAGTGATAGAAGAGATGCTGAAATTCAGAATCCAAGTGCAAAGCTAAAGGAGAGACTGGGATTTAAACATCAAAACAAAACAAAACCTCACTCATCAACTTGTATGGTTCTTTGCTCCTGTTGGATTTTTCTCATTTGAATCCGTGTACTGCTCTTATGTAGCTAAATCCCAAATCACCACTTCAATTTATCAGCTGGGCACAGTCCCATAGAACAGACCCTAATCCCAGAGTCAGCACCACTCTACAAGGGCTCCTCCTGCTTTAACTGGGTACTGAGTTGCCCTGGATACAGCTCCCTGCCTAACTCAGTGGCCCTCACAAGGGGGCGCTTCCAGCCCGCAGGCAATGCAAATGAGTACAGGAAATCTTACATTAATTTCAGGGCACTTCAAATAAGAGTTAGCATGAATCCCTAACTAAATTGCTACGGAGCAGTTAGGTGACTGTCTTGGCACTCCTGGGTAAGGTGCCTCCCTGCTGATTGACAGGTTGTCTGCTTTTGAGCAGAGGAGAAGGCTGAGAGTTTAAACTTTGCTCCCACCAGCATGACTTTCACTTGAGCAGGGAAAAGCATCACCATAGTTGCTCAAATATAGTTCTCTTAAAATCCTGCTCTTATTTTACACACACAGACACACACAATTAGAATTAATGATTTTTAGATATGTATATGGATATGTATGTATATCTTCATAGGAATGTTATATATCTGGCAGCCTGGGTTTGGGAAGGGCTTGACGGACAGCAGCTTTGTTAGGAACATTCTCTGCTTAGCTGAATCCTATTGTCCCACAGTCTCATCTGTCTACCTCCATGAAACAGACATTTGTGTTTACAGGAACCTTCACGAAGCTAATTGAGAGGCAGGAGAGAAGGGTCTATAGAAGCATGTCCTTTAGCCTAAGATCATCTAGGTTAAAATCTCAACTCTGCCCCTTACTACCTGGTGTTCCTGAACACATTTCTGAACCCTTCTGTCCCCCACTTTCTTCACCTGGTAAAGAGGGGTGGATAATGACAGTAACATAAAATTAGGATATTTGTGAGGGTTAAATGAGATAAAACAGTGTATGTTACATTGCATATAACAAATACACAATAAATGTTAGCTATTATTTTCTTATGATATTATCAGGAAACAATAGAACATTTTATAGGATTAATTACAAAACTTAAGCCTTCCCTAAAGGCTGGCAAGGGTAGAGCAGGGAACCCCATCCCTGGTCTGTCTGATAAAATCCCTTGTTTTTTCCACCTGTTTGCTGACCCTGCTCTCACCTGTAAATTAGTAATGTTTGTTTTCTTATCTAAGACCCTATCTTATACTTTGAGGCACTGTCTACAGTGCTTTTGGCAATGTGGAGACTAGAGGATGTGTAATAAAGATGCATTGATCACTTTATTTTTTTTGCACCCCTGCCTGTGATGCTACTGACCCTTCTTAGACTTGTACCTGACAGTACACTCCTTTAATACCTGTTATAAAATGTTTATCTTTCAGAAGCTGTCTTATCTCATATCATTTTCTCCATTTCACAAGCTCTATCTAGTTCCACTTGCTGAGTTTGCTTTCTAATTGTGTATAGCATGGCCAAATAAGTTGTAAGCTGTATTTTTCCATATTCCCCTAAATTTCTCTTGTATTTCCAGGAATGATAAAAAATTATGTACACAGCAGAGATTGCAAATATAAACAAGTTGAATTATTAAAGGACCCATTTGCATTTTTACCAGGTAGTATTTGGCTCTCAAATGGTTTGAAGAAGTGTGAGGGTCAGTAAAGTGTGTAAAAGGTAATAGCTACCTCCAGGTTGTTTTTGTCATTTTTGTTGTTATTGTTAAGTGAGATGAGGAGAGATAGTGAGACAGACTATTGCATGCGTTCAGACCAAAATCTACACTGCAACCCCTGTCTGGGGCCGATGCTCGAATACATTGAGCTATTTTTAGCACCTGAAGCTGATGCTCAGACCAACTGAGCTATCCTCAGTGCCCAGGGCCAACTCTCGAACCAAGAGAGCCACTGGTTGTGGGAGGAGAAGTGGATGAGAAAGGGGAGAGAGTGGGGGAGAGAAGCAAATGATTGCTTCTCTTCCATATCCTGACCCAGGAATCAAACCCAGGACTCAAACCTGGGATGTCCATATGTTGTGACGACACTCTATCCACTGAGCCAACAGGCCAGGGTCCGCTTTTGTCTTATTTGTATTTATTGTTGCAATTGATACTATGGATTAAATCTCTGTTCTTGAAGCTCCTTCTCCCTTGAAATTCCAAACACCAGATTTTATGGGTTTCTTTTGCCTTTTAGTATCCTCTTGGGCATACTCTGTCTACCATGCTCTTTAAAAGGCCATTTCTCAAGGCTCCCTCTTTGCTCTGTTCCTCCTCTGTCTCTACAACTGCTGCCTGTTTACTCTCATTCGCATCCATGACCCTCCCTACCACGCAGCATATGTCGTTCTTGAAATTTCAACCCCACATGTCTTATGAGGACCAAACCTATGTACCCAACAGACTGCCAGATAATTCTGCTGTCTTGCTTATCATCCCACAAAAATCCTTGTGTCCAAAGCTGAACTAACTTCCATACAACATCAATCAGATTATGCCTCTTCCATGGCGAATATTCTCCAGTGGCAAATGCCCCTTCATTGTCAGGACAGAGGCAGGCACCACGCACCAGGCACTGTAGCGTGCTCACAGGGAATGCAGATAGAGACTTGGTGCCTGCCGCTCCTGCCAGCCTTTGTCCACTACTACACTACACACATTCTCTGTTTCTACAGTGCAGGCAGCTGGCCCGCCGCTGACCGAGCATTGTTCTTTTCTCTCAGATGGCGAGAGTGGTGGAATGTAGGGCGGTTGTTAAGCATGTGGACTCCTGAAACCTGATAAAGGTGTAGTCTAGGCTCTTTGTGATGCTGGACAGATTATCTCACCTCTCTGGTTCATGCTTTCCTCAGCTATAAGGGGAGTATTATAGAATCTACTATACAGGATGGTTGAAATGGGTGAAGCACAGAGGTGCTCAATATAAAATAGCTGTTATTGCTATTCGATTCTTCAGTCCCCTAACTGCCGTTCTCCCACTGCCCATTCTAGTTCTAGCTAACGTCCTCTTTGTCTTTAAAACTTAGCTTGCATTGCATATCCTGGAAAAGTTCTCTGACTCCCTCCTCTGGGCTTCCATGTGTCCTGTGCATACCTCTTGCACTGTGATTACCTTAATTTAGTGTAGTAGTTTGCCTGGTTTGAGCTCTTTTATCTCTGTCTTCTGCACATACTTAATACTGTCTAATTGTTGAGTGGTTTGCTTAAGATTGTAAGTCAGTGTTTAAAGAAGACTTGAGCTAGGAGCTTGGGAGTTAACTACTTACTTGCTCTGTGACTTTGGGCAAGAGAAAGTGAGTTTTCTCACAGGGTTGTCAGAATTATTAAATGTATGTGATTATACTTTAAGCACTCTGAAAATGTTAATTATCTGAACAGCTGAAGATGGAAGTGGCATTTCCACCAGATTTTACCTTGATGTTTAAAAGCCATTTACCTCTGTTGTTCAGCTGTGTGGATGGATAGTTGCTCTTTTTTTTTTTTTAATATTAATATTTTTTTATTAAATTTAATGCAGTGACATTGATAAATCAGGGTACATATGTTGAGAGAAAATATCTCTAGATTATTTTGACATTTGATTGTGCTGTATACCCCTCCCGCAAAGTTAAATTGTCTTCTGTCACCTTCTATCTGGTTTTCTTTGTGCCCCTCCCCTCCCCTAACCCCTCTCTCCTTCTTCACCCCCTCCCCCCTCCCCCAACCCCCCCGCCCCTGTTGCCATCACATTCTTGTTCATGTCTCTGAGTCTCATTTTTATGTCCCTTCTATGTATGGATTCATCTCAGTTTTTTTTCTGATTTACTTATTTCACTCCGTATAATGTTATCAAGGTCCATCCATGCTATTGTAAATGATCCGATGTCATCATTTCTTATGGCTGAGTAGTATTCCATAGTATATATGTACCAAAGTTTTTTAATCCACTCGTCCTCTGACGGACACTTGGGCTGTTTCCAGATCTTCGCTATTGTGAACAATGCTGCCACAAACATGCGGGTGCAGGAAGACAAACAACCCAATCCAAAAATGGGCAAAAGAGATGAATAGACACTTCTCCAAAGAGGACATACAGATGGCCAATAGGCATATGAAAAAATGCTCAACATCACTAATCATTAGAGAAATGCAAATTAAAACCACAATGAGATATCACCTTACACCAGTCAGAATGGCGCTTATCAACAAAACAACACAGAATAAGTGCTGGCGAGGATGTGGAGAAAAGGGGACCCTCCTGCACTGCTGGTGGGAATGCAGACTGGTGCAGCCACTGTGGAAAACAGTATGGAGATTCCTCAAAAAACTGAAAATCGAACCGCCTTTTGACCCAGCTATCCCACTTTTAGGAATATACCCCAAGGACACCATAGAACGGATAGTTGCTCTTGATGACTTTTCCTCTGAGATATCAAAGCGTAGCCACGTATGCTGAGAGACAGCACGGGAAAGAGGAAAGAAACACTGTTGGGTCAGAGGCAGGAAGCCTGGCCCTATTCTCTATTTGTTCTTGATTGCTTTAGATAAGGAGGTGGCGTTTCTCACACTCAGTGTCCTTATCCATAAGAGAGTACTTGCATAATTTTTTAGGTTCCTCCAGCAGTTATAGTCTAAGATTTATATCATCTGAATGAGTTCCATAGTGATAACTAAACTCTTAGTGGTAATAAAATTCTTAAATTCTCATCTTTCCTCCTTTTCTACATTTCTGCCAAGAAACAAACAGATCAACTTAGCTATAAAGTGGTTGATTACCAAATTTTGCAATGTTCTCCAGACACTTTAAAAGGCACTTATTTGTGTGGCATGGGGCTGCCTGGTGAGAGGGAGCCTCAGAACTAAGGCCTGGTCATGTTGCCAGAGAAGGAAGTGGTATGGGAATGGGATGATGATGAATGAGAAGCCTCTGGTCTTTCAATGACAGAAAAGAAAGGTTTTTTGTTTTGTGTTGTGTTGTGTTGTTTTTTAGATGAGAGGAGGAGAGACAGTAAGGCCGACACCCACATATGCCTCAACCAGGATCTACCTGGCAACTCCATCTGGAGCTATTTTTAGTGCCTGAGGCCAATGTGCTGGGATCAACCAAGCTATCCTCAGCACCTGGGGCCATACTCAAACAAATTGAGCCACTGGCTGTGGGAGGGGAAGAGGGAGAGAAGAGAGGGGAGGAGCAAATGGTCGCTCCTCCTGTGTACCCTGACTGGGAATCAAACCTAGGATGTCCATACACTGGGCTGATACTCTATCCACTGGGCCACCAAACAGGGCCAGTAAAGGATATTTTAATGAGCCATCCACCATTTTTTTAAAAAAATTTTATATCATGAAAGGAAAATAGATTATAAGGTCTGCTCTAGATAATATAGCCAGTGACAAAAGAAAATGCAACAAAATAACTAATAGTAGGCAGGATCTATCCCTCAGCATGCTGAAGGAAGGACACAAGAAACTTGATTAGATAAGATTAGGTAAGAATTCTTGGGCTTCTGAAGAGCAAGGCTGGCTCTAAAGGGATGATTTAGTTTCTAGTTACTGACTAAATATTTACTGTGTGTGTGTGCCGACTGCACTGTCACAGGTAATTCGCGTGTATTAAAACACAACAACCCTGAGCCTTAGGTAATACTGGTAATACCCATTTATCAGATGAGAAACTGAGGCACAATTGTACAAAGTCACAGGGTTAATGAAGAGGGCACATGAGATTTGAATTCAAGCAGTCTAGCTCCAGAATCTGAATCTTATCTAGCATACTATAAAGCAATTTTATTATAATTTTAATATTTGAATTGGAAGGCTTTCCTGGGGTTGGGGGTGGAAGCAGTAAGAGGAGAGCGTTTTTTTTTGTTTTTTTTTTCTGAAGCTAGAAACGGGGAGAGACAGTCAGACTCCCGCATGTGCCCGACAGGGATCCACCCGGCACACCCACCAGGGGCGATGCTCTGCCCACCAGGGGGCGATGCTCTGCCCCTCCGGGGCGTTACTCTGTTGTGACCAGAGCCACTCTAGCGCCTGGGGCAGAGGCCAAGGAGCCATCCCCAGCGCCCGGGCCATCTTTGCTCCAATGGAGCCTCGGCTGCGGGAGGGGAAGAGAGAGACAGAGAGGAAGGAGAGGGGGAGGGGTGGAGAAGCAGATGGGCACTTCTCCTGTGTGCCCTGGCCGGGAATTGAACCCGGGACTTCTGCACGCCAGGCCGAGGTTCTACCACTGAGCCAACCGGCCAGGGCGAGAGCGTGTTTTAAAAGAAAAAGGGGAAAGCAAATCTCCAGAATTCTAGAGCATAGCCAAAATAGTTATTTATTTTGCTAAATCTATGGGATTTAGTTATCCTGTGTCCTATATGATCAGTCATATGGACATATCAGCTCTGAGGAATTATGTGCAAAATAAGTAACCACTTGTGCATCATGATATTATTGACATACAGGGTCCACGTTTCTTCTTGCTCAGTCCTTCAATGGATGGGAGAATTCAGTGTGAATGATGTTTTGCCATTAGAGTAAGTGAAAAAGTATAAAAGATTGCTGAATCCCTATTTTCCATGGAGCACTATAAATTTGGAAGGTTGTCAAAATTGTCAGTTTTGACATTTTCTTTTTCAATTTTTAAAACTTTTAAATTTCAATTATGTCACACATTTAGTAAAAGCATATGAAACATAAAGCACAGCATTAATAAATCTTTCCAAATGAACATTCCTGCTACTCTCCTTCTGGTGGGAAGAGAACATCCCCCACAATTAGACACTCTTTTTCAATAGCACTCCAATCACTACCCACACCTGCTCCAAAACATAGTCACTGTCCTAATATTCGTTTTCTGTTTAATTCCTTTTAAAAATCAACTATCCATTAAAACACAGAAGCCTAAAAATTGTCTAACTCTATACCATCAATCCATTGCCCTGCTAATTTCATAATAACAAAATCTTACAGTGTATGGATAAGGTCATAAAAAAGTTACCAGCGTTTCAGAAATTAAAAGGTTATACTGCTTGTTCCTCAGGAATTATTGCTCTTCACTAAGGAAGAGTGTCCTATACTTTATGTAATAAGATCTAGGACTGTACCGATTAAACACAGTTTCCATAGAGTCAGTTTGACAGCCGTTCTGTTTGTATTGCACAAAGAACTTTAGAAATAATTTTCTCAGTCCTTGTGATAAAAGCGGGGTAAATATTATTACCACCTTTTATAGGTGATAGACAAACTAATATCAGTATTACTCCTTTTACAGATGAGGCAATTAGGGACCAAAGAGGTTGAGTGACGTGGCCAAGGGCGCACAACCAGGAAGTAGTAGCACTGTGACTCAAAGCCAGGTCTCCGCTTTCTACCCATTCCGCTTGATCCTCTACTTCTCTTACAATAAAATGTTTAATAGCCACCTTTTAACTTTGCAAAGTAAAAAATAGTTCGCCAGGTGCTGTTAATTCAGCATACTTCTTAGCAGCCCTGTAAGGTAGATAGAGCAAGAGTTTTGAGTCTCAGTTAATAAAAACAACAAAGACAAAATGTTTTAAAACTTTGAGGTTTAAAAATGCAGAGTGATTATGTTAAGTAACATATCTAGTAGGTGGTGAAGACTGGTTTGAAGTCCTTTATGTGGATTCCAGAATGAGGGAGGAGGAGAGAGGAAAGAGGGACCACCCAGGGGTCACATCATTTTCCCCTTCCTTCCCTTGGACCACTGCTGCCACAGATCCTGTCCTTGCCTGCCAAGAAGACTCACAGTTTCTGGGAA
The DNA here is from genome assembly GCF_036850765.1 of Saccopteryx bilineata. Taxonomy (NCBI): domain Eukaryota; kingdom Metazoa; phylum Chordata; class Mammalia; order Chiroptera; family Emballonuridae; genus Saccopteryx; species Saccopteryx bilineata. The sequence goes on from NC_089492.1 coordinate 114,625,471, forward strand.
GTGGCCCCCCACTGTAAAATGATCTGTGGTAGGACAAAATAAAAAGATGGAGGAGAAATGATAAGAAGAAAAAGGAATACAAAAGTGGTCCTGAATTTTTAAGAGACTTAAAGAAGGGCACTAGTGTTTTTGAAATATCCTAAAAAGCAATGACTGAAGTGAATGAAACTTCAAGAAGATGAATCATATTGGTTTCAAGGTCAGTTGTATAAAAATATCACTTCATTTCTTTTAATAAACTTTTGCATTTTTTTTCTAACCCTATTATTTCTAATTTGGGTGTATTTAGAGATGACTTTTGGCCCAATTTCATCTACCAAAAACAAGTGAAGACTACAAACATCTATATCTAATCTCCTTTTCAAACACCCATTCTTAGTTCTCCTATCTAATGTCTCAAAGAAGCCTATAAAATTCTTTCCACAGGCATTTAAGACATATCTTAATTTAATAAAATAATAAGCACATGCCTGTTAGCAGTTTTAAGAGAAAAAGGAAGGTAAAACCAAAACCAAATCATTACAGGGTATTGAAACTCTATAAAGGTAAAGAGACTTTATCAAATAAATAAAATTGATCCATGGGGGATCAAATGTTATTTACAGTAATTACAGTAAAAAATAATTTACAACTCAGAAGGTGGGAATGGGAGCTAATTTTGAAGTCATTTGCTAACCATAAACATCAGGTGATGATGATATCAGCACATTGCCATTCCTCCATTCCTCTCTCCAATATTTACTCGCACAGAAAGCCAACGATTAGAGAAGCAGTGCCTGCAGGACTTTTACAGTCCACTCTTTGTGTCAGAATCTGTGTTTTTTTAAACACCCATTCAAACTATTTTGAGGTTTTATATGCCTAGACTCCATCATAAAATGGAATTCAGATATAACCTTTTGCAGTATGTGGAGCTAATGAAATCACCCCAAAGGTCATTGACTTAAGCAATAAGCACTTCAAATTGATCATGATCAGTTATACTATCTACTCCAGGTAATGCTTATTTTCTCTCTTTTTCTTTTTTCTTTTTGTATGTATTCAAGTACTAGATTAGAAGATCAGTTTTTCCCTGGTGTTTAATATCTAATTTTCTACCAATCAGAACACAAGATATGCTCTGTTAGATTTATGATACTCTTAAAATGAGTTTTATTTTACAAGTCAAGGTACAATCACCAATTTTGTTGACATATTATTACCAGCTATGTAAAACCTTACATAAAAGCCAAAAAGGAGATAAATTTGTATATCTTGCAACTAATATTTAGATAGTGTGGGAAAATTTGAAATATGTAAGAATATGAATATATGTATAAGCATGAAAAGAAAGCACGCTTTTTTTTTTTTTTTTGTATTTTTCTGAAGCTGGAAACGGGGAGACAAACTCCCACATGCACCCGACCGGGATCCACCCAGCATGCCCACCAGGGGGCGATGCTCTGCCCATCTGTCGCGTTGCTCTGTCGCGACCAGAGCCATTCTAGTGCCTGAGGCAGAGGCCATGGAGCCATCCACAGCGCCCAGGCCAACTTTGCTCCAATGGAGCCTTGGCTGCAGGAGGGGAAGAGAGAAACAGAGATGAAGGAGAGGGAGAGGGGTGGAGAAGCAGATGGGCACTTCTCCTGTGTGCCCTGGCTGGGAATTGAACCCAGGACTCCTGCATGACAGGCCGATGCTCTACCACTGAGCCAACCGGCCAGGGCCAAGAAAGCACACTTTTAAAATCAGTATTTTCATCTCTGTTTTTCAGATTAATTCTTTTATGTCTCTAATAATGTTTGGTAATTCAAACCATATATGATAATATTACATATGAACTTCAATCAAATAAAAATAATGTCAGTAAGCTTAAAGGACCAAATTTACATAATGTTATTAGATATATATCACAATTTATTTAAAATTTCTAAAAATCATGTGGTAAAACTTTAGTATTATAGCTAAAGGTTTGACTTTAGCTAATTCTAAGAATAACATAATTCTTTCATTACATGAATATGTGCCAACATCTCATCTTTATTTTTTATTTGGATATTCAATTGTGGGACAGTTCCCAACATATAGCGCCTTCTCTTGAATATGAGCATAGAAAATAAGAGGAGTGAAAATTTATTTATTTATTTAACTTTAGGGAGAGAGAGAGAGAGAGAGACAGAGAGAGACAGATAGGGACAGACAGGAAGGGGGAGAGATGAGAAGCATCAGTTCTTCATTGTGGCAACTTAGTTGTTCACTGATTGCTTTCTCATATGTGCCTTGACCAGGGGCTCCAGCCAAGCCAGTGACCCCTTGCTCAAGCCAGCAACCCTGTGCTCAATCCAGCAACCTTGGGCTTCAAACCTGGGTCCTCAGCATTCAAGGCTGATGCTCTATCACTGAGTCACTGCCCAGTCAGGCAGGAGGAGTGGAAATTTAAATAATCAATTTTGCCACCTTGTCAGCAACCCAGGCAAAGCAGCTGATAGTGGCTGAAGTTGAAAAGAATTGTTGAAATGAGGTTTGGGAATTATAGTTTTAATTTTCTTTTCCTATTATGGACCCCATTCCAATGCATCAAGTATTATCTATTACTGAGGACAGAGATCAGAAGAAGAAACTAAAATTAAATAAATAATGGCATACCCTGCAGAACCATAAAGATATTGTCAACATAGCTCTCAGATTCTGAATATGTGATTTTTAGAATGATGCACAATTCTTTCACCAATGAAAGAACTACATTTTATAGTTATCGGAAATCCTTTTCTTTATTTTGAATTCTATCCAAGATTTTCCTTTTGGCTGAAATATTTATATTATCAGTATGATGATATTGTTTCGGTTATTTATTGTTGCATCATTCAGATCATTTATTTTACATCCCACATCCAATATATAAGCAAATCCTGTTGGCTTTACCTTCAAAGTGTGTCCTGAATCCAACCATTTATCATCACTTTATCTCCAAGTCACCGTACCTCTCCCTTGAACCACACAGCAGGAGTTTCTAACATGTCTCCTGCCTTTTACTCTGGCCTCTGATGGTCTTCTTGTTACAAAACAGTAATTCTTTCAAAATTTAAATTAGATCAGGCCACTCTCCTGCTCCATCACACTCAGATCAGAATGCTGAGTTCTCATCATGACCTATGCCTTACCTCGTTCTCAGCTTCCTCATTTCCCACCCTTCTTTGGTGTTCAAACCACACCGGCCCTGTTGCAGCTGTACCGACAAGCAAGCTCTCTCCTCAGGACCTTTGCTCTTGAGCCACCTGTGCCTAGAAGGCTCTGCTCCCAAATACACATGGTTTGTGCCTTCACCTTACCTAGGTCTCCTCTCAAATAACAGCTCCCCAGGAAAGCTCTCTCTGACCATCTAGGTCTACGCCTCCCTGTTACATTGTACTCTGACTCTACATTAATTTGTTTCAAAACACTCATTGCTATCTAAAACAAAATTATTGGTTAATTATTTGACTGATTAACTACCTGGTTGCCCCAATATGTCTGACTATCCCAGAATATGAACTCATAAGTCAAAGACTTCCCTTCTTTCTTCCTTGGACATTACAAAAAAAATTTTTTTCTGTTTATTTGTAAAATTGCAGGACATGACAAGTGTTCCTTTTACTTTCTGTACTGCTGTTGCTTTTCATGTTTAGGTGATAGACTATTTTCAGCTCCAGTGCAAGACCTGTCAGAGAGGGTCCTGGTGAAGGTGAGGGGTGGTGAAGTGGAATAGATCCACATTAATCACCGCAAATAGGGAGCTTTGAGATGGAATTATTCAGAGTATAATATATGCTATAATATGAATAAGCTCAATGAGTGCATCTTCCTTTGTAAAAACTGTAGCATCTTCTTGGTGAGGATTTTGTCCCCCAAAATCTGTGAACAAAGCTCTTATCTAATTTGCTAATGTGGAGTTCCAATGGTCCTATGGTTTTCCTAAGAGAAGATGGTCAGTTGATACTTCTGAAAATTGCTATACTTTTCCCCCCCTTATTTCACAAGGCAAAAATAAAACCCTTCTCTTACTTTACTTGTGTACTATATATCCTTCTTCCTTTCCTGAAGATGTTCATAATTGGTCGAAACTGTCACTTTGATAACCGGCTTTAAGAGGCCCATTTAAAAACATCTCGTAACTCCTGAAGAGGGGTGCTGGGGGTGGGGTGGAGGCAGGGAGCGGTGCAGCTCCAGCCAATGAGAAACAGTGACATGTGGAGTCAATGATCCATTTTTCTCTGAGAACTTTAGGGTAGGTGGCTTTAAATTAAATATTAACACTTTTAAAAAATGAGGTCTGGGCTGACTGTCACTGCACAGAGGAGACCTAAATTGGGCTGTGGCCCTGAGGTCCCAGCTCCTCGGCAGAGATGGCGTGCTGAGAGGGGGCGAAGGATCAGTCTATAGAGGGAAATGCGGTTGCAACTTCATTTTCCTCTGACATATTTTGTTGGCTGATTAATAGGCTGACACTAATTTAGGTCTCAGAAGACTAGACGATTCTGTAACAGGATGGAAAAGGAAGGTGGGGAGGGAAGAGAGGGGAAATAACAGAATGTGGGATGTCTTGGAATTTGGGCCTGGGGAAACCCAGGGCATATTTTAAAGACCTTTCGTGCTGGCAAATTGAGAATGAAAAAGCCAGTGCCTTAAACAATTAATTTTGATAATCATGCAATCTAAATTGTCACACTTAAGTATCTCAGTGTTGACCTGTTTAGACAATGTGCCTTCATCCACAGGGGAGTAGTTTCAGTAGATCATGTTTAAGTTAGCTAATTAATATCAAAAGCAGTGTGGAATTGACTAACAGGTAATTTAATCAAAAGATAATTAAAACTATTGAAATTTATAAATTATTATTTAATTAATATTAGTTAATATTATAATTTTCAAAGTCTGAATTATGCTGATTAAAGGGTTCTCACATAAATACCACTGAAAATTAATTACAAATTAATATAATCTGCTGAACATCCTCTTAATGGACTTCCAGCTATTCTTGACTTTTGCAATAAATAAACATTAGACCCCATACTGCATCCCATTTTCCTGAATGTATTACCATATTCTGAAATATTGAGGCCATTAACCCCTTGGATTTCTGAGGAAATTCGCACATATAATGCATCTTTAATAGCAGAGAGGCTGATTGTTTTGTTAGGATATGAGGCTGAATCTGCTCTAGAGAAGCTTCCAGAAGATAGCTGATCTTTACTGTAGGGTGAAGGAGATGTTCTCATAGGGAATGTTGCCCGAGGCCAATAGTTTTTAATCACTTTATATGATACTTGGGGAACGGTGAAAATAAGTGAATTATTTCAGAAACCGTTAAGGCAGAAATTACCCTGAGCCTAAGCAAATTTGACTAAGATCATTGGGTCCAATAATCTTCATACAACATCAGGGTGGTTAATTCTTTCACAGACCAGCCTGAAATTTCTGACTGAAGACCACAGTTGAAAACACCGCCCTAGGCCCTTTGCTTTCCTCTGTACTTTGCCACAATCGAGGCCTGTTGGTGAATTCATTAGGAATGCTGAGAGAGAATTCAGGTCAGTGTGATTGGGGAGCCTGTGAAAACTCAGCCCTGGTCAATGGCCTGTGATAGAGCTGAGTTATATTTGCAGGGAATGCAGAGAGATAAAGGAGACATGGGGGGTAGTGGGGTTTGGCGAGTAGGACTAGATATTTTCTCCCCTCTTATCTATCATAGGAAAATGAAAAAAATCCAAAAGAAATAGTCTTCATATTATATGACGGAGTTAGCAATATTTCTACGTTGAGGTGGGCAAACACACTCAAAGAGTCTTGCAACACTGTGGAGACAACTCTTTATTGCTGCTTCTCCTCCCATTATTTAATTTTTGACTGTTAAGGGGCCTAGAGAGAGGAAATGGAAACCAGAAAGCTGAGCCAAAGGGAACTCTCTTTGGTCATTGAGGATTTGTGTTATTAACCTTTCTTAATAAACAGAGAAAGTAGGGCCATCCCCCACCACCCTCCCCCAGCTGATAGCATCTAGCACTCGGGGAATGTCCTGTAAATATAAAATGACCTCTCTGCCTATATTTATGAGGCAGTTAGATGCTGAATGGGTTGTCACATAACTTAATACTACATATAGAAGCCCGAACTGAAATGTATATGCGGTAAAGACAGATTTACAGCTGCCTTGAGTTTCCCTGTGAATTTCCAAGATTTATCTGAGCTTAAGGTCTCAATCTTAGTTTATGCTGCTAGAGCATTCCTCAGAATTCACACTAGAGCAGGAGCTTGGGACTAGTGCTGAATTTCCTTTGATGAACATATGCTTTTGATCTCTCATTTTCTCTGGAGGCTCTGGCTGAAATGGAAGGTTGTAGTCTTCATTTTGTTTGAGTCATTTACGGTGGACCACTATCAAAAATGCTTTTTCTTAATTGGAGCATTTGGGGGAAACTAATGAAGGAAAAATCATGTCTCTCAAAAACGGAATCACAGCTGTAGTAGTAGATAAGACTGACATATTCAGTTCTTAGAAAGAGGCAATCAATGTTGAATGCGTCAGGTGAGTTCATTTCTCGAGCTCAGCTTTAATAGCTTATAAAGAAGATTGATTAAGTTCTTGTCTGATAGATCAATAGTGGAATGGAACTGTGCTTCCCTCTTTCCCTTCTTAAATGTGGATTCCCGATATGCTTAGAGGCAAATAAAAGGCAAACATTTGTGCTTTGCTTTTCTCCTCCAATTTATTAATGGCAGCTCTTATGAACAAGCGCAATATTTTTAAGTTACCTAGATTGCTTTATTTTATATTAAACATTTGAGAACTTCATTAATTCATCCAACAAATGAGTCTATTTCTTTCTGAACCTATAAACGATTCTGGTCTAGATAATAGTAAAAGTGGTAACACTGAAAATTTAGGGAAACTTCAGGGATTTAAGCCTTGAGATTCCAAATCTGCTGTCTATTCTCTTCTGATAGTTTATAAAAGTATGAAATTTTAGTCTTATACATTTCTATTGTATTTGTGGACTTACAAATTTTTTGTTGAACTAAATAATTTCCTTTGTTGTAGTGTCAATATGAAATACATATGTATTATTTACATATATTATCAACTCAGTTAATTTTATTTACATACTTATATTCAGATTTTTTTCAGTAGTCTTTCTTTTTTCTCTCTTTAGCTTCATGGAATCATGGCTGTTGACATTTGTTAAGTGTGATGATTATGTAAATAATTGCTAAAAGTTTTCCAACAACGATTAACTTGCATTTATCTATAGAATATTTTGAAATGCCCTTGTAATTATTTTCATCAATTGCCCCTTCTTAAACTACTCTTCTATCATTTACATGTAAATAAACTCATTAGTGGCTTTCTAATGCACTAAAAATGAATACCTTTCTGAGCCCCACAAGGCTTTGTGTAATCTGACCACCAGGGCATCAGCCTCCAGTTACACCACACCCCAGTCAAGGGCTGCCCGCCAACCGCAGTGGAAGTCTTTCCGTTCTTGAGCTAGTCCTTTCTCTTTTCTACTCTATGACCATTTAAAATGTGTTTTGTTTTGTTTTCTGCAGAGAAACCTATTTCTCCATCATTCTCTTCCCATTTACCTGGTCACCTTTTACTTAAACTTAGTTGGAAATTTGTTTTTCACTTCCTCTGGGAAGCCTTCTCTGATTCCTCCCAGGCACATCTCGCTTTTTTATGATTTGACATGACCATATTATAATTTGTATAATGTCTTTATTTGTTTAATTAGTTGACCAGTGACTACGAGGCTAGAGGCTAAATCTAGTTTTGTTCACCACTGTAATAATAAGTAGAGTGATAGAATTCGAGTTACTGGTACCTAGTATATGCTCAAGAAATATGTGTTTAATAATGAATGAGTATTGACTATGCTACCACTTTACACTGTCCTTTTGCTTTAATCAACCCCCCTTCCCCTTTGAAAGAACATTCAGAACTGCAGAAAACAGGGAGAGCTTATACCCTTAATAAAATGTATAAAACAACTAACTTTGTCTGTGATTTCTGAAGAATTGGAGTCCATTTTTCCTTAAAGACAGTAAGAATCACATGACTTAATGAAATCTATGTATTGATGCTTGATTAATATTTAATTTTTCTCTCTCCTCAGTGAAGATTAGAAGGGGTGTGTGTGTGTGTGTGTGTGTGTGTGTGTGTAGAAGTGTTTGGAGATAGTAATAACAAGAATGGTTGTGTTTGAATATTCCAAATACAGGTCCAGGAGAAAGGAAGTCTGTTAGTATAAGAGTAAATACAGTATTTTCCTTTGTGATTTATTTAAGAAAAAGTCTATGGTCCATGTCAATGTGAGATTAAAACAATTGTATACAGCATCAGAAATAATTCTGCTTTTAAGGGAGAACAATAATAGGCCATCAGGAGTAAAAGGCTGTCTCCAAGAGGCAGGTCTCTTCACATACCTGAGGGCCTTCTTGGGTAGAAAGGGAAGAGCAGACGCAAATACAGTTGACCCTTAGACGACGCAGAAGTTAGGGGTGTCCACCCTGCACAGTCAAAAATCCGTGTCACTTTCAACTCTACAGTTGGCCCTTCTGGGCTTTCATACCCACGGATTCCACCAAAGGGGATCAAAAACAGTATTTTCTCTCCCTGGCTGGGAATCTGCAGTTGGGACACTCACAACTGAGAATCCATGGTTTGTGATCTGTGCTCAGGAATGTGAAAATAGTTTTGGATCTGCAGTTGGTTGAAGGGCTATAAAAGGAAGGGCTGACTGAGGGCAACTATTCATTGAAGATAATATGCAAAGTGGATCCCCACTGTTCAGACCCGTGTTCTTCAAGGGTCAATAGTATATCAAATAAAGAGATGAACATTTTTGGACAGTATTGCTACCGTGCATTATTCAGAAGTTAAAAGTAGCTTGTTAAGAGAATACAAGAAACTTTCTATGTGAGTGAAACTATTCTTTTTCAACTATTTTACATCATCACTTTTTTATATAGTTTTTCATCTTCCATGAACTTATTTCTTTTGGAATTCAAGGCAAGTGCTAATACTTGTCAGGCACAGTGTTTCTTAATTTTCAGAAGCTGTAATGAGAACAAGTTTGCTGAGTTGAGTGTACAGGGCCTGTGTGGTCTCTAGGTCTGCCTTTGTTTTTTTGTGTTTTTATTTTATTTTATTTTATTTTGAATAACCAGGGCAGCCTTCTTGGCCTTACTTATAAAAGAGCAATAAATACTTCAACCTTCATGAGTTTTTAAAGGAAAAAAAATACTTTGAATTTTCAGAAATATTATTTTAAGAAAATGGTATCATAACCCATGTTTAAAATTATGTTTAAGGAATGTTTATATATATATTAACTGAAATTCATGAAGTAGAAATGTTTTCTGTTACAACAAAGGCTTTTGTGTGGCACAATATGAGCAAGCTTGCAACTTTTAATGATATGTTATTTTATTGATTTTTTATTAGTAGCATAAGTATGGTAGGTAATATGATAGGGAAATCTTTGGATGCAGCTCTTTTCATAGTTTCAATGGCTTGGTAACTACAGGTCCTATTTGTGTTTACTTTGCAACTTTGTTTTATCAAATAACTAAGGTAAAGGTTATTAGTCTGATGGCACACCATAAGCTTTATGTTACTAATTTTTTAAACCCTATTATATTTTATAAATTTCTGATTTAAAAAAACTCAAGAAATAAAACATTGACTCTATAGGAAGATACCTTTTTGCCTCCTCTGCTAGACTCTATGGACAGAAGAGAAAGACAACCAAAAAGGCTATTTTGTAATTTTATAGATGCTTTTATTTCAGTTCACCTGAGCAGTTTATTGTCTTGTTTTAATTACCATGAATTAAAATATAAATAGTGATCAATCATGGGTTTAATATTTTAAGGCTAGTATTTTGTGGTTATAGCCTGATACTTTGTTTGCTTCAAAAGCTTTATTAAAATGATGCTAAGAGGACAGATCTTTTGTTAAGTGTTCTTATCACAGACACACAAAAATAAAATAAAATAAAACTAAAGAGAGTGATAGGAAACTTTTGGAGGTCATGGGTATGTTTATGGCATTATATGTGGTGATGGTTTCATTGGTGAATACTTATCTCAAAACTCATCAAGTTGTAGACATTAAATATGTACAGTTTTAGAGCAGAAAGAGAGGTCAAGCTTTGACACAGGCTGAATATCTACTTAGGATGACCTAATAGAGAGTTCTAGAAGTAGTATGGCCTCTCAGAGTTAGACCAGGATGGCCGGATATTTGTAGTCTCACAGTAACCAGTCATTTTATGTGGACTGCTCCAAAAAGAGGAGTGAACTTGCATAAGGCCACTGTTTGGAATGGGAGTGATCCCTGGAAGGACTAATAACTGAAGACTGTGCTGACAGCATACCTTGCAGCTAGGATGACAACTTGTCTTTTATTGAAGGGGGTATAGATGGCATATCACAGTATTCACCACATAGATTAGGTCATATGTCTAACTGTAATCTAAAAATCCAGGCTGGTGGATACTATGGCATCCAGTCCTTTGGATGGGAGGCTGTAGCATCAAGAATCTCTGGTGTAAGCCCTGGCTGGTTGGCTCAGAGGGAGAGCATCGGTCCAGTGTGAGAAGTCTCAGGTTAGATTCCTGGCCAGTCACAGGAGAAGCGCCTATCTGCTTCTCCACCCTTTTCCCTCTCCTTCCTTTCTGTCTCTCTCTTCCCCTCCTGCAGCCAAGGCTCCATTGGAGCAAAGTTGGCCTGGGCACTGAGAATGGCTCCATGGTCTCCACCTCAGGTGCTAGAATGGCTCAGGTTGCAATGGAGCAATGACCCAGATGAGCAGAGGATCAGCCCCTAGTGGGCTGGCCGGGTAGATCCTGGTCAGGCGCATGCGGGAGTTTGTCTGTCTACCTCCCTGCTTCTCACTTCAGAAAAGGATCTCTGGTGTAAATCATATTAAAAGCAATATATGCAATTAGCATCATCCAGAAAGATCCAGCTGTACTAAAAGAGGGACTGTAGTATAGAGGGAGAGTCTAGGACCCAGGAACAGAATATTGGTCAGAGAACCAGGTCCAGGCCCCAAAGCAGATAAAGTAAAGTTCAGGGCAAGAGAAAGTGGGATCAAGGAATTAGAATGCCTTCTGCAAACTGAGGCAAAAGGATAGTCGTATGGCATGGACAAAGACCACAGATATGGGGAAATAAGCCCCATATCAGAGGGAACACGCCAATCTATGCGAGTTAGGATTGGCTCAGAGTTTGCATTATTGAAGATCTTTCTACTGTAGATTGTATGAGGTGGAATTGGGCAGCAACTAAGAGAAAGGAGGAAACCATTTGCAATGTGCACAAATATAAACTGAGGAACTCACTGTGTTTTGAAGACACAAGTTTTGCTTATAGTAATAGTATGAACAAAATGGCCTGTCTGGGCCATTTTCAGAGGATTCAGAAAAGACAAATAGTTCTCTTCTCTAAAGAAACCTGAGATCTGTGTCTCCTAAGAGAGATGACTGTGGAACAGGAAGGCCAAGGATCAGATTCCAACCTTTTCCAAACATTTCCAATGTTTCTCTTTTTGGTCCATGCACAAGCCACACTCCTGTCTGGATTTTAGGTCCTGCACAACTTCATTTCACCCACTTGCCCTGCCTCATTCCCTGCATCCTCGAATGTGCTCAGCTCACTGCCTCCTCTAGGGCTACCTTCTCTGTGGCTCCCACAGCCCTCTGCCTCTCCTTATCCCTCCCATCTTTTTAAGGCCCACTTCAGATCACGCTTCTCCATGGAGATGACATCTGCTCTTCTGTTATTGTACTGGCAAAGCTTAACTGTTCTCAACTTATTTCCTGAATACTACTTTTATCTTCCCAGCTAAATAGATTGCAGTTCTGTCAGAAAATTCCTATCAGAAGTTTCTTTTGTGTCTTTTCCATGCTCAGCAAAGGGCGGGGCACCAGGTGACTGTTGGGTAAACAGTTAGAAATTAATCGATTGGCTTTACCTGAGATGGCACATTCAATTCAGAATTCCCGAGTTAATGACATGGAGTTGTTTTAAAAACTTTTCTCATTAGATCTCATGTTTTCTTACATCTGATGGTAATGAAAATATCTCATCTCAAACCTTTTCCTTTTAATGAATATGTTTTCACTGTAGTCAAGATTTTGTTCTCACAGGGAGTTGACTTCTGTCTTATTCCAGTGTGGCAGTGCTGTCCAGGACTCTCTGAGACAGGCCATCTCTCCTATGGTTGTGACCGAGGGGGCACTAAGTGCTAGCTATGGGACATTAATTCTTATCGGTAGTGTTTTTATTATGTAGGACCTGAAGTTTAGGATTAAGAGGACATCATTTGCTCGAATCTCATGAACACCTATTTCACAAATATAATTAATTCTCTTTGTGAGACTTCAACAATATGATTTTCAACTCTCTTTGTTGACTCATTAGCCTTATGTAATCCAGTAATTTGAAAACTTTGATATATTTAATTCATGTCTAAAAAGAGGAGCTTGTTCGTTGGCCTGGCATGTAGAAGTTCTGGGTTTGATTCCTGGCCAGGGCACACAGGAGAAGCGCCCATCTGCTTCCCCTTCTCCTTTCTCTCTATCTCTCTCTTCTCTTCCCCTCCTGCAGCCAAGGCTCCATTGGAGCAAAGTTGGCCTGTGAGCTGAAGACAGCTCCATGGTCTCCGCCTCAGGTGCTAGAATGGCTCCGGTTGCAATGGAGCAATGCCTGAGATGGGCAGAGCATAGCCCCCTGGTATGCTGGGTGGATACCAGTCAGGAGCATGCGGGAGTCTGTCTCTCTGCTTCCCTGCTTCTCACTTCAGAAAAATTAAAAAATAATAATAATAAAATAAATTAAGAGGAGCTTGTTTTAAATTCAACAAATTTGTTTAAAATATCTTTCTTTTAAAGTTGTCATGTCATCCCTCACATTTTATTTTAGTTATCAATAATGGCTGTGTTATATGTATGTTTCTATATATGCATATGTTATGTATATATATATGTATGCATATAATACTATTTCAAAAATTTAAAACAATGTTTCTCACTTGTTAAACAAATATTTATAAAGTACCTACAGTGTGCCACTTATTTAAGCACTAGAACTACAGAAGAGAAGAGAATAGACAAAAATATCTACCTTACATTATAGTGGGGAACACAGACAATAACTTACATTCAAGAGGAAAGAAAGATAATAAGATAAATTATAAAATAAAGCAGAAAGGAGGATATAAAACATCAGAGTGTTCTTAGTTTTGTTTTGTTGAAATCTTAGATAGATGGGATTCGAATTTAGAGAATAAGAGGATGACTTTTAAACAAACACCTGTAAGAAGTGAAGGAAAGAGTCACACAGATATTTGGGGAATGAGCATTCCAAGCAGAAGTAGAAGCAAGTGCAAAGACCTTTGGGCAGAGAGCCAGATGTTTTCTCATATGAAGCAGAGAGGAGATTAGGAGGGACTCATCATAGATGAGGTTAGAGAGGAAATGAGTTCAATCCTGTATGAATCTAATCTTGAAAGCTGTCATCAGGACTTAACTCTTAGTGCGACAGAAGCCCCCACAAGGTTTAGAGCAGCATTATCAGACCATTAGTATTATTAACCCACTTTACAGAAGAGACTATATGGAGCACTTATCACAAAGATACCTTGAGAAATGCTCTTATACTGGAATCATTGATGATGTAATCCTATCTTATTTTTCTAGGCAGAGATGTTTTCATATTTGTTCATACATAGCAGAAGAGTGACCCCTTCTATTTGGTGGATTTTTAGTTAATAAAGTTTATTCAAATCCTAGTAGTGGAGACCAGCATAGGTAGTGGGGAAAGTGTTGGACTTGGAGTTTTCATAGTTTTGGCATCTTGTTTCCACTACCACAAGCTTTCATTTACCAAAAGCCCACCATTTGCCGGGCACTATAATAAGACTTGTATATGTGTTGTCTCACTTAATTCTTACAGCAACTTTTGAGTAGGTACTGTTATTCTAATTGTATAGATAAAGAAACTTTGTGTTAAATAATTTAAATCACTTGCCCCAAATCCTACTGCTAATAAGGGAGGGGCACTAATTAACATTCTAGAAATGGCATCTAAAACTAATCTCAGTGTTCCTCCTAAAATAGGTTAAAACCCTAACTCCTTAATCACTGTGGCCAAGGTAGGACTTTTGATAGACTTGAGGAACCTTTCCAGGTGTGTCCAACTAAACTTGTGTTCTTGTTTCAGGGCCTCTATTATTTATCGAATGTTTAGGTTTTATTTTGTCCCTGCTTAAAGTGGAGCTATAAATTAAAAGGTTTTTTCTTTTCCTCTGTTTCCCTTTCCCCTTTCCCCTCCTCAGACCATTTGCATCTCCCCCTCCCCTACTGTGTCACTAACAGTAATTACTTCTGTGTCGTCACCATGACTTTCTCCATGTTCCTATAATCATATGTAAACATGTATACTGCCTCTGCTTTATAAAAATCAGATCACATTGCATAGATTTCTCTAGTTGTCACTTGACATTGGGAAAAAACATTTCCTCCAATTCAGTTGATTTTCAAGCATTTTCCTATTGAAGGCATTTTCTTTGTTTCCAGTTCTTTGTGTTTCAGTAAATTACTTGTTACTACTTACTGACAATTTTATTTTTTCGATTGATTCCCAAGAAAAAGATTACTGGGATTAGGGTATATACAATTTTAATTTTTATAGCTCTTTCTGGATTACTTTTAGAAAGTTCTGTAACAATTCACATTTCCCGAAGATAGTTGTGTTACTGAATGGAGTTTCATCATCTAGTATCACTATCAGAGCCAAGCACTGAACAGCAAGAATTGCAGGGGAGAAATTAGTCACTTTATTTGCAGAGCACCAAGAAAGGAGAATGGAAAAGCTATGGCTCAAAAGCCCAAACTCCTCCATCCAGGGTTCAGGCGGGTTTTTAAGAGTATAGGGGGCTGGTATGCAGAAGCGTCAATGGGGCAAGTTTTCATTGGAGGGTGCTGGAGGTCGGCCATTTATGGTAAGGGGTGTCAGCACTGGATTTTGCTGGGCAATATACCCTTTGCTTCTGAAAAAGTTCCAGTGTTCCAGTCCTAGTTATGTCCCAGTCCTTTGGTTCTGTGGGTGGGGAGGCAGGTACAGGGTGGGTGAGACTTTGGTTCCTGGTTACAGCTGGAGGTCACATGCTTTGGCTGCATGACTTACGGTTTTTGATCTTTTGTCTCTGAGAAACAACTCAGTATCTTGTCAAACAGGATAGGACCGTTTTGAGCTAGTTCTACAGTTACAATTGTTAAATGTAACTATTTTCCTGAATCTTCACTCAATTGGATGTCACTTCTTTGTTTAATTTTTTTCTAATCTGATCAACATAAAATATCTCATGGAATTTCTGTCTGCTAGGGAAGTTGAACATCATTCTATAAGTTTTTCTCATGCAATGTCTATTCAAATGCTTGGTTTGTACATCTGTTGGATGGTATATATATATATATATTTTTAATTGATGTGAAATTTATATAACATAAAACTAACCATTTTAAAGTGAACAATTCAGTGGCACTTAGTTCATTCACAATGTTGTGCAACCATGCCTCTGTCTATACTACTCACAAAAAATAGAAGATATTTCAAAATGAATATGAAGCAATAAAAAAAGAGCATTTGATTGATTTTTTTTATTAAACAAGAACATCAGAAAAGCAAATGACAAGTCAAAGAAAGTTGTTTGATTATGCAAATGAGATGCAAAGCCAACTTTTCTTTCATTGGTGGAAATGTACCATACAAAAGGCTGAAAGTACTGGAGTATGTGCACGTTCCTCGATCCCCTAATTTTTGTGAGCAGTGTAGTTTCAAAACATTTTTATTGCCCCCAAAGAAAACCCATACCTGTTAAGCAGTTAGTCCCCATTCCCCCCACCCCCTGCCCAGCCTCTGGTAAATACTAATTTGCTTTCTGTCACTATGGATTTACCTATTCTGGATATTTCATATAAATGGAATCCTACAATAAGTGACCTTTTGTGTCTGGCTTCTTTCACTTAGCACAGCCGTTCTCAACCTGTGAGTCGCGACCCCAGCGGGGTCGCCTAAAGCCATCGGAAAATACATAATGCATATCAGGTTTTTACATTCAGAATCATAACTGTAGCAAAATAACAGTTATGAAGTAGCCACCAAAATTATTTTTTGGTTTGGGTTCACTGCAACATGATGAACTGTATTGCGGGGTCACAGCATTAGAAAGGTTGAGAACCACTGACTTAGCATAATGTTTCAAAGGTGCTTCGTCATGGGTGATATATCTTTTCGTTATCAACTCGAAAGCTATTTGTGGGTTTGAGATTTTAAAGTTTTTACGTCATCTGGATTGCAAAATCTTCCTAAGGATATTATTTGCCCATAGATTTTGTTTATACAATAGTCATACAGTGGCTTGTAATTTTTACACATTCAGCTATATCTCTTGTCTTTCATCTCTGGGTTTGTGATTTGGTGTCCTAAAGTTTGTTCTAATATTTTTATTGGCTTATGTTTGCATTGAAATATTTAAGCAAATTGGAATTCTTGTATATGATTTATTTTCTCTCAGAGGGATAGCCACTGTTGTCATTGTTATTTTTTAATAAATTTGCTTGATTGAAATCATATTTTTCTATATATTAAATCCCTGCTATTGACTTTTTTTTCTGGTTTCTCGAGTGTGTCCACTGATCTCTGACTATTCCTATGCCAGGACCATACTATTTGATTCATGTTTTGTATTGGTCCTACCTCTTTTTTTTTTCTGAGTTTATATTAACTTACTGAAAGAATTTTTTATGGTGGGAAAGAAAAATTTTGTTTTCCATTTTGGATTTTAAAGGCAATGAATTTGAGAATTCATGCTAAAATAAGTGACTAGATCATTTCTTTCTCTTTTTGTTGCCAGACCTGTAAATTTGAACCCTGATGAGCAAGAAAAGAATAGTACTTAACTAGTTCCTGCCTAGGAGAAATACAGAGATAAGCCCCTTTTCATCAAGTCTCATATCAGTCACGGGGGTTTCATATCTTAGCCAGCACCACTGCATTAATCTGGGAGTGTGTTGAATGTTAAGTATATAGTGATACACACGCTTTCCTCTTTCCTGGGAGAGCTGCTTACTTTACTAGTGATTCCTTGTAGAACCTGTCACTGTGCATGCATTTTATTCTTCGGTCACTAAAGAACATTAAACTCTTCATCTATGAAGCATTGTAGGCAACCATTCATTGTGTGCCTGTTTACTGGGTAAGATCTAGAAAAGAAGACATTACTTGTTCTAGCTTTGAAAAACAAAGATAAATTTTACTTCCCTAAAAGAAGACACAATCTCTCTCCTTGAGAAAATCACAGCACATTTGGGAAAATATAAATATTTATAATCATATCTAAATACATCTTCAAATCAACATCTTTATACACAGATGCACACATATTCCAGTAATAAGTTACATTTGAATAACATAGCTCTTTGTAGTTTAGAAAGTATTTTCATCAAAATTGTTTTATTAGAATGTATATACAGCATTGTGAACAATCTCCAGTAGCTTTCTGTAATTCCGATTTACTGATGCTCAAAATAAGATGTTTAGGGTAAGCAAGGTCAAGATCCTTTCAAAAATGATGCTTTAATTCCTGCTACTTTTTACCCAGGTTTATTCTTCAATGGAGGCATTCTTGGTTCCCAGCACCAAAGTCATACGTCATCCTTTCCCCTCAGGAGTGGGGTATTCAGCAGTTTGGTTAAGTATTTATACTATGTAGTATGGCTTGTTCTTGGAGATGGAGATCCAGTAGCAAACAAGACCCCCATGGTCCCTGCCCTCACAAAGTTTATGTAATATGTTATGTGGGTATGGAGGACAGGGAAGGCAGGATAAGAGACATATCAGCAAATAATTAGAACTGTGATCGTTATGCAGCAGACTAGGATACAGTACCCATAATATCTACCTGATCTAGGTGGATAGTAAAGTGAACTTTTCTAAGGAAGTGATTGTTAAACTAAAAATGCATGAGGTAGGGGGAAGGGATTTAGTAAGAGGGAAAGCCATAAGGCAGGAAGGAGACTAGAACGCTGAAGAATCTGAAAAAAAGGTGGCAAAGGCTGGAATCTGAATAGCAAAGTTGGGTTGAAATAAAGCCAGAGAATGAGTTAGGGCAGGATTCTGCAGGGTTAGTAGCTCAAAGTGAAGATTTTGGAAGTTACCCCTGGAGCAGTGAGAAGCTTTGGAGAGACATGGTTATATTGAGTTCTCTGGCAGGACATGAGAAAAGAGACCAGCTTTAAAAACAACAACAAAAAAAGCCCTGATAGAACTGAGGTGAGAAATGAGGGTGACTTAGACTGGATGTTAGTAGTAGAGATGGAGAGAAGGGAACAGATTTGAAAAGCGTTTGCGAAATTGAAATCACAGGGCTTGGCAATTGATTCATGGTGTGGAGAAGATGTCAAAAATATCTCCCAATCTTTGACTTGGGCATGAGGGGAAGATTGTGTGACCTTAAAGTAACAATTGGATGAAAGGGTCTGGAAAATTATTTCGCTTCTTTCTTCACAGGTGCAAAAGGGAAAAAAATAAATGTGCCCTTGTAGGAATTAAAGCCATTACAACACACCAAACATTTGCTTTAACTAAAGAAGGCTACAGTTGTACAGAGCTGACATGAATATGATACACTATTGATAATAAAACTGATCCTGCCCTCTATAAAAGTTAAGATAATTATTATACACTTGCATGTTCACTCATGTTATTTATTATTTTACATTTAAAACCATTACTTTTATTGCAAAAGAGGCGTAATTTTACTTTTAGCCTATAAACCTTACTATAACTTATCTGTATCTTCTAAGCACAAAGCCATTTTTGTCTTTTTAATAAGTGTAGTAATTTACATTGGCTAATGGTATAACTATTATAATTAGCACAATGTAGTTATATTCTTAACCACTGCCTTATAACCATTTTAAGTCTTGTTATTTTTTCTTGGTAGAGTGGAGCTTATGATTAACCATGAATTTGTTACCATTTAAAAAAAAAATCTTTGCTTGCTTTATTTCACTTCTGGCACAATCCAGTCAGCAAAACTTTACTATAGTTTGGAGATTTTAATCACTACTGAGTGAAATTGAATACCTTGCTGTTTTTGTTTTTTTTCTTGGTTCTAGATTTATTTGTGTTTTCTTCCTAGGTCTTTCATTACCAGGCTAGTGCATGCAGTTTTTCATGGCAAAAGGAAAATTTAGTCTTTTTTTTTTCAACTACACCATGGTGAATAGTTGCAGAAAGGAGAATTTATTGTTAATGATTAAAATTCTGAATACCAATTATAGTGAACTCTGTTATCTGGAATGATTACAAAATAAAATGCTTTGTTTAACTATATATTCATATGTAATTGATAGAAAGTTAATTTTTTAGTAATCAGAGCCAAACTAACCTCCCTTAAAACTAAAACCAAGTTTAACTGTACTTTGGCCTTTGAGGAGTTAGAAGGTGTCTCAGGATTTTCTAAGCCCTGAGTGGGGCATGACATTTATTATTCTGGACTCCATTATGCTTACTCTATAAACTTGCAGAAATTCTCAGTAATATAACTGTCAACTGACGGTTGTTGTCCCCCATTCAAATGCCAGCAGGAATCCCCAGTTTGGGGTGTGGTGAAGAAGGAAACTCTAGTTCGTGCAAACAGCTCAGTGGTAATACAGCAAGGCTGTGAGGACAGCACAGCTGTGGAACAGCTCCATAGAGCCACAGTGTGGTTATGAAAGCAGCACTGTTGGCTCTGGGACCAGTCCCCTTTCCAGCTAGGCAGCTCTGCTCATGATGGTGGGCTCTACACAGGCCAGCAGTGGGCAGTCTCCAGTGCTCAGTGGGAGGTCCATTTCTGGAGCCATAGAGGAGATGGCTTATATACACAAAAGTCACCACTCCTGGTCCTTGATTGGCCAGAATAGAGTCACTTTGATTGGTTGGAGCTGTGCAGCTCTGATTGGATGGGAAAAGCTTCAGTTGTATTGGTTGAAATAGGACTCCAGAACTTCTTTATAAGGGCTGGCTGAGATGGTAGAAATATAGGCAGGTAGTCCAGCACAGAGGTTTCTTATTTGAAGTGTAGTTTGTGTGAGAGGCCCCTGTGAAGAAATGCATCTATCATCTATCTATCTATCTATCTATCTATCTATCTATCTATCTATCTATCTATCATCTATCTATCTATCATCTATCTATCATCTATCTATCATCTATCTATCTATCTATCTATCTATCTATCTATCTATCTATCTATCTAGCATCTAGCATCTATTTTAATTTGAGCTCAGCCACTGGGTGCCTTTCATAGCAGGTGTCTTTTTCTCCCCACCCCCCCAGGTTCATGTAACATTTTTAGATTCAGAAAAGAGAGCATTGCTCAATATGTCTGATCTTCATTATCTTTTTCCAAGATACAGCAAACTTCTCAACTTTTTAAACAAAAGCGTATTCTAAAGGCATATAATAAAGTGTTAAGGCTAGCAAGGCCGGGTCTAAGAGGTGAAATGGATAGTTAAAATAATTAAAATGTAAGGTTTTAATTTTTTATTTTATTTAAAAGCCTAATAATCTGGATCCTAACCTACCATAAGCATTAATTAAGTGGATTTGTTTTTTAGCACTGACCTTTTCCACCTTAGTGCCAGGGTTGTTCAAGGTCAAATCGACCTGCCATCTTACTGCTGTCCTTGATCACCAATGATTAAGAGACCTTTCAAGGTTGCAAATTATGAAAATATCCTCTACCCAAGTTAACCAGAAAACTTATTAATAATATACCCTGAATATTTCCAATTTGGGCAACATTATTTATTTTAAAGAATTTGGTAAAAAGAAACAAACCCAAGAGCAAAACACAAATTTATTTCAGCAACTTATGAAATTCAGAAAAATATACTTTTTTCTTTTTATTTATCTGGAGACAAATTATGTTTCCTTGTCTCTTTGACTCGTAAATCTCGACCTACATGGGTATCACAAGGCACAATAATAGCAAAGGTACTTGCTGCATTGCTCTTTTGGTGCAAATTAAATCCATCTGTGTGACCTCTTAATGACTTTTTGCTTAATCGAATGAGATTTTACACAATCAAATACTTGCACCCATTTTCATCATTGTTTTTATCTCCCTGAAATTGCTTAATGAAAGGTCAATACAAATGCTATTAACAGTGAGAAACAAAGCCATGTATGTGAAACCCCTTTGTAAACTGTAAAGTGCTCACAGATGTATTAATAATGAGAACATGACAATAGTGGGTGTTTTGAACAAGGCTGATGGTCAAATATTCCCTAAGTACTAACTAAGAACCAGGGATGCAACTTTCCTGGAGGAGACTTGAGCTTCTGCATTAATTTGAATCTGCTCATCTGCTTTGCTGAGATCGTGCACATTGTTTGGCCTATTTCCTCTCTAATGACAAGCCTGGTGCATTTTGATGGAGAACCTGCCAAACATGTCAAATTTCAGACCAACAGGTAGCCAGCTGCCCCTGACTCTGAGACATTCTTTCTACATGTTGATTTCATTTATTTTGCCTCCCTCTACAAGGCCCAACTCCAGGCTGATTTCTTTCAGAAAGCTTGTTCTTCACTATTCTAACATGAAAGGCATTGCATCGGTAACTCTTAATATTTGAGCTCTTATTTTGACAATAAACTTATTAATGTGACAACTTCTTTTTGCCTCTTGGAATCCTTACAGACCCATGTATTTTTAGGTAAATTTTATGGGTGTGTAACTTATATTCCCTTTCATAATAGAAAACTCTTGAAGTCTAAGAGTAAATATGTCTTAGTTTTTTACTTCTTTTTTTGTTTGTTTTACAAAAGAGATTTACTTTTTATACAAAAAGTGGTGTGTGGTATGGACAGAGGAAAAATACAGTAACATACTTTTTCTGCAGTTCTGTCTGGGGTTGATTTTCAGTTAGATTGAGTATATTTAAAATGGATGGGCCTCATAGGATACTTAAACTCCCTGTAGTTATAAGAAAAGTATTGTGTGGTTGGGGATTTTTTTCCCCTTTATGGGGAAAGAGTCCATAATTTTTATTAGATTTTCAAAGGTTGTAAGTGACTCAAAGATGTTTAAGGGTCATTGAATTAGAAGACATCAGCATAGCTGGGTTTACTAGTGAGGATATGTAGACTAAAATATTCAGTAGCAAAGTTGGTATCAAAGGTTTTTTTGTTTGAATGTTGATAGTACTACCAGAGAGAGTTACTCTGGGTATTACATTTCACTCTTTCCTTACTTTACCATACAACATTAACACACACACATACACACACACACATTCAATACTTAAAAATCCAAATTTATAAACTGGGTGATCACTTTATGAAACGATTAGATCAGATCTTGTTTAATGAGTTCTCTTTGACATTTAAAATTACTTACTTTATGTGTCACTTTTCAGAACCACCTGTTCTTTGCTCTGAACAAAGTATACCAGGAATGCTATATACTTTGCAGTGGAATAAACAAGCCCACAAATGTGCTGCATCTTTCCATAGGAGAGACATAATTTTAAATTGTGAGCCTCATAGAAGGGAAGGTGTTTCCTGAGTTTGTTTTTGTTTTTTAGTTCTGTAGGAGACCTCACATCAGACACAGCACTGGATTCCTAATTGGTGGCAGACCAAAACCTATATGTGGGTTAAATATCTTTGTTAATGTATTAGTCATATGGGTAATTCTTCTAATATCCAAGCCTCTAAGTTTCTTGACCTTCTCTCCCACAGTAATTTGTTTTCCACCCACCTAACCCATGATCATCATCCAGACCAGTGGTTCTCAGGGTGTGGTCTTCAGACAAGCAGATGTGGCATCACCTGGTACTTATTGAAAATTCAGATTTGTGAGTCAGCCCCAAACCTACTAAATCCGAAACTCTGAGTGTGAAGTCCAGCAATTCCTTTACCAAACCTTCCAGGTGAATCTAAGAGCCGCTGGCCTCGACCTTGCTGATACCAATAACACTACCCATTCTTTCCTTTCAATTTTAAGCCTCCCTCTCTCCAACCACCATTTTTTAAAATCTTTCCAGCTTCCGCCTCTAGCATCTCAACTTACTCCTAAGATTTATTAATCATTTTCACTTTCTCTCATTATCACCCTCATGTCCTTATTATGCCTATTTTAATTAGATTTGGTAGTCCATGGTTATAATCATTAGGTCTTATCCTCCCCCTCTCTTCATTTTACATGGACAAATCCCAACCCTGATTAGAACAACCCTCTACCTTCACAGCTGAGACTGGAGAAAAATTCACAATCATGCTGGTAATCCTACTTGAACACTAACCACAAATGGGCCGTCAGTGCTTCCTGGAAATTCAAGTACATTTCCCGAGCCAGTCACTTCCATATTCTTTTAGAAGAACATTTTCACATTCTGCCTTTTACATGGACATTAGCGTGGGTATACTATTCATGCCCTTTTGAAGTCCAGTACCCAACTCCTGTCCCTGATTTCATCTCCTCTCCCACATCCAGTGGGATTATTCCAGCAAGTCTCCTTCTCCTCTCTTGCACCATCATTTATTTCTTCTCTATTGGCTCATTCCCATCAGTAAAATAAATATGCTGTCATATCAAGTAGCATTTAAAAAAATTACCTTACCTTCACATACTACCTACTAGCCCATTGCTTTGTTTTACTAGAAATACCCTCAAAGAAAGGAGTTGTCTCTAGTCGTTTACTACCAGTGGTCCCTCTTGAACCTATTTTGTTTCCATTTTATACCAAAACAATATTTTCAAAGTTACCAATGAGTTCCCTGTTGATAAATTCAAGGGCTCATTCTCAACTTCTGCTTCTACGGTCTGTATGCAATATCTGACACAGTTTAATCAGCTCTCTGTTTCTTGAAATACTTTCTGTGGGCTTTGAGGATATAACTCTACTTGGTCCTTCCTTTCTTACCAGCCATTTCTTATAAATCTCCTTTGCTGGTTCATCTCGACCTTCCTGACTTCTACATGTTGGGTTACCCCAACATGTCTTTAGCCCTCATCACTTCTCTATCTGTACTCATTCCCCAGGTGACAACATCTAATGTCATTCATTTACATACCATTTATGAGTTGATAACTCTAAAACCTAAGTCAGCCCAGACCATTCCTCTGAACTTCAGATTTTCCTATCTGTCTATTTGATATTTGATGTCTCCACTTGAATACCTAGTAAGTTTCATTAATTTGTCATATTCCAAACAGTAACCAAGATTTTTCCAACCAGCCTACCAAACCTGCGATCTTTCACATTTTCGTTAGAAACTACTCCATCCTTCCATTTGCTCAGGCCAGACACATTGCAGTCTGTCTATATCCCATTGTCTCTGTCTATATCCAATCTGTAAGCCAGACCTGTCAGCTCTACCTCCTTGCTGACCTTACTTCTACCCACTGGTTCACCCTCACTTCTTGCCTTGATTGTTGTAAGAACATTCTAATATGCATCCCCCTTTCTGTCCTTCTCTCTGGCTCCTGCTCTAAACCCAACAACCAGGGTGGTCCTATTAAAAAGTAAATTGCATCATGTTACCTCTTTGCTCAGAGCCCTCCCCAAACTTCCCATTTTATCAGAGTAAAATCAAATCCCTTATTGTGGCCACTTCGTCCTACACGACCTGTCTGCCTTTACAATCCCTTCTCTGCTTTGCTAATCTCACTCTTTTCCACATACACCCCCCCCCTTGCCCACCCTGCTCCAGCCATACTCGGCAAATCCAATCCTGCTTCAGGATTTTGTTTCTGTTGTTTCTTGTGCTTTGAATGCTCTTTCCAGAGATATTCACTTTGTCTTGCTCCCTCGCCTGTTTAAGGTTCCTTCCTTCCCCAACTGCCCTATTTAAAAGAGTAATATCCCACATAGACTCGCTTTTTCTTTCACCCCAGCTTTATTGTTCTCCATGTCACTTATCACTCTCTGACATATTATTTAGGCTGAACCACATGAAATTGTAGATAATGACCATTTTTGTTCTACAAAAACTGCCAGTGCATGGAGTTCAGACTAATTCATATTTCTTGTTTATTTGTAAGCTCTGTGATAGAAGAGACTTTTTTTGTTTTGTTCTCTCATAGCCCCAGATCATAGAACAGTGGTTGATACATAATAAATACTCAGTAGATATCTATAGAATGAAATGAATGAATGAATCAGCAACAGTTCTAAGGTACCTGCAGTGTGCTATTTATGTTTCAGTCCATGTATCACTTTTTTTCCTGTTTTAGCTTTGTATATAAAAACGAGTCACCATGTTTTTCAACCAGTAACTAAATTAATATGCAGTTACTGGGTGAGTCAAGGGGAACAGTGTAACTATTTGAAAGAGGTATATAATATAAACTTAAATCCAATGTGTTAATTTAATCTATTTATCTAATATAAATATTTGCAAGTATGTATAATTCAAATAATGTTCATTTCACTAATTAGGCTTTGCTTTTAATGAGACCACCAACATAAATTCTGCTTTTTATGTCCTGAGCACATGTCATCTGAAAGTGGACGGGAGGCATGCCAAAAGGGCAGAGCCTGAATGGGATTCAACTATTGGCTCAACTGAATGACAAAGTGATATTTCTCTCCAAATCAATATTGACAATTGAAAAGGAAAGACTTTGAAATCATAAAAAGTATGAATATCGGTGTGTGGGGGGTGGTAAATGCCTTTTTTGAAATTTTATAGTAAGAATATGCTTTGAAGCCACATGCAAAAGAATGAAACTCAACTACAGCCTGTCCCCGTGTACTAAAATTAATTCAAAATGGATCAAAGACCTAAATATAAGACCTGAAACAATAAAGTCCATAGAAGAAGACATAGGTACTAAAATCATGGACCTGGGTTTTAAAGAACATTTTATGAACTTGACTCCAATGGCAAGAGAAGTGAAGGCAAAGATAAATGAATGGGACTACATCAGAATTAAAAGTTTTTGCTCAGCAAGATAAACTGATATCAAAATAAACAGACAGCCAACTATATGGGAACTGATATTTTCAAACGACAGCTCAGATAAGGGCCTAATATCCAAAATTTACAAAGAACTCATAAAACTCAACAACAAACAAACAAACAATCCAATAAAAAAATGGGAAGAGGACATGAACAGACACTTCTCCCAGGAAGAGATACAAATGGCCAACAGATATATGAAAAGATGCTCAGCTTCATTAGTTATTAGAGAAATGCAAATCAAAACTACAAAGAGATACCACCTCACTCCTGTTAGATTAGCTATTATCAACAAGACGGGTAATAGCAAATGTTGGAGAGGCTGTGGAGAAAAAGGAACCCTCATTCACTGTTGGTGGGACTGTAAAGTAGTACAACCATTATGGAGGAAAGTATGGTGGTTCCTCCAAAAACTGCAAATAGAACTACCTTATGACCCAGCAATCCCTCTACTGGGTATATACAGCAAAACCTCAGAAACATTGATACGTGAAGACACATGTAGCCCCATGTTCATTGCAGCACTGTTCACAGTGGCCAAGACATGGAAACAACCAAAAAGCCCTTCAATAGAAGACTGGATAAAGAAGATGTGGCACATATACACTATGGAATACTACTCAGCCATAAGAAATGATGACATCAGATCATTTACAGCAAAATGGTGGGATCTTGATAACATTATAAGGAGTGAAATAAGTAAATCAGAAAAAAACAAGAACTACATGATTCCATACATTGGTGGAACATAAAAATGAGACTAAGAGACATGGACAAGAGTGTGGTGGTTACCAAGGGTGGGGGGGGAGGGAGGACATGGGAGGGAGGGAGGGAGAGAGTTAGGGGGAGGGGGAGGGGCACAGAGAACTAGATAGAGGGTGGCGGAGGACAATCTGACTTTGGGCGAGGGCTTTGCAACATAATTTGATGACAAAATAACCTAGACATGTTTTCTTTGAATATATGTACCCTGATTTATTAATGTCATCCCATTACCATTAATAAAAATTTATTAAAAAAATAAATAAATAAATTAGAAAATGATAAATACACCCCCCCCAAAAAAAAGAATATGCTTTGAAAAGGCTGGTTGGAAAAAACTTGAAATGCTTTGGCAGTGAAGTTCCGCTACAAAATTTAAGTCTGGGACCACACGCAGGGGCATCTTCTCACTATTCACGGTTTTAGGAAAGTCTATAAAGGTGTGATTAAGAACACCCAAATGTAATCTGGGGGAAAAGAATCAATTGGAATTATAAGTTTTTAAAACCAGAACATGGTGACATTTTTGTAAGGTAGTTAAAATTGCTCTATCCATTCTTTGAACAAGTTGACTGAGGCAAAGGAGAAAGCAGTGCCTTAGCAGGCGCACAGCACACCCTGGGCGGCGGATCCGGGACGAGAGCCCAAAAGTCCCGTCTTCCTGTCTCAGGCTTGTGCGTTCAAAATATTGCAATCTGTTACCTAGCGGATGATTAATGTGTAGAACTGAGCGCTTTAATTTTGCTACAGGAAAAAGTAATGTAGAAAGAGCATAGGCTGTGATGGAGACAAAATTTGTCTAAATAAAAATATCCTTGGTTAATTAGTAAAATGGCAAAGACGTTTTGAAAAACAAGAGAAGCCCATGAATCTCTTTCAAAAATGTTAAATATTTTAATATTCACTCATGAAAATCTTTTAATGTAATCCTCATCTATTTGTAGAAATGATTAACATTATGTTTGAAATATAATTTTTTTTTTGCCACTGAGCTAACATTACATTTTATCATTATATCTTTGAATACCATATTACTTATCTGACCTAGAGCATTTCACATAAAAGAAAAGCTAAGTTAGGAAAAGAACAATTCAGATCATATAAAGATGTGATATCCGTGGAAACAGACATGATTAAAATAGTGTGTGCTGTTTAAATGAATTAGGAGTCATCCCGGACAGCTCAAGGAAGAAGTCTCCCCATCACACAGAGGCAGTTAGGAAGGAAAATAGGACTCCAGGGTACATTAAAAAAGGGAGAAAATAATGTGGAAATATTAAGTTGATGTTATATCAAATAATGATACACTTTTATCTAGAATACTGAGTCTAATTTCAATCAATGCACCTTAAGACATGAGCAGAGAATGAAAATATCCAGAGGAATGTAAAAAAATGAGTAAGTTGGGAATGAATTTGTGCAATGATCATTTATTTCTAAAGAAATGTTTTAAGTGATCAGTCACTTGTTTTCCAAAACAGCATATAATAAAGGACATTTTAGTAATTGGGTGATTGATGGTTATAATAAAATAAGTGGCAACAATAAAGAAACCTCAACAAAAAATAAAAATAAATAGTATTATCTGAGAAGTGGAATGATACTTAAAACTAGTCTGGGATTAGAAAAGAGTTGCTGATTATAAAGAACTGAATAGGAGCAACAGTGATGGAAACAGAACTTCTATGCTTGTGGCTTTATTCTTGACCCACTTGAGTACCTACTTCTGCCCCCAACCAACACATAACGTTAATTGTAGATTTATATTCTTTTTTGGTGATACAAAAGAATAAAGTAAGGTCTTTTGTCTTTTTATACTATTTAATAAAACAGATTACATGTGTGTTTTCTCAGCATAAAAGATATTTATTACAGAATATTAGTAAATTGGGGGAAATTAGAAAGAAAAAAATCTTATTGCTCCTAATCAAAACCACAATTAGCATTTTGATATATATTTTTCCAACATTTTACCTATATATAGAACTTGGTTGCCTTGGTTGCTTTATTTTATATAGTTGTAATCATACCATAGATGTGATTATTTTGTTTCTTTTCATTTTAACAAAAACATATTTCTATGTTATTGTAAGTTCTCAGCGATAATTTTGATATACTATTACATCACTAGATGTACCACAGTTTATGCAATTATTTCTATAAAACTGTTGATGCTGATATTGACAATTTTGTACTCTGAGATAAAATTACCAAGTGATTAATGAATATGAAATATTTAACAAAATGATAAACTTAATGATCATGCAAATTGTAAGAAGGAATGGTTCCCACTTGCTATTTTTTCACCTGTTTATTTTCAGTTACATGTATTCAGAGAAAGTTATCATTTGCCCTCTAGACTAAACATATCCATTGGGTTTTTTATCTTCATTAGCCTAATTCCATATGCAACTGAAAACTTAGTCAATAATTTCTGATAGCAGCTAACAAGGTTTATCATTCAAATAGTGATCATTGCCAATTCTAAAGACAAATACCTGAAGAACAGAGAAATTATTCCAAAGGAATTCTAGATTTGGAGGATAAAGATTATACAAAAGATTTTTTCACTTCAAAGGAAACTTTGTGCCTATTATCTAGTACTGAAAATAGCTAGAAATTACTATTGTGAAGTCTAGGGATTCATCTGAGAAAAGAAATGGAATTTTAATTTTTCCTTTAATATAGTTGTCATTTTATAATATGATGGATTTATGTAGTTTAACTTGGTCTATAAATTTTACATCATTTATCCTCATGTGCTTGTTAAGATGTTGAGCATCGTCTTTATTTCACAATGAAAGAACAAAGTTTATGGTTGGAACAGTAAAAGGAACTAGGATTAAATCCTAAACTTTTCACTGTAAACCTAGTTTACAGTTTTTACAATATTAATTTTTATATTGCAAGTGAAAATGATGAAGTAAACTTGCCCCCTGTAAGGCAGTGCCTCTAGCCATGCAGATTCGCATTGAATTCCGGCAGACGGTAAAGGAACTGTGGAGCCTTACCAATTTATTGGAGGCTCGCAAAGACAGGCAGACCAAAAGAAGAAAGAAAAAAAGGACCCCCCCACAAACAAAGGTAAACCTGCTTTTCACAGTGGAGGGCAAGGGATCAACACCTTGAAAGCAACAGCACCTCTCAGTGGCAGGGCTTGATCTGATCTCATTCCCCTGAGGGGAAGCACTGAAATTCTGATAATAGCGTTGTCACGTGCTCCTGCACTAATTGCACAAAGTGCTTACAGCCGGTAACCAGCGGGCAAGTCTAACACAGCTGTTTTCCCCACTACCCCCATGAACCATTAGATGAAATCTGAAACATCCTTTATTTTCTATTTGTTTAAATAGGAAGATTAGTTCCATAAATCGATGGCTAATTTTAACTTCCTTCCAAAATGTGGAGCACCATTACTAGAAATCAGACTTGTATATAATCTAGATGTGCGTACATCTAGCTGGACCAGTATGGAGTGTTTTCTTAAATATCCAATTACTTGGATATAAGTTATTCACTAATAGTCTCATTTTTTTTTGTAGCTCTGGTCTTTTTTATTTTTTATTTTTAAAATTAATTTTAGAGAAAGCAGGAGAGAAAAAAAACATCAATTTGTTGTTCCATTTATTTATGCATTCTTTGGTTGATTCTTGTATGTGCCTTTGACCAGGCATCAAACACGCAACCTTGGCATATTGGGATGACTCTCTAACCATCTGAGCTACTAGCCAGGGCCTTGTAACTCTGGTCATAAACTTCAAATTATTTTTTTTGCTTTTTCATTGACTTTCAGGTTCAGAAATTTTTTGTTCTATTTTTCCAAATCTATGAGGATATTAGTAAAGACCAAAGTTTGGGAAACTTGGAGAACCATGCTTATTTCAAAGGTAGAGTAAAGAGAATGAAATCAGAAGTGTATCATTTCACTTCACAAAGAAAGATATTCAGAGAGGAAAGAGAAAGGAATAGAAATAGGGTGGAAACAGAGGAAATGAATACCAGAATCTAAACATTTTATAGCTTTGAGTGGAACAGTCTTTCCTCTCTTATGAAATGTCTCTGAAAAGGATTTGGGGTCTTGATTGCATGTTTAGGACGTCAGAGTACTGAGCAGGGGCAGGGAAATTCAGAGCACTGTTTTGCCTTTGTTGAGTATTGTAGCTTTTTTCTACCCCCTACTGGTAATTATAACCTTTGGAAAGATGGAAAAAAAGAGTGGTGTTTTTTTTTCTTGGAGAATGCTTTTCTTTCAAAGATTGTGAGTTTGGAGAAGATCTTTAAACGAAGGGGTACTAGGCATAAGAGTCTTTTTAAGTCCTTTTTATCCCAACATTTGAAAAAGCATTTTATTCATAAACCTTCCACTTTTTTTTCAAAGGAGCCATTTAATTCATTATGGAGTAGTATAAAGCTGTTGAGAGAGATATGGCAGCTTGATTCATTTGAAATCACAGGACAAATAGACTTTAAAAAGCAAATGCATCCATTTTGACACTAATTATGTATCTTTTGCACATGCAGTATCTCATGTCACAAATTGCTCTCATTTGCTTTTCACTGTAGAATATCTCTGAAATGAGATGAGTGGAAAATGCCTTAAACAGGTGGATGTGAAACAGGTTAGGGGGCTTATAAGGATTTTGGTGGATAAGGGTGGGTTGAGGAAGTAAAAATATGAAGGTGTCTTAGAAGTCACTGGAATTCATAGGGAATTTGTTCAACATGATATTGACCCATGTCATAAGGTAGAATATATGGCTTTTCAAGTAATATCTAGCCTCTTTATAATAATATGTACTAAGATGATTTTATTTGTATGTTCTTTCATCTAAAAATAACTTTATAATTTATATTTTCTTTTTACAGATGAGAAAACCGAGGTAGTTAGGAATATACTTAAGCTGTTTCCAATATGTGTGTTTTCCTCAACACCACCAAACAGTTAACTCAAGTCTGACCCTGTCTCCTTGAAAATAACATCAGATCCTATTGGTAAAGGGCTCAGTCCTATAAGTTTCTCCCCGTTTCAGATGCCAGTCACAAGTCTAGGTTCTCACCTGTACTTCTGTCCAACCACAGAACCCTCCTTGAGTTTAATTAATTTGTTAGAGTGGTTCACAGAACTCAGAAGCTTTTACTTACTAGATCACCCGTTTATTATAAAAGGATATAGCTCAGAAACAGCGAGGGGAAGAGGTGTCTGGGGCAGAGTGTGGGGTGGGGCTCGGAGCTCCCATGCCCTCTCTGAGCACACCACTCTCTCAGCACCTCCATGCCTGTGTTCACCGTCCCAGAAGCTCATCAAATCTAGTTGTTCAAGAGTATTTATAGAGCTTTCTCTGCAGACCAATCCCCTCATCCTTTTTCTAAAGGTCACTTGAAGAGACAGAACTTTCCAACCTTGGTTGGTGCTTGATGACCAGACCTGTCCTGAGGCTGTCTAGTGACCCCACCCTAAGTCAGCTCATTAACATAAACTCAAAATGGGCTCCTTTCCAGTGATAAAAATCACTCCTATCATTCGAGATTTCAAGAATATGAGGAGCCTTGTGCCTCAAACTAAGGACAAAGACCAGATATATTACTTATTATACTAAAGTATAGTATAGATTATATAGTATACATACTGTACACTATATACTAAATGCACTATAATATATACTATATTCTAATGCTTGCCGGTTCATCCCTAGAGAGCTCTCTGGTACATTTGTATCAGGACTCTTGATACATTTTCCCCATTCCTGGTCTTCTGGTTTGCTGCTACTGTAGAATGCTTTATGAAAAATAGAAAGTTGACTGAAGTCTACAGAATTAACCTGAGTTTGGCATCTTGTAATCCACTCTTGGATCTGTTTAGCACAGGAGGAGAGCTTTATAAATGATGCAAGAGTTTCTTAGAGTTCTTTATAGAACAATTTAAATAGGGCTAAAAACAACCCAGAGGAGAGAGAAGTACACATTCATTTTCCCTTGAATTTGAACAAAAACAAAAGCATTTGCTACATGGTGTGAATTGGAGGAATCATATTATTGAGCTGGTGCTTGTTGCCTGATAATGGACAAGATTAGCGTCACTTTTCTGTAACTAAGTCTGTAATGGTGTCACAGCCTATTTGATGCCAATTGGTGTTCCTGGGGTCCTTGGTATAAAGCAACCTTTGCAAATGAGTAGTCAAAATGATTGAAATAAGGAATAAAACCAGAGAGTAAAAAATGGATAGCTAATTCAACACTTAATTTCTTTTAATTTTGAGAGTCTTACATATGTGCTGCCACTATTAATGGGTGGGATGCTGATGGTAAGGGAAGAGTTTTAAACTGTAAATTTATTTTCACCTGAGCTGCAGAATTCAAACCTGGCATGCTTTACACGTAATGCAGTTTGACAGTTCATTTGAAATAAATGTGCCGATAACCCTTAAAAGTGGTAATAAAATACTCTTTGCTCTACTGTACAGATGATTAATACCACTAAAGTAATTAAATTCCATTAGGCTGAGGTTCACATACCCAAGGAATTGGTACCAGGATTTAGCCGTTCTCTAGTGAGGACAAAAGACTAATGCCTTTTAAAGCCATGTTTCACCAGGAAAATCCCATGGAAGTCTATATTAACTTAGGACATCTGCTTGTTGTGATTGTTTGAGGTATTGATGCATTGGATCATTAGCAGGGTAGCGTGAACTAGTGTTTTCCTGTTGACAAGGATCTCTCACCAGGAGTTGCTGGCTTTCTGCAAGGGGAGAGAGGAAAGCAAAGCAGGGCAGCCAAGTTGAGTCCTGTGAATGGCTTTGACTTACAGAATTATTGCTAACTGTACAGTCTCTGAGGGTAGGAAACAGCATTTTGCCCCCAGCCATTTTTCCCAAGATCAAAGCCAAAGTAACTCTGTCTCCTGCTGTTTTGTAGCCGTAGATTCTTAAAGACTGGCATTATTGTTGTCGATGAACAGTTTGCCCCCTTTCAGATGGCTGCAGTAATGACCCACGGGGGAGGCAGTGGTTAGGCAGTGCTGACAATGTGACCAGGTGCTGCAGCATAAGCGTTTCATTAAATATTGAAGCAATGGTTTTCAGTTACAGTGGCAAAAAGGGAATTTGGTCTACATCCAAATATGTGGCTATTTTTTTCCTTCAACCCCTTCTAATCACATTATTTTTTGCGTGACCTTTCTTCTGGAAATTAGCTGCCGTCCTGAAAAGCTTTGTTTGTAATATATCTAAGGTAAAACTGCGTTCCAATTTACACGCTGGTGTAATCATTCTTAATGTATGAATGATTTATTTTCCACTTTTT
Organism: Saccopteryx bilineata; assembly: GCF_036850765.1. Taxonomy (NCBI): domain Eukaryota; kingdom Metazoa; phylum Chordata; class Mammalia; order Chiroptera; family Emballonuridae; genus Saccopteryx; species Saccopteryx bilineata. The sequence continues at coordinate 114,659,575 of NC_089492.1, forward strand.
CCTTAAAATATTCATACCATAAAAAATAAACCTTATGATTATTTCGATTTTCAGAGGTACCAAATAAAAGACTCCTGAATTTTCCAGGGAGAGTTTATGGAATCTAAGAACCAGACTGCAGTGCATTGAAGAGTTAGTTTTTTTTATATAAAACATGTGAAAACAGCCTTAGAACTTCAATAGTGTTTCGATTTGGAGCTAAACTTGTCTGTATAATTTGTGAAATGGACTCACAGGAGAACAACCGGGGTCACTTGACAGGAGTGTTGATGCAACTTTATCAGAGTAGGGTCAGCTCCTTACTTCACTGTGCACACAGGATAACTCACAAGTCAAAACAGGCACGGCTGCCAAGGCTGTGTTGCCATCGGACTTCCCAGTCCTCTGATTCTAGAACCCTCAGAGAGAAAGTGGGGCTTTAATGTAGGACAGACAATTATAAATTGTAATGACATACCACACACAGAAAACTTACTTATAAGCTCTACAGGAAAACATGGCGGCTGTTGGAGGCCAGGGAAGGTGAACTGCAACCAAAATGTACCACAAAACGAAACAAAATAAACAAAGCCGAAGCCCCATTTAGGAAAGAACACAGTACTGAAATGATTTGCTCCCTGCTTATCCCTACCTTGAAAATCCTGCCTGTTGACAAATAGCTATTTTAAACTTTCACATTTTCTGAAAAACCAAATCGTTTCTACATGTTAAGTGCTGTTTGCTGGATTTCCATATTTAGAACAGCTTCCTCTCACAATTCATCAAAACTCTTGGGCACTTCTCTACCAAATACAAATGTGTTTGGTATAGGATTACCATTCATCTGAGAAACAAACGAAACTGTTTTATGTGGGTATTATGTACTATGCACCGAATTTGCCCATGAGATCACCCACTCTGTGTACTAATCATATTGAAATAAGATGCTGTTGTTAATTTGTCATCTCTTCTGTTTTGCTTGCAGTTAGGAAGAACTGAATTAAATAAAATGCCAGTATAACCAGTCTTTCTCTATTCTCTTGTTCTATCTTTATTCCTTTGTTGTTTTTCAAATTCATAGATGTTAAGTGAGTATAATTATAATTTTTAAAGAGTATTAAAAAGTAACTATTTACTGAATAGGTTTTCACATTATTACCAATATTATTAAGCTTAAACAGCTTTTATTTAGAGATATAAGAAATTTCAACTGCTTAAATTTATAATTATCATTTCCTCTTCATTGTGCTGTTCGAAGCAGTTCAGGAAATGACTCACTTCTTAGCCTTGATAAGTTCTTAGAAATACAGAGCTTTATACAGAATAAGAAAAATTGAAGCTGCTATAGATGAAAGCAAATAATGGGGGAAAAGGGAGGAAGACTTTTCTAAAGCAAATACTGTATCACGTTTGCTTAAACCTCTCCACGCTTAGTTGATGATATTATCACCCCACTAGTACTTATATGTTGAAAATTGACTATGGTCATGAGACTGTTGCAAGAGATGACAACTGGGCAAAATTCTATGATTGTTTGGTGAACACAGAAATGAATATAAATGTGTCTCTTGCGAGTACCATTGCTTATAGCAGATATAGCCAAAATAGTTCCTTAAAAATGTTCATGATAGTCTTCAAAAAGAGTATATTTATCTATTTTCGAGTGCTAGATGGGATAGTTTTTCTGCTTAACAATTTTCACAAGCAATGGTGACATTTTCAAAGTTCACTCTAGTGGAACTGAAATATTTTTCTATAAGTCAGTAGGTATTGAAAACCATCCTTTTCTTTTTGAATTATAATGAAAACATTCTGTTTTGACATAATCTTCTCTTCATTTCTTCATGACAATTTGCATGCACCATTACAATTATTCCTCATTATTCAACTGTACTCTTAGGGTTTCTTTGAAACACGTAAATATTTATATTAAGGATAGATTAATTCCGAAGAACATATCCAAAATGTTGCTTTCAAGTCTAACATGTGGTCCGAAAGAGAACTATCTTTGATAGCTAAAAGTACAGAAAGGTAGGGGACTTTTTTCCTAGACTAGTAACTAAGTAAGAATAAGATTTTGTTGTGATGATAATATATTAATTGGTTTTCTTCTTTTACTTAAAATCTTTCTTTTTGTAATGAAATACATGTTATAATGAAGATTCTTTCCTTGGGTTCCTGATTTTGTGATATATAGACTTAAAGATTCTAAAATTATCTATATTAGTGATAATTCCTCAGTTTATCTATATTAGTGATATATGTTAAATTTAGTACAATAACTCAACAGAGATTTATTAAGAAACTATAGACATATATCCCAGGAAATACTTTGGTTAAGGCATCTAAGGTCTGATCCTGAATATCTGATTTACAGAAAATGACTTTTGGGTGGAGCTTTCCCTGAGTCCTGTATTCTCTTTTAAAGGTTAGCTCATGTATTTGGTAGAATACTGGCATCCTGTGCAAAAGAGCAAAGTATTTCTATACTAAAATGGAAAACTCATATCTTTTCCACTTCATATATTCTAAATTAAGTTTCTAATAAAAATATTTCCATTCTAACTTGTTCTGTTAGGATTGACTGCCCTCCACTGACTTACTTTTTAGGCTTTTGAGCTATATAGCATTGGCAGAGAGGGCCAGGTTTTGATCGGCACAAACCAATTGCAGGCCATACTCAAGGAAACTTTGGATACTTGGTCACTGAAGATTGGGAATTTCAAAGGATTCAGTATAATAGGAGTAGAAGATAGGTGTTATGGAGTGCATATTTGAGTCCTCCCAAAATCAGTAAGTTGAAACCTTAACCAATGGGATGGTATTAAGAAGTGGAGTCTGTCAGAGAGAATTCCACCATGAGAGTGAAGCTCCCATAATCGGATTAGAGTCCTTATAAGAAGAGAGTACAGAATTTGCTTCCCCTGTCTATTTCTCCGTCTATCTTTGTCTGTTTCTCTCTCCTCCCTGCTGTGTGAGGACACAGAAAAAAGGAGACCATCTGTGAACCAGGAACAGGCTTCTCTCCAGAACCCAACTATGCTGGCACTCTAAGCTCAGACTTCCCAGCTTCTAGTACTGTGAAATATCAATTTCTGTTGTTTAAGCCAAGTACCCTATGGTGTTTTTGTTATAGCAGCCTGAACTGACTAAGACAGTAGGGAAGCAAGCATTGAAAGTTTTGGTGGTCTGTGTAGCTGAGCCATGTGAGAAGACAGGAAGAGGGAGGGGCAATCAAGACATGTAGTAATATAAAGAACAGTTCTCTCCCCACTCACCCCACTTTACCGCTTTTGGGGGATATGTTGAAGGGACAATCGAGCAAAAAACAAAGAGAAAGTTCTGAACAGGTAGAAATGAGTTAATGGAGGTGTGTGCAGGCATACCTGAAGATGAAACTTTTGTTTCTTCTTTCTCTAAATCTGTCATTGAGTGTTAAGAAGTGACGGACATGCTGATGTCCTGCAACTTGAAGATTCTAAAACTAGCATGAAAAGCAAGCTAGAGCTTTCTATCTCTGTTTTGTCTTCTTCTGGGGCCATTTTTAATCATTATGCTGTCAGATTAGAAACTAAGTGAGGGGCACCTGATATATTTAAGAACTGAGTCTTATATCCAGTATTTCATATATACCACTTAATTAATACTCTCAAACATATGCCAGGAGCTCCAGTAAGTGGGATGGGACCTTCCTTGCCTTTTGTGAGTCATTTACATGTGACTCCTATGAGTCACCTAAAAGTTGGCTGTATATAGGATTTTTAGTTACATGGAAAAGGGTGTCTGAATTGTAGGTTTAGGTACTAGACAGTGAATGCAACTCTCTCATCTCATAACATTCATACCTCTTTACATGTCTTTGTTCTCTTTTCTCCTCACTAAAATTTTTTGTAATTTAAATACTTTGTTTACTTTTTTTGAGTGTGGAAAAACATTATAGAGAAAGTCAAGTGCTAGTGGTAGAAGTGAAAAAATGACAGGTCTTAGAAAATTAGAAGTCGGATGCATTTAAGTATGCAATGCTACATTTGTTTGTGACTAAAATCTGTAACTGAAGAATTCACTACATGCACTGAAAAGGAAGAAAAGTGGTCATGAAGCTCTTTCAGAGTCAAAAGTTGTTCTTTAAATAACGGAGGAAACTATTGTGAAAATTACAGATGGTACAATTTATTTTAATAGCTTCATAAATGACTTAAAACCTGTGTTTATAAAATCATTAGGAGTCTGAGGGACTTGCCTATTTATTTTTCACTTACAATATTGTATTTTGTGGGGGAAGTTATATACTATTTTGGTATTTGAAAATATAAGGATTTAGAAGGAGTGTGTTTATGGCCCTCATAATTGTCAATAGTGTAATCTCTTATTATCTCCATTTTATAAGTGAAGTACAAAGGACAAAAACGTTAAAACAGATAAGCCAAGGGCACACAATTAGCAAAGGGGAGCTGAAATAAACCTGGTTTTGTCCTACTCAAATGTCTTTTCCACATCAAAATTTTTAGATTAAAGAAAAACTTTGATGGTGTGACCTTAATTCATTTCCATTGCAATATATATATATATATATATATATATATATATATTTTTTTTTTTTTTTTCCCTTATTTAAGTAAGTGAGAGCAGGAGAGGTCAGAGAGACAGATTTCTGCATGCTTCCTGACTGGGATCCACCAGCCAAGCCCCCTAAGGATCGATGTTCTGCCCATATGGGGTCTTGCTCCTTTGCTTGGCAACTGTGCTAGCTTTTAGCACCTGAGGTGGAGGCCATGCAGCTGTACCCAGAGCCCGGAGCCAACTCACTCAATTCTGAGCCATTGCTGTGGGAGGTGGAGAGAGAGAGAGAGAGAGAGAGAGAAACAGCAGGGGGAAGAGGAGAGAAGCAGATAGTTACTTCTCCTGTGTGCCCTGACTAGGAATCAAACCAGGGACATCCACATGCCAGGCTGACACTCTACCACTGAGCAAACCAGTCAGGGTCACATCACAATAGTTGAGTCATGTAACAAGCAGGTTGCATATGACTTTATAAAATTTTCAGTCTACTTGAATCTTTTATTTAGAACAAATCCCACTGGCCTTAAGATAGCATGTAAAAGTCTTTACTTAAGTCCCCTGTAATCCTTGGCATAATGTCAACTCTCCTGCTTCAAGTTAAAGAGAAAAACACCCAGTGGTTGTTCTGGAGCTGGTGGAACTGGCTCACATGAGGCAATTGTTAGATCACCAGGAATTCTGTAAGCCTGTCAAATATAGTCACATTATTATCCTTACAGTTAAATTAGTTGTATTCAAAATAAAGTAATAGATTCTAAAAAGTTGTCCTCTTTTAATTACTTTATGACATTTTACTATTGTTGATGGTCTTGAGTTCATTACATCTATTGTATCTTTATGGTGAAAATACTACCCAGTGGTGTGTCACTACATATATTTTCTCATACTCTCTGTTATCAGTTGGTAACTGGAAATCAGGCCTGGTGGGAGTATTTACACCAGGAAAATTGGCAAATGCTACAATCTGAGCTTTTTTCCCCTCCCTGAGAGCTAGCTATTAAACCTTGACTAGCACTCCTCTAAATACAGCTTTGGAAGTGTTTGTGATTCTCTTGATTATTTCTTTAACAAAAGGAACCTCAGCTATAATTAATCTAAATAGCTCCAATCTCTTGTTTATATTGTTTTCACTGGTATAGAGATTAGGATGGAGGTGAGGTTTGGAATAGCAAATATCTTCTTGCTCAAAATCAGCCTCTAGTTAAAGAAAATGAAATGAGGAAATTTTGGCTAACTCTTTTATGTCTAAAACACAGGTTTACTTGGAATTTTACCCACATGTCAATATGGAAATAAATCAAAATAGGATTTTTTTTCATCTATTAGGGAAATCAACACATATTAAAACAGAAGGAATAAAGCTCATTTATATTGAATTTTTTCAACCAATTGTGGTTCTTCGGGCAAGAAATTATTCTCTTAAGTTACCAGTACTCAAAAATGGGAATGAAAAGGGCACAAAAGAGGCATGTGATCACAGACAAAACTTAATAACATGTCAACAGTTGTTCAAAAGGAAATGTGAGAAGGTCAGGAACTTATTTTTAATCTTCATGCTGCCTTATCCTGGGTTCTTGGACCTCTCTAGCGCCACTGAAATATTTCAACATTGATGAGTTATGGGTGCAAGAGAGAAGAGGACTTTTTCTTTTTGTCTCAGGGTGCACATTTGCGGCTTTGAAATTCTTTTACATTTTCATTCTTCATGCTGATGAGTCAGTGCAGATTTATATTACCATGTTATTATGGGTAGTGGAGACTGTGTCTCCTTGAAAGTAATGGCATGTGATTGCTTACTCCATTACTTTCAATGGGACTCAGTCGTTGCCATCCTTAGGGACTCAATCCCATTGAAAGTAATAGTCTGAGACTGCCCACATTGTTACCTTGCTTTAAATTGGATTGAATTTACACTGATCGGTAGGGGCCAGCCACAGAAGTCTTCACTTTTAAAAGATGTAGAGTTGATCAAGTTTTCTGGCCAGCAGCTGAAAGTTTAACTGCCTGCTTGGAGAATATATTCTTATTCTTTAAAACATTTCTTAATGTTAATGTGTTTTAACATTTAGCTTCTGAGCTATTAAACAAATTCATTACATTTTAGGAAAATTGTTTTTAAACTTTAATTCTTACTTAACTATGATATATTCAGGTGTTTCAAGAAAGAAGACATTCTTTTGCTTGAACATTAATTAGTTTCTTATTCTTGGAATTATTATATTTTAGAACTGGAAAGAAACTTTGCAATATCACATTTTAGATGAGGAAACTGAGGTTCAAAGTAATTTGCCATAGTCGAGGTCACAAGGCAAGAGCTTTGTCACAAAGCAGACACCAGAACAGCACTGTGCAGGGTTCCCCAGTCCCATATAAATCTTTGGAATTAGTCTATTTTTATACTTAGGAATAGTAATGGGTAACTTCATGGTAACTTATGCATTGCTATTTATACTTAAATAATAACACATTTTAATTTTCTTCATCAGACAAACATTTTTAGGTCATGTTAGTATAAAAATACCTTCCTGAAAAAAAAAAAACCTTTCTGGTAAAAACATTCAGCGCTGGGGGAAAAAGAAAGAAGGCTTTTTATAGGAGGCTGCATAAAACAGGGCTGGAAAACGGCCCCAGATCTTACCTCTTATCTAACGTTGCTTCTGTGTGTATATCACAGTTTCAAAATGCAGCAAGTAGTTTTTAAATTTCTGCTCTATTATCAGATTGTTAAAATGCCCAAACTTGGGGTATTGCTATTAAAAAGAAAAGTGTTTCTTATGACTTCAATAATATTAGCAAATGTTATTTTGTATTTAATTGATATTACAGCTAAAACATGGACATACTTGTTATATATAACAATAGAAAATTGTTAAGAAATCATTAAATGTTATTCAGATTCAACTTACCATGAAAGCTAATTATTTTTGAATTGAATTAAAGACCTTCATCTTTGTTAGCAATGCCAATAGTTGAAAGTATTGGCCAGTCCTAGGTATTCAGTGTAAAAAAAAAATTTAATGCTTTGTCAAGTACGTAATGAAAATGAGGGAGACAGTAGCTTTCACAATAATAACATAACCAGAAATTTAATTTATTATTTTACTCAGTGTCAATATTATTATTTATATATAGATTTTAATCTCATGTGCATGTTATAATGCTTATCTAATATTTGGATAGACACTGACTTATAAATAAATATATTAGTTTTGTTACACTCGGAATCTATGAGGGTGTAAGTATGGATGTTTTCTAAAGTCTTTTACATTTCCAGAGTCTATGATTATGTGGTTTCAAAATCATAAATTTTGGTTGCAGCAGCTATTTGTCTTTTTATTGTACAACCATACTTTACAACATTTTAGAATTTGCTTTTTTAAAAGTAAACTATTGTACAAAAAATACCCCATACCATACTAATTGTGTATTTCGAAGTCAGCGCGGTGGTTGCCCCTGGAGTGTGGCTGACAGTGGTGGAGGCCGACAGGTGAGACTGAGGGACGCTTCTGGGCGCTGATAGTATTCTGTTTCTTGATCTGAGTGCTGGTTCCACAGTTGTGCATGGTTTGTGAATATTCATCAGGTTGTACACTTTTCTGTATGTATATTATATTGGAATATGAAAGCTTAAAAATGACACGCAAACATAAGGACTATGGCTAGTTCATTTGATATTCCAAGAGACATACCTCCTTTTAAAAGTCCCTTCTAGAGTTTTCTGTTTGTTTTTCAGTAACAGTAGAAGGCAGAATTCAGCAAACTGTGGCCTCTGGGCCAAAGCTAGCCCATTGACTATTTTTGTATAGCCTGTGAGCTAAAAATGGTATTTTCATTTTTAAACGGTTGAAACAAAATCAAAATAAGACTAATATTTTATGACACATGAAAATGGTATGACATTCAAATTTCAGTGTCCAAAGATCAAGTTTTATTGGAACATACCCCACTTGTTCATTTCTGTCCTATCTGCTCCTTTTTTGTTATCCATTTCACAGCACTCCAGCTGTTTTTGCACCACAATGGCAGCATTGAGTAGTTGTGACAGAGATCGTGTGGCCTGCAAAGCCTAAAATATTTACTACTTAGATAGAAAATATTTGCTGACTTGGCAGAAGAGTCAACCACAAGGTCCAAAGGTCAATTGATACTATTACAGTGTTTTTTTATAGTGTCATAATTTAAATGGTATATGAAATTTGCTAGCCACTGCTTTGACCTAACTCAGATATTACCCACACTTGCCAGGCTCGTTATTTTGGAGTCTCTGTCTACTCATCAGCTCCTATATGTGAGTGATAAAAGCATAACCAGGAGAGTCAGCAACTACGTTGGGAAAACCGTTTCTTTGGGGTGTTGCCCCTTGGCTTCATCCTTTTTCACGCCAGTGTCCAGCATCAGTACAGAGCAGTCTGTCGCTGCCTTCACAAAAATCCTGCTGACTCAACTCATGCCCTTAGGCTGGTAATCTGGTTAATATTTTGCGGTCTTCACAAAGGATCACACCTGCCTTTGTCTTCAAGAAGTGAGGAGTTGATTTACACAAGCACTTTGTGATCCTCAGATATCTGTGGGAAGTTTCTTTAGATAACCTAGTTAATCCTCTGTGTTTGTTGAGGCCATTTCCTCAACTGGTATCAGCCATGGACACACACACACACACACACACACACACACACACACACACACACGGACTTCCAGGTAGCTCTGTGGGCAGTTGTTCCTGCATTATGTCTCCTTGATCTAGTACACACCGCCTTTTTGAATATGGTCAGTAGTAGCAACCTAATGATTATTAGTTATTGTTTTACTGACAAGAATTTTTGGGGAGATATAGGAGAAAGATATGAGTGCTCAAGGATAGCCAGGGCCAGAGGAAGTCAAAGATCCTAAGTCAAAGATCAAACAAAGCAAATGTTTTATGCATTGTGGTGAGAGGATGAACAGAAGCTTGGACACCCGATTCATGTGAAAGGGGAATTCTTGAACCAACTACTTCAAATTGGAGCTGTACCACGACTCTGCGAGCCCACCTTTTATTTTTCTCCCAATTATTCTGTATATGCATATGGGAGCCTGTGGCCATCAGACAGCGTGTCAGAGGTGCCCACTGTGCACACAAGAATATGGGCAACAGCATAGTGTGGTGGTTACGAACACGGTCTCTGCAGCTAGAGCATCCAGACTCACACCCCGCTTTGCCACTTTCTGGCCGTGTGTCCTTGTGCAGTTCACACATGGCTTCAATGCTTTCCTGTCTTCCTTCTAAGGTGGCAGTTAAATGAGTTTATACAAGTGTTTTGAAAGGCGCTCAGTCAACATTCCCTAGTATTGCTTCACAGTTCTATCTCCAAAGCTAAGAAAGGAGACTTAGTCGGCTACTGGGTGCCAGTATAGCAATAGATAGCAATAAAGTGTTATTGATCATATATGAAGTAACTCTAAACAGAATTTTTAAAACTCACCTATTCTTCAACATCTAAAAAATAAATTGTTCGTCTTTGTGGATGATATCATGATTGAAACTTGCATCCTAAAATATTTTAGGCCTTACTGAACAATATCTCTCATTCACTCATTAATTGAACAAATAGTTATTGAGTACCTCCTGAGTACAGGTACTGTGCCAGCTCTGGGGACACATCAGTCAGGAAAGCTCACGTGGCCCTCGTGGGGACAAAAACAGGAAAATAGAAGCAAATAAAACAGCAGTGAAAGAAATGAACATTGTGTTTAAGTGTTATGAATGAAAAATAGAGTTTGAATTAGAGAGCTGCAAGGAGAAATACACGTGTGACAGAGTGATCAGAGCAGGCAGAGGAAACTCTTTGAGGGACGATTAAGCTTAGACTTTGAAGGATGAAAAGGACTTGGCTAGACTGACCCTGAGATGGAGAGCATTCCAGGCATGCTGCAGAGCACTTCTAAAAGGCCTGGGTGGAAACTGTCTGTCCTGCTGAGAAGAACCCAGAGGGGAGGGGAAGCTTGGTGAGCAGGGTGGAGAGTGGGAAACATGATGAAAGTATGCCAGGGATAGTTCTTGGAAGGTAGGGATGCAATCTCATTTCTGGCTTACTTCATTATAAGGTCCAACTGGTTTCTGTGTGAAAAAGATTAGGGAGAATGCAAGGTTACAGTTAAAAGGTTGCTAAGATAGTCCACAGGGTTCTTATTGTACAGCATGATGACGTGTCAGGTGTGAGGGCTAGGGGGTGGCAAGGAACATATATGCCATGATCCTTAGTTAACAAATCATGTAAGAAAATCAAAACATCATTGTGAAGGAGGCAATGAGCTTAAATAGAATATATATTTAAAATAAATATTATAAACACACATTTGAATGTCTTTATAAAAGATAAAATGTCTTTATGTTGAATTAGATAACAATTTAAAGTGCATGTGGTTAGAATTATTATTATTTTTAAAAAATATTTTCTTTCAATGTATCAAGCTTTAAAATAAAAAAAATTTTCTGTTGACTTAGAGGGACACAGGGAAGGAGGGGGTGAGAGAGAGACAGGAAGAGAGAGAAAGAGGGAGAGAAGCAGCAACCTACTGCTCTACCCAGTCGTACACTGCTTGGTTGCCTCTCAAAAGTGTCCTAACTGGGGATCAACCCCCTGACATCAGAGCACCAGATGATGCTCCACCCACTGAGAACTCTGCCAGGGTGATATTTAAAGCTTTTAAAAATTATTTCCAGCCCTGGCCAGATAGGTTGGTTGGTTACTGGTTAGATCTCTAGTTAGGGCACATGCAGAAACAGATCGTGTTCCTGTCTCTCTCTCTCTCTCTCTCTCCTTCTTCTCTCTCTAAATTCAATAAAACATTTAAAAATTATTGCCAAGAAAAGAAAGCATTTATTTTATCCTTTAAAACTATTTCCATGGGAAACCTTCCTTGTTTTCCTTATGTACGTGAAAATCCATGTTAATAAGCGTATTGGTGGGATTTTAAAATGTAACAGGGATAATTGTTATTGCAATGAATGTTGGGGAGTCAGGGTGAAATGGCCCAGTGCAGGCACCTCAGCTGCAGTCTACGCAGGCAGTAGGACTCTATTGAAATTTCAAGTCTCTCTGGAGTTTTTTTTCTAATCAGTCGCCTGGCTTAGAAACTCATGATGTGAATTTTTGATGGCAAAATCAGAAAATATAGTGCCCTTTTCTTTTAAAAATAAGTTTTGAATTCACAAAGTGATCTGGCTAGACACTTGTATAAACTAATTTTACATTCATGATGAATGAATGTAACGTAGACGAGAAGTTTCACCTGGTTCCTCATTAATATGATTATATCCTGAGTTGGTGATGAGACAGGACAGGTTCTGAACTTGCCTATTCTAACGAATTTATTCCAGAATGAGAACCAAGTCAAATGTATCCACATGAGAACTCGCCATGCCACCTAGGAAAAGTGCATAATTATCCTGAAATAGCCCCTTACCTTAGGCTTGGGACACAGAATCCAATGCGAGTCAAGTTATTCAACCTGGAGTTGGCTTCCCCCAACCCCTCTCTCTTTTGTCCGGGCTAATGCACACAAACGCTCTAATCCTCCCATCCTGAGGTTGGCTGTTTGCCAGCTGCAGGAACATTATCTTCTCATTAGCCCCTTGTCATCTGCCCACTAATTCACATCCCACCCAGAACAAAAATGAAGTGCCCTGGCCCATCAGAAACTTTGGCCACTGAAAGAAGGAATGCCAGTCCGTAGGTTCTCTTGTGGTTTTATGCCTGAGGAGTAAAAGAGAAATTCATGTGTTATTTTAAATCTTAGAGCTTAATAGGCATGTTGGTCAGCAGAGTATTTCATATGTAGGACATCATGGTATACTTTTTATAAATTTTGATTCCAACACTGACCTTTTTCTTCCTAATCAATTAGTAGTTTTTTCTTCCAGAATGTTGTCATTATTTATTATTATTATTACTTTAAGGTAGTGTTACAAAGGTGCACAGTTTTGAAAAGTAATTCTAGGATGCCCTGGGTAAGCTGATGAGTTTCGGTTGGTTGGTATAGAATTCTTTCCAAGATTGAACAGGTAAATACAATTTGGTAAAGAAAAAATTCTCATTAGCACTTCCTCCTTCTTTTGTTCATAGATCTCAGTCAATCTATGGTTGCAAAATGTGTGCATCTGTGAACAGGCATGTCAGTAAAAGCTTTGCAGATAAATATCCCCAAATCTTTTTTTTTGGTGGTCATTTCAGTCACCTGTGCTATCAGTTTTGGTCACCATATAAGTTAATCCTTTGGAATCAATGCACAGCTAACTGAAAAAAAAGTTGAGAATTCTGAACTGAGTGTCTTGCATTTGATTTTGTCCTTGGATCTAGAAATAACTGAGAAACGTTGTTTAGACCTCATTTCACCTTTGTTCTACTCACTCGGGGGCTGAGAATTAGGCAATTTAAAAAAGTAATGGTTAATGGTTATATTTTGTTATTTCCACTTCAGTTCAAATCCTGGCCTGCCAACAAGCTTAGTTTCTTTTAGGTTCAAAAATCTAATCTGATTTTGAACCTTGGATCTATTCCAATCTGTACCTTTATGTTCAATAATACAAATTGATTCTATGGGAAATGATGCAATGATGAGGGTCATCATTGTTCCTGTACAGACAACCTGCTTTTTGGGGATGGAAATATTAAAGCTTGAATTGTCTTTATAAGATGGTCTTACACCTTCCACATCACCAAAAGATATTAGGGTGCATAATAGGTTCATTTGAAATATGATGAAGTGTTCAAGATGAGAAGATGCCACATTTCCCTTTGATAACTATTTCCATCTCTGAAAATATTTAGAAGGGAAAAATGTAACTATCGGTTGGGATAGTTTTATTTCTTTTCTAGATACCAAAAGGCTGCCTCTAATCAATTCTTAAAATCACTTTTAATTCTATGTAACCCATAAGACTCCATGGCTCTTAAGTTTTAATATTTGCCATGTGTGCATGTTTATGTGTGTTCATGTGTGTGTATAGAGGGTCCTGTACTGGTACCAGTCCCACCCCCTCTATTTGCAAGGGTGTTTTTATGCTGACCAGGTCAAACCCAAGATCCTGCTTGTTTGAGTTCTAAACTGCAGCTGCAATCGGAATTCCTTTTGAACTTAGTCCATTAATCTATGGTTCAAATTATATTTTTATAAAGTATACTTTTCCAAAATTAATTAAAGAAAAATTAATTTCATGACATATATGAGTTTCATTGAATAAATGATGGTTATGTGATAATCAACCGCATCCAAACAAAATCTGATCATTTAACTGTATTGTTTTTCTAAAGGCACAATCCCTCTGGTTTCATACTTTAAAAGAATATTATGGTCTGGTTATCTAGTTTCTGATATATATATATATATATATATATATATATATATATATATATATATTTCCTTGTCTATATATATATATAGACAAGGAAACTAAGATATATAGCATTCACAATCCAGGCTTTCAAATTCGGAAGTATAGTTATCACAAACATACTTTATAACTCAGCAATGCATAAAAAGTGTTTAAATAATAGATCGAGATGACAGATGTCATAAACATATATGAAATGGATATAGTCAAACCTGGTAAATTTTGAGATGTGGTTTCAATCACAGTATTTTTTTTTATTTTTATATATGATCTTAGGCAATTTTAAATTAAGGCAGGTGTCACCTTTAATTTATTGTCAGGTAGAAAGCACACTTACTTTGTACTCTAAGGATTTATTCAACTTAACTCTGTAATTGCTAGCAATATACAAGCTCATTATATCACAATTTAGTATATTTGATGCCAGCTGTTATGGAGTTAATGGCAAAGTCGAAGGAAATGACATAAAGCACACTCTCAGGTTCAGTGCAACCATCATAATCTTACTGTTAACAACCTCCAGTTGGCCCAGGAGTTCACTTTAGTATTGTTTCTTACTATTGTTATGATTGAAAAATACACCTTTTTTTCCATGAAATATTACACTTGATATTTTGCTACACATTAAACTTTTTGGCTCTCTTTTAGTGTAAGAAACAAACAAACAAGCAGAAACCTTATTCTGAAAGTTATTTTTGGTGAAGCTGAAATTTACAAAAACTATTTTCATTGGAATGGGGTTTGAGAGGCATCTATCTGTATATAAACTAAGAGGCAAATATGCTTTTAATTGTGTTATATATCTCTCAGTATTTTCTCCTTTGGATATAAGTTAATTATTTCCCACTTTTATTTTAATAGAGCTTTTGGTTCTTAGAATAACAATACCAAGATAAAAACAGCACAACACTCAATATAAATTCAGTAGCAAAATTCTGAAATTAGTGAAAAAAATTTTTCCTGTATTATAAGGAATTACATATTAATGCTACAATGTTTACTAATTATTCCACAATTTTTATAGAGCATATCAATCTTTACGCTCAGAACATCTCCATATAAAACCATTGATATATTTATATTACCTTCGGTACACTTATAAAATTGATCATTTTTGCAGAATTTTCTTGATTTGATATCTTGTAATTTTTTTTCTTAATATATATCACATATGCACAAAAGGCAACATTCGATGTATTTCTTAAAACTGAACAGATGTTAAAATGTGAAATAGGATAACAAACTATATTTTTAATTATAGGAATACTTAAAAATACTCTACCACCCTCTTTGTAACTGGTATATTTGAACCAACAATTTTACACATTGTGTGAATTTGTGTATCTAACTTGGAGAAAACTCACTCTTCTTTACTGTGTGACATGTAAAAAAAGAAAATGCGTTTCCAGGAAACAATTCCCTAGTAATTTAGTCTGGCTATTTTCAGTACTTAACTTTTGTGGTTTTTTTCCTTAAGTTCACCATGATATGACATTTCATTATTAGATTAAAAAAAAAAGTCACCCACCAGATATTAAAGGATGCAATTGGTTTCAGTTCAGGCAGGTTTTAACTGCGTTTTAATTAGCTTAAAACATATGCTTCCATTTATCGTATTACACGGAGTACATCCTATTCCATTTAGCTGAGTATTGAGGACTATTGTACAATATTGTGCTCAGGCTAAAACAATGAAATACTAATTGGATCCAGTAAAATAACTGTAACATTTCCGATTCCTATTAGGCAGGTTACGTAAATTAGGCTAATATAAAATGGTGCTTAATAGAATTGCAAATATGGTGTGATGATACATTCAGACAGGAAAGACAGTGAAAGGGGATTTTGGAGGAAATCAAATACATTTGCATTACAATAAAACATTTCCTGCTGTGAGGGCTCTTGCAAGGCTGGAAAAAACAACACTCCGGCACCACTCCCTCTTATTTACATAGGAATGCCATCCCTACCTCTGCCAGTGCCTGTGAACTGCTGTCTGTCAGTAATCGAGAATAATGTGCAGTTTTAAGTCTGTTGATGAATATAGTCCTTTTACTATTTCGTTGGGCATCACATCTGAGTTCTTTATATTGCAATGAAGGAGTGTTTCTCTTCATATACAGCATGTCTTTTTATGATTAGAGTGTGCTTTCCAGGCTTGAAAACCTACCGCAATCAGTGGATTGAATTGATATTCCCTATTTAAACTAAATGTCTTGTGTTTATTTCCTTCCCTTCTTTAAAATTATTAGCCACTGGGTTGGATAGTTGTAACATATGTGAATACTTTAATCATCCTAAAATGGATTAGGAAAGGTCTGGATGTTCCTTTTCTTCAATGTCTTGGTCCCCTTGGACTTCCTGCTAAGCTTGAATAACAGCCGCGTTGCATATTTTAAATGAAGAAATTTGAAAACCTGACATCGGGATGGAGAAAGGTATAGAGTAGTCTTTCTCCTAAAATCCTTCTACACCAACACTAATTTCTCTTTGTTCATTAGCAGCCCCCATGGCTTGTTTGCGGCTGTGTTTTTGAGGAGTCCAGAGCACTTTCTGGGCTGAGAGGGGCTCCTGGGGAGGAGATTTTGAAGCCTTCCCTCAAAGGAAAAGCTGTCCAATGAAGTGGGGAAAGGACTACATTTTTCCCTTGCAAATACATTGATAAAAGAGCTTTATGCTGAACTCACAAGCACCCTTGAACCTTTCAGTTTGCTCCCAGCGCTCAGATCCCAGTGTTTCTGTGAAATGGCAGAAAGAGAGGAGAGCGAGAGAGAGAGGACCATTCTGGGCCCTGGCATGCAAATGAGAAAACCATGTTAAGGAAAAGAAAATTTAAATCCCGTCTATTGTATTCTAAGCAGGTTGCTAGCAAGCCTTTGTGGAGCTGGTATAAAAATGAATCTCATCTTCTTCCTGCCATGAAAACTAAAAACATACTTTATTTCCTCACTCACATCAGCAATTTTCATGCGGTTTTTATCTTTAGAAAGGTTTTGTTTTTTCCTGGGAGTTTAGTGTGTAACATTTTCATTCATGATACAAATTATTTTATCTGCATCTGTGCCTCTGATTTAGACCTTAATCTCCCTAAAATCTTTAGTTGTGGAACTTGTCACTTTATTTATATTCACAGGTAGTTCTCGCCTTCTTTTAAAAAGTGTTGGAATTAATATTATTTGCTCAAAGGAGCAGCAATTTTAAAAAGGCACAACGTCGTATGGGGCACGCTTTCCTAGTGAAGCAAAGCAAGTTAAAATCCTCTAGACTCAAATTCCCTTCGCTTTCAGCTTTCAGCTGTGAAGAAAAGGATTTTCATCTAGATGTAAAAGATGGTAATTGTACAATAAGGGAAAGGCTCTGACCAATAGAAATGTGCCTGGGGGATATGAAAAGAGGAGAAAAGAAATTGTCATCAGGCCCCGCAGGCCAGACTCATTGGAAAGGAATGCTTGACAACCCCCATATGGCAAAGCGGTCAGCTGGTCAACCAGGCCCTCTGTCCGCTAAACCAGATCATCTGTTTGGCTGGTTCCCTGCCCCCTCCACTATATTGGCAAGAAAAAAAAAAATCAAACTGATTTGTTTCAGCCTCATTTCAGGTATGGAGAAGTGTGTAAATAATCTGTTTGTTTATTTACCTCTTTCCATCACCCTGTCAACTTTTTAAAAACTGAAGTAATATAACTTCATGTCAGATGGAGGAGCCAAGTTGTCTGCTTTCAAATAACTTGTTTAAGAAAATAATTATGGATCATAGGAAGTTGCAAAAATAGCATAGAGGGGTCCCTTATACTCTTCTCCTAGCTGCCCCAACTGGTAATGTTCATGGCAAGAGGACACCAGGTGTCAGACCTCGCTTCAGCAACCTCAGTACTTGAGTTCTGGCTGAGAAAGAATTCAGAGGCAAGACTACAATATACGCATAAGTTTATTTAGAAGGTCACCAAGGTAGAAGATGTGAGCCGTGGAGAAACTGAACCAGCTGGGCTGTGTGGGTTCAGGAAACAAGTTACAGAGGCAAAAGAAGGGCCTGTGGTGCTTAGGAGAAAGAAAGCCAAGCTACATACCTAAAGGAAGAAGGCCTGGGAAGAGAGAGGGAGAGGGAAGGAGAGGGAGCATGAGGGAGAGGGAGGGAGAGAGAGAGAAGGAAGGAGAGAAGGAAACAGGAAGCGAGGGAGGCAAGGTGGGAGAGAAAGAGAGAAGGAGGGAGAGAAGGAAACAGGAAGGGAGGGAGGCAAGGAGGGAGACAAAGAGAGAAGGAGGGAGAGAAGGAAACAGGAAGGGAGGGAGGAAAGGAGGGAGACAAAGAGAGAAGGAGGGAGAGAAGGAAACAGGAAGGGAGGGAGGCAAGGAGGGAGACAAAGAGAGAAGGAGGGAGAGAGAAAAAAAGAGAGAGAGAGGAGGAGGAGAGAGGGAGAGAGGGAAAGAGAAAGGGAGAGAGGGAGAGAGGGAGAGAAGGGGAGAGAGAGAGAGAGAGAGAGAGAGAGAAGGAGGAAAGAGGGGAAGAGGGAGAGGGGAAGAGATCCATGCTGGGTCCTCTGTTCTAAGGGCTTTTAAGGGTGGGATTTTAGGGGAGATGCCAGGGAAGGATCTCAATAGAATATTCACCAGCTTTCCAGGTGTGTCTCCTCAGAGTCATGGTCTCCAGTGATTGGTGGGCACCAGGGCAGGGGATCATTAGTCATAGGAGCAGCTCCTGTTGTCAGCAATGGTGTCCTGCATGCTGGCCTTGCTGCTTTTCTGGACCTGGAGCTTAAACACAACTGACTGAGGCCTAGATGTGTTGCCTCTAGTTTGAACAAAACTGTCTGGATGCTCAACAGACCCAAGGCTTTGTTCCTGGATTATTTGATTTGGGTCAGAACCTATTTGTCTTTAGGGCTTAATGCTTAAGGGGGTGGTCAAGGGCTTGTATGGGAGTCATTGAGGCTATTCTTCCCCCATCTTGTTCCTCCTCTAAGGGGATCTACCATATGACTAGTGACATGCCAGGGGAAGGAAGGTCACCTGGAGGCTAGGTCCCACCCTACAGTTTTCCATTTCCAGGCCCCTGGGGCTTTCTGCCCTGGGGACCTTTCATACCTGACCCACCTTCTTTGCTCTGCTCATGCCTACCACAGTAACATCTGACATAATTATATAGGACAATGTGAACACCAGGAAACTGAGATTGATACCTTCCATAGATATTATTCAGATTTTACTGGGATTATATGCAATCATTTGTATATTTGTATGTTTTGTGTGCATGTGTAGCTCTAAGCAATTTTATCAAATAACTTTCTTTTTAGCTTAATCATAGCTTTGTATAAAAAAATAGCTAAGTGACTTTAAATAGTGATGACATTTTACTAAATTTCCAATTATTTCAACACTGAATAATAATAGCCGAAAGGAAATCTTATTGTTTTGTTTCTGTCGGTTGTTTTCTTGTTTAATAAATGTACTCTTCACAGACATAGGAATATAAATTGTTTACTTTCAAAAGCAAGTAAAATATTATTACAACCAAAAGAAAAACCCAAATAGATGGTTGCTACAATTAGATTTTTATCAGAACTCAGACACTCATCTTTAATTACTCTTATCATTTTAACGTTTCACATACATATACATGTGCACACAGGTATCAGCTTGCAGTAATCCTACTTTTGTCCCATTGATCACTAATTGCTGTTTTTGCATGAGTACACATATAAGGCAGCACACATTCCAACTGCATAGATTTATAGAGCACAAATTCAATCAGGGGCCAGCAAACTTTCTGTAAAGGGCCAGATAGGAAGTATTTTAGACTTCTCAGGGCGTCTGTTCTCTGTGGCAGCTACCCTCCTCTGCCCTGGAAGCAGGAAAGCAGTCATAGATGATACATGAATGAATGAACTTGGCTATTCAAGAATGAATAAACTTTGTTTATTGACACTGAAAATTTATACTTATGTAATTTCATGTGTCACAAAATATTCTTTAAAAAAATTTTTTATGCTAATATTTTAAAATGTAAAAATCACTCTCAATTCCCAAGTCTTACAGCGAGTGTGTGGACTGGATTTGGCTGGCAGGCTATAGTTTTCTAACCCCTGCACTAAACAATATATGGAATGTTGGGTCATGTTTGTATTGGTGTGTGTGCAGAAGCTAGTTTTCTCCGTCCTAATCGTTAATCTTACTCTCATCACCACTTGAGAAA
Organism: Saccopteryx bilineata; assembly: GCF_036850765.1. Lineage (NCBI taxonomy): Eukaryota > Metazoa > Chordata > Mammalia > Chiroptera > Emballonuridae > Saccopteryx > Saccopteryx bilineata. The sequence goes on from NC_089492.1 coordinate 114,679,677, forward strand.
GCAGAGGCAAGCTGGAAGAAACAGTTAGCTAACACAAGAGAGGGCTCTTGATGTACTACTACAGTAACAGATTATTTTCTTCTTTTTTATTTCTTTTTTTTTCCTTTTTTTTTTTTAATAGTTCCACATTGCATTAAAGGAAACAACTCAAGTTTCTAATTTTTTTCCTATTTTCTTGTCATGGATATATTAGCAGTACATGATGCATACTAATTATAAAGTTGGCTGTAACAAGAGTTCCTCTTGTGAATCCATTTAAGAACTGATTGTTTACTATCTTTTTCTGTAAGTATAAAATTTTAATTATGCCACTGACAGGAACTGTGCGTGATACAGTGCTCTACATTTATCACTGGGAGAGGGCCAGTTGCAGAGCTGTTTGACTTTGGAGAAATCCTGATGCGTTTGCAATGTTGAGCAGCAGGTGCCACATTATTATGTACAGAAAAGCAATTAGGAAGCATATTGGATGAATGGGGAGTGCATTAATATTAGCAAGTACATTTGTCAGTGGTTTTGATGCGAGTCTTTTTCTTTCCTTTATGCAACATTAAGATTGTGGCTCTCATAAATTCTCCCCTTAAATTGCCATCTGTTCCCTTGTCAGGCAGTAGTGAGGTAGAGAAAAGTTTTCTTGACAAAAAGAAAGGGATTTCTTTTATTTAAAGTAGAAGCAAAAGAGCCTGTAGAAAGTCGCGGAATTGTAGGTTGTGCAGTTCAGCTTTGCGTGTGTTAAGTAATTACCTTTGAAGGTAACATTAACTGTGGAACCCTTTGATTTTTACAAGTTGCTTTTTTTTTCCCCACAGTCATTTCATGTATTTTAAAATTCAATAGGAAAGAGTTATAATTAGATTAACGCAATGACAAACAACAGTTGGCTACTTGGATTAGGAAGTTCGAGGAAGGAATGGCTGATTTTTCATTGCAGTGCATCTTTTCCGTTTTGCTGGCCTAGGGCCATGTTCCCATCCTGAAAGCATTTAAGATTAATCACTAGAATGTCACCCCCTTTTGCTCTAGACTATTTCTGAAATAAATAGCACTCAATACAATAACGACTGAAAGAAATTCTTGGCACAATATGAATTATAACAACTGGATATTATCTTTGTGACAAATTCTGATGTATAGGAATTATTAAAATTTCCCAAGTCTTGATCTGTAACTGAAAAGAATAGGGAATAAGTTGACTTTGGCTGATTGAGTTTTCTGGTTAATTGAAAGGTAATATAATTATTTTAATTCCAACTACCTTAATTGAAATGTTTTTCTCGAATATATTGGTTCTTTTTTTAACTTGAGCAATAGAGTTTATAAAAAGTGCTTTGATGGCCCTAGACAGTTGACTCAGAGGTAGACCGTTGGTTTGGCGTGGAGATGTCCTGGGTTCGATTCCCAGTCAGGGCACACAGGAGAAGCGACCATCTGCTTCTCCACCTTTCCTCCTCTTGCTTCTCTCTCTCTCTTCCTCTCCCACATCCATGGCTCAATTAGAGCAAGTTGGCTCCAGGTGCTAAAGATGGCTCCATGGCCTCTGCCTCAGGCACTTAGAATAGCTCAGTTGCTGAGCAACTGAGGAATGCCCCAGATGGGCAGACCATTGCCCCATAGGGGACTAGCTGGGTAGGTCCCTGTCATGGTGCTAGTGAGAGTCTGTCTCTGCCTCCTCTCCTTTCACTTAATATATTTTAAAAAATTACTTTTATTCAATTCCTTATTTTTTATCTTTATCTTAGACATTTTCAAAACTACCTCAGAAAGAAGAAAGAATTAGGCTGAATTTGTACTTCACATAGAGCATAAACTAATTTTAAAAAATGGCTGATATTGTTGACATATCTTTCTTTCTTTTTCCAAAAGTATTTTGGGAAGAAAACTGACGCTTGTGCATAATCCAGTTGAGTTCTCACTGATTAAAAGCATGGAAAAGGGTTTTTTTTTATTAACATGGTTTTTCTACCCAATTTAACTGCTGTGACATGTATCCCAGTCCTGTTTACAGGTGAGGATGCTATGAATAGCAAGTTACAGACCTTTCCCCCAAGTTCTCTCATCTGTAACTTGTTATTTGTAGCATCCTCATCACAGCCACCTGTAAACTGATGAGGTCTTTTGGTTTCCGTTCCTGTCTGTTCCCTGAATAACTAAGGTCAGGAGGATCCTAGCTCACATGAAACTAGTGTAATAATTAATTCTAGTTTTTTCACTTAAAAACAGTATTGGGTACTGTGTAACTGGTCAGCGTATCCTCCCCTGCAGCAAACCTTGTTCTATTAGTAACATCTATTAAATTTTGTTGAAATTTGACATAGCCAAGCTCATCTATTAGGCATTGTTTTTCAATCTCTCAGAGGTAATTTTAGTTCTACATCTGGGGTACACAGATATACTCACTATCTTGTTTGAGGTTCCTGGGTGGAACAGGACAATTTTGAAGTCTAATCTGAGAGTGATTATAGCATGTCATGGCCTTTTATCTTCACACTAGACAGCTAGCCTGAGCCATATAACAAAAACAAAAATCAAGTGGAAGGAGGGACAATTAGCTAGGTAAGGCAGGAAAGCAAATAACAACAGTGAGGCTGAGAACACTGTGTCATTATTTGTAATGAACTTTCACTCCATTTTTCCATGACTTTCTCTTAATAACCCAATGAAGTAGACATTGTTCACATGGGGTATTGCAGATGAAGAAATTAACCCTCTGCCAGGCTTCCAGAATCATTCTGTATGAAGGGGCAGAGCAAAGAGGCATATGAGGAGCTATAAATTCTGGATATGGTGCTTTTCCTAACTCCCAGACTTCTCAGCTTTTCCCGATTTATAAGGGGAGTCTTAATTCTACTTAATCCACTTGCAGATCCTAGTTACATCTGGCATTCAAACTTCCGATTTACTTTGTCAGGATAAATTGATCCTGAACTGTCCCAGTAACTTCTTGAGCATTTTGTTTAAACCAGCCTAAATGGAATGAAATGTTATCACGGTGGGTAGAAAAGAACACTGGGCAGGCAGTTAGGAGAGCTGACTTTTATATAAAATGGATGAAAATTTTGGGCCAATCATTGAGCCAAATTAGACCTTATCTGGTGAGGGAGTTGGCCTTCTATATTTTCCAAGCCCCCTTCTGGCTTGGAGATTTGATGTCTGTCTTATATTTTTGGAAAGTTCCTGGGCCCATGACTGTACAAGGTGCTCAGTCATCTGTTTCTGAAGCCTGTGCATATCTGAATGCTGTTGGGTTGCCTGGGTTCCAGTCCCGCTGGGCAGTGCACCAGCTCCGTGACCAAGAGCTAGACAAGTAGTACCCCTGAATTCTGTCTTGTTTACACAATAAGAACGGTCATCTTTACTCAGCTGGCTTCACAGGGTTGTGTGAGGATCAAATGAGACAATAATTGTGAAAAAAGTTGGAAAACTTATTAAAAAAGAATTTATGAAATTGAGTTTGAGTCTCTAAATCATCGTCACTCTATAGCAAGTGTTCCTCCCTCCACCTTTTTGTTCACGGGGCCAAGAAGACTGGAGCCAAGTGCTGGAAGGCATGCCATCTCAGTGGGGATAGGGAAGCCCTGTTCCCTAGGGCATTCGCTCTGCAGAAGTCTAGGTGTTCCCCAAACCCAGCTCATTCCTGGAGCGAAAGGAAGGCCTATGGGAATATGTAAGTACATTTAAATTCTCTAGAAGATGCCTGACCTGTGGTGGCGCAGTGGATAAAGCGTTGACCTGGAATGCTGAGGTTGCTGGTTCAAAACCCTGGCCTTGCCTGGTCAAGGCACATATGGGAGTTGAAGCTTCCTGCTCCTCCCCCCCTTCTCTCTCTCTCTCCCCCCCCCTAAAATAAATAAATAAAAATAATTTAAAATTCTCTAGAAGGGAAGAAAAAAACCATTACCATCTCATAAACAAATGTTTTAAAATATGAATGCCAGGCAGCCTGGGCATCCACTGGTGGCAAGAAAAAGTACATCCTCCCCTCAGGCAGGCAAAACCAAACCTACCTTCTGTCTCTCACTACGGGCATGTCTGGAGCCAAGCCGGTAACCCTTTCTGGCATGTCTTTTGGATCTTTTCTTGGTTCTTTAATTATTTATTTATTATTATGAAGCCATTACTTTGAATCTGGGCAGAAGTACAAAGTGCCCTTTTCCTCCATTTTCTCACCACCATCCCATTTTTCTTCTTTCTCTCTTCCACATTGTGTTCCCTGCTAATCTCAGTACCTCCCCACCTACAGACAAAAACCTCTTTGCAGTTTAATCAGATGTACTTAATGGCCACATCTAAAGTACAGCTGAATTTTAAACCCTGTAGCTACTTTTCACCTCCATCCTATGACCTGGTTTGTTGAATCTAATCTTGGTAGAATTTGGCAGAAATCCCTTTGTCAAAACTCAGTTACCCATTAAGCATTTATGAGGCAATTTTATGTTTTGGATCATTATTTTTTTGTATTTATGTGCTTTGGAGAAATTTTGTATTTATCTGAGTCTTGTGTATGGATTAATTTTTTTTTTTGTATTTGTGTGAGTCCTGTATTTTAGGAACAGTGAGTCCTGTATATCAGGGACAGTGACGTAGGTTATTTCTCTGCTCCTTATATAGAATTGCAAGTGTCTGTAGTTTCTTAAAGCAGCTCTCAGAAGATATATACAAAATGAGTAAGAGAAATAATGCCTTTGATACACAGACATCAATATAACTAACCCATGCCCCATTAGAAATTTAACTTTATTGCCTCACCAGGCAGTGGCGCAATGGGTAGAGCATCTGACTAAGACGCAGAGAACTCAGGGTCAAAACCTCAAGGTCGCCAGCTTGAGCGCAGGTTCTTCTGGTTTGAGCAAAGCTCAGCAGCTTGAACCCAAGGTTACTGGCTTGAGCAAGAGGTCACTCGGTCTACTGTAGCCCCCCGGTCAAGGCACATGTGAGAAAGCAATCAATGAACAACTAAGGTGCTGCAACGAAGAATTGATACTTCTCATCTCTCTCCTTTTCTGTCTGTCTGTCCCTATCTGTCCTTCTCTTTGTCTCTCTTTCTGTCTCTGTCACACACACACACAAAATTAACTTAATTCACTTCCATTGATAGTTTTTGAGAACCCCAATATTTATCACACCTCAGTTTTATTACCTTGATACTGTGTACTAAATATCGTGTAAGTACCTGGAAAGGACAACAAAATATGACACCTCTTCTAAAGGGTTTACAAGTTGGTGATAGGAGGAGCCTTAATGCTGATAGGTGTTTAGGGAAACAGCATCAAACTGTAAATTTAGATGCAGGAGATGATATCCAGAGAAATTCAGGGATAATAAGTAGATCAATATACTAGAGTTAATGTGTGAGGCTTCATGGACAAGGAAGGATGTGAACAGGGCCTTAAAGAATATTTTGAATGTGAAAAGAGGAGTAAAAAGGACAGGGGGGCGGGGAAGGACAGGAGCTGATTTGTAGAGGCAGGAAGGGACATGATAAGATGTGATGGCTGTGGCACTGGGCTCCACAGGAGGCTTGCAGGTGATGAGAATGACTAGGAACACTGGGACTACAAAGGGAAGTGGGCTGCTGGGAGTTTGGAAGGAGAGAATACAGTACATTCTCACTTCTCACCAATATGCTCTCGGAAACTGCCACTTGAAGTGAAACAATTTATAATCAAATCAATTTTACCATAGGCTAATTGAGTTAAGTTCCTATGGCATATTTCTGATCACAAAATCACAAAACTTCTCAATAAAGACTCAAACACTTCTATTATTGAATACTGAAATAAATGTGAGCTATACATACACTTAAGTGAGATAAATAAAAACAAGTAAGATAATTATTTTCCAACCCACTTATTCTAGCTCAAGGTTGTGGCCTGAGTCTATCCAGGCAGCTCGGGGAGAAAGCAGGAGCCCACCCTGGACAGGATGCCCTTCCATCGCTGGGCACCTCAGACCCTCACCAACACACACACACGGGACTGTTCAGACATGCCAATTCACTTAACCTGCACAGCCTTGGATGTGAGAGGAAACCAGTGTATCTGGAGAAACCCACACATGTGAAGAACATACAAACTCCACACTGGCAGTGGCTCTGGCCAGAATTGATTTTTTTCCCCCCGTCAGTGTTATAAAGAAATGACATTATTCATGGACCTTCTTGTATATGTTTTTAAGAAGTCAAAGTGGCCAGTAGGACACGGGGTAGATGGAAGATAACAAATGGAGCTCAGTCAAGCTGGATCATCAAATTTAAGCTGTTCAATTAGGAGTGTGTTGGAGTTGGTCTTTGACCACCTGTTCAACCTCAAGCTGGGCAAGTGGAGGCTTCTCACCTCCATCCTGTCCTTGAAATGTCTGTTCTGCCCACGGTTCCCACAGCTTGTTCTGTTTTTATGGACATAGCCTTGAGAGAGCAAGGTGTTGTTGCGACCGCCTGGACAGTGTATATGACTGAACCCATTAAAGCCTCTATAAAAACTTTTAAGAGACTAGGTAGGTGAGGAGGTCGGCTCACCTTGTGGCCTCCCGAGACAAGCCTCCAAGTAAGTTCTCTTGCTCATTCAACCTGCCAGTCTGGAATGGTCTGCCTGTTCCTTCGGTCCCTCCTTGCCCTCTGTGTAGGGATGCCAGTTTTGAATTTCACCCCGGGACCATCTGAGGTTCCTAACCAACAGATTCACATTGTTTTACATTTGTTCAAAAATAAACTGAGGCATACCATAATATTTTAAGAGTTTATTGAGCAAAAATTTGAATTGGGTAGCACCAAACTGGAAGAAGTTAGGAGTATTCCCAGGAGAAAGACTTTTACAGGGAAGATGTGGAAGCCAAACAAAGAAATAACTTGGTTGGCAACAGCTTAAGCAGTTACCCTATTTGGGGAAACTTAGTTGACTGTTTGAGATTGCTTGCCTTTAGGTTTTGACTTTTTAACTTTGTGGCATTACAGCTTGGGTTTTGGTTTGCTTATGTGGGCTACTAAGGCATCAGAGCCACCTTTGCCTAATGACCTCCTTGTTGAATTAATTTAACACATTATTTATTATAGTTTTTTTTTTTTACAACTTTCTGAGAACTTCCACTTAGATTTTCTTGTATAAGACTCAAAATGATCCAAGAAGGTAGATAGGGCATGCCATGTTATTCCATTCTATGTATATAGTAATCAAAGACTCAGGGATGTTAAATGTTTTCCCCAAAGAACAGCAGTTTAAGGAAGTGGTGGATTGGGCCTTGAATATGGTAATTCTGATTTCATAACTGGACACATGCTGTGTCATCAGGGACCAAAAGAAATGTTACTTTCTTAGGTCATTGAGTTGGCCTCAAGGAACCTGATCAAGCGAACATTTTACTCCTGAAATCAGTTCCCCCAAGTTAAGCAGACCCAGCTTCACATCACACATCCCAGAAGGAAGTTTCCTGCTCACACCCATCACCCATTTTCTCAGGATTCAAACAGGTGTCTCTTAAACTGCTCTTTGAGATTTTAAATATATTGACCAGATATGAGTTCTTTTCAAGCCTTTTTTTTTTTTTTTTAAGATTTTACTTATTCTATTTAGAGAAGAGAGAGAGAGAGAAGGAGGAGGACCAGGAAGCATCAACTCCCATATATACCTTGACCAGGCAAGCCTAAGGTTGTGAATTGTGAACCAGTGACCTCAGTGTTCCAGGTCAACACTTTATCCATTGCGCCATCAGAGGCCAGCTATTCTCAAGCCTTTTCGAGACTTATGTTCTACAACCTGGGATGTCATTATTGGTTTTTATCCTGAGCTTTATTCTTAAATACCTTAGCAAGGCTAATCTCAACATTTTAGAAACAGAGACTAAGACTTTTATTTTTTAGAAAACTTTATTGAAGCATTGCATTAATTTAGTAAAAGGCACAAATTATAATTGTATGGCTCAGTGAATTTTTACAAATTGAACATACCGAGGTCAAGAATCTAAACATAACAAGAACCCTAGAAGTCCTGCTATGCCTCCTCCTAGTTGCCTGGACACTTATTTAAATGCTTATTCTTTCTTACTTTTTTTAACTTTACATACTAGAAATATAGATTTTTAAAATTTTCATTGTCTATATTTCTGTATACTAATTTTAATACCTTAGAGTTAATATTCTTTTATTCTTTTTAATATTATTATTCCTTTCTGTAGTTTTAGCCTTATATATCAATATTATTGAGCATAGTCTCTAACATTTTGATAAAAAGTTGTCATTTTTAAGTAACCCAGAATAATTTTAATATGTAGTTAAATTTCAATTTGCAATCCTTTCTTTACTTTGACAGTTGCCATTTAATTTCAGAGTTTCACCACCAGACATGTTTCAGCCCCTTTTTTTTTCTGTCATTCAGACAATCTATAGGCCCGATTACCATTATCACCTAGAGAGTTTCCGTTCAGTTTGCTTTCCCAATCATGTCATCTGGGCTATTCCAAGTCAAGGGGAATGGGTTATTTTTAAAAATTCAACATTTATATGTCAATAGCAAACTCAGCACTTGATTTTCTCTGTTTACTATATATCATTAATGACCAATTATAATTCATAGTTATTACCAGTACAGGTTTGTTTTTACTTTCACAAGGCTTATAGAGTTTGGTGTCTCCTTTGTAGTATAATGTGTCTTTACAAAATAAATCTTAACAGTACCTATGTGACTTTGCTAGTTTTGTTCTTTCAGCTCTTAAAACTTACACATGTGGAAATAGTGATATTGTTCAATTGATGACCTGGCTCTGTGGCCCCGATATTGAAGACTTGTGAATCTGAATCATGAGTCTTCTGTAATCATTGTGTCTGACTCTTTTTTTTTAAATCTTGGCTAAACATCTGATTCTGACATCACTTTCGTTATGCTATATGTTTTTCCCACATTCTGTCTTATGGTCCCTTTGAGTAAGAGGTTGATACCTGTGATGTTAGCTTCTTCCCTAACTTTGATTAACCCACTGTACAAATTCAGTACCAAGAATCTGGGAACTTCTCCTACAATATTCATGTCTTGGATTTTCATTTTGTCTATGCAAACAGCCCTGTTCCAATTCCTTTCTGACTATGCTGTGCATTGCAAGGTAAGCATACTCAGATTAAGGGTTCCTTGCAATAGAGTTCACTTATCTCTGAGTTAAGAAAGGCAAGCTTCCATAATAGTGAAACTAAGAGACATTGATAAGAGTGTGGTGGTTACGGGGGGGAGGGGGAATGGGAGAGGGAAAGGGGGAGGGGGGAGGGGCACAGAGAGAACAAGATAGAGGGTGACAGAGGACAATCTGACTTTGGGTGGTGGGTATGCAACATAATTGAACGACAAGATAACCTGGACTTGTTATCTTTGAATATATGTATCCTGATTTATTGATGTCACCCCATTAAAAAAATAAAATTTAAAAAAAAAAAAAAAAAAAAAAGAAAGGCAAGCTTCTGGCCTGACCAGGTGTTGGCACAGTGGATAGAGAGTTGGCCTGGGATGCCGAGGACCCAGGTTGAAAACCCGAGGTCGCCAGCTTGAGTTTGGGATCATAGACATGACTTCATGGTCATTGGCTTGAGCCCAAGGTCGCTGGCTTGAACAGGGGGTCACTGGTTTGTCTGGAGCCCTCCTGTCAAGGCACATATGAGAAGCAATAACTGATCAACTAAGGTGCCACCACTATGAGTTGATGCTTCTCTTTTCTCTCCCTTCCTTTCTCTCTCTCTAAATAAATAAATAAATAAAACAATAAAAAAAGAAAGAAAACATGCTTCCTTTCCCTGAAAAGGAATAGAGAGGCACCCTTCTTCATCTCCTGTCACTTCTCTCGAGGTGGGAGCAAGACAGTTCCAGCACTAATTTCTAAGTACACCCTGTGAAGGGCAAACAGTTCATTATCAGGAAAGATGATGTTCAGGTATATAGACAAATCAAGACAGACATCATTGGCTCTCTTTCTCTTCCTTTCTCTTCTTAGTGTCTTTTTGTTTCTGCTTCTCTCCAGAATTCTGTTTCTTAGACAATATGTCCCTTGATTTTTCCTGTAGCTACAGCTAGCTGGATGGCAGCAGCAGGCCCTGGGGCCTCTATGTTTGACATGTCGTATGGCTGACATACTTAATTATGTTAAGAGGTTCTCTGTCTCCTTTGGGTTTCACCAAGTAGTCTCCTCCTAAGAAGGAGACAAATGCAGAGGAATAAGAGAAGGAGTGGGGATAAAGGGTGAAGAATCCCATCTGGCCACATGAGTATTCTTTGTATCTCTTTGAAGAGGCTCAGAAACTTCCCTGCAGATGGTGGAGAGGCCAGGAGGAGCCTCGGTACTTCTGGTTGTTCCAGCTCCTGCAGGAGAGGTGGTGGTGGGGATTGATCAGCTGACATGCTTTGGCTCTAGTACAGAGGGAAAGCAGTTGTTGGCTCAGTCACCACCATGGATTGGTGAGGTGCTGCCCCCTGACATTTGCAGGATTGGTGAGGTGCTGCCCCCTTCCTCCCTCCCTCTCTCCTTCCCTCCCTCCCTCCCTCCTTTCTTTCTTTCTTTCTTTCTTTCTTTCTTTCTTTCTTTCTTTCTTTCTTTCTTTCTTTTTTTTCTTTCTTTTCCCTCCCTCCCTCCCTCCCTCCCTCCCTCCCTCCCTCCCTCCCTCCCTCCCGTCTTTTTCCTTTCTTTCTTTCTTTCTTTTTTGTGAAGGTGGAAACAAGGTGGAAATCTTTTCTTTGGGAAGAAAAAAATTACATTTCAGAGGGAAAGGGTGATACATTAGATTCTTTAGATAGAAGATCATAGTCACATTTTAATTTCTTTTTTAAATTTTACATCTCCTTGACATGCCTACACTAGGATAAGGCTCTTTCCATCAATTTCTTATCCACGCAACAGACCCCAGTCCTGGTTAAAGCATGTGACTCTCCACACCTCTCAGGCCAGTTAGTGTAATGCCTTTCTGATTTTTGTCTTTATAGGCAGAGAAAACAGTTCTTCAGGTTTGTGCATGAGAATTATTTTTGAATGTATTAAAATAATATCAGTTTTGACTTTTTTCTTTTTGATAATAGCTACATCCTGGTTTAGCTATACTGGAGGTGTGACCAACAGTTGATATTTGCAAACATGACATCATTTACACATGTTTTTTTTTGAGATCCTCTCTGACAAATATTGGTTCACCTTTGTGTTGATAGGCTCTACCTTGGTTTGGAACTGAGGAAGTATTAAATTTGAGAATGTTTATTGTTTCCTAATGCATGTTTTTTTTTATCAGTTTTCATTTTTGGTTGTATTTAATTACAGGGGGTCTTCAGGTTTGACACAGTTCTGTTCCTATGACAGTGATGTAACCCGAATTTTGGTGTAAGTTGAAACATACCCTAGCCTAACACAAATGCAACACTTGTGCTTTTAACAGACCAAAACGGCATAGGTAAGCATACTGGGGGACACCAACTCCCTCACTCATTGCCGCATTACTGAGTATTGTTCCACTGCATGCAACCAAACTAGTTCGCCTACGTTGTCCATAAGCCAAAACACTCACATCTCAATTTTCTTAAGTTTTAATGGGAGTGAGCATTGTAAACTTGAGACATTGTATGTTGAAACTGTTGTAACCCAAGGACCCCTGTATTATGTGAATTTGGGATTGAGTTAATATTTTCAATCTTTGACTTAATTTTAAGTCAAAGATTATGGCTCTGAAGATACAGAATGGGCTAATTCTTTATCTAAATTTTTCTTTAAAAATTATATTTTCTTATAGAACTGTTACAGGGGAAACTCTCTTTGGTCTCTGGGTTGTTAGGGGCAGAAATGGGTGGGCATTGGAGGAGTTAATGCAGCACATTTACTCAAAAAGATAGTTGACAAAAGGTCACAATTGACAATATCTACTGAACAGGTTCTGGGGAATTAGTACCTCTATTTTTCACACACACACACACACACACACACACACACACACACACACACCCCAAGCTGTAGTTGAACTCTGGCAGCACCTCTCCGCATCTTCTTTCCTTTTCAAGTTTGCCTGTGACAGTTTCTTCTTTCTAATATTTACATAAAAACATTTCTAGTGACCAGGAGGCTAGAAGAGAGAAGACTTGGGTGTTTCCACAAACCAATATTTTCCCCACTGCTCAGAGTCTTCCACATCCTGTTTGATTCCTGGTTTTAATAAGATACCAACGTTAAAATAGTGTGAAGATCACTTGACTTTGATTGACAGTACACTCCTCCATTTGATATCACTCAGCCTAATACTTCAGTCGATTTCAATTCCAGGCTCCTCTGCCTTGAGCATGCTCTCTTGAGGGCATTCCCACTGACCTTAGCACAGGATGTGCAACAGGGTTGCTGTGACTCACTTGTGTATTATTAACTTACGGTGTCTATACAAGCAAATCAGTCCATTGCATGCTGGTATGTGCTTGCCTAAAAGGGACATTTTGAAACAAAAGAAGTAAACATGGGGGAGTTTGGTTTTGATTTAATTATTTCATGATTAATAAATATGTTGATTCTTATCAATAGCATTACTAGGAACAATCAGTGCCCTTGGTGCTAGTATTAAGAAGACATCCTGCCATCAGGTTGTGTACAGTGGAGAGATGGCTCATCAAGAAATAATGAGAATCATGCATGAAGATCAATGCTAGACACCTAGGGGCTATGAGAGCATGAGAGAGGGGTCTGTATCCTGCCTGGGATTGGTGGTGGTGGGGATGAAGAAGGAAGGCTTCGTATAGCAGCTGACTCCTAAGTTTAGTATAGAAGGATGAATTTGGGTGAAAGAGCTGAATGAGCTGAGGTGGAGGGAGAAGATAGAATGGTATTATTGACAGAGAGTCCAGTATTCACAATGCTTTGGAGTACCAAAAGTATGTGTGCCTATGGAGTGAATGTCAAGTGGTGCAACATCACTGAAGGGTAAAGCAGGGAGAGGGAGGAATGAGTGATAAGGCCACATCATTAGGCAGGGGTGCTTCCTGCCACGTGAAGGAGTTTGGACCTTTTCCTATAGCAGATGGGGTGCCAGGAAAGTTTAAAAGGGGATGTGACAGGACTCTTCCTATTATCCAACCATAACTTTAATTCTGTCCAACTTCGAGGAACTGCTGTGTATTTGTCAACCCAACAGTGTTGAAGGTGTTTTTCCCCTGATGAGTGGACAAGCCGAATTCTTCAGAGAGATGCTGTCTGACCCATATGGCCCATTGACAGTTTGACAGTTGACAGCTTTTAGTCAGACTTGACTCACTTAAGCTGCTTACCCATCCTGAGGCGCGCACACGGCCAGAGCCCGGACTTCTCATCATCCTGGCTGTCTTAATTGGGCACTAATTAAATGTTTTGGCTGGAAACCTCTCCTTGCCATGGCTGAATGGACTCATTTGAAGCCAATATTTCAGGGAAACATCTTGTTAGGCTGATCTGATTCCCTGTTTAAAAGAATATGCCCATATTCAGTTTGTTCCTTTTTATTTTGGCCTAAGGATCTGTCTATTATATTTTTCTCCTTTTAGAAAAAAATCTAAAAGTTTAAAATGATGTTATATGTATGTGAGTATATTCACATGTATATATGCTATACATTTACATGTATGCATATTATATATATTCATCTGCATATATACTATATATACTCACATGTATAGTGTATATATATAAATACATGTATAGTACATATATATACTCACTTGTATGGTATTATATTCACATAATGTATACTACATATATTCACATACAATCCAGAAAAGAATTGATGGAAAGCTGGAAAGCACAGTCAAAATTTTTATTCAAGACTTATTTTAGGCTAATCATGTAATTAATCTGATTATGGCTTAGTTTCTATATTTGTGACAGAGTCACAAGAAAGACACATTAGAAGTTTGCCATAGTATTTTAGAATGAAAGTTAGGGATGAAAGCAATTTATCTCTAATCTTAGGGGATTTTCAAAAGGAAGGGTTAATGGACTGAGAGCTGTTTTTGTTTGTTTGTTTGTTTGTTTTTTACCTTGACTTAGCTATTCATTACATGTTGACAAAGATTTTCTTCCCAAACTATTCCAAAAGCAGCATAGACAGCCAAGAGGTGGGACTCAGAGGGCCACTATCCAGTCTACACTGGAACTATATACTAAGAGCACCTGCAGTGTCAACGAGAAAACAGTAAGTGCCGCAAATACACTGAAGGAGAATAAACTACCCACCTGTGGACCTTCCAAAGCTGTTTATATCGCTCTTGAAGGGAACGGCGTGGACTGCCACTGATAGGAAACTGCAATGGTTATTCCTTTTTCTTTCTTTTTTTTGAGAGAGACTGACAGACAGATAAGAAGGGAGAAGGGAGAGAGATGAGAAGCATCAACTCACAGTTGCAGCACCATGGTTGTTCATTGATTGCTTTCTCATATGTGCCTTGACCAGGGGGCTACAGCAGACCGAGTAAACCCTTGCTCAAACCAGTGACCTTGGGCTCAAGCCAGCGACCATAGGATCAAGTCTATGATCCCACGCTCAAGCCGGCAACCCCACGCTCAAGCTGGTGGGCCCGCTCTCAAGCAGGCGACATCAGGGTTTGGAACCTGGGTACTCAGCACCCCAGGCCGAGGCTCTATTCACTGCGCCAGTGCCTGGTCAGGCTACAGTGATTATTTCTTTAGAAATTCCTCCACTTGCTGAAATGAAACCTTTCATGAACTTTGCTTTTCTGGTAAACTAAATCTAGCACTGTAAATTTTTTTTTCTCTAAGTAATGATGATCTTATTGTATTAAACAAGGACAGAGATGAAAACTGAGATTTTTTTTCAGTGGTTAAAATTAATTCCTAAATTATATAATTTTCTATGAAGAAATAGAATTAGATAACAGGGCTTGACAGTGATATTTTCTCTGGAAAAGGAGAAATGAAACATGCTTCAGTTTATTTGCCTTCAATTCTCTCAATTCTCCTAATAAGTACTAATATTTATTATATACATTAAGTATAGGTTTATAAGACAAAACCTCATCAATTAGCTACTTGAATTCATTTGCATTTGATTACTAAGGAGTAACTTGTGCACAATCAACAATTGTAAATCGGAGCGCAGGAAAATACTGTTCTGTCTGAACTAATGTAGTTCTACAAAACCTCTTTGATTTGCATGCTTCCTTAGGTCTCAAGGACGCATGAAAGTGTATGTTGAACTTTCTAGTATTCACTTTATTTAATGAGAAATGTTTTTCTTCTTGTTTTGCCACTTCCTTCCTCCCCTATATCCACTTCCCCTCCCCCCTTTTTTTTGTTCTGAGCAATGATTCTGTGTGTTCTTTCCCTATTTAAAATTTAAAGAGTTACATTTGGGAGAGGAACAATGTGGGGAAAGGAAACCCCTGGAGTGTGTCTGATGTGCTCATTCTCTTCTGTGCCACCATTTTTCCTCCCGCTGTGGGAGCGCTAAATGATAATGCCTGATACCTTACTGCATAAAGCCTGACATGGTTTCCAGCTGTGAGCATGTGATCAGTTTTTATGTTTGATTTTTGCACACAAGTATACTACTGCAAGCATGTCCACAAACTACTTCACAAATGCTTAAGGGAGGAATTGCTACTGAGTGACTCCAAACATTAAACAAACACTGAGTGATTGCATTAAAGAAAAAAAAACACATTTATTTTAGAAAGCCGTGTTTCTGTTCAAACCCAGAATTAAAAAAATATATATACTTAATGATCAGATATAACCAAGCAACCTTCAATGACTTTCAGGCTAATTCTTGTCTGCGATGTTATCCTAATAGAAAAGAGATTATGTTGCTCCCTGTATTTTGCTGTCATGATTAGATATGATTGTAATTATGCAATGGGCTGAGTCATTGGTAAGGAAGGTTGACTAACATATCTTCTATTATGATATCTTAAAAAGGATTTCATAAGCTATACTTTTAAAATTCATATTTTTCTTGAAGCAGTATATTGCACATATATGATCTTGGTTTTGGTGACACATTTTGTCAATATTATAGTCGTATATGTCAGAGCATTCTATTTTAATGTCTTTCCTATAATAGGCAATATAGATTTCTTACTGTTAAGTTTTTGATATCCATAAAAAGGTTACCTATTCAAACCAGTTATTCTGAATTAAGAAATAAGATGCTAGTAAAACAAAGCAAATTATCAGTATTGTTGGTCAATAAGTTTGTAAAATATGATTTTCATGTTTGCTTGCTTACAGTTTGCTCTGGGGCAGGGCAGCGCCAGGTATATGTGGTCTGTGAAATTGCAAATTGCCTACCTGCTTGGGAAGGGCCACTGTTTTGCTAATGTTTGCTGGAGGAGAGGACTTAGAGCCATCAAATTTTGAAAAGAGAGAGCAGAAGGAGAGAGAGAGAGACACGGAGAAACCATGTTTTGCAGGGAGAGCAGAGAGAATGCTGGGTGCTGAGGAAGAAGCCATGTTGGCAGGGAAAGAGAAGGTGTGCTGATGGGGAACCAGAGCTGAGGGGCTTTTGCAAGCTCTGCTGAGACTGGTGGGGCCTTTGATTCAAGGAGGAATCGGAGAAGATTCTCCTGGTTGTGGAACTGAATAATGTGTCAGTGGCTTTGGGATCCCTGTGTGTTTGCTCGTTCATCGATGTGAGAGATTTATAAAACGATGGCCCACCATATTTTGGCTCCACTGTTTCTTTACCATCTACCCGAATCCGGTGTGATCCTGCATGTGAATGGCCACAATGGCGGCCACTGTTGGCCTTACAAGTACACTTTGTTATTAATTCTGAAAACCTGCTGCTATCATTTATGAGTTCTGTGGTATGCCATGATATTTGTTAAACAGAAAAACATCATGTATTCTTCCTGACTAGCTGATCAGTGCAGAAAAAAACAGGGATGAGGGTTCCTGAAGGAATACACCAGCAGAGAAAGAAACAAAGTTATTTTACTTTTAGTGATAAAATGGTTTAATCGTTGGTTGGTCTTTAATGGTTTGGAGATGGGAGGCACATAATTAATAAATTAATAGGAGTACCTAATTCATATTTTCAAAAAAAGGAATAGAGAAAAACTACTTACATGCCAAATTCTTGGTTTTCTAAATCTCAGTGCTTGCCCTCTTGCAAATAACAGATTATTCCAAGGCTTATTTATTGTGCATAATACTAGATATTGAGGGACAGGAATATTACAGTTAGAGAGAGTCAAGATGTCAAGATTTTCAAGAAAAGTAGAAAAATAAAATCAAACATTCTATTCCATGTGTTGGGCAAATGAGTTTGTAAAATTTGTATTTTTTTAGTTTGCTCATTTTTATTGTTAGAATATGGTGCTAGGCAGCCATGTGTGTGCTTGCACTCAGAGCAGGGCAGTTGATTGCAAATTGCGGATTGCATTCCTGCTTGGGAAGGGCTATTGTTTTGCTAATGTTTGCTGAAGGAGAGGTTTTTGCACCAGAAAGTTTTAGAAAGAGAGCAGAAGGAAAAGAAGAGGCAGAAAAAGAAGCCATGTTTGTAGAGTGAGAGAGGAGAGAATGCAGAGTGCTGAAAGAGAAGCCGTGTTGGCAGGGAAAGAGAAGGTGTGCAGATGGGGAACAGGGGGTGAGGGGCTTTGAGAGCTCCGCTGAGACTGATGGGGCCTTTGATTCTAGGAGAAACCAGAGAAGATTCTCCTGGTTGTGGAACTGGAGAATGTGTCAGTGGCTTTGGGAGCCCTGTGTGTTTGCTTGTTGGCCAGTGCCAGACTTTAATAACGGAATGGCCCTCCATTTCTTGGCTCCACTGTTTGTTTACCATCTGCCTGAATTCAGTGAGAACCTGCATGTGCATGGCCAAGATGGCCATGACTACTGGCCATACACCATGGAAAAAGTAGAGACAGGCCTGACCTGTGGTGGTGCAGTGGATAAAGCATCAACCTGGAAACACTGAGATCACCAGTTTGAAACCCTGGACCTGCCTGGTCAAGGCACATATGGGAGTTGATGCTTCCTGCTCCTCCCCCCTTCTCTCTCTCTCTTTCTATCCCTCTCTCTCTCTTCTCTAAAATGAAAAAAAAAAAGTAGAGACAGTATGGTAATAATTCTAGAATGATTCTGTTGGTGACTACTGTTTGTTTATTTTTAATTTCATATGCATATACTTTAAACACGAACTGAACATTTCTATTGGTAATCACTTGCTTTGTTGTAGAAATCTGGTATTTCCTGATTATCCTAATTATTGACAGTTTCTAGTTATGTCCTTACTGTGGGCAACAGTGTTAAACCACCTTAGATATTTAGTCATCATTTTAGGGAGAGTCATTACAATTCCAAATACATTAGAGAAATAAAGCAGAGGAATGGCAGTTAGTCATTAAAAGCTCTGCAGAGATAAGGAAGCTATTTACTGACATTGTGTTCATGAACTTTCTTCATCAATAGAACAATGCTAATCATTCACATAAACACTGGATTTATGAGTTATGAATTTCTGGGGATTGAGGATTGTTTCCAATCCTGTTTTGGATTTCCATAAGCATTTAACTATTATCACTATTCCCCCCCATATATATGTATAAATGTGTGTGTGTGTGTGTATGTATATATATATATATATGTAAAATTTACAGCAACTGAGGCAATCTGTGTCATGAGCAAATTGGACTCTCTTCAATCATTTCACATTTGTGCACTTTGGGTTTTTTCTTCTGTTAAATGCAGATAATAATATTTCTTATCCTGCATACCCCAAACATCCATTCCCATACAGCTGCTGTATACCAGATTTTTACAGTTTATAATCCCCAGAGGCAGAAAAAAAGGAATGTCTCTTTTTTGTGTGTACATTTAAAGAGGAAAAAACTCTGCTGGAAACTGCCCCCTGTAAACATCCCCTCCTGTTTCATTGGCCAGAACTGTGGCACTTGCTGGTGTTTCAACCAATCACTTATAAGAGGGTTGAGTCTTTTTCTAAGGCAGCAAAATAGAGAACTGTCCTCAGTTCACAACAATTAAGGAGAGTCTTGTAAAGCTTTTTTTTTCTTTAGTTTTAAATAAGAAAGAACGTTGCTAGCCCATCAGAGTTTAACATTTTCTGGAGTCATTGCAAATCTAATCTGAATCCTGTTTGATTTAGAAAAGTAACAGTGGCCTTTAGAAATTTTCAGTTTAAGTCATTCAGAATTTCTTTTGAAGTAAAAATTAAAATATAAACAGTCTACAATCACAATCACTTTATCTTATAGGTAAATCCTGATTCCTAATCTGTTCCTACCACCACTGTTTCTCAATTAAACAGCCAAAAGAGTCAGTTCTTAGAATGGATTAATGACCTGCAAAATTCCATTTAAACATAGCCATTCTTGAGTTTTATTAGTGGAAAAATACAAACTGGTCTGTGGTCATGGATTATTACAGATTCACTCCAGACTGCTGAATTGAACTCTGATGAACCTGCGACACTCTCCATTAAACCTCAAAATGAGCTTTCTCTTAATTGGGGAATAGGAAGGGAAAAGTAAACTAGTAGCTGGTAAATGCCAGACTTGTGAATCATCCCTTTCTTTTGGACAGTGTTGCAACAGCTTTAGATATGCATGGAGGTGAAAGAGAAGGAGTCAGAAGGAAGTTGACTCATTTATTAAACCCTATTCTGATCAACACCATGGTATCTTTAAAAGTCTAAATATAATATAATAAAAATATAATATGACGGTAGTAGTTTAGATCATAAAATTGATTTTCAGAAAGGCTAAATGACCTGTGCCGGGCTAAATAATTAGTGGTGGATCTGGGATCAGAACAAAAGCATTTTGTGTTTATTTAGCTGAGTAAGCCCTAGAAATAGAGTAGTGGAGAAACTGACCAGATCTTGGCCCTTCTGGGGCCTATAGTATAGTAGATTAAACCAATATTTAAAAAAAATTCTAAAATATGCACAATTATAAATTATCATAAATATTATGAAAAAAAATGTGCAGGATGTTCTGATAGGAGGTCATAGCATCCACTGAAGCATCTAAGTGAAGATGTAAAGAATGAAGAGTATCATGAAAATGAAGAGCATGGGCAGTTCTGTTCTTTGTGATGACCTGGCCTGTGTTGGGCCCCACGTGGGAGCTGAGAGCTGGCCAGTGTGACAGAGCATAGTAACTTAGGGCTGGTGAGAAGAGGCTAAAGGATAGGGGAGGACTTGATTTTTGCAGAGCTTTGTAAAAAGCCATGACATAGGCTTAGATTGTTATCTAAAGAACAGAGGAATACCACTGACATATAGAATGTCATCCTGAGATTTACAAAATCATTTCTGTCACCATGTAGGAAATGGATTGGAGGGATTTCTTTTATATCTAGATAATTCACTAAATATTTTAAATTGCAATTATATGTGTCTAAGTCATGTTAGTTAAATGAATGAATAAATAAATGAATTTTCAGACCACATGTGGAGCAGTGCTTTAAAGACAAGCTATTTTGGTAGAGAACACTGGAGAAAAGGACCTGCTAAAATGGCCTGAGAAAATATTACTATCTAGTTTTTATGACGAAATGAAATTTACCTGTCCTGATTTGTTTTAGTTTTTTCTATTCTGTTATGTATTACTTTAAGAGACTGAGCTTTGTCTCAAACTCTGTTTCTTTTTTGAAAACTCTGGCTTTCTTTTAAATAAAACGTTCCTAATGCGAAATATCTTACAAACAACCAAGTGATTTTAGAGTGGAAGCCACCAAAATGTGCCTCTATCCTACAGTTTTCAGAATTCAGAATTATAGCTAATCAGTTTGCATTAGTATGCCTTTTAGTATATAGAAGATGTATTTAAAAATTTCCCAGTTCTTTTTCCCCTTTGTAGATACACTAATTGACTGTTATGATTATGAGGGATGTACTGGTGTTTCATGAAGAAATTTCTCCAGGGCTATATACATAGTCACTTATATATAAAAACTAGCATTAACCCTTCAGATGTCCACTTACATTTTAAAAAGATTTATTTATTGATTTTAGAGAGAGGAGAAAGAGAAAGGGGAGAGGAGCAGGAAGCATCAACTTGTAGTAGTTGCTTCTCATATGTGCCCTGACCAGGCAAGCCTGGGGTCAAACTGGCGACCTCAGCATTCCAGGTTGACACCTTATCCACTGCACCACCACAGGTCAGGATCCACTTACATTTTAAGCCTCATAGAGGCTTGATCCACAGTGAACTATCAAGACAGTTTTAAAAACAAAAACAAAATAAAAAGCAAAAGATCATCATCAAAGAAAGATGATGGCTCTCCTCACTAGACATTAACATATATGTTAAATCCAGGTCATAGAGCACCTGTGATAATCTCCTTGTGAGCAGGTCTAAGGTGTGTAACCATTTGGTCTTTGAACTCCCAGGACCTGTCTGGTGACCAGGCTTTTGAACATGCTGTCCTCTCTGTCTAGAATGTCTCTTTTCACCTTATCCTTACCCCTTAAAACAAAGCGATGCTACCTTTTTCAGAGTTGCCTTCCCTGAATTCTCCTTTAAGTTATATTAAATTACATTCCCTTATTTAGGACCCTGTGAGCACCATGGTATCCATCACAGCTGAAATTGTACAAGTATTTGCTTGATTATTTGATAAATATCTAGTTTGTGGGCTCCATAAGGTTAATGACAGTGTTGCTTTTGCTCAGTGGCATTCAGCATATATGAATGCAACCAGGTGTAGGCAAGTGATATTTCTATCAGTATCATAATAAAGTAGTATTTTTAAGATATTTATTTCCAAGATCAAATTTATTTTCTCATTATTTTTTAGAACTTCATATCAATTTCTTCCCTTTTTTAAAATAAATCAACTCTACAATCATGACAATTGAAGGCTTTTAGTGAGTAGTTTTGCTGTTTGCCTGTAACCTGCACTTAGAAATTAATTTTAAATCATATCCTATACTTGCATGTGTCATCTATGTGAATAAAAGTTTTATGGCTGTAAAACTCCTATTCTATTGTTTAAAAAGGATATTGATCATATACCAAAAAATTAATTGTATCTTCCACTAATGGACTGTGACCCAATATTTGAAGAGCACTTAAACTGTTTACCTAATTAGTATTTTTCCCATTACAAAATAAGTTACTCAGAATTTAATACCTACCCCATAATAGTATTACACATGCTTCTTAACTTTCTTTTTATACTATTCTGAATCATCCCCTTTTTCTTTTTTATACACTTGAGTATATTGCATAGCCAATCAGAAAAAGATTAAGGAAATAAAGTTGTCCAGTCGTTGCTTTGTCACTGCCATACTAGGTACTTCTTGGATATTCTAACATTTTAAATCTTAGCTTCTCACTAACTTCTCAATTCACATTGGTTTAATCTTGCAAAGATTCCTTTTCTTCAAATCTTCACACAATCCTCCAACTTCCAATTTGTACTCTGAAGAGCTATTATGTAAAACTAGTTTCCCAGCTCTTCTTTTGCAAAGTCTCACCCACTCACATCCAATATATAGATGCTCTGAAGACAAGGACTGTGGGTGTCACTTGCAATTTAGATGATCAGCTTTTAGCCAGGAAATACACTTATTCCAGTATTCCAGTATGTACGTATAGTGCAAAGTATACTGTATTGTTTGTGTTTAGCATTGTTTGTTAGTATCATTATCAACATAGTAATGTTATTAATAGCATTGTCAGAAACAACAGCAATCACCAAGATAATAGCCTGAGCAACACTGGCATTTACAGTATGCCATTATATTAATTATCACAATGGATCTGACAGGCTGCTCTGAAGAATTCACATTAGTGAATAGTTTATGATTTTAAACTCAAGAGGAAAACTAGAAGCTACATCAATCCTAGGATGCCCTGTCATCATTTACCTCCTTCTTTTTCTAAGTTAAAAAAAAAACAAAAAAACAAAGAGGAGAAGGATAAAAACATTACCAAACTGAGTTTATTAATGGAATAAAATAAGTTGTTAGCTCTGTCATAAAGTAATATGACAAAGAGTGCATATTTTTTGTCTCTTTTTGTAATTTGACCAGTGTCATTATGCTGGATACAAGTAGCACATTAGAAAGAAACGTGTGTACCAATGAGGGGAAGCCATGGAAGGCAAAAGATTCTTGCAGATTTAATATTTCTACCATAAATTTGTTGAGAAAATATCTTCCTCTGTTGGGGAAAAGAATGACTTGTCACCTGTAAGTTAGTTTTATAATTTTACATGTTGTTGATTTTATAGTCATGAACATTAAAAGTGGGATAAAAATCATTCTTAATGGAATATCCTCCTGATCTAAATAGTAGAATTAAACTTCACATAGCAATTCTTTTCCTTTTGTGTAAATTAAAAGTTTTAATTGCAGTTTATGAAATGAAATCTTGATTCTGAAAGCTTCTTTATTTACTGGCCAATGATGTACTTATTCATTCCTGTGTCACTGGATAGATATGAACACTCTGCTATTAAAGTATCTTACTGATTAGGGGTTCCTAGAAAGCCTAAAGTTATCTCTTTGATTATTGATAGATTTTGTTACTTACAGATAATACTGTTTCATGAATCCTGCCTTTACTTTTAGTTATCTGAAGTAATTATTAGATGAAAATATATGTGAATTTTATCAGCTGCCTTCTTTGATGGTCTGGTATTCAACTAGTTTCTATCAGAAACCTACATTACTAATGACCCTTTGAAGGCATTGATATGTGACATGAAATGCTGGAAATAATTATGGTTAAGCAACAGTCTAAAAGTACACAACACATATATACCCACTTCTAACTTACGAGAAGATAGTTTTGTTTTATATTTATATTTGGTGTCATGGAGTTAAACTTGATTAAGTAAACTATTTGTATTGTTAGGTTTTCATCTATAGTTTTATCTTGTACTTATTTATTATTTTAAAGTATAATATATAATTATATAGGATTTGTAGAAGATATCTAACCTAGGGCTAATTCATATTATAGTTAATTTATAACACGTGGTTGGTTAGACCTTTATCTCATATCTTAGGAACAATGTAAGATTGGACATATTTGCTGTTGTGCTTGAATTATAAAATAGTACTTAGATCACTAAATTAAAAGGCAAATTCCAGTTCTTTGTCACATCAATATTCAAGAGTTGGGTTTAGGCCTGACCTGTGGTGGCGCAGTGGATAAAGCGTCGACCTGGAAATGCTGAGGTCGCCGGTTCGAAACCCTGGGCTTGCCTGGTCAAGGCACATATGGGAGTTGATGCTTCCAGCTCCTCCGCACCTTCTCTGTCTCTCTCTCTTCCTTTCTCTCTCCTCTCTAAAATGAATAGATAAAATAAAACTAAAAAAAAAAAAAAAAAAAAAAAAAAAAAGAGTTGGGTTTAGCTGAAATGCAATCCAGGCAACATGGCCGTCAATAGTTATGAGTCTTCTATGGAAGAAAAAGCAGTCAAGCTAAATTTAAATCAGTGATTCTTTGAGCCTGACCTGTGGTAGTATGGTGGATAAAGCATCAACCTGGAATGCTGAGGTTTCTGTTTCAAATCCCTGGGCTTGCCTGGTCAAGACCCATACAGGAAGCAACTACTACAAGTAGATGCTTCCTGTTTCTCCCCCCTCTTTCTCACTCTCCCTTTCTTTCTCTCTCCCTCCACTCTAAAAAAAATTGATTAATAAAATCTAAAAAAATAAACAACACAAAAAATGTGCTCTCATGATGTGGAATAGAGTCTGTTTTTTGAGACATCTTGACTCAAGAGGAAACACAGATTCTCCCAAATCCTCCAAACCCTTCTCTCAGTGTTTGGTCACTGTTAGTCAGTAAAATTTTTAATGCAATCTAAAGAATTGAGCAGATGTTAAAAACCCTCATGGCCCCCACAAGCCAAGGAGTTCTTCTGTTTCTTATTTCCTGTTTGTTCTTGACTGTTCCTGTGATACACAACAAACCCCCATTATAAAGGGTTATATGATGAGTCAACAAGCATGCGAAAGAGCAACCAAATGGTGACTCCGAATTATGTGAAAAATTACTATAATTACCCCTGCTGTAAAACCCGTCTGTTGGCAAAGTGGTTGATCCCCTTGAAAAGCTTTAAAAGAAGGCCCAGTCTATTAAATAAAAATCTCAGTTCTGTGTATAATGATAAAAATTAACACTGTCACTTTAAAAAAATATATCTAATTGGTGTCCTAAAGGGAAACCTACTAGGCTATGTAAAGTAGCTATTATGAAAATGTTTAGCCTTTGAAATATATTTCAAACAGTGTTTGTGTTGCCAGACTTGTCAGCCAAAAATTCACTAAGCAGATTTGTCAGGGACTGAGGCCTTAATCTGTAAAATAGACATTGGCATAGAGATTAAGGATCAAGAGAATTTTATAGGTTTTGTTACCGTATGCCAAGATTCCTTTTTAAAAATAAGTTTATTTTGTGTGGGCTGTACCCAAAAGCAAGCAGTTATCTTTGTTTGGTATTTTAAAAAGTAGCATTTCCTGCTGGGGAAGGAACCAAACTGTTTCATTCGCAAACTTGGGGTGATCGGGCAAGACGTTTTCTGACATTCTGCTCCTTGTTTCCTTCCTCTTTCTGCTGTGTAATTCTCATATGAGACTTGCGGATAAAAAACCAGGGGCACAAGAGCTGTTGAATCCACAGTTACTATCTTCCAGAGTGGGTGCTGTCGGAGCTGGCTGGACACCTTCAACTTCCAGGAACTGTGTCCCTAACATGAAGGGTAGAAACATTGCAATCAGGCCTCCCTTTTCCTGCTGCAGGTGTTGTCTTCACATTTATAAAGCTCCCACTTTGCAATTTCACGCTTATAAGCATCAGTGACCAAAAATGGTTGAGTGCAAGACTTTTGGGTTCCTATTCTAGCCTTTTGCCCTGAGCGGGTCATGAGATCACTCTGAGCTTCCCATTCCTTAAATAAGGGTATGGATTCAGTGGTCTCCCAGCACCCTTACACATTACAATTCTGCGAATCTATAAAGACTCAGGTCTTGTATAGGTTGCAATACAACCCTTCCAGATGCAGCACGAAGAAGTGCTATATATTGCCTTAATATGCTCTTCAAAATTTAATAGAATGTCAGAGAGTGTCCCCAGAATAGCGGGGGGAGGGACGGACAGTGTTATGCTAAAAAACTAGAAATATATAAAGTGTCTCATGAAGTTTCAGGATGTCATAGATAAGGATGCTTTTCCTAGAGTTGTGCTCACTGGGCAGATTTGGGTATTTACAACAGCCGAACATAGTAATGACATCTTTGTACGTTTACACTTTTGAGCTGACTGTGGATGGAGCTTGTGGTAACACTTCATAATTTTAACAATTTTTTAACAGAGGAAGCCTAGTCCATAGATACCTCTGGGACAAAAATAATTAATTTACCTAGATGGACAGAGAATCACATACAGTTTGTGCAGGAACTTTTAAAGGTGCTTACATGAGAGCTTTCTTTCCGAACCACTTTAAAATTATATCTTCATCACACAAATGAAGTATTGCTCAAAGAACCGCTGACTGAGATTAGCGGCAAGCAGTCTGCCCGGACTTTGTTCAGTATTCACATCCAGTCACATTGGTAAACATAAATACATCACAACGCTTATTCCAACACTCACAGGTTATCTATATAAAGACAAACTACCATCTAGTTTCTGAGATAGATTTTTCCTCCATTTATCTTTTTTATTTTGCATCTTAAATATTAACTGTAAAATTCATCTCTTTTGGGGGGGGGGCACAAATTATAGACCCCTCCTGACTCCACCCATGATTTCCCACATTTTCTTGAGATGGATTCGGCCACGCTGAGACAAAGTTCGCAGCAAGCAGAAATTCTAGAAAGTATCCAGAAGCCGTTTCAAGTGTGACACCTTGCTGGCAGACCTGAGAGGAAAGTAGATTTCTCACTGGGCTGGAGTCCTGGGACTTTCTCTTTCAGAGCCACTCTGTGCTCCTCATTAGATGCAGCAGGAAAGGAAAGGAGATCACCTGCGAGACGTTTTCGTGCTCACATAGACACTAGGGGGTGTCCAAGGACCAAATGTATTTCTCCTTCCCTTCAGCCTTGTCTCCTCAGTACTCCTAGGTCCAGCTAACTTCAAGTACAGGAGCTAAGGGAAAATCTATCCAACTAATTCCTGTTTTGTGCCAAAACGAATAATGTGGGGTCAGTTTCATCATCAGGCCCCTGTTTCTTCGGATCTCTGGTTGAACTTGTCATCTCAGGGGTCAGAGCCAGAGACCACCCCAGATTATAAGCCACAGGTGGCAGGGAGGGAGGTGCTCTGTCTTC
Source organism: Saccopteryx bilineata (assembly GCF_036850765.1). Taxonomy (NCBI): domain Eukaryota; kingdom Metazoa; phylum Chordata; class Mammalia; order Chiroptera; family Emballonuridae; genus Saccopteryx; species Saccopteryx bilineata. Next base: position 114,706,909 of record NC_089492.1, read on the forward strand.
AAAGGCTTTTTACCTCTGCGTTTGCCAGAATTTACATGTGCTTGAGAAGAGGTCGCTGATTTTTCTTCTCTGTAGTATCCTTTACAGACCCACCCTCAGTGGGTCTGTCCCACTGAATCTGAGGCGGGAGCATTGTAAGAAGAGAGATCTCTGCCTTCTCATTCTTGTGGGGTCTGAGTTTGCTTTTTATAATGTAGATTATTTGTTGATTATTAGCTATTAGAAAACATTTGCCCTGGCTGCCGTAGCCATCTTCAGGCCTTTGGGCATGGGTCTATTTATGAATACCTATTACTTCTTAATTATGATGGTTTAATAAGATATGTCTTTCATTTTCATCTCCTATCTCTCTTCTCCTGTGAGTCTTCTCCCTTTGCTATTGGTCCCTAAGGGCATGTTACTGGCTTCTTTTTTTTATTGCTCATGTCTTCCCTTTGCCCCTCCTGGTGAATTAAAAAAATAAATAGGATGCATTTTAAGGATGACAACAGTAATAATAAAGTCGGGAATTGCTATCCAGCTAAATGCACTGATTGGAAGTCCTATTGAAAATAGCATAAACCTAACTGAAGTAGTCAACCTCTCCCATACAGGTCATGGTATGCTCTATTAAAATGAAGGTAAACAAAGCTCGTGACATTTCTGCATTTCCCAGACTCATTTTTCCTAAGACATATCAATAGTATTGACAATAGTATTGCATTGTGTTCCCCAGTGACCTGGGCTGTCATCTGATGTTCCTAGATAACTCATTCATAATGAAACCTTATTGTATCCTTCACCTATAACAATAAACAAAAACATAATTATTTCTCTGCATGTAGGATTTGAAACTTTGGAATAAATCAAAATTATAGTGACAAACTAGCCGAGATCACTGATCATTTAGATAATGTAGATACTTATACCCACCTAGTATAGCTAATACATTCCCTAAATTTATGAAAATATACAAATTGCTAAAGAAACGTCTATGTGAAATTATCAGGAGAGTTGGGATTATATACAAGGATCTGTTATTTGATTTCATTTTGAACAGTTTAAGGAGACTCCTCAAGAGTCATTAGTTGGTCCTAAGCTTTATTATTGAAGTCTCTTATATTGGATGAAACTGACTATCAGATTTGATGGCAAAGCACAAGCAGCTGGGAAACTGCTCTTTCTCTCCCCTCTCATTTCCCAAACAATGTTTGCACTGATTAATACTATGCAACAAGACATGACGCAGAAATTGTGTTGGCATTGTGTTCTGATGACCCCACACATTGTGTGAGCTCTGTGGTTCCTTTTGCTGTTCATAGTTATATGGCTTTATCAGAAATTACATGTCAGGCTCCCGATGAGTGTAATTGTATACTAATTGTGTATAGTTTTTAAAACCTCATTATTAGCCTTGTATGCAAACCAAATAAAAGGAAAGTTTAAAAAAAGGAAAAAGAAAATAGCCTCCACCGGATGTCATGTCAGAGCCCAGGTGTTTGAGCATGGATGCAGGGGGGGGGGAAACAAAATGTGCTCTCAGGGACATCTGCAGCAGCCATGTGCTTGAAAAGGGCCCTAATGGAAGAGGGGAAGGAGAGGAGCAGCTAGGTTGTGTGTGTGTGTGGGGGGAGCTCGTGGCTCTGCTTTCTCCTGGCTCTGTGCTCCTTCCATGCACGACTCATTTAATAACAAGGCGGGGGGACGCTGAGGGAGGCCATGTGCATGTTCTCATTCATTTCAACTTTCATTAATTGGTGCTGCCATTACAGTTTTTCTGGGTTCTGACCCTCTCCTCAAAATCACTCTTTTAACAGAAAAACAAAAACATCTCAATGTAGCCACAAAGCCAGGGGAAAGTAGGCAGAGGATGAGTGATGATGTGAACATTGCTTTCTTTCCCTTCCCAGGACTCTGCTCTCCTGCCCATTTACACCTGAGCATTTACTGGGCACCGTCTAAGACAGTTATTACCCAGGGTGTGCGTTCTCTGGACTCACGAGCAGGAAGCTCAGCAGGGAATGTTAAAGTATTACATATCAAGAACTAGAGCCATTAGAATTAGACTCGTCTCTAATGTGGGAAGTACTTAGTTCTCTTTTAAAAACCTTTAATCAGTATACAGTGGTTCAGTACACAGATGTTAGCACCAGTGTGAGGGCTCTCTAATTGTAATTTAAGTTATCCCTGCCTGAGGGCTCCAATCAAATTATTAGACTGTTGCAGTGAGTCTGTGGCTCTTGGTTGCACCTTGCAAGGGGGTATTTTCTGCAATGATGAGAAACAGTGGTTTCTCCTGGGAAGCAAATGTACCATTATGGACTTATTAGGTCCTTGATTAGATACACAGCTGATAAGTGAATAGACTTTTCAAGAGAAAATATTGCAGTTTATTTCCATCTGTCTTGCTCAGCCATTGGGTTGTGGAAAAGAAAGTAAATGAAATAGAACTTAAAGAAATATGCATTCATTTTCTTAATAGTGGTGGTAAAATTTATTAATCAATCTTTATAATTGCTATTTTAGGCTTGAAAGTAAAGGCTTTTTAAATGTATTTGTTTTGTTTATATGTTGTTATTTTCTCAATGACCAAGCTTCCTTTTTATTGACAGTTTTTTTATTGGGTTGCCGAGACATAAAGAGTTAAACATTTGGAGTGACAATTAATTAATTAAGGGATCCTAGAAAGTTAACCTCTCATTTCCTTCCTGAAATTCATGTTTATCTGATTTGCTTTAATAATTGACTTGCTATTGAACTAGTTTTACATACTTTAATTTGAAGATAATTACAGTACTATAATTCACATTTCAGATGCATATTAACTTTTCAAAAGATATCAAGGTAGATACTTCTACCTAGCATTTTGTCTTTTTTTTTTTTTTTGTGAAGTGTAACCTGAAGAATAATTGACTGGTTGCAGTAATATCTTCTGAGTCTTTCTATTACTAGGCATTTATTTGATTTTAATTGTGGAACTATTGGTCATATTGAGTTCATTTCCTGTTCATGTTGATTTCATGAGTCTCTCCATTAGTATTCAATTGCACAGTAATTAGTCATTAGTTCACTGTGATGTCTTCAAGCATGTGTACACTTATATTCTCATTTTCCACTTTCTGCAGTCATATTTGAATTCTCTCTTTCTTAAGGAGACGAAGGCTGTGATAAAGAAGACAAAATGCTACATGATGAATTTATTAGATTAAACATTTTGCCCAAAGGCCCTTAGTTAAGGCATGCAAAACTTATGCCCTGAAAATGAAATAATGGCAGCTGCCTAACCACAATACTGAAGTCACTGAGATGTTGAAGCCCGGGAGCTGAGGCGTTCGTGATGAGAGGCTAGATAGAAGCAATTTAGTGAAACTTTAGGATGGTGCTTGACCCCAGTGTGCACCTGGCTAATTTTGATTAGAGCATCTTCAATTTCTGAAGAAAGGTCAGATTCCTAACTTGTTACTACGCTCCAATATAACATATTGAATTTGACCATTTTGACTAATTGTTTGGCTTTACAGATCTGTTTTCCTTCACTAGAGAAAGTATTCTTTAAAAATATATTGTCAATGGATTCATTAATTCCAAATTTGCTGTATTTGTAGCTCACATTTTATGTAAGGTATTCATTTAGCTTCTATGAAAAGTAAATATGTCATCTGTCATAATCGGTCACAAGCTCATCATTTAGGAAACTGTCTACATTTTATTTGAGCTGGCTTCACATTGTTGTCCTAATTAAATTGGAATCCTGTATCATTTTACTATTAAACTTTCGAATGAAAGATTTTTATTGAGGTGATAATGCCGATCGATCCTCTTAGCAGGGCTCACAGACCCTCCTTCCAGGCTGGTTGGGTCAATGTTCAGGAAGCCCTCACTGCTGTGTACAGGTTCCCATTAGCATGTACTCCGTGTACAAAGTAAGAAGCATGAGAGATAGGATCTCCAAGATAGAGTCCCTTTCTTCCTCTAGATATACCAGTTTTACAGTAGCTTAGGCCCCCTCCCCTATTTTTTGGTTGTCCAAAATTAGTTTAATTTTTATAACTTTACTTAACAAAAATATTTTATACACTAGTGTACATAAATGCTTCTCAAACTTTCATGTACATATGAATCTCTCAGGGAACCTGATAAAATGCGGAGTCTGACTCAGTAGGTTTGGGGGGGCTCAATATTCTTATTTCTCAAAAGCTCGCAGGTGAAGTAGAAGTGGCTAGTCCATGCTTTACAGTTTGCAAAGCAAGGGTGTAAAATGAGCCCTGGCCGGATTGCTCGGTTGGTTGGAGCGTTGTCCCCAAGCGCAGAGGTTGCTGGTTTCATCCCCGGTTACAGCACACACAGAAACAGATTGATGTTTGTCTCTTGTTTCCTCTCTTTCTCCCTCTCTTGCTAAAATTTTATTTATTTTTTTTTACAGAGAGAGGGATAGATAGGGATAGACAGACAAGAATGAAGAGAGATGAGAAGCATCAATCATCAGTTTTTTGCTGCGACACCTTAGTTGTTCTTTGATTGCTTTCTCATATGTGCCTTGACTGCGGGCCTTCAGCAGACCTTGCTCGAGCCAGCGACCTTGGGTCCAAGCTGGTGAGCCTTTGCTTAAACCAGATGAGCCCGCGCTCAAGCTGGCGACCTCATCGTCTCGAACCTGGGTCTTCTGCATCCCAGTTCGACGCTCTATCCACTGCACCGCCGCCTGGTCAGGCTAAATAAAAATATTTTTTAAAGTATAAAATTATCAGTAGGTAAACAAGGATGAATTTTTTTATGTAGTTTTTTTTCCCTGAGAATTGAAAAATTGTTCTCAAATTTTAAGAAAAATAATGCCAATTGTTATTTTGACTTGAAATTTTGCTAAGGTACTATTTACTTATTTTTCAGAGCTTTTAAAAAAACATTTATATCTTATCCCTTTAGAAACAACTGGCTTTTGGCCCTGGCCAGTTGGTTCAGTGGTAGAGGATTGGCCCAGCGTGTGGATGTCCCGGGTTTGATTCCCAGTCAGTGTACATGGGGAGGCAGCCACCTGCTTCTCCACCCTTCACCATCTTGCTTCTCTCTCTCTCTCTCTCTCTCTCTTTCTCTCTCTCTCTCTCTCTCTTCTTCTCCTCCATGGTTTAATTGGAATGAGTTATCCCCAGGTGCTGAGGATGGCTCCATGGCCTTCGCTTCAGGTGCTATGAAGAGCTCGGTTGCTAAGCAGTGGAGCAATGTCCCAGATGGGCAGAGCATCATCCCCTAGTGGGCTTGCCAGGTAGATCCCGGTTGGGGCACATGTGGGTGTCTGTCTTTGCCTCTCCTCCTCTCATTGAATAAAACAAACAAACAAACAAACAAACAAAAAAGAAGCGGCTTTAATAAGTGGAATCTATGTGACTTCAAATTCACCCCCCTGATTTAAACATACTCATCGCAGTATGCTTTTCTATGTACATGAGACTTCTTATTTAGAAGTTAGCAGAAGGTATGTTACTTCTGTATCTGTTTTTAAAGTTATCTTTAATTTTGTTTAAATATCTAGACTTGAGGAATTAATTTTTATTTCTAAATTTGGTAGGGAAAATCCTTCCCTAGCATAATATCCAGTAAGTTAATGGTAAGGGATGCTAATTTCAGTATCACACAGAACTGTGGAAAAACCCAAATATTCAATGTATCTTAAAATAAATGTCCACAGAAGGGGTGTGTGTGTGTGTGTGTGTGTGTGTGTGTGTGTGTGTTATCTGGAAACTAAATTAGTTCAACAAAACATAGTTTAGTAATTTCTGTGGAAATGGAGTCTGAACTTCATGTAATCTCAAATAAAAATTGTTCTTTGAATTGAATTACAGTCAATAAAGGTCCCCAAATCTATTTGAAGAACCCTTTAAATTGTCTCTAAATTTTGGAGACAGGCTTGAGTAAGAATGACTGTTACCATTTGTGAAGTGGAATGCTCTTGACCTTCCTCCCATTCTCTCTCTCTCCCTTACCCCTTGCCCTTCCTTTCCTGTCTTCTCTTTTTATGTGTCAGGTGAAAAATGAATTATCAATACAGGGGAATTATTAAAAAATCCAATTTATGATTAGTTAATGAAATGTATTTTTCAAAATTTATTTTAAAACAATTTATTAATTGGTTTTAGCGAAAGAAGAAGAGAGGTAGAGATAGCAATAGATAAATAGATAGATGATAGATAGATGATAGATAGATAAATAGATGATTGATAGGTAGATAGATAGATAGATAGATGATAGATAGATAAATGATTGATTGATAGATAGACAGATAGATAGACAGACAAATAGATAGATAGATAGAGAAACATCAATCTGTTCCTGTATGTGCCCTGACCGGGGATCAATCTCTGTGCATCAGGATGGTGCTCTAACTGATGGAGCTCTATGACCAGGGTGTCAAACTTTATTTTTCTTATGGTATGAACTCAAAGGAAACATTTTGTACGTCTCAGCTATACCCTAGAAATTTGATTTACATCAGTGATTCTATTCCTAATTAGATGATATGTAAATTTTGAAGAAATGTGATGTAATGCTATATTTTATATGTGCTAATTTTTATATTAGTGAGGAGAGAGACAGAGAGAGAAAGAGATAGAAGGGGGAGGAACAAGAAGCATCAACTCCCATATGTGCCTTGACCAGGCAAGCCCAGGGACTTGAACTGGTGACCTCAGCATTCCATTTGATGCTTTATCAACTGCATCACCACAGGTCAGGCTACATGTGCTAGTTTTTAAAATCTCAGATAAACCCAAGAAACTCAGCAAAATGGATTAGGAAAGGGGAAAAATTAAACAAAACAACAATAAAATACTTAACTCATCTCAGACTTTAGAGCCCAATAAGCTTTAAGTAAACAAGCTGTAATTTCTCTTTTGTAAAAGCAGGTGGTAGGAATGGGAGCAACAAAATGTTTCCAAAGACAGACCAGAACTTCTTTCATTCATCTGCCTTTTCTTACCTTTGCTACATGGAAAATTAATTATTCTTTAGAGCTTCCATTTTTTAAAAAAAAACTAATCAATGGGAATTCTGATAACTCCTAAATCAAAGCACCTATTTGAATTGAATAAGATAATATACTCTTCTCAAGCATTTGGGGTTTGTTGGTTCTGGAAATAAAGCCAAGAACAAAATAGGAAAAAATATCCTCATATAGCTTACATTCTAATGGGAGAAGGCAGACAAGAAAGAAAAAGTGGTAAATGTGGTAGGTGTTATGGAGAAAGATGGGCTCAAGAAGAAGAGGATGGAGGATGCTAAGGCACGAAGTGGAAAGATGGCACATGATTATAAGGTCATCAGAAAAGAGGATATTTGAACAAAATTCTTACTAAGGAGAGTGGTCTTAGCAGGTGGAACAACAGATGCAAACGTCCTGAGGCAGGAGCATTACTGGGATGTATGTAGAGAGGGCTGGTGTGGCTGGAGAAGAGGGCAGGGAAGAGAGGAAGATAAAGTCAGGGAGGTGAGGCCAGATCACACAAGGTCTTATGGGTTATTGTCAGGACTCTGGTTTTTATCCTACTATGTCTGGAGGTTTGAACATGAGAGTGAGATGATGGAACTTCTGTTTTTAAAAGGAGAAGTCCCATGGTAGTTTGGCTTCAGTGAAAGTACGAGAAGCAGTTAGATTCTGCATGTACTGTGCTGGTAGATTGATAGGATTTGCTGTGGGATTTGGATATGGACTGTGAGAAGAGAGAAGAGTCAAGAAAGACTCAGCCTTTTTATCTTGGCCTGAGAAACTGGGAAGAAGGAGTTAGTATTGACTAAGATGGAGCAGTCTGTGGCAGAAGCAGGTGTGGGTTGGCAGGAAGATCACAAGTTGAATTAAAATGTCTTAAAGGTTGAGAAGTCTCTGAAGCTATGAGCTGAGAGTTGGGCAAACACATTGGTCTGGGGCTCAGTGGAGAGGTTCAGGCTGGATTTGGAAAAGCATGAGAGGTCATGGTACCTTGAAAAGAGATGTTTCCATGGTGAAATGGGATTTACAGCACTTGCTACATAGCAGGTGCTCAACAAATATGAGTTTCTCTATCTTTTTCTTTTACCTTCTGACTGACAGTCTCATGCCATTTTTTATATGTAACTAGATATAAATAGGATCCAACTGGCAAATTATTTGTTGTATGCATGCTTGTGTGTTTTCTTCATTTCTTCTAAAGACGTTTCATTCTACAGAGTGGGCAAAAGTAGGTTTACAGTTGTTTATATGAAAAATAATACAATAATTAATAATAATACAAGAATAAACTATTTTTCACACACCCACAACTGTAAACTTACTTTTACCCCACCTGTATATCTATTAGCTATAGTCTCTGCCTCTTGGTTTAAAATAAATTTAGAGCTTACGACCTTCACTTGAGCTAACCATATCTTTGTCCTTCCTCTCTTTCTAGTGAGTATATCATAATACTTATCAAATATATTTATTAATAGGTGATCTGAGTTGTGTGGTGCTATCATGTAAATAAGTTTAATAAACTTTTGAATAGACCTTTAGGCCCTTATCCTTGAAGAATATTCAATTTCATGCTAATAGGCTTATAGCCAATAAAGAATGTTTAGGTGCTTAAATACAGTGAAAATGCACGCAGGTTATAAATGATGCTTTATATTATGCCAAATATTGACAGGAGCAACTGATATTTTAAGTTATGATATATTTAAGTTGTTTAATATTCTGATTAAAATAGCAGTTGATAGAATATTACACCATTTGGAGATTCTCTATTAAGTTATTAGAAATATTATAACATTCTGTTTTGTTTCTCATCTGTATTGATATTGCTTTCCCTAGTGACATACCACATTGCTCCGTGACTGAGCAGGTCCATAACATACTTACATTTCTATTTTATTTATTGATTTAGGAACTTTTGTGTTGCCCACTGACAGCTCCCAGTTTAAAAGTAGCACAAGAAATATTGGGGTATCTCGATTATTTGCTAGTGAAGCTTTTGGCTGGAAACTTGCCCCCAGGAAAGCAGAATGCTCTGATTGGAAACATTTTATTTGATGAAACCTTATATTGAGTGAATCTAATTTCTCCATAATGAACATCTATATGCACTGATTTATTTCTTCCTCTAGGGTTAACTTTTCTGTCCTGTAGTTATCTAGAGAGCTCTACTTGAAAACACAATATATATAGTCATGTGTTTTAGTGACCATTTATTATTGTAGAAAATCCTAAAGTACTGGATGTTAGCTAGTGCTAAGGTGCTAATCATATCACATATATGAATGTATTAAAGCAATATGTTGTACACCTTAAACTTACACAGTATTAATGTCAACTAAATCTCAATAAAAAATGAGAAATAAGAACATGTATATAAAAAAAGAAAATACCTATAACACTAGAGAAAATTATTTTGTTGAGTCTTGCAGGATTATATTGTATTTGTTAAATTTTATTTAAAATTAAAAAAAATTTAGGGCATATTTTAATTATTTTTATTTTTAAAATTAAATTTGTTGGGTGGCATTGGTTAATGAGATCATATAGGTTTCAAGTGTACATTTCTATGATACATGATCCATATATTGCATTGTGTGCCTACCACCCAAAGTCAAATCATCTTTCTGTACCATATATTTGGCTATCTTTACCCTTTTCGATGCCCCCCACCCCCTTCCCTATGGTAACCACCATACTGTTGCCTGTGTCTATGAGTTTCAGTTTTATATCCCAAATGGGTGAAATCATATGATTCTTAGTTTTTTCTGACTTATTTTGCCAAGCAGAATATTCTCAAGGTCCATGTTGTCTCTTATATTTTCTCTTTCCTTATGGTTGTTTATGTGTACCACATCTTCTTGACCCAATCTTCTATTGAAGGACACTTTACTAGTCTCCACGTCTTGGCCACTGTGAATAATGCTGCTATGAACACAGAGGTAAACATATTGTTGTGATTAAATGTTTTTGTTTTTTGGGTAGATGTATAGAAGAGGGATTGCTGGGCCATATGATAACTCTACTCTTAATTTTTTGAGGAACAAACCATATGTTTTCCATGGTGGCTGTACCAGTTTACATTCCCACCAGCAGTGGATGAGGGTCCCTTTTGCTCCACCACTTCTCTAACACTTGTTATTACCTGTCTTTTTGATGATAACCATTCTAATAGGTGTGAGGTGATATCTCATTGTAGTTTTGATTTGTATTTCCCTAGTAGTGAAGTTAAACATCTTTTCATATCTGTTGGCCATATTGGGAAAGGTGTCTGTTCAGGTCCTGTGCTCATTTTTTAATTGGATTGCTTGTTTAGTGTTGAGTTGTATTAGTTATTTATATATTCTAGATATTAACCCTTTGTCCGAGCTGTTGTTTGCAAATATCTCCCATTTTGTTGGCAGTTTCTTTTGCTCTGTAGAAGCTTTATACTATGATAAAGTCCCATTCATTAGTTTTTGCCTTTACTTCCTTTGCCTTTGGGGTCAAATTTATAAAGTGTTCTCTATGACTAGGGCATCTTTTCTAACATCAATCAAATTGATTATGTCTAGAGTTATATTTCTAATAAAAGGAAAATTTTCAGAAAAATAAAAACTACCCATCTTTCATCACGATCATGTTCTAGTCAGGATAGGTTAATGGTTGTAACAAAATGTAAATTCCCAGTGGCATAACAACAAAGTTTTGCCTCTCCTTCCTATCAGTCTAGTTATGAAGGAGGTGTTTTACTTTATATAGTTATTTAAGTGTTGAGGTTCTTTCCATCTAATGGCCTGCCCTCTTTGTCTTCAGAAGACCCAGTGCCCCTGGCTGGTTCATTTCTATCCAGACAGAGAGGGTAGAGGACAAAGAAGTAGCATAGAATATTAGTAGAAGTTTTTGAAACCAGGTCTAGAAATAGCATATATTACTTCTATCTGGGTATCTATCTATCTAGCCAAGAAATCAGTTATATGGCTGCATCTAACTGTGGGATTGCTCAGAATGAAGGTTTAGCTCGGTGCCAAGAAGTGAATACAGCTAAGTCTGGATTTTAGCAATCTGCCAAGGACCCTGTTAAATTTGCAACCAAAAATACTCACCATAGTGGACCTCACTGTGTCCTGCATTTTCTCTTCATGCTACTGCTTCTTCCACCTGCTCTTCCCTCCTGGGGTTTACTGAATTCTGGAAACTGAGAGGAAGGGAGCTGCAAGATGAACTTAAAACTGATAAGGAGAGTAAGATTATTTTTATTATTTAGGGAGATATTTATAAGTAGCTTGTATCGGTCCCTTTTATCATTTGCTTTGAACATTGCTATTTTCAATATTTAGCTTGCTATTCCCAGTATCAGAGGCTGACAATTATTAAAATTGAGTTCCAGCGTACCCTGCAGACTTGTGGGAAGTCTGAGAAGGAGATTCTGGTATACTGTTCTATTGCACTTATGCACAACATAGTCCTGGAATGAACATTTATTGAACACCTATTTTATAGGTGTGCTAAACCCTTTGGAGATACTAATCTTATTTAATAATATCAGCAGAACAACTCTGTGAATTAGGATTTTTCCTATTTGGAAGGAGGGAAGACTGCTTTTATTAAAAACCCAGACTGCGGCCCTGGCTGGTTGGCTCAGTGGTAGAGCGTGGGCCTGGCGTGCAGGAGTCCTGGGTTCTATTCCCGGCCAGGGCACACAGGAGAAGCGCCCATCTGCTTCTCCACCCCTCCCCCTCTCCTTCCTCTCTGTCTCTCTCTTCCCCTCCCGCAGCCAAGGCTCCACTGGAGCAAAGTTTGCCCGGGCGCTGAGGATGGCTCTGTGGCCTCTGCCTCAGGCGCTAGAATGGCTCTGATTGTGGCAGAGCGATGCCCCAAGATGGGCAGAGCATCGCCCCCTGGTGGGCATGCCAGGTGGATCCCGGTCGGGCGCATGCGGGAATCTGTCTGACTGCCTCCCTGTTTCCAGCTTCGGAAAAATACAAAAACAAAACAAACAAACAAACAAAAAAAAACCCCAGACTGCTTTGATTCTAAAACTCATTCACTTTTCATACCATGTGGTCATTGACTGCCCCTTCGGGCCCCTACTCTAACTCCCCAGGCTTCCTTCACAGGAGGCCTTATCCTGGGCTCATCATGTTGACCATGTAGAGAGAAGTAATTACCCAAATAATCAAATCTGTTGTGTGCATAGACACAGGCTAAACCCATAATCAAGCCACTGTATTGGTAGAAAACTGACTCAAAAAGAGATCTGTAAATCATATAAACATAATGAGAAATTTGTCACAGACATTCTGCATATGGTTTTTAAAAAATTATTTAAAAAGATAAATAAGGAAAATGGATTTAGTGCTTTTCCCTAAATACTAGGAATATTTTCCAGTATTTTTTTCCTTTTTTCCCCTTCTTTCTTTCTCTCTGTCCCATTTATATTCTTTGTTATTACTGACAAAGGATACCAAAATAAAAAAAGGTATAGAAAAAATTACTTTTTCCTTTTCCATGGATTCTAAACCAAATAAACATTGTATCATCTCCTATAAAGATTTCCTCTTTGCTTCCATCTGCATATCTGGTCTAATTATACTAATAAAATGAGAAGACAAAGGGAGATGATATTACACTAACAAGTGAAGTTTTTAACTTGCACAAGAAACATTTCTAATCCCTCTGCCCTCCACTATCCTTTAAACAGCGATTTCACATCCCTTGATGCTCAGCAGGGGGAGTGGCATTCGCCATCCCAGGCAAAATGGATCTGCATGCCTCCACGTAAAATTGGTCCACGTGTGAATTAGCTATGAGTTGTATTGTGTTTCTTATACTAATCTAATATTGTTCTAGTGCTTGCCCCTGATTAAAGAAATACATAAATAAATAATTTATAATTTAATTAATAAGGTATAATATGCAAAGCACAGTAATTTCAAACAGCTTGTAATGTCTCTAATGTACTTTCAATTTTTTATTTTACATAAGGGCTATATTCATTATGTGGTTATGATAAACATACTAATGAATTTTATTACAGGAACAAATTTAAACATGTAAATGAGATCAAATAGTATTAAAATGCAAACGATGGTGAAAATTATTACAAACTAACCTTACCAACATACGAGGAATGGTCTTATTTTAAAACTTTGCAAATTGTGTTTTTTAAACAAAGGCAGTGCCTTTTACAATGTCCGTGAACATAAGAATTTTTGAACTGCATGCTTTATTCTCACATGAACTCCTCAAAAAAAAAAAAAAGTTAACTAGAATCCAGGGTTTGCATGTAACTTTGGATGACAATTAAAATCCTTTTTCTTGTTCCAGTGAACAGTAATCTGTGCATAATTACATTCAAATGAGATATTAGCATTTTTTTGTGCTTACTCTTTGTTAATTGCAGAGTTCACTCACCATGGTGATGCTTTTGATGGAATCAAGCAACCTTATTGACCTGATGCCGTAAGGCATGTTGGGAAATTCTGCTGTATTCTTCATTTTTTTTTTATTTTGGCATTTTGAGGAGTCCTGCTGCTTTTATTACATTCCTGACACTTTTGTTAATAAATCATTGCAAAGTTAATGAAAATTGCATTCAGGCATATCCAAAATAATTGTGTCCTTTGTCATGCTAATAAATTGAAAGATGTTGATCCAATGGGCGCATGCATGTCCATTATGGAGAAGTTTGTGATACGGGTGCCTGTTGCACTCATACTTTTTTCCTTGGCATATCATTCCATGTAAAATGTGAAAGAGGAAAACAAGCATCAATATGTTTTATTTCATATTTTATTTAGTGAGCCTTTAATTAAGTCAGAAAATGGGTGAATTATACCTACACAAAAAAGATGGAAGTACTTATATTATGATTTATGAAAGGCTATTAATATCAATAGAAATCAACAACAGTCTAATATCAGAATCATGAAAATATGAAAGCCATGTTTAACTGATCTTTCATGCTTGGGGATTTCCCCACATTTATATATGACCACCTAGATTTAAAAATGACAATGATAATAACTCAATGTTCATTTCCCAAGGCTTCTCCTGCACTAACTTAGAAGGAAAGTAAAAAAAAAAAAGGTTATTTAATGTTTTAATCTTTTTTTGGCGAAGCATTAGACCTTTCATTCACTAAGCCTTATGTGTATAAGGATGTGAGTGTATTTGGGAGATAAACATAGTTAGACTCATAACAGTGCAGCAGGTTTCACTGTTCTAGGTAAAGAAGAATATTCAGTTCAGAAATATTTAAACTCATAATAGATTGCATATATATGTATATATCTATTTTTTCAAATTTATCTCAAGGAAGAACTCCAAGTAATTGTTGTCTTGGGGAGTTCTTAATTTATGCACTAGCCCATTATGCTGATTTTAGGTAAGTATTTATTCTGCTATTCAATCAAAAAGCATAGTTTCCATAACAACTGCCACATCAGATGAAACGTACAGCTTGGTATTTGAAATACAGGACTTCTTAGGAGATATGCTTCCTGACATATTGTGTTGAACTTGTGTTCCTTTCATTCTCTTTTAAGCTAGCAAGATCTGTGTTTCTATAAAGGACCATCACAGTTTTGCATAATTATTACAATCCATCTGCACATTTTCAGGATTTATATTAAAGTAATTAAAGCCATTTTGTATTAGTGGGTGCTGCGTGGAACCGGCTTGGATGCAGGAATCTAAAAGTTCCCACTTGCCTGCTTGCTGTGCTGTAATTTGGAGAACAGAATGTTCCGTAAATGAGGTTTGGGAATACATTTTTTTCTTTCTTTTCTTTCTTTGCAAAGTAACTTTTTTTTTTCTCCAGTGGAAAATGGAATAAAAGGTTCACCTAGGGACTGGAATTAATGTAGTCCTTCTGCCTAGGGTTAAAAAAGAGCAAAATCATAGCTAGCAACATTGTGCAAACCCTAATATATTTTGCTTTTTCAATGGAGAAATAATAAGCCTGTGTTTCTAAGGCAACTTTCTTCCAAAAAGCAGCAAGCAATTTAATTTATATTCTCATTTTCCCTAGCAGTATTTGTTCAAGATAAACGAGGGCCAACATTATTAACTCCATTTTATGGATGGGATGATTGAGGCAGACAGATAATGTTGTACAGAGCAGATAATGAGGCAGCTAATGTTGTACTGGGCAGGGGTAAGGAACATCACAGCGGGAGTAATAACGAATACTAGTTAAATCAAACTCAGAGAAAGAACTAACTGTAACTGCAGTTGCTGAGAAAAGAAAAATCATGTCAGTTCCATGAACTTTCAAACGGACAGTTTGGTACAAATTCAACCACTTTTGCCCTACATGAAAAATCCTTGGTATCTCCAGTGAGGTTTGCAAAGTTTAGGTTTGATTGTTGGTGTTCAGAGTTTGTCTCCTAAGGATCTGTGATGCCTCTGGGTAACCCGGAGGAGGCCCCGAGGAAGTGTACCATCCATTTAAGGAGACAGCATACTTAACAAACATTAATTCACGTTAAAAAGAAAAAAAGATCTAGTTGTACTAAAATTGTTTCCTAAGTGGAGATAATTCTTATTCTTTCTCCTTGGAGTACTCTTTCTTATTATCAAAACTTTCTGTACTAGGAAAGGAGAGAATGGGTGATGCTGAGCTCTTTTTTCCCCCGAGCCACTTCCCGCCAGACCATTGTTGTCACGCTTCCTAACAAATGGTTATTAACTGATCTTCCTATGATGCCATCATATACCTATAAGGCTGGGTGATGATGGACATTCTTTGTCACAAACAGTAGTATCCACAAAATTTATGGGTTATGGAATCCCATCTTCTGCTTAACAGCAGGGCTGAGATGTAAGGGTGTCATGGAGCCCAAGGTTAAAAGTGCCCGGTCTTGGTGTAAAGGTGATACACACAGACTTTGCGATCAGAGAAACTTGCTGAAGTGCCGCTTACCCGCTTCATGCCTTGAGTCAGTTACTTACAGCACTCACCTTGACTACGTTTGGAGAAAAATGAGGACGATAAGGACTCACTCATAGGGTTACTATAAGTGTTTTGTGAGACAGTGTTTGGAAAGAGTTTAGCACATTACTGGCAGATAGAAAAGATTCAAGAAGTGGTAGCTTCTAGGATCATCACCAGGCATACATTTTTGAACCTACCAATTTACACTATCCAGATCAGCGATTTCCAACAGTTTTTAGAATGTCAGACTGACTAGACACTGTCAGACCCAGTATGTATGACATTTCTGCTCTTCTCAACAGATTGTCCACTAGATTATATCACCAGCTAGTTCTTCCAAAATAATCCAAGCAGGAATATAGCATGCACTCACTGTTTTAGTGGACGTTACCAAAGATATCTTCACCTATCTATCCCATGGTCTCTAAAGGAAAAATGCAGTACAAACAAAAGGTTTGCAAACGTTTTGATTGGGAATGGAGGGAAACCTGCTGCATTAATGTGCTGAATTTAGAAAAGTTCTAAAATCTGAGCAGTGCGCATTTTCATATTTGTTCTGGCAATGTGAAAAATAAGTTGCCTTAAACCCATCTCTCCCCCCCCCTTTTTTTTAAGTATGTGCATTTTGCTCATCCCAAACTGCCTCTTTGGAATGATGGACTTGTTCAATGCCTCTGTGCTTCGGTACAAGCTTTGTTGACCACAGTTGGCTTTACGGCGAGCTGGTGACGCTGCTCCTTCTCTTGCATGTAACATCGTAAAAGTCCGTCCACATTATTTCTGGATAAATGGAACCACTGACTAACAAAAATTCTGATCGATGAGGGTGTTTTTTTTCCCCATGTAAATGAGCACTCCTAATAATTTTCAGTTTTTAAAAAAATATTTTTTCCAATGTATCTATTTTAGACAGAGGCTATTTAGGTTTTATAGCTTTGTGGAAGACCAGTGTTAGCATTGGGGAACCATTAAAGAGACGAAGCATATTTAGCAGTAGAAAATAGAATAGAACCTCAGTTGTAAGGCCTCGGTGATAATCTCTTTCTCTGCCACCAATATCCAAATTTACCTTCTGCATGTTACTAAACCTCTTTAGTTCTTAGTTGTTTTCACTTGGGAAAATAGAGAGATACTCTCTGAAATGTTCACTATTTCTAAAATTCTATAATTTGTATTTGTTGTTGTTGTTTATTATAATTATTAATAGCAGATCTATTTGAATGAAACCTACTTTGGGTTCTACTACTTTAAATCAATGCAGCATGCAACAATTGAAACAAATCACTCATAGGAATTCAAAAGGAAAGAAAACCAAACTGAAAACATTTTCTAATATACGTAACACCAATTATGTCATGTTGCTCCTTTGCTTAAAACACCTTGTTTAGCTCCTCTCTGGTCTTCATCAAAGTTGGGCCAACCTTCACTTCAGCCTCACTTCTCCCACTTCTGTCTCCAACACTTGTGCTCCAGACCAGTTGAGCAGCTTGCCATTCTCTGAATATTTCATTTTTTTTTGGCTCTTTTATGCTTCTATACCTTCTGTTGAGGGCCTTCTTCCACTCCACCTTCTTTGTGGCTGGTAAAACTCCTGTATTTCCAACTTGACTAACTTTACTTTTTTTTATAATACTCATCACTTACTAATTCCTTTGTTATGTACCTACGTCCCCTTGTTAAATTATGTAGTTTTGAAACTAATATCTGGCATCTACCTCAGCACTTAGAACAGTGTCTGACACGCTATAGACAACCAACAAATATTTGTTGAATAAATAACTAGCAATCCAAAACATGGCTAGTGATTCCAGATCTATAGAACACATTGTTCTAGAAGCCAACGAAGTAGCTCAGGATTGATAGATTTTGTGGGAAAAAAGATGTAGTAAAATTAATCTGGAATTCCCTGTTCTGGATTTGGAGGGCATCAGCTGATGACTTTCCATTTCATCCTGCATTGGGTCATTCCCAGGAGCTCTGATATGGTAGCTAGATGGTTCACATTTTATGTTTTTTCTTTTAATTTCCTACTTACTGAGACATAAGAATTTCCTGAAGGTTTTTCTGATTGTTCAGTTCACACAGTATTTAAATTATTGTAATGATAAGCTACCACCCCTACAACCCAAGAAGGCAAGATTTCCATGTCTAGTTCATGGAGAACAGAAGTCTGGAATCCTAACTAAAGAGATTAATTCCATCTATTTCTCAATAAATGGAGACTATTTGTGCTAGCATCCATCAATGAGGATTGTTTGATAAGCTTGGAAAAGACCAGATTTTGCTGTGACATTCCCTAACAAAAACAGCAAGAGAGTGAGTAAATGCTAGTATTGGATCAGGGTGTTTTATACAATTTATTCTCAGTATCCCAGGGTCTCCACAGTGTGTTTCCTAATCTCTGGGCTTCAGTATCAACAGTGGTGTAGCTCATTGGATTTCTGTAGCTATTTTTTAAATACCCCATTGAATAAGAGTACTTCTTTAATAATTCTTCAAACTTACCAAATAACTTAATATTAAGTGAAGTAGCATCAGTTCAAACATTATTATTATTATTTTATTACAGCATCAAGCATCAGGACCATATTGTGTGTGTGTGTGTGTGTGTGTGTGTGTGTGTGTTTTAACACTTTCTATTCTGTTTGCTTCAAGAAAAAAAAATGCCGCTCAGCATCTGAATCTTATAGATCTGGAAGACTGACAACAAACAATTATGTCTCAATGTATCCATTTTAAAGACTTTAAGATTCAAAGTGAGGACTGTGTTCATTGCTTACAGAAATGTTGGCTGCCACTTTGTTTCTTGAACTGTATCATAACTGTGACACTAGAAGATTTAATGTATGTGTATCAGCAAGCGGATGAGAGATGAGCAAGGCCTTCCCAAGTAGATTTTCATTAAGGCAAAAGCTCCTCTGAACAAACCTCATGCATTGACTAGTATAAAGTGATTTATAAATAAAAATATTAATAATTAAAAACAGTGAAGGGGAACCTCTGATATGCATGAAACTTAAGAAGAACTCTAGTTTTGGCCTCATCCTAGACATTTGGTCTCAAATGTATTTAAATCAATCTTAAACCTGACCAGGCAGTGGTGCAGTGGATAGAGCATCGGACTGGGACACGGAGGACCCAGGTTTGAAACCCCAAAATTGCCAGCTTGAACGTGGGCTCAGCTCGCTTGAGCAGGGGCAAACCAGCTTGAGCATCGGATTGCTGGCTTGATTGTGGGGTCACTGGCTTGAGTGTGGGATCATAGATATGACCCCATGGTCTCTGGCTTGAGCCCAAAGGTTGCTGGCTTGAAGCCCAAGATTGCTTTCTTTAGGAAGGGGTCACTTGGTCTGCTGTAGCTCCCCCTGCCCTCGCCCCAGTCAAGGTACATATGAGAAAGCAGTCAATGAACAACTAAGGAGCTGTAATGAAGAATTGATGCTTCTCATCTCTCTCCCTTCCTGCCTGTCTGTCCCCATCTGCCCCTCTCTCTGTCTCTCTCTCTCTCTCTGTCACAATAAATAAGTAAATTAATAAATAAGAAAAATAAATCAATCTTAATATTCTCACATATCACAAATATATAAAATAGTAAATGAATTATAAAGCATTCAGATCTTCAGTACACATGCAGTGAAACAGCTCTAGAAAAGCAGCTCTTTGTGTTTCTGCTCATGTACACAATTCCCTGAGCAGGTCTTCACGGGAGACCTCTGACTCTTCAAATAAGTGTGGAGTATGGAAACCTTAGATAGCTTGAGCAGTTGGCATTTGACCCATTCTGTCCTTTTTAATAGTGTCCACTTGTGAGCCTGCAGCTGTCAGTTAGCCTGGTGGTTTCTTTCTTATTTAAGGTGCACACTTGTTACTTTGCATGTCTGTTCTGCACCTTAATATTTTCTCCCTCAGGTTATCTGTGGCTTTGAAAACCGGTGTCTGATGAATGGATTGTTTGCCCCTTGTTTATTTTTGCCAGTTGACCAAAAGGTAACTTGTAACTATACATAAAGATTTTGGAATATGAATTAATTTAGAGACACATAAATGCTATGCTGTCGACAGTGAAAGGATCTGTAAAAAGCATTCTGAACTACTAGGGAGACTGAAAATTTTATTGATTCTTATGGCTGACATTATGTGGTAGATGAAGACTTCCAAGACGTTTCAGAAGAATTTTTGCATTTGGAATATACATCTTACAGTAGTTTTTAAGTATAAATGTGGTAACTTGACAATCGAGATTTTTTTTTTTTACTTCATATATCAGTATTGTATTAGCAACTGGACAATGCTTAATATATTTCTTTTTGTCCCTTTCTTTAAGTTTTTAATGGCTTTGTTCTGACACTTCGTAGGAGTCCCTAAAACATCGAGACTTGTGTAATTCATTTATCACAGTGACAATGCCATGGACAACATATCATGTCTGACTCTCTATTAGATCTGCTATAATCTATGGGTCTTGTGATGAATGGAGAGAGGTGCTCTATCACAGAGCTCCATCACTGTCAATCACACCTGGGAACTGTATCAACACTAATTGGAGTAAATCTAAGGTGGGATAAAAATCATAAGTAGTTGAATCATAATCTCCCAACAAGCTTCAGTCCAGAAGCTACCGGTCTGCCGAGCGATCTGCTCTGGCTTTTCTTCTCCTTGCAGCTTGGAGGCTTCTTGCCTTCTCTGCACAGCTGAGACAAACTTTGTTCCATACTGCCTGCACCCATGCATCCAAGAATGCCTTCCCCAGTGCTTAGAAGGAACATCAAGCTGTCACATTTCTTCTGGCTCTAATACATTCTAAAACCTGTGTTCCTGCCGCTGAAGCAAAGCAATTAAATTTGTTTTCATCCATCAAAAGAGAAAATGACTTAGTCTGGGTTGCTAGAGAGTTTTCTGAATCACAGTATTATCTTCTGGTTCTATAAAGTATTTCTTAACTTTCAACATGCATTTGAATTACCTGACATCTTTTTTAAAATGCAGATTCTGATTCAGTAGATCTGGGGTGGGACTCAAGTTCTTCATTCCTAATAAGCCGAGGTCCCCTGGCCGCCCTTTGAAATGAGTTCTAGGAGGAACTCATTGGAGGGTATGCCCGAAGGCAGTAGTGCCAGCCCCCGAGCTGAACACAGTGAGGAGTCCAGGGCTGTTTAGATTTCACTTAGAAAACTGTCTGCTGTAGCATGTGTCCTGCTTATTTCCATTAACAAGTACTGAACCTCATTATTGATCTGACCAGCCTTGAAGGGTCAAACTCCATCCCTAAATGAAAGGCTTCAGCACATCCTGAACCCTGAACCACAACTGCAGGAAAACCACTCAACAAAGGGGATTAATTTCACCCCCTTCCGTATTGACCCTCCACTTGGGGAGCTAGTGTTTCTGGCCCTGTGCCATCTGATCTCATCCACAAATTAAGCTGACAGTTTCTTCCAGCAATAAACACTGCCTTGGAGCCAAGGCACTATTGATTTATCTTGACTCAAACATCTCGCTGGCCACAATCTCCTGGATTGCTGAGGCAGAGCCTCCCCACCTGCAGGGGTGCTGTGACCCTCTCCTTGCTTTCTTTCTTCTCCGTCGTCACTGATGCTGCTGGTCAGTGGTTTAGAACTGCTGCACAAGCAAGGGGGGTGAGATGGATGTTGATTAAGGTGGATGGACTTAGATGAAGCCAGATGGGACCAAGATGTCTGGTGAGAGAATAAGGAACGAAGACTGGTGAAGAGAAGAGAGTGAACAAACACAGGGAAAGAGTCACCTGTAGGTTTGAGACTATTTGAAACCTCTCACAGTGTGTATATTTCCCCACGGAGGATAAAGGTTATAGCCAGCAGAAACACAAGAACTCCAAAAAATAGAGTTGGAAAGAAGCCTTTCTCGTTCTCTGTGTTTATGAGAGGTTGCAAAACTGCTGAAGCCATGGAATCCTGTTCTAAGTGGAGGTTATGTAGGATATGGAAAGAAAGTCAGCAACTGGAATATATGGCTAAGAGGAAGCTATTAGCTGGTGGTACCCATGAAACACAGTGAATTTTTACTGCCTCTAGGCCTGGGATTCATGAACTTGCTTAATTTCCAGGATCCTTGAGCTTCCTGAAATCATATCTGGTATTTTACATGTCTGAGCAGTTTTTTTCTGGGATACATTCTCTTTCTTTCATCAGGGCATCAAAGTTGTTTGCCATCTCTAAGGAGCTAAGTAAAAGCACTGCTCTAAGGAGTTACAGAGAGAAGGAAATTTTGGCTCTACCCTGTGCTATATATAGTACATTCTTCTGTACTCCAAACTTGATCAGAAAAAATTTTGTAATAAATTAGGGAGAAGAGGGAACCCAACTCCTCCAGTAGTGAGAACTAAGACTGACACTGGTTTGCTTGCCTGGAATTAACCATCTGAGCTAAGGAGTGTTCAAGAGGTGAAGTGAGAAAGGACCATTCACATCTAAAGGAAACACAGGCCTAGAATAGTTTAAATGACCCACACAGTGTATTCTGATACAGTTAGAATGGATAACCAGGGTCTCTTTACTCTTTTTTTTTGACAGAGACAGAGAGAGTCAGAGAGAGGGTCAGACAGGGACAGATAGGCACAAAGGGAGAGAGATGAGAAACATTAATTCTTTGTTGCTGTACCTTTGTTGTTCATTGATTGCTTTCTCATATGTGCCTTGACTGGGGGGCTACAGCAGAGCAAGTGACCCCTTGCTCAAGCCAGTGATCTTGGGCTCAAGCCAGCAACCTTTGGGCTCAAGCCAACAGCCCCACACTCAAGCTGGTGAGCCTCTGCTCAATCCAGCAACCTCGGGGTTTCACACCTGGGTCCTCTGTGTCCCAGTCCAATGCTCTATCCACTGTACCACCACCTGGTCAAGCCAAGGTCTCTTTATTCTTAACCTGGTTTACATTTGGATTCATCTAATGTTTTAATTCAGCTGTCACTCTTCCCAAAACGTGCTCTATTTCTCTTTCAACCCCACGTCTTCCATAATGACCCTGAGTGCTTAATGTTTTTAGCACGTACCTTTAGAATCAAAATTACCTAGGGACTTTTGGCCTATTTTTTCTTGCTTTATTTTACAAAAAAACAGAAACAACAACAAAAAAACCCCCAAAAAACAAACCATAATAACGTTTAAAAGATTGCTCTTTATTTTCGAGATCTTTCCCACTTTGCCTCCATTCTAATAGTTCACAATACTGTAAGAGTACAGAAGGTTACAGACCCGTGCCTGACTCTCCGCTGCATATATTCTGTCCATGTCTGTGTATTTTCTAGTCCCATCTGAGTTCATGCAGTTGCATTATGCACTCTGACATCCATGTCATGTCATGTTTATCCAACTGTTTTACTACTAGTCAAAATCAAAAGTTGTTTTGGTTTTTTTTTTCCTCCCCAATACTCCCAGCAGGGCCTTCCCAGCACAGAGAAAATGAAACTGTCGGCCATCAGTTTATACATCATCACCAACAATAAACATGCCAGGATCAGAACCTGCATTTTGTTATCTGACCACGGCTGATGGCAGGGGGAAGAAAAAGACAGCTGGATTTCCGTGAGCGAGGTTGACACCCCCCCCCCCCAGCCCCAGGAGCAGTGGGAACAATACACATTCTGACTGGAAGTAAACTGAGGAAACGTGACAGGGAGTCAGGGAGGGATTGTAGCTCCGTCCCGAGGGGGTGATTTTTTAACAGACTGACTTTTGACATTTCAGGAAAATCTCAACATCTCTCTGAACAGAATTTTTATACATGTCTACAAGGCTGAAGCATAACTCAAAGTAGTACTCCTATTATTCTCTTTTACATGCTCTGTTTTTTATATACAAATGTCTTTGTTTCCTGAGGCCTGCAAGTGGGGGCTCCCCCCTTTGTCTTATCCACACTTTGTGTGTGTGTGTGTGTCCTCTAACAGAGTGGCTGGCACAATAGGCTTATAATAAATATCCTTCGAGAAGAGGTAGGTATTTATGTGAGGGTGGGATCTGCTTTCATTTGTCATGTGGTGCAGGACAAGGAGCAGGCTTTGGAAGGTGGATAGGTCTGGGTCTCAGTCTGGAATGTCACTGATAGATCTCAGTGTTCTCATCTTTATCGTGGATATGAGACCTTCCTCCTACAGATGTGAAAAGTACGTTAAGTGAATTTAGCATAGGTGTAAAATGCTGGCATGCAATTAATTCTTGAAGTAGCTTAATTCCTTTTCCTATTTTGGTTCTTTTTTTTTCCTTGTGATATAACTACTGAATGCTCTAAAATGAAACACAGAGCAAACTTAATGTAACTTTTATGTGAGTCCCACAGCCTTTCTTTGAATTTCCTATGTGATGAAGAAGGAAGAATAAGGGCATTGGAATAAGACAGGCATGGAACCCATTTCCCTCCTTACTGCTGGCTCCACTGAAACAAAATGTAAACACAAGCCATGCCTGAAGGAAGATCAATTAGTCACACCCCGCCCCAGTATCTACAACCAGTGATATCCTATTTTTCTATCGTTTTCACTTAAGATAATATTTGTGGATCTAACAAAAGATGGAGAGGAGAGCCTTATTAACTAGAACATTTGGGTGGTTGCAGGAAGGAGAAATTAGAGGGAGGAGGAGCAGTGTGTTGGGCAGCAAAGAGAGAAGGGCAAGGCCAGGTGGGTGCAGGCTTGTGAAGCAGGACGGCCCTTTGTTGTACCGGGGGAATGACATACCACCACTGCTGCTCGGAATCCTGCCCTCTCTGCCCTCATGGTCGGGAGGTCACATGGCTGCTGTCTCATGGCTGGGGTTTTCAGGGTTAAGGTGAAATCTCTCCTTCTCTTCCCCTCTAGAACCACAATAAAGGGACCAGGAGGGTCTTGCTCCCTCTGGCCCAGAATAAGATGAAAAAACAAAGGAAACTTGATTACATGCCTGCAAATTGGATTTTCTTTATTGGGTCCATTTTTAAAATTGTGGAGTAGGAGATTTACCTGGACTTGGGACATTTTGTTTGGACTTTGCTTAACCCCCTAGGGTAGACAATTGGAGTGTCACTGTGCAGACTTGGTGGGTGAGTTTAAAAGTGTGTGTGTGTGTGTGTGTGTGTGTGTGTGTGTGTGTGTGTAAAATGGGGAGGATCAAGGAAATATTTTCAACAAAGAAGGTTAAGACTTCTGTTAATTATTGCTAGTGGAACAACAGTGTTCTCTCAGGAACGTTGAAAATTTTCAATTCACTTCAACAAGTATTTGTTGATGCAAGATGAGAGGACCAAAAGGTCCCTTGCTGTCCTGCGTCTGGTATTATGGTTTGCAGAGCCAAATTACACAGGAAACTGTTAAGGAAAAAAAATTTATAATACTCAGTTGGCCATATTTAAGTAACCTGTAGTTTCAATAAATAGTCTAGGTCAGCGGTTTTCAACCTGTGGGTCGCGACCCCGGCGGAGTTGCCTAAAGCCATCGGAAAATACATAATGCATATCAGGTATTTACATTCCGAATCATAACTGTAGCAAAATTACAGTTATGAAGTAGCCACCAAAATTATCTTTTGGTTTGGGGTCACCGCAACATGATGAATTGTATTGCGGGGTCACAGCATTAGAAAGGTTGAGAACCACTGGTAGGTGATAGTCAGAAAGGTCAAAGGCCAAGGCTGACAAGAGCAGTCAGAGAGAGGTTCTTGGAAGTGGACTTCATACCAGGGTAGACAAGGTACTCCCAACATGGCAGACAAGGCGGAGATCCTTGCTACTTGTCTTGACTCCTTCTCAGGTACTCATTTGTGTCCTAAGAAAGAAATGCAGTTCTCCTCATGTACCATGTCCCCTCCAGTCTCTGCATCTTTGCCTGTGTGCTTTCTGCCTGGAAGTCTCCTCCCTCTTTATGTGTTCCTCTGATTGTTCATTCACACATAATGTGGTTGAATCCTACTTTCTTTCAAAACATGTGTTATGTGCTACCTCCTCCAGAAAGTCTACCCAAAGAGCTGCCTTTTTTTTTTTTAAGAGAGAGACAGAGAGATATCAATTTGTTATTTCACTTATTCATGAATTTTTTGGCTGACTTTTGTCCCCTGACAAGGGATTGAACCTGCAAACCTCGGCAGTCGGGATAGCGCTCTAACCAACTGTGCTACCTGGCCAGGGCCAGAGCTGCTCTCTTTATCTCCCAAATGCCCCCGGCCTGAGCAGAGTGTTCCTTCTCCATGTCACATTAGTACTATGCATACCATACATATACAGGGTGGGGGAAAAGTAGGTTTACAGTTGTTCGTATGGAAAATAACACAATAAATAACTAATAATAGAAAAATAAACTGTATTTCTCATGCTCACAAATATAAACCTATTTTTGCCCCACCCTGTATGCTGCAATGAGGGCAAATGTTATGTCCCTGATCAGACCCTCAGCTTCTCAGGATAGCCCCTTTGTGTCCCCTGCCTCTACAAATATTGGCAATCCATAGCCAACTGAAGAAAAGTATTTTGAATGAGTGAATAAAAGAGTACTAGAAAAATAGTCATGAAGATCTCATTGCCACTTGAGCTGCACACTCTTGGGAAGAAAATTTATGTGCAAAGAGTTCCATTTCAGAATAAGAATCCCTAATGCATATCTCATCCCTGAAAATTATGCCTTGCCTGGCAGTTATCCCTAGGCATGCAGAAGAAGAAAGCTCTTAGCATGGGCCGCAAGTGACCGCACGCCCTGGCTTCCCTGCCGGCGGCTGGCAATGCTCCACGCCGCCTCCAGGAGTGAGAATGCTGAGGCTGGCTTCTTCCAGGATGAATGAAGGATCCTGGCAGTGCTAACTGAGCAAAACTCGGGGTCCATTTGGAGACTGGCCTCCCTGAGCTGTGTGGCACACGCTCCGCTGGGGAATGGGTGCTGTGTTTAGTGTTCCATTTTCCCTGCAAGAGATGCAGAGATGTGAGGCCAACCAGAGAGAGGTTAAAACGATGTGGGAGCCCTACAGCTGGGGAACATTAACAACAATCAAGACCAACATAAAAAGGCAGCAGGACTTCCCTCCCTCTTGGCCTTGGAAGCCATCTGGATAGAAGAAATTTGGTCTAAACTCTGGTAAGGGAACTTTTTAGTAGTCTGAGATTGTCTTTTTAACTTCTTCATAGAAGTCCCTTGAATCCCTAAAATCTGTCCCTCAAAACCTCTTACCAGCAAACCTGCACCCCGTTAGACCAGAGCAGATGGTGACTGATGGCATAAACTGTGTGCTTAGTGCCTTTCTTAGAAACACCTGGTAGGCCCAGCGGATCTTTTCACACACTCTGAAAGCCAGGATCCTGTTCCCGTGAGGACTAGGCAGGATTCTCTGCCTGTCACACCCCATGTGCCTCTACTAGGGGCCCACCATCTGCCATTGATTGAAATACAGGTGTCCTTCTGACTCCGGGGTGGCCTGGTGATCTACAACAAGGCCTAGCTAATTCAATCAGATTTTTTCCCCCTTAGGGAATCAGAAGCAGAAACAGAAAGTATTTGCAGTCTTTGATGGACCCTTGAGGTGATAGGTCAGATTGTTTAGAATTAATGCTGAGACTGCTTTCCTAATATTACACGCACACTGAAGTCATGAATGGCTGGGCGAAGGGGACAGGGCAAACATGCAGAGAGAAGTAAAGAGGAAACCACATGGATCTCAAAGGTTGGAAGGAGTGGTCTCAGTCCCTACTCCTTGGATTCCTGATGTCTGTGACATCACTGTAGCCTTCTAAGTCCCCTTTTACAAGCTTGAGAGGTCTCCATTCTTAGAAATGGAAAATGCCCCGGCCTGACCTGTGGTGGCACAGTGGATAAAGCATCGACCTGGAATGCTGAGGTTGCTGGTTCAAAACCCTGGGCTTGCCTGGTCAAGGGACATATGGGAGTTGATGTTCCCTGCTCCTCCCCCTGTTCTCTCTATCTCTTTCCTCTCTCTCTCTCTCTCCAATGAAAATGGATAAATAAAATCTTTAAAAAAAAGAAAAAGAAAAAGAAAAAAAGAAAATGGGAAATGCCCCCAAACATTTGCCTGTCAGGCTCTGCATGACTGTGGAATTTGTATTGCTTTTCCTAAATAAAAAGAGTGTATTTAGACGAAAGGGAACTCAAGGTGGCCAACCAATGATAGTCTTTACCTTCTTTTTTTTTTTCTATAGAGACAGAGAGACAGTCAGAGAGAGGGACAGACAGGGACAGACAGACAGGAACGGAGAGAGATGAGAAGCATCAATCATCAGTTTTTCATTGTGGCACTTTAGTTGTTCATTGATTGCTTTCTCATATGTGCATTGACTGTGGGCCTTCAGCAGATCAAGTAACCCCTTGCTCAAGGCAACAACCTTGGGTCCAAGCTGGTGAGCTTTTTGCTCAAACCAGATGAGCCCACACTCAAGCTGGCGACCTCGAGGTCTCGAACCTGGGTCCTCCACATCCCAGTCCAATGCTCTATCCACTGCACCACCATCTGGTCAGGCAGTCTTTACCTTCTTAATAGCTACTGTAGTTCATGGCCTCTAAACCCACTGACTCCGTCTCATTTCCCTTTCTCTCTCTGTTGTCTGCAGCATGCAGCCATTCAGGCCTTAATGGCCCTCTGTATTTCCATAGACTCTAATTGTTCTAGACATAGAGCATTTCAGTTGAGATTCCTTAAGCATGGCCAGCAATATGTTTAATGCCTCCCTGACGTGCCCCACATCACTCAGTTATTGGGCGCAGTGCAGGCATCCAGCAGCTTTTTATTGTTTTGTTTTGTTTTTGTTTTTTTTACGTGGAAAGGTCATGATGCTAACTCATGTCTTCCTCTTAAATATCTGTGAATAAAGGAAACAAACCTAGTCCCTGTATAATTTGCTTTTGCAACTAGTGCTGTAAAATCAGGGGTGGAAGTTCTGGTCCACCCACCCCTTTCCTTTCATAGCTGATACTCAGAGTGTCAGAGAGGCCAGGGGAATGGTGGAAGTCCAGGGCTAGGGAACATTCAATGGCATTGCAAAAAAACAATAAATTTTTTTTTCTTTTTCATCCAAATGAAATAACCGCATCATTTTTAACTTGATTATAAACGAAATGTATATTTGCATCACTCAAGGGCTTGGCGTTATTATTCTCTCTGCCGAGAATGCCCTTTCTGTAATGGTCATGGCCGGGCCCTTTGCTTCCTCAGGCCTTTGTTCTCACCCCTCTGAGAGGTCTTCCTTGACAATCCTAAGTATAATAGTAGCCAAGTAGCTGCACTCAATCACCTTTCTCTGCTTTAATTCCCTTCATTGCATATGTCTGCCGCTGACCTTCTATTCTATTTTTATTTGTTTATCACTTGTCTCCCCCACAACATGGTAAGCCCACAAGCTCAGGGACTTTGTTCTGTCCTGGGTCGTATCTTCAGTGCCTAAAATAATGCCAAGGACATGGAGCCAAACCAAATATGTGGAATGAGTATATCAATGAAGTGTAAAAATTTAATGACTTCATAAAAAATAAAATAGAAAGTAAATATTGCCCATACTTCCATCCACCCAGAGATAAATGCTGGTAACATTTTAGTGGCTAGCCCTCTGGAACATTTTTAAAGAATAAAGAGAGCATGCTATTTTAATCTGATTTTTTTAATTAAAAAAAAAGTGAGTGTGTTTCCATGTTTCATCAGGTCTCAGTCCTGGTGGTGCAGCAGGTAGAAAGTGCTGAGACCCGCTTTCCAAAGCCCTCACCAGACTGATGGAATTGGAGAATTCAGAGCGAGAGCCAGCATTCCTAGCTTTGGAAGTGATGTGGATGCACAGCAGGAATTGTCAATTACTGGTCTACATAATTATTTTCATTGCACAGAACGGGAAGGTTTTTTTCTGTTTTGCAAAGCTGAATCTTTGTGAGAATCTTAACATATAACGAATGTACCGACCAGTGATTTAGTTCATAATATGGTGATATTAACAAATAATTTTTATAGTATATACAGTATTAAAAGATTATATATATTTAATTCTCACAGAAACTGTAAGTTTGGCACATTGCTGTCACTATTTCACATATGAACAATTGAGGCAAAACAAGTTGAAAACATACCTAATGTCAAGGTCACACAGCTAGTTATGCACAGAAGTGGGATTTGAATCCAAGGAATACGTTTCCAGATTCTATTCTCTTAACCATGATGCTCTACAGCCCTCCCCCCCATGGATTCTAATATATATATATATAAAATTTAATCTCACATTGCTTCAACTCTTCAATACAAAAGTAACTTTTACTTAAGAAGACAGTATGGTATAATGGAAAGACTGTCACTTCTAGAGACATTTAGCCATTATCTGCTTAATGATTGGCTGACCTTGGGCAAATTGTTTAACTTCCTTAGATGTATCTGAAAAATGAGAGCAGAGATACCAACTGATCACCCGTAGATAGAATGTGTATGATACATCAATAGCAGTGCCTGGCACAGGGAAGTCTTGACTACATGATAGCTTTAGTGTCATCATTTCACTTGAACCTGGAGGAAGTGAGGGAAAGGACACAAGGGGGCTTTGGAACAGGTGAACTGTGCTGGGCTTAATGTGGAACGTTTTGCCTACAGTTGTCTCGTTCCAATAATCAGAGTAACTGTAGAACTCTGATTTTGCTTTGACACATAATTTGGTAAGTGAGTCCTCTATTACATCATGGAACAAATGCCTGAAGTCTTTTTCCCCCCCTTTCTCTGTAAGTTATAGAGAAAAAGGCGCACAGGGATAGAACGGAGGTAAGAAGAGAGGTGGCATATCTGCCTTTTCCGGTTGCCTTTATTCTATTTTACTAGTGAGTGATTTAATTTTACTTGCAGAATAACAGAGATGTTAATTGTCATGTCAGAGCTTTTACATGACAAGATACAGTTAGTTATTGAATAGATAAGGACAATTTCAGTGCAGTACAGTTATGGTTGAGGTAGCACAAGTGAACGGTGACATTTTTTATTTAACTCCCTATTACATTAAAAAAATCAAGCCCTTCTGCCTTTTCTTAAGAAATTATCAGCCATCAGTCTTTTGAACTGTGAGGCTCATGAGTTAAATGTCTGAACAATCAAATTATAAAGTGTCCCCTGCCTATGAGGTTGCCAGCTGAGTCTGTTCTTGCTCAGGATGCTCGAAGTCTACAGAGTGAAGAGGTGGAGAGAGAAGTGAGTGGGCACAGAGTTGGAAGGGAAGGTTGGAATGGGAACTTTCTGCTGAGTGGGAGATGTGACGGGAAGGATGAGACAGGAATTGGAAGACTGTGAGGCTGTGGCAGTGTGTGAAATGGTAGTTTTGTTTTTTCCTGAGGATTCAGAGTTTAGAACACACCTAGACATGGTCAAAGTATTGTGAAGTTCAGTCACATGTCTCTAAAATTATTTCTTTACTGTCTTTATTTCCTTACCCCTCAACACACTCTACTTGGATTTCTGTTATTGAACTAGTTCAGCTCTCAGAAGGGCCAACAATAACCTAAATTCACTCTTGGTCTTCTTTTATTGGGGGGGGGCTCAGCATATTTTAACAGTGCTACTCTCTCCTAAATGAACAAATATGTTCTTACATTCGTTTATGACATCACATCTTCTAGTTTTTCTTCTGAGTTTGGCTGCTTTTACTTAATTGCCTTTATTAACTCACTCTTTTCTCCCTAATTTTTAAATGTTTGAGAGTTTCCAAGCTTTGTTCTTGTCCCTGTTCTCTTGGCAGGCTATGTTTCACCCCAGGAACTTTTATTTCTGCTCATGGCTTTATGTATGTTCTGCGTTATAGAGTCACTACAGTGATGACTTATAGTTGTGTATCCCTAGCACGGAGGTTCCTTCAGACTCATATAAGATGCTTCCCACCCCAGTACCCTGTTTCATGGGTAAACTCAGTCTCTCAAAAACTGAACTCATGATCCATCCCACACCAAACGAAATCTTCCCCTTTTCCTTATGATAACCTTGCATTCTGCCTCTTACCTCCCATCTGTAAATATTTTCCATGTTCCATTGGTCTTATCTCCTAAATTTCTCTTAGCTCTGTCCATTTCTTTGCTACAGTGTCTTTGTTCTAGATGAGGTTACTGTGATCTCTTTCCTTTGCCCACATGGCCTCTTAACTGATATCCCTACACACGTCAATAAATCTAATACATTTATTTTCTATCTGTTTTTTCCCAAGCCCTGAATGATGGGGAATCTCCTTCTCCTAGCAGCTTGAATATCTCTTCTGCTCACTCTCTGAGTTCAAGACCTGATAGTGCCTATATTCCTTCCTGGCTGAGAGCCTTCACACATTCTACTCTGGATCTTCTCATCCCCCTTCACATGCTTAATCATTAATTGCTACTATTTACTTTCTAAAGGAAGTATTTGCTGACCTTCCAGGTCCTGCTGCTATATATTCCTATAATACTCTATCATCCTTCTTTCTCCAACACTTACCACAAAGTGTGTAACCAAGTAGTTAACTAAAGAAATAGCCATATAATCTCTTTACTGTCCCAAATGGGGTGAATATATCCATGAAGGTGAAGGTGAGGTCCTATATGTATTATTTTCTGAGTTTCATCCCAATGCCTAGTATAGTTCTTTACACTTAGAAGACACTCAGTAAATATTGGTTGAAAGAATGAAAGAGAGAATAGAGAGGGAATTCCTTTAAGAATGTAGATGATTCATGAAAGAATCTGGGAAAGAAAATATTTTATTACTGCCTGACCAGGTGGTGGTGCAGTGGATAGAGCATTGCCCTGGGACACTGAGGACCCAGGTTTGAAATCCTGAGGTTGCTGGCTTGAGCATGGGCTCATCTGGCTTGAGCACGGGCTCATAAGCTTGAGTGTGGGGCCACTGGCTTGAGCTTGGTATCATAGACCTAACCTCAAGGTCGCTGGCTTGAGCAAGGGGTCACTCGCTTGCTGGAGCCCCCTGGTCAAGGCACATATGAGAAAGCAATCAATGAACAACTAAGGTGCTGCAACAAACAATTGATGCTTCTCATCTCTCTCCCTTCCTCTCTGTCTATCCTTGTCAGTCCCTCTCTCTGAATCAATTTAAAAAAATTCTATATTAAACCTGGGAAGGACAGTCTAAAGTTCTTTCTCTAAACTTGTAAGTCTATATTTTTCTTTCAAAAAATTTTTTTTCTACCTGGTAAAATATCTGAGATGATGGGATACCTTTCTGCTACAAAACTTTAATCAGATGAGGGCAGTCATACCATATTTATGCTGAGTACATGCCCAGTTGTATAAATATTCTTTGCCTCTAGGAAAGCTATGTTTGTTTTTCTTTTCTTCTGTTAAAATAAGTGAGAAAGGCCCTGGCCGGTTGGCTCAGTGGTAGAGCGTCGGCCTGGAGTGCAGGAGTCCCGGGTTCGATTCCCAGCCAGGGCACACAGGAGAAGCGCCCATCTGCTTCTCCACCCCTCCCCCTCTCCTTCCTCTCTGTCTCTCTCTTCCCCTCCCGCAGCCGAGGCTCCATTGGAGCAAAGATGGCCCGGGCGCTGGGGATTGCTCTGTGGCCTCTGCCTCAGGCGCTAGAATGGCTCTGGATGCAACAGAGCGACACCCCAGAGGGGCAGAACATCACCCCCTGGTAGGCATGCCGGGTGGATCCCGGTCGGGCGCATGTGGGAGTCTGTCTGACTGCCTCCCCGTTTCCAGCTTCGGAAAAATGAAAAAAAAAAATGAAAAAATAAAATAAGTGAGAAAGTTGAAAGACACTATACTCCTGATTGATAAAGCATGTTTCTGATTTAAACCCACATTTTAAAATAAATTTAATTTAATGATGTATTGAAGATGGTTGAAGGATATAAAGTTCTGTACTGATGTCAGTGTGCACACCCGAGTAATTATTAAAGAGTGTAAATACTTTCTTTAAATAAACTGCTATCACCTGACCGGGCAGTGGCGCAGTGGATAGAGTGTCGGACTGGGATGCAGAAGAACCCAGGTTTGAGACCCTGGGGTTGCCAGCTTGAGCGCGGGCTCATCTGGCTTGAGCAAAAAAAAAAAGAAGGCTCACTAGCATGGACCCAGAGTCGCTGGCTCGAGCGGGGGGGTTGCTCGGTCTGCTGAAGGCCCGTGGTCATGGCACGTGTGAGAGAGCAATCAGTGACCAACTACGGTGTCGCAGCGAAAAGCTGATGATTGATGCTTCTCATCTCTCTCTGTTCCTGTCCGTCTGTCCCTATCTATCCCTCTATCTGACTCTCTCTCTGTCCCTGTAAAAAAAAAAAAAATTAAAAATAAACAAACTGCTATCTTTCTAGCACTTCAAGGAGATTTCATCTTATCCTTCTTTCCTTGATTAAAAAATAAGTGATTTGGCTGTTGTAAGTCAAGGGCCTTTACTCACTTCATAGGCAGTGTTAACACTGGGGACCAGTGCAGGAAGGGAAAAGAATGTAAAATTCTCACCCGGAACAAAACTGTCACAAAATCACATTTTCTCGTATCTGATGGGGAAAAAATAAAAAAGAAAGCACAATGCTATTCATTTCCAACATGGATTTTTCAACAGCTGAATGCAGATGACAAATGAATAGCATCACACAACTATTTTATAAAACATCTCCAATAATTACCACTGAAAATCTTTTGTGTGGAATAAGAATTGGGGGATTGGCACCTGAGAAATGGTAATAAATGGAGACTTGCCAGGTCGGAGACTTACTGGAAGACTGCTCAGAAGGTTAGAAAGGAAAGAAACAAGTTTCTGTGGAAAAAGCGAGAGGGGAAGGTGGTTTGAAGAGGTTACTGAGAGCAAAAGGATGTGGAGCAGACAGCTGCAGGTCCATGGAGGATTGAAAACCAGAAGTGGAATTTTGAATTGGATGTACATATGGGAGGAATTGATTGAGGATGGAGGAGTGGGATGCAGTGGTTCAGAAGTATAAATGTGAGGAAATGAACAGGGCCCTTGTCCACATGCACTGCAGCGCTGACCTGAGTAAAGAGTGAGCTCATCACAGTACAGATTGAGAAGGCGTGGGCTATTGCATCAGCCTTGGGTTGAGGTCCTTTTCTCTGCTTTTCTGAGCCACTACTGGCAAAATCTCCCCAAACAATATGCTTTATATCTTCCATCACCTGACCTGCTGATATTCCTGTTTGTTTTTTTTTTTTAATTTTTAATATTAAATCATAGGAAGGAAAATTGGTCTGATGTCTAAAAAGATATCCCCAAATTGTGAGACTCATATAAAT
Organism: Saccopteryx bilineata; assembly: GCF_036850765.1. Taxonomy (NCBI): domain Eukaryota; kingdom Metazoa; phylum Chordata; class Mammalia; order Chiroptera; family Emballonuridae; genus Saccopteryx; species Saccopteryx bilineata. The sequence goes on from NC_089492.1 coordinate 114,741,967, forward strand.
GTATATAGATTTGGAAATGTTTAAATTTGCTTATTCATACAAATGTATAATGTATGTTTATGTCTTCAAGGATTTGAAAGCATTTCATGTTGGAGAAGGATTTTCTGAGACTGAGGGGTGATTCTAGAGACAATGATGACAAGTACAGTTTGACTCAGAATAAGGAAAAGCTGTCCAAAATATGGACTTTGACTTCAGGAATTCTGGATTCCTCAGAGGTAGGTTGCACTTGCATAAAAGCTGGGAGAAGTCACAAGAACCATATTTCCAGCTTTTCTTAAAAAAAAAAAAAAACCTCAAAGATCTAGCAGTGAGGTACTAACCTTTAGAAATGACAAGCCTGACAGAGGAAAGTTGCTATTACCCCTTTTAGAATGGTACAGAGAGTCCTCTGTTTGTCACAGACCAGAACAGTTCCCGTCTTAAAATCTCATTACTTTCTTGTTTTGTGTAAGCACCTCCCTGGCTCATGTGTTTTTCCTATCCTGAGAGTTTCCAAATCTATGAAAACTTCCACATTATCTTTTTCACTTTAGATATTGTTTATTTCTAGTGAGCTATGTAAAGCTTTTCCGTGTGTAGGATAGTAGTGAGAAGATCCAGGGAGGTAGAGAAGTTTATACTGAGTACAGACCATTAAAGTTCTAGAATGATTTTAAGTTAGTTATATTAAAGATATTTCAAATCGATAATCACAAACCTGATTGGATCAATCCACTATGTTGTTTATAAAAATGGCTATTTTATAAAGTACTATTTTTTATGAATAAATACATGCTTTTCTTTATAAGACATGATACCTGAAACTATAAGACAGCAGTAAATTACTATCATAAATCTTATAAGTCTTCCAGGAATGTTTTAAATCAGATTGTAGTGATTTCTACAGTATATAGATTCTGGACATCCATATTTTATAAGCACCTAGGCTTAATATCAAGAAGAACCAAACAAATACAGGGGTGGGCAAAATTAGGTTTAAGTTGTTCATATGGAAAATAATACAATAGTTAATAATAATATAAGAATAAATTCTGTGTTTCGTGTACTCACAACTGTAACCTGCTGTATATTTTGTTCAAGAATTTGATATCCTGTCATATTTAAGTAACCAAGGAATCAGAAACTCTTAAGTCTTTATTTAATTTTACCATGTGGCTTTTTTTTATCTATCTCATTAGAAAAAAATGTGTTCAAAATTCACCACACTTGCCTGACCAGGCGATGGCGCAGTGGATAGAGCGTCAGACTAGGATGCGGAGGACCCAGGTTCGAGACCCCGAATTAGCCAGCTTGAGTGCAGGCTCATCTGGTTTGAGCAAGGCTCACCTTGGACCCAAGGTCGCTGGCATGAGCAAGGGGTTACTCGGTCTGCTGTGCCCCCCGCCCCCTGTCAAGGCACATATGAGAAAGCAATCAATGAACAACTAAGGTGCCACAACGAAAAACTGATGATTGATGCTTCTCATCTCTCTCCGTTCCTGTCTGTCTGTCCCTATCTGTCCCTCTCTCTGACACTCTCTCTGTCTCAGTAAAAAAAAAAAAAAAACAAACA